>NW_028327175.1:97724987-98340702 GCF_987537825.1 Furipterus horrens | reverse complement strand
TGCACTTGAGCTACTAAGAATAAAAGCTACAAGTGTTGACATCTGAGATTAGCACTTTCCATATCACACCTCATTTAATTTTTATAATTTATCTTGTGAATGTTATTATATCCACATAACAGATGAGGGCCTTGATGCTCAGAGAAGGTAAAAAAAAATTTAAAAATTGCCTAGGGTCACAAAGCTATGAGGGAGACACAGTCGTAATTTGAACCCAGGCTCGTCAGATCCCAAGTCTGAGCTCTGAAGCACCAGGCAAACTGCCTCTATCCAAACTGTGCTGTGGTCCTCACTGGAGTTTCAGCACCATCCAGGGGCCGTTTCTGTGAAGGTGGAAATATTACGTACCTGTACTGTCCAGTGGGAGCCACCAGCCACTTGAAATGTGACTGGTGCAACTGAGGAACTGGATTTGTAATTTCATTGGATTTTAATCAATTTAATGTAAAGAGCTACCTGAGGATACTGGACGGCACAGCTCTGGAACATCAGCAACTACTGGGAAAGCTAAGGCCAGATAAGACGACTGAGTTCCCTCACATGGCAGGCCCTCCAGGCTCCTCCTGGCTCTCACACAAAAGAACAAGTCCTGAGGGATGAAAAGTCCACGGGAACTTTTGACCCCAAATTTACTGCTTTTAAATAAACTTGTAAATTTAGTTTTCTTTTGTTTGTTGTGGTCAGGAGATCAGAAACTGCTCTAGATATTTTAGGCAGAGTGGGATACAACTCAGTAAATTAACCAGAAACACGCTCACCCTCAGCCCCACCCACAGACATGCCAACAAATTTGATATTGACACTATGACTCCAACTTTTGTGAATATGATGAGCATGATGAGAAAGCCAAGTTTAGGGGCTTTGATAAGAAGGTCATCTGCCCTGCACCATTTGCTCTCCATGTCACATTATAAAGAAGCAATAAACATCTACTCAACTAATGACTATTAGCAACAACTGGCAATAAGACAAATTGAGCTTAAGAGACTGGAAGTAAAGGGTGGCAGACAGCATTTAGAAGAGACAATTTTGTATTTGAGCCCTTTAACAAAAAAAAAAAAAAAAAAAAAAAGGCTGTGGAGGGCTCACTGCTGTTCTTTAGGTGAGTCACTAGGTAAGGAGAATGTCCAGATGTTGCCAGGCATAACCAAAGGTACAGGAACGCCAGGTTCTGGGGAGGAGGCTGCAGGCACCTCCTTGCCTTCCACCTCAGCCGACACTATCCACCAACCGAGGAAGTTAATCAAGGTTACTTTCTCCTGTCTTAGGCATCCTAGTTACTTTCTCCTGTATCAGTTCCTCAAGGACTCTGAATTGACTTTCTTAATGAAGTTCCCCTTTCTCCATCCCCAGGAAAACCAAGGCTGGCGTTGCCATGGGAGAAGAGTAGAAAGTGTCCTCGGTGTTCCCTCCTGGCCAGACAACAGGACACTGATCCAATTGAGTCAGGACCTCATTTAACCTCCATTACTCATTTAACCTTAATTACCTCCTTAGAGGCCCCATCTCCAGATGCAGCCACAGGGGTGGGTCAGGACTTTAGCTCATAAATTTTGGAGGTTCAGATACACTCAGTTCATAACAATAACCTTCTCATTCATTCTGAGAGGGTAAGCGCTCAAAGCATCATTCAGCAACTCTCCCATAAAAGACTCTAAGAGTCCCATAAAGAGGCAAATCAGGTGGCATAAAAGAGATATCCCTGTTTGTCTGTGTAAAAGGTATTTTTCCCCACTTCAAGAGCACATCTAGTTACAAGCATCATGCCTGCCCCTAGTAGGGGTTCACAAATGTTAAGTGAATATGTAGCATTCAACCCATAACATTGCTTGGACTGTTAAGGGTCCTATGAAGTGGTAAATAAAATAAGAGCTGTGTGCTGTGACTTCAGAGCCTGCAGAGGCTTGAGAGTAATCAAGGAAGTAATTCAAATAGTGCACGTTGTAAAGGTTTATCCAGGGGAGACGGTCTCCATACCCATCTGCACTTTGCCTGCCTGAAAAGATGGCAGTTATTTTCTGACTAGTCTAGGTGGGATGTACAAGCCAGATTGCTCTATCTAGTGCACATTGATTTCATAACTGCATCAGTGATAGAGAAAATGGGCCCTCTGTCATTAATTATCTGTTTCAAATAAAATGTAAAATACACAAATGATTCTTTTCTAGGATTAAAACCTGACTTCAGCGTTCTCCCCTCTGCATTGTTAGGGGCTAATGAAAGATTGAGGTAGTGGGAGGAAATGAGGGAACATGGAATCGCCCGGAAAAATTCAGTGGTAGGAAGCAGCGTCAGAGTCATTGTGCGATTCAATTTGCATTGAATCGCTGCTCCACCATTTACCATTTTCATGACTCTGGTCAAGGAATTAAACTTCTATGAGACTCATTTTGTAGAAGCTAATATTGCCTTTCCCACCAGGCTGTGGGAAGGATCAAGTCAGATAATTTTTCTACAGTACTTAGTATCACACCTGGAACTTAATAAGCAACCCATACATGTTAGTTCTACTTGAATATGTAATAACACAAATCTTTTTACATACTTTTCAGAACATAATTGTTGAGGTCATGTAAATGGGATGCTGAGAGGGCAATTGCTTATTAGGTGATCAGTTGGAACATTTGTCCCCAAACATGTTATTTTGAAATAAATTAATACATTTTAATCGATGTGAGTGATCTGGTAAGATTCAGCTTTACTGTTGTGATTTCAGGCAGAGACCCAGACATCACTCCAGACACTGTTGTCAGGAAGGGATTAACAGGAGAAATCAGGTGCTAAACAGGAAAAGCCTGTCTTTTCTCCTGTGTCTCCCCTTAGCCCTCTAACTTCTACCGCACACAATACAGGGCGGGGCAAACGACAGTGGTCGGCTGTGAGTACACCAAACACAGTTCATTCTTTTATTGTTATTTATTGTATTATTTCCCATACAAATAACTGTAAACCTACTTTTGTCCCCACCCTGTACTTTTGACACTAGATGTGTGGGAGTGTTTCTTTGCAATCCCAGATAGGTTTCCTACAATTTAACTCAGTTCTGACACTGTCTACCTGGAGATAGCATCAGATCCCACAGGTTAAGGGCTCAGTCCCTCAAGAGAGCCCCACTTCAGATGCCAATTGCAAGTCCAGGTGGTCACCGGTGCTTCTGACCAATGGGCCACAAATCAATCACAGGTTACTAATATCTCCTCCTCAGATTTGATTAATTTGCTGAAGCGGATCATAGAACTCATGAAAACAGTTACTTAAATTGATGAGTTTATTGGAGGATATGATAAGGGATGCAGACAAACAGCCAGATGAAAATGCACACAGGGCTAAGGTCTGGGAGGGTCTTGAGTGCAGGAGCTTCTGTCTCCGTGGAGTTGGCGTGTGGCACCCTCATGGTATGTGGGTATGTTCACTGACCTGGAAGCTCTCTGAACCTCATACTATTGGAATTTTATAGAAGCTTCATCACATAGGTGTCATCAATTACTAATTCCATTTCCAGGCCCTCTCCCCTCACTGAAGAATGGGGTGAGGGGTGAGGCTGAATATCTCAAGCTTCTAACCATGACTTTGTCTTTCTGGGGGGACAGCTCCCATCCAGGAGCCCACCCAGCGTCATATCATTAGAACGAAAGATATTCCTAGTGCCTTTATTGCGGGAATTTACAAGGATTTCAGGAACTCTGTGCCAGGAACAGGGATGAAGACCACATATATGTTTTTATTATAAATCACAATATTACAAATGCTCCACAGAACTTTTGGTAAATATCAGGAGAAATCATCCATGATTCTAGGAAATGAGGCAATTTCAGGAATTACAGGAAACTGCCACCCAGAGCAGGTAATTCACAGGAGAATGCTTGGAAAGCTTCATAAAACATTACAAAGCCTTCTTCTGAAACCCACGCACCTGCCCGCCTGTGTGCAAGTGTTATCATTGTTCCTGCTTCTTCCCAACCTTCTGCATTAGATGTGAGTGCCTGCCATTAGCAGGGTCTAAAGAGTTCAAGGAGAAGGGGGTTGCTAAATGTAGTTTTCAGGTTCTTAGCAGTGGCAGTAATGGGAGAGCTTGGAAGGGGTGGTGCTTGCTGCTCAGTACCAAGACACGCAGTGGATCTTACTGTTTGCAGATTCTATATTTGCCGATTTGCCCACTTGCTTACTCAAATTTATTTGTAATCCCCAAATTAATATTCACGGTACTTTTGTGGTCATTCACAGTCATGTGCAGAGTAGTGCAAGTTTGAATTGCTTAATATACACATTTCCAGCCAAAGTCAAAAAAGGAGACACTCTGCCTTGTTTCAGCTGATACCGTGAACAAGTATCATTTTCACAGTCAATTTAGTTCCATGTTTTTTGTTTGTTTGTTTGTTTGTTTATTTTTTGGTGCTTTTTTGTTTGTTTGTTTGTTTTTGTTAGTGGTAGTGGTGGTGATTTTGCTAAACAACATAACCCCAAACACAAGTGCTGACATGCTGTCTCGTGTTCCTAGATGCGAGGAGGCTGTAATGTGTTAGATAGGCTTGTTCCAGGCATGAGTTTTAATGCTGTTCTATGGTCATGAACCAACAATATACATTAACAAAGGGGTCTTTAAACAGAAACACATGTAATACAAGGTTATGTATTGATCTGTTGATGAACATGTGATAAGGGACTTGCAGGAACCTCACTCTGTAGGTACCCTAGGAGCACTAATTCAGTACTTCTTAATTCAGTGCTTGCTGTGACTTGAAGCCTGTAACTATCACAAATAACAAGAATCAACTGTAATATTTAGTGCCCAATCACAAACGCTACAAATGCATTTCTGATACATTTCTGAACTTGTGGTCCTCTTCTCCGTGGTGGTGAGGCCAAGAGGCCCATCCTTTGGTGCCTTAGGACCTCCTTGTGAGAAGACCCATTTAAGAAGAGAAGTGGGTCTGTTACAGACCCCCCCCCCCCCCCAATGCTGTTCTGGAAGAGCTGTGGGGTTTGACTGCCTGCCGTCAAGAAGCATGAGTCCCAATGCAAGAGTTTGGTGAATAATGGCAGATTTCTGCCATTAAGTCCCACTTCCTTTAAAACATCCAAAACACATAGTCCTGTCTTCCCCTACCAAACCAGGCCAGTTTCAGAATATGCCAGTCAGAGGTACCATCTTTCAGAAAAGCAGAAGTCCACAGCTCAGTATTCCCAGTCATAGTTCAGCTCCAAGCATCCCTCACAAATCCAGTTGGCTATATAGGTCCCCTCAACCCATACAGCCAGCTCCATCGACTCACTGGACTTCTGACTTTCAGACCTCCTCTCTCTTACTCCAGACTGCATGGTTCTCCTCTCTTTTAGTCCGCCCTCATTTATATGCTTGGCCCAGAACTTCCTGTGTGACCTCATATCTGTCCCTTCCTATAATGTGATAGTGTCCACCATTTTTGCCAGTCCCCCAGTATCTTTTACCCTCATTTGGCTGCCATCTTTAGTCAGGGCAGAAGTTCCCAGCAGTGCATGGACATCCTGGGTGGGCATCCACCCCTGCCTCTCTCACAGGTGCTGTATCCTGGCTACATCATGAGTCCCTGAATGTTCTTAATCAGGACACAATTCCACAGTTCACCCCGGGCAGCAGCCCTCATCCCTTCAGGAAGGCACAGCTAGTATTAAACACCTTACCATCCACTTCCCCCTCCCCCCAATCAAGGATTGTGGGGGTGGTCCTCCCATATTCAGGGGTCTTATGCTCTGTACCCCATTACAGTTCAGCATGCTTTTGTTAATGGCAAAACAGCACCAAATGTTGGACCTCGGTTCAGCAGTCTTGGTTCTTGAGTTTGGCTGAGAAAAAATTCAGAGCCAAGGAACTCAAATACCAAGAGAAAATTTGTTTAGAAATCATGGATGTAGATGTGAACAGTAGACGTGAGCTCAGGAAACAAGTCATAGGGGCAAAAGAAGGGCCCTTGGAACAAAGGAGAAACAAAGCAAGGATATAAGCACCTGGGGAAGGGAGAGAGGGAATGGCTCGGGATTGGAAAGGGAGAAGGGGAAGGGAGAAGAGAGGAAGGAGGAAGGGAGTGAGAGAGAACACCCTGAGTCCTTTGTCTTTAGGGGTTTTATCTATTTCCCAAAGGCAGGGATTTTAGGGGAGGTTTGGGGGGAGGATCTCAATACAATATTCATCAATTTCCAGGTGTGTCATCTCATGGTCATGGTCTCTAAGGATTGGTCAGCACCAGGGTAAGGGGTCATTAGTCATCGCAGCTGGTCCTGAGGTCAGCCATGGCATCTCCACACTGGCCTTGCTGCTTTTCTGGGCCTGGAGCTGAAACACAACTGAGGTCTAGATGTTATCTCTAGGGCTCATTGTTTAAGGGAGTGGTCATGCAAGGGCTTCTATGGGAGTTCTATGAGGCTGTTCTCCAGCCCCCCCCCCCCCAACCCTGATCCTGCTCTAAGGGTGTCTTCTTCATGGCTAGTGACATGCTGGGGGAGAAGAGGTCAGGGGAGGGTCTGAACTGTATGACCAACAAAATGAAAGGTCAAGATGTTTAAACTGCATGACCAGCAATATACCAGGGAAGGAAGGGCCACCTTGGGGGCAAGAACCCACCCTAGTTTTGCTCCTTACTAGGTACCCGGGGATTTCCGCTCTGGTGATTTCAGTACCTGACTATCTTTCCTATTTTGCTCATGCCTGTCTCACTGCCTACTACACATTGACATAGTCAAGTTCACCCCAAATTCACATGTAGGTGACAGCTTTGAAATCGAGACTAGAATTTCCAACATGGTTTCTCAAAGTCTGTGCATCTTCTCTTGTAGATTCTTTTGTTGTTGTTGTTGACAATTTATGAGGTTAAGCCACCTTTGTCCTGAGCTTCCAATGTTCTTCAAACTTTAAAAGGAGGAAGATATAAGAATTCACGCTGTCACCTAGCTGGGGTAGAGGGATACCAGTCTAACTATTCCACAGTCCTCAGGCAAGTTTGCCCTTGTTTTCCGTATAACCTGAAGCCCACCAAGGTTAAGAGGTTTGCCTGAGGCCGCCTTAGGTCAAAAACCTGCCTCCTACTTTAGTGTTTTGTTTGTTTGTTTGTTTGTTTGTTTTTGCTTGGTTACTTTAAGATAAAATTAAATTGCTTATAAAATAAAGAAATTGAACTAACAGATCTCTGAAATCCCTTACTAATCTAAAATTCCAAGACTTTGTGATGCTAACATTCATTGAAGGCTAAAACCATTCAAATGCAAAGAGAAAATTTATTTAGAAAGTCAAGGAAGTAGAAGAAGTGAGCCATAAGGGAAGCATTATGCTGGGGTCTGGGGCTGAGCTGTAAGGGAAGATTTAACAAGAGAACACACTGAATATGTCATGGAGAGTTTATATGTGCAAACATGTCACAGAGACATAAAAATTTAAATGGTAGTGTATTGCATTTTTTGTGCCTTTGATCAAATGACAACTCCAGGAAGCCAGCCTTGATTTCTGTCCTCTTCCAAGATGGAAATGATTCTATGATCTTCACTGCTATAGCATTAGCCTGATGTTTCATTAGTATTAATGACTAACATTTATTGATTGTGTATTAAAGTTATTGTACTTCACATTGGGTTAAAATTAAACCCCACAATAGCCCTGTGAGAAAATGTTCTTATTGTTTTCATTTTACACATGAACACATTATCTTTCCTTTTCTAACTCTGACCTCTTGTCAGCATTCCACCTTCTGACCACTTGCTTTCCTGAGATACTGTCTTCCCTTTGCCTCCCGTCGCCCAGCATCTCCTGGTCTTTTTCTACACTCCCTGACCATTACTTTTCCACCTTCAAAATTTAAAAAAAAAAAAAAAAAAAATTATTTTGATCATCTTTACTGAGGTATAATTGAAAAATAATAAACTGCTAATGTTTAAAGTACACAATTTTTAGTGAAACCACTAGCACAATCAAGGGGTTGGTTGGTTTGTTTAATCTGTTTGTCCTGTTGTATACTGCACCCTCCCACCCTCAGCATAGGCCACCACTGATCTTCTTTCAGTCATTGAGTCAAGGCGGTAACTTGTATGTTCTAGAATTTTATATAAAGGGAAATTCAAACAATATGTATTCTTTTTTGGATGACTTCATTCAAACCACAGAACATTGTGAGATTCATTCTTTCTTCTTTCCATTTTTTATTGTTGTTCTATTACAGTTATCCTGTCTTTCCCCCATTGCTCTCCCTTGCCCACTTTATAGATTTTTTAAAATTAATTAGTTTACTTATATTTGCGGGGGGACCCCCACTCTGTAACAATCCTCCCTTCTCAGACTGAAGACCCTTTATTCATTCTTATTGTGTCTGTCAGTAGTTAATTCCTTTTTATTGCTCAATAGTATTCTATTGTATGAATATATCACAATTTGCTTATCCATTCACCTATTGATGAATATTTGGGTTGTTACTAGTTTTGGGCTACTACAAATAAAGCTGCTATGAACATTCAGAATGTACATCTTTGTATACACATTTTTTAAGATGTCTTAATAAATACCTAAGAGTGGCATGACCAGAACCAATGGTGCATATTTAATATTTAATGAAACATCCAATTGTCCTCAAAAGTGCCTTTTTAGCTTCCTACCAGCCAGGTATATGAGTTTCAGTTCTACTATATGCTTGTCAACACTTGGTATAGCTAGTCTTTATATATAATTTTAACCACCTTATTAGGTATGGTATATAATTATATCACATTGTGCTTTTACTTCTCATTTCCCTGATGGTTGATAACATTGAACATATTTTCATGTGCTTGTTTGCCAGCCTTACATATTCTTTAATGAAGTATCTGTTCAGATATTTTGACAATATGACTTTTAGTTTGTTTTCTTTTAATTAATGCTTAGAGTTCTTTCCATAATCTGGATGAAACACTTTATCAGATATATGTTTGGCAAATATTTTCCCCCAGTGTGTGACTTTTATTAATAGTGACTTCTGAAGAGCAGACTTTTCTAATTTTGATAAAATTCAATTTAGTAACTTGTTCTTTCATAAGTAGTAGCTTTTATATTATATCTAAGAAGTCTTTGGATAATGAAAGTTCACAGTGAATTTCTCCTGTTTTCTTTTAGATGTTTTACAGTTTTAGGTTTGACATTCAATTGTCTGATGCATTTTTAATTAACTTTTCTATATGCTGTGAAGTATGGATAAATAGTCTTATTTGTGTGTGTGTTGAGGGGGGTCATACTCTTGTTCTAATACCATTTCTTGAAAAGAGTACCATTTCTCCACTAAATTGCCTTAGTACCTTTATTGAAAACCAGTTGTGTGTGTGTGTGTGTGTGTGTGTGTGTGTGTACTTTCTGGAAGAAGTCCAGAGATTGTTAATATGATGAGAATGGTTTTTGCAACATCAATGTAACTTGGCAGCCAAGGAAAGTGGACTGGAATGTGCATGCATGAACAATATCGTCTTCCCTGTACTAGTCAGTGGGGGGCAGCAGACTCCACTGATGGATCATGTATACTGTGTGGCCGTTGCCTTCAAAATGACTGAGCAGCCCTGGCTGGTGTGGCTCAGTGGGTTGAGCACTGGCCTGCAAACCAGAGAGTCACTAGTTTGATTTCCAGTCAGAGCACATGCCTGGGTTGCAGACGAGGTCCCCAGTTGGGGGCATGCAAGAGGCAACCACACATTGATGTTTTTCTTCCTCTCTTTCTCCCTCCCTTCCTTCTCTCTAAAAATAAAAATAAATAAATAAAATGTTTTTTAAAAAATGACTGAGAGACTAGAGCAATGAATCTGCATCAAATTTTGCATTAAGCTTGAACATTCCCCTGAAGAAACAATTCAGATAATTCAGAAGGCTGGAGCTATGGGCAACTGGTGATTGGCAGCTTCATCACAACAACGCATCCACTCATGCATCACGTCTCGTGCAGTTTTTTGGCCAAAAAATCAAATCACCCAGGTGACTCAGCACCCACTACAGCCCAGATTTGGCATGCAGCAACTTCTGGCTTTTGCCAAAACTAAAATCACCTTTGAAAGGGAAGAGAGTTCAGACCATCAATGAGATTCAGGGAGATACAATGGGGTAGCTGATGGTGATTCCAACAAAGAATTTTGCAGTGTTTTAAACAGTGGAAGAGATGCTGGGGGAACCGTGTGAGATTCCAAGGTGCCTAATTTGAAAGGGACTGAGGCTTCATTGTCTATGTAAAATGTTTCTTGTATCTTGTATCTTCTTTAATAAATGTCTCTATTTTTCATATTACATGGCTGGATACTTATGGATAGTCCTTGTACATATTATTGAACTCCCTTGTATTTCTTTGATCTAGTTGCTTATTTTGAGATGAATACCATACTGTCTTGATTACTGTAGCTTTAAAGTAAGTCTTGAAATCAAGAAACTTTAGTTCTTCCGTTTCCTAGTTATTTTTCATGGTTGTTTGGCTATTCTAGGTACTTTGCATTTCCATATAAATTTTAGAGTCAGTTTTTCAATTTTTACAAAAAAAAAAAAAAAAGCTCACAGCAATTTAAATTGGAATAGCATTGAATGCATAGATCAATTTGGGGAGAATTGACATCTTAAGAGTATTGAATCTTCTGACTCATTAGCACAGTATGTTTCTCCATACATTTAAGTCTTCTTTAATCCATCTCAGAGTTTTGTAGTCTGTTGAATACAGGTCTTTTCTTTTGTCATATTTTTTCTAAAAATTTAATATTTCTTTCTATTAACTACAATTATTTTAAATTTAATTTCAAGTCTCAATTGTTTATTTATAGTATATAAAATTATAATGCTCTTTACATATTGGCTTTTGTATCCTAAAATTGTAATAATCTCACTAATTATGTCTTTAGGAATTTCATCCTATTTTTTATATTCATTGTAGAGGAAGTAAAGCTTTTCCTCTCCCTTCTTAGTTTCCATGACTGTGGCCTGTGGGTTAAATTGACAAAAGAAAGATTAACATGAGAGAATAAATACAAATAATATTAGTATTTTAAATTTTACATGCATAGAAATAAAAACTCAAAGAAACAATTAGATTCAGAAGCACATATACCATTTTAACAAAGTGTGATAAAGAGAAATAACTAGACAAAAGAAAAGGGAGTTTGGTTTTCTAAGGGCAGTAATTTGTGGGAAGGTAAATATATGGGGAAACTAATGGAATTAAAGGTTATTTTAGTAAAGTTTGTTTTTTACAGATTCTTCTCAATGCTGACTTTCTGTCTTTTTGATGGTCATAAGATTCCCCTGGAGAGGGGATTTATAACAGCCTCGTTTCTAAGAAGTTTCTGCTTTTAGTTAGATAAGGGAACCTCCAGGAAGGCTTCTTTCTGTATCTGTTGATTCTCAATTGCATTCAACTAAAAATAACCAAATGCCAAAGTGGCGTACTTTGGGGTGGCATATTCTGACCTCCTTCACAACTATATCATCTACTTCATTATTTTTCATCTGAATGTCTTTTATGTCGCTTGCTCTGTCTTCTTCTTCGCCTAATATTGCCTTCTATATTTCTCACATGGGACCCAGTTCAAATGCCACTGCTTCTCTGAAGTCATCCTTGATTACCTAGACAGATTTAAAATCTCCCTCCTCTGGGTGTCTATGGCATTTTGTTTATACCCATATTATATGTGTCACACCACATTGTCACCATTCATTTCCTGTTTTTGTCTCTTCTACTAGAAAATGAGACAGACATAGATAATAACACTATTTCTTTATCAAAGGACATAACACAGGGCTTGGTACAAAAAGCTAGATATCAATAATGTTTAATGAAAGGAGAGGGAGAATTGTACGCCTTTTATGTGAACAATGAGATTTCTAGAATTAATTAGTCTATGAAGTCAGGCAGAATGACGCATAGAAATATAGATTAGTCAACAGCATTAGACATGTTAGAAATAGAGGACAATTATGTTTAGAGGACACTCTTATGTTCAATTCTTAATGCAAACATTTATTTCTTTTGATCTACATCTAACCACACTGGGTAAACTCTGCTCTATAACCACACAAATACACAGTGTTTGTTGACATTTGGCCACAAGATATCACAATGCACTTAGATGACTAGAAGGACAGGTTTCTTAACTCAGCATTGCAAGACACAGTCAAGTACATTCACACCAAATTGCAAAGCCACCATTCCAATTAGAAGTGTCATCTTGAGAGGCTACACTTGGAGCTCCAGAATTTGATTTCCAGCTTCTCTGTTATGGATGAATTTGGGGTTGAGGATGGATATTAAGTTAGGTCAGTAGGTACAGCTTAGTGCTTGCACTGAAGGAGTCAGCCCATCTGCTGTATTGTAGAATTCCAGTTTTTCACACAACAACACCTATAAGAAGGCAAGAATAATTGTAATACAATATCCATTTTGCAGAATGTGTAACTGAGACTCAGAAAGAATAATTGTTCTTTCCAAATATCATTCATTCATTCTTTCTTTCACTCAACCAGTGGATATTAAGTAAGGGCCTATGTGTCAATTATGCTTAGAGAACACAGATGTTTGCATTACGAATTGGACATAAGAGTGTCCTCATAAGTGACACCTGTCAATCCCTTTGCAGTCCTTGGAGACATAGTAGAGAACAGGACAGAATGGATCTCTGCATTTCATTAAGTGCATACACTTAGTTGTCAAAGATCCCATGTAATTATAATCATTATAAAATGCTCCAAAGGAAAAGAATGGCAGGCTGGGAGGGTGTGAAACAGGGGACACCAACTGGTCTTGGAGAGGCTGACAGAGATAGTGAGCTTGTCCTGGGAGGAATGACTCCCTGGGGAAGAAACTGTTTAGCTGAGATCAGATGAGTAGGCATTTGCAAGAAGAAATGAGGGAAGTTTTGAAGAGCGTTCCAGACAGAGAGGCACAGGGGCAGCCAGAAATCAGTGCACCTGAAGAACAGGTGCTGCCTGTGGTGTGGCTGCCTGTGGACAATGAAAATAAAGGTAAAATGACCAACCAGACTCTGCAAGGACAGGAGACTGCATTAAGAAATTTTGCCATTGAGCTGCCAAGAAATGGGGAGCCATTAAAGATCTTCAAGAAGGAAATAACATAATCTAATTTGTGTTTGTAAAAGCTCACTCTGGAGAATGATGGTGGAGGTTAGAGGAGATGCATATGAACCTGTTGGGAGACCATTGCAATGCCCAGTTGAGAGAAGATTATGACTTGGATTAGAGTGGAGGTAGGAGAGGTGGATACAAATTAATATTTTATTAATGTATGACAGAGAAGATATGTGTGGAAGGACTTACAGAGAAAATAAGGAAGCCAAGGATGAAGGGGGGTCAATATAAAGAAGGTAGGAGCAAGTCTTTTGTCTTCTTCCTGCAAATCCAATGGTTGAGAGCAAAATTCAAGGTGTAGGAGAGATGGGCAGATCCTGTTACTCCCATAGCTGCTACTATGGAGGATAGACAGGGGGCTATGTTCTAGGGGACAGCAGTGGGAAAGGACCACTCAGAGAGACAGCCAGGACCAGAACAGATGTGGCTGGAGGATGCAGCTGCCAGTCAACATCCCTCCTGAACAGTAGAACATCATTACAAGTCACCTTGTAATGGACTAACAAAATGTCCACTCCCCAGGCCACTGTGAACAAGATGATGCTATCCTGGGGAGAGGGGAGAGACAGGGAGGATCTCCAGCCCTTGCCACACCCCAGAGCAGTGTCCACCCACTTTTCTCATGCTTGAATGCCTCAGTTTATAAAATTAAGTGATAGAGAGTATTACCTTTGCTTCTACTAAAATAACTCTAGAAATAAATCATTGATATCATTTTGAGTCAAGAGTACCTATCACAATCTCATTCTTGGAAAGTAAACAAAAACACATACATGCCTTTATTTAGCACACACATTTCTGGGATCCTATCTATTTAATCTTCTCAGTGATTGGAAGATGGCATTTTTTTGCAGATAAGAATGAAGCCTGAGGATCGAGGAGGTTTATATCACCTGCCGCAGAGTCGTTTAAAAGAATAAATTGGCAGAGCCAAGATTCACACAAGGTTTCCTAAATCAAGCAAGTTGAATAGTTGACTCTGCTCTGAACCTAAAACCCTTGAGCCTTAGACCTTTACCCCATGATTGCAGCATTCAGGGAGGGGTGGGTGCTGAGCTGAGGGGAGTGCTGGGACTTACACTGCCAGGGACCAGGGCTGAAAGCGTCCTCCTTCTTTTATTTGACCTGAAGTGAAAGCCCATGGTCCTCCTCCCACCCTCCATGGGATAACACACATGCTGGGAAGAAAATACAACATATTTTCCCACTGTGTCATTACACAGGAAAGCATTCTCTGAGGTGCTCGTGTTTTCTGTCCAACTGGAGCTCTAATGAACCCTGCAGGGGAGAGCGTGTGTGGTCCTGGCTCAGCGGTTCCCTCTCACAGGGTCATTGATGTTTCAGCTGTTCAGGAGTCCCTGAGGTCCCAGATGAGTCCAGGCTGCTGCCCAGAGATGGGGCAGAACTTCTGGGCTGACCGGCCATTTGTCCATGTAGGTAAAGAGGAATTGCAAGGTTTTGTGGTCAGTTCTCCATGACTCTGATGGGGGTGAATAAATATCTTCAAGAGCAATTGTTTCATGCAGTGCCTCTTTGAAAAACAGTGCTCCAGTCATTTCTCTTTGGGGGTCTAGCCCTTGGTCCGATGGAGCAGTGCAGGCTCCAGAGCTGCTGTATCTACTTTGGGTTTCTGGGGCCCCAGATCCTGCCTCACTTCCCCCAGTCTGCTCTGTGCTGCTCTAGACTCCAGGCTGCATTTACCAAGGGAAACATCAGTGGGAAACTGGAGGCAGTAAATTAGAAGGCACCAGAGTTCTGCTCTGTGTCCTTTTCCCACCCTCCACATCCAGCAGCATGTCTAGCATCAGCAATGTCTCCCTCAAGGCTTTCCTCCTCTCTCCTTCCTTCTCCTACCCTCCTCTCTCTCTCATCCCTTTCCCGTATGTCTGTGGGAAACCTAGCTTTTGACCTATAGAACCATCAACAAAGAGCTGTCACTTCAAAAGAGACTTGATTCCTTATTTTTCAAGTGAGCACATATCTATTTTTGCAAGATAATTTTAGAAACCATGGTGCTACTCAACAGACTGTCCCATTTTGGGGATGGTGCTGGCCTCTGCAGGGCTTTCGTAGGCCTACTAAATCTGTAGGTTAATTAATAATCTGTAGCACGTAGGTCATTTGGCTGGTAACACAATAATCCATTTCATAAACCCACCACACTGGATATTCCAACGTAACACTTAGCTATGAAATGACCACAGATTTAAAACTCTTAGACTGTCCTTAGGACCTTGAAATTCCTGTGAATTCCAGATTTGACTCTTAAGTATTTTTGTTTTTGTAAGTTTGTCTATTTATTTTCCTTCTAGCACCCAACACTTGCGGACCTCCACCCCAGGTTTTTCTGATAATACTATGATATGAGATCCACCTTAAACAAGGGTGCATAACAAGGAACTATTTATGAAGAAGTAACATGTTCATGTCAAAAAAAAACAACAAGAAATCCATGTGCATTATTCAAAGCCTGTAGAAGAAATTAAAAAGTATCCCTGAAAAATCTCTGGCTTGAAGAGTGGGATTTCATAGTTAATGTGAGTTTCCAAACAGTTTCTCACTTGCTATGCATCAAACCACATGCTGGGCACTGGAAATCTAGACATTCATGAAGCTCAGTTGTTCCTCAGGTATCTCATGATGGAGAGGGTGAGTGAAAGCAGCAAGTAAACATGTAATTATTAAAATTAATGTGAAATGTTCTGGGGCCAAATTATAAACTCAGACTTAGCAAGGGGGGAAGACTTCATCAAAGGGAATGAAACGTGAGACAAATATGGCCCATGGGAGGCACTTGGTCATGTTTGTCGACTGAATGTATGAGCATGTGAATGCTGAACAAAGCTTATTTTTATTACCTAGAAAAGGGGGGTCAACCCAAGGAAACAGCATACCGACGTGAACCAGGAGGGAACACGTCTGTTCTAAACCGGAGCATCGGCATGTCCTTTTGTAATCATTTTCCTGGCTGTCTTCAAATTGGAATCTGCAGTCCTAGAATTTACAGGCTTCAGAGTAAATAATATGACTACTGTGAAAAGAGTCTGCCAGATTCATGGCCCAGGTCCCAGGTTTCAGAGGGCATCCCTTGGAGCACTTCAAGAAGAAGAGGAAAGGCCCTTTGTAGGTGAGCCATGGCCAACTATGGCAGTCAGAGCTCAGGACTTGAGTCAGAGCTGGGGGTTCCTTCTTCCCATCTCCCCAGCTCTGAGTGGGCCTCACAAGGCACCCATCACGCCCACATCTGTCCTGCAAGCCTGCCAGTATGCTGGGTGATAAGGACCAGGGAAGGCTGAGCCTCTGTTGGTATAAATAGCAGAGAAGTCCCACTGATGGCAGCACTTTGCAATTCAGAGGCATTTCATTCACTATCAGAGTGCCTCTTCACCTGTCATTCATTCATTTAGTCAGCCAGCATTTACAGAACGGGTACGTGTGCTTCCTGCTATCCTAGCCCCTGGGTGTAAGGTAGTTTGGGTCTCTGTACTAACATTAAATCCTATTCTCATGGGAAAGCCAGGAGAGGAAATAGACAATTACAGCAGAGTTTGCTCTGAGCTGCAGCATATGCATGGGCTGGGAGCAGACTCTGCCTAGGATATGAGACCTGGAGAAATTCCACAGGGGAGGCACTACCTGAGGTAAAATGTTATCCCTCATTGCGCGTTCACAGCTGAGAATAAAATGTGTGTGTGCGCGCATTTTCTGCCAAAAAGAGATGAAATAAAAAAACAAGATAAAACCTGGCTTTTGGTCTATAACTAATCTGTGGCTATCAGTCTTGAACCATGCTATGACTTCATCTAAATCTGGAGGTCCAAAAGATGTAAAAAAATAATAATATGGGAATTTCTTGTGGGGATGCTGAGGAAGGAGGAGATGAAAGATTAAGTTTGAAAACAGGCAGTAGAAGAATTTGACACTTGACTAATGGGGTTGTGTAGTATGCATCACGTGTGTGTGCTTTTGTTCTAAGACATCAACTTTATTTCAGCAGATGCCTAGGGATCAAAAACAAGGAGCTGATATTAAAATAAAAGTTATGAAAAACTGTAAAACCCTAAAGACATTTTACATAAATTTTCAAAGCCCAGAAATTGTCAACTGGGGCCATGTGTCAGCACTGGGCTTTCAGGGACAAGCTTACTTATTTTTTTTCCAAGTAAAATTGGGAATTACTTTTTATATATTTCCTGAGCTAAAGTGGTTCAAGTCACTGTTGAGATCTCATTTGCCCATCAAGTCCTAGTGGCCAGCTGTGAAAATGTGAAAAAATAGATTAAAGACAGCTCTTCTGGCTGTTTTTATGGGGTGCCAGGAACTTAGTCCAGCTTTCTTGCCAACTAAATCAAAAAATTACCAGGCTTCTGTGAACTGAATGTTTTTGTTGTCTTAAAATTCATATGTTGAAACCTGAATCCCATTGTGTTGGTGCGTGGGGGTGGGATCTTTGGGAGGTAATTATGAAGTCATGAGGGTGGAGCCCCATGATGAGAGTAATGTCTTTATAGGGAGACCAGAGAGCTTGTTCTGTCTCTTTCCCCCATCCCCAACCCCTACCCACCAAGGAAAGGAAAGGTGATGTGAGGACACACACACACGGAAAAAAGGCAACTGTCTGCAAGATAAGGGGAGAGCCCTCACTAGGAAATCATTTTGTCCCCGCCTTGATCTTGGAATTCTCAGCCTCCGGAATCGTGAGAAATAAATTTCTGTTGTTTATAAGCTGCTTAATCTATGACATTTTTATTACAGCAGCCAAATGGGCTAAAATACAAGCTAACTTATCCAATTGTTTTAAAGTGTACCTCAAACTCAAAATCATCAGCTTGCTCTTTTCCCTTAATCAGCTCTTTCTTAGTTAGTAGAATTGCCCACTTGCCCAGCCTAGAGACGATTGAGTTACATGTGGCTTTTTCTCATTAGACACATTTAACAACCAAATCCAGGAGAATCCCACTCCCTGACCCTCCAAGACATCCATCCTCTCTTTTACAGACTGTTACCACAGCTTCCTACCAGATGCATTCTAGCTTTAGTCTTTCTCTTTCAAGCCATTTTTCTACATCACGTTATCAGTGACCCTTTATGAACAATCCTGAAGACTATTTGTTGCCCCTTTGTCTATAATAAACAAAGGTCCTCAAAACAGCATGTAAGACCCTTCCCAGTTTAGCTGTAGCTCACCCTTCTAGTCTCTTCTGCCCACTCCCCTCCTACCTCTGCATTCTTTGCTGTGATTAAAAGGATTTGCTTCTTTCTCCCTCTTTACATACACCTGCTTCCATGTCTCTGGCCCTTCGTCCTTGGTACATATTGTCCCCGATGCTTGGAGCCTTCTCCATCCTTCTTTGCCTGTAATATCTGACACTCAAGGCTAGGACCAGGCAATGATGCATCTACAGCACAACCACAAGATGCTCACTCTCGGGCTCATCTAAGTGTCTGAGAGCAAGTGTCTTCTTCCTTTTACTTCCTTGGCCCTCAATTTTCTCACCCTTGTCCCAGCTTCGTCCACCACCTCTTCCCTCAATCCAGCCTAATGCTGTCTCCTAAGAAACCTGCTTGTGCTCCAAGACATAGACAGTAATGCCCTCCTTTTCAGCCTCCTGAGCTATGGAAAGTAATTTCCTCACATCTATTCCATTACATATAGTGCACAATCTGTTCTAATATATATTCAATTTAATCCATCGGACATCTATTGGGAATTTGTAACATTGTATGAATAAGCAAACTGCACTGTAGCCATTTTTCTGTTACTTACAACCTCCCAAGACAGCTTCTCAAGTTTAGTGCAGAGCAAGCACTGATTGATATATTTTCATATCTACTTTGGGGTACACTTATTAATCCATGGGCATCAATTGTTCTCTCTATCTGTGGCTATAGATGGTTCTGGAGGAAGATCCTGAAACATGAACAAGTTAGTTTTGCAAGTCCCTTAAAACTCATTCTTTCATTACAGAATAAAGAGATAATAAAGTCAACTATTTTGGGAGGTGATTTATAAAGAATAGTAGGTAACTCCCTTTTTTAATCATACAAATTTTTGATTGTGTCAAATTCTCCAACACATTAATGATAGGCAGGTAGAGATCTACTTGAAATCCATCCAGCTTTAGTTTCCATGTATGTAAATAGTCAGTGTTTCCAGATGTGAGAAGAGGGAGTTAATATTCCTGTACCTAAAATCACAGCCAAGGACATTGAGTAAATAGTCTGGGAAAAAGGTAAAGTATCCTGCTGTGAGAAATAGCCAAGTGGGAACTTCTAATGGTTGAGAGCATCCCCTTGGGAGCCTATTAATATGTTCTGGAAATTAGAAGGCACAATGTTTTCATGAACAATATCCATCAGTTGCGAAGAGTGGAAGGCAGCTTTCTATATCGTTTCTGCTTTAGGAGTTTGGGAGGATTTCTCACGGTTGAAAAAAAAAAAAAAAGGATAAAAAATTAGGAATAAACCCATTAAGTGGATATATCTTATTTTAACCAATATTATAGATTGTTTGGAAAATAATTGGTTTGTTACTTGTATTAGTCAGGTCTCTTTGGGCTGAAAATGATGAAAATCAAAAGAGGGAAAGGGTTTTTTTACTTCAATAACTAAAAAGACAAAGTATATATGGCTTCAGGCATGCATGGATCCAAACGGCTAAAGTGATGACATCAGAAATATATTTACATTTTTTAGTCTACTTTTTGTATGTTGTGTTCATCATCAAACAGGTAAAAATGGCCACCAGAATATATAAGTTAATATTCTATCAGCTTAGAACTTGTGAGAAATGACCTTTTCTTTCCCAGTATTCTAGCTAACACATTGACTATGACTCACATTAATATAGCTTGGGCCATATGCCATTTTCTTAATCAGTCACTATAGATACGAAGAAATTATGCTCTGCATGTCCACCTCTGGCTTACATGCCCAGTTTTGGAGCCACAGGTGGGGTTAGACCCACTATTACATTGTGTGAACTGAGAATGGGGGGCAATAGCTCCTAAATGATTTCTAGTAGTGACAAAATAATTCAGTAACCCAATTTGACCATTTTTTCCAATATAGTTTATTCGTTAATTCATTCATTTGTTCACTCATTCTTTTTAAAATCCAGTCTGACATTCTTTGCTTTATAATCTGAGTGTTTTTTAATGCATATTTAATGTATTCATTGATATATAGTTGATTTAGGCTACTTTGTTATTTGTTTTATATTTTCCCCATCTATTTTTTCTTACTCTGTCCCTTCTCTTTTTATCTCTTTGAATTAATCAAATATTTTTAATATTTCATTTTTAATTCACTAAATAACTTTTTAAGCTATACTTTCACATTGTTTTTGTAGTGGTTGCTCAAGGGATTATAATACACATCCTAATCATAATCTACTTGGATTTAATATTGCACCAGTTCCCATAAAATGTAAGACTTCTGCAACAGTACTATATAACTCTATATACTGTCCCCCTGTGATTTTTATTGTTGCCACATATATTTTACATCTACTTAAACCCACAACATAGTATTAACATTTGCATAGTAAATAGCCATGTGGCTTTAAATAACTTAAGAAATAATTGACTTCTCTATTTACTTTCATACAGCTGATACTCCATTATTCATGGTAATGTTCTATAAAGTTGCTGTGAACACTGAGTTAGTGAATACTAAACTCTTGTTCCTAAAAGAAATACAGGGTTGGGTTCCTGTGAGACCTTGGTCACATTTTCATCAAGCAATCAAAGCCTAACCTTGTTTTATGTGTTTATGGATAAAGACGCCTTAGTTAATATATATTGTCAATTCATTCACATTGAAAGCTCAGCCAAGAGTGCTGTAACGCAAGACTGAACAAAGCTTATCTACACACATAGTTGCAGATAAGGTACCTCACAGCCTGCTCACACTTAGGAACACTTAGGAACACTAGGCAGTGCTTCAGCACTCTATTAGGGGCCAATTTAAACAGCAAAATCATCAACAAGAAAGCACAAAAATGTGAAATATGTGGTACTCGATAAAACACAGAAAGATCACTTGTTTATAGTGTGAGCGCTGAAATGGGAAGGTAATATGTCACCTCAGCTGGGAATACCCAACATCAGACAACACAACTGTGTTGCTACCCTGCACTTGTCTATTAAGGAGTGCAAAAGAACCACAAGTATTCATTTTTAAGTTACACATAAATTTTAATAAATAAGTAAATTCACAAATACAAACTCCAATGAATAATGAGAATTGACTGGACTTATCATTTCTGGTGTCCTTTACTTCTTCTATAGAACTTAGTTTCTATATGATTTTATTTAGTTTCAGCCTGAATAAATTTCTTTATAACTTCTTTAAATTCAGATCAGGTGATAAGGAATTCTCTCAAATTTTGTTTATCTGAAATATCTGTATTTTGCTTTTATGTTTGAAGAATATGTTTGTTAGATATAGAATTTTAGGTAGACATTTCCATTGTCTCTTTATCTCCATTGTTCCAGAAGAGAAGTCATTTAATAATAGAATCATTGTTCCCTGTATATAACATCTTATTTCTCTCTGGCTGCTTTGAAGATACTTTCTTTGTCTTTGTTTTCTGGCCATGTAACTATGATGACCTATTTACGATTTTCTTTCTACTTATCCTGCTAAAGGTTCTCTGAGTTTCTTGGATGTGTGACTTAACAGTTTCACCAAATTTTGGGAAGTCAACAATTACTTCTCAATATATTTTTTCTGGCTTTTTTTCCCCTCTCCTGCAAGGACTCCAATTACACACATATGAGAATATTTGATATTATCTCACACGTTTCTGAGAACTTCCAATTTTTTTCCAATCTGTTGTTCTCTTTCAAGTTGACAGTGACTTTCTTTTACTTTATCTAATCTTTTGTTAACCCCATCCAGTAAATTTTCATTTCAAATGTTATATTTTAAAGTTCTAGAATGTAACTTCAATTCTTTTTTTTACAGCTTCTATTTCTCTGTTGGTATTCCTCTTCTGTTCATTTCCTGTAACTACCTTTTACTTTATGTCCTTGATTATATATTTAATTACTGCTTTAAAGTTCTTGTTTGTTAATTACAACATTAAATTACTTATGGTTTTAGCCTATTGATTAATTTTTCTCTTGACTATAGATCACATTTTCCTGTTCTTTCAATGTCCAATAATTGTTCATTGTGTACTGGACATTGTGGATGCTGCAGAAACTCTGGATCCTATTGTCTTCCTTGGATGGGTTGGGTTTTGCTCTAACAGTGATATAATTATAGGGGTACTAGTTGTTAATTTCTGCCCTGGCTGGTTTAGCTCAGTGGATTGAGCGTCGGCCTGCGAGCTAAGTGTCGCTGGTTCGATCTTCCAGTCAGGGTACATCAGAGAAGGAAAACTCTGACTCCAAAAAACCTCCGCTGCCTTGCGGCATACCTCTTCTGGGGAAAGGCTAAGGGAGTAAACCCTGACAGAAAATCCGGAGCCGGAGTCCCTAAGGCGGTTTGACGTTGTAGTCAACACCGGCAACTCCTGCGGCGCACCTGAAGCCAAGCTGTATCGACTCCGTCTTTCCCTTGGATCCTTCAGCTGCGAAGAGAGGGGGGGTCTGCTGCATGGGCAACAGCAGACCCTCCATATCACCCTGCCCAGGCTCTGTAGCTTCAGCTCCACTGGAGAGGACACTCCAGCGTCATCGCAAGATGTCAATTCAACACGGGAGGAGACAGATGCCGTGTCACTCCCGTGTCGGACTGCACAGCCATTCTCGGCGGTGCAGATAGACACTTAAGAAGCTACACCATCGTCTCTCGAGACGGACGGCTGCCGACGACGAGTTGTTAATTTGCTCCAAAACTCCCGAGGAATGCTGAAACCTACAAGTACCAAATGCTGAAGCATTTTCTCTTGCAGGGCGGTGTCGTGACTCATGCAAGTTCTAACAAGTGCAATGAATCCCGAGCAAGTGCCGAGTGCTGAGACCTTTTTTTTCTTATCAAAACACGGCAAGTACAGGGTTTGGCGAGTTCTGAAGCTGATGAGTATCAAAGTATGACTGCTGGCAAATTATCTTGAATTTGTGGTTGTTTTATTTTCTCTTTTGTTGGAATGGGTCTATCTTAGTTTTCCTTTTAGTCTTAGGGTGAATCCTCAGTCCTGGGAAATGGTCTTTACATGTAAGATAGGGTCCTGCTTAGAAACAAGCAGAGAGCTCATGTTGTTCATTAACACTCTGTAACTTGATGAGATTCAAACTCTGAACTCTGTCTCTTCTCAAGTAGGTCACAGCTGAAATCTCTGCTCAAGTTTTTCAACTTTCCAGCTATTCTTCTCTGCTGGATGTTTTGGCATCTTCCACACATATGCATGATTCAGGTGTCAGTCAAGGATTTGAGAGGAATTTACATGCAGATTTGGGAACTTCTCTTTCAGTGGATCCCTTCTTTTAAACATTTTTCTCTCCCTAAATTTTCAGTTACTCTGGGAGCCCCAAATTCTTCCCTCTGAATTTATTCCAATTTCTACTTGCATCTGATTGTTTTCCAGTGCCATCAGAAAAAATACTGTTTTTTTTGTTTTATTTTGTTTGTCCCAATTTATCATTGTTATATGCATACAGTTTAATGAGATATAAACTATTTCACAATTACTGGAATTGGAACTTCCATTTATTCCGTATTTAATCCATTTATTCAATGAGATACTTTCAATGATGGTATCAGCAGCACATGGGGAAATGAGGCAGTGATGTATGCGTAGAGACCCTCTATAGTTGGCTAGGAAAAAAAAAAAAAAAAAACCTCTTTCTGACAGGAAAGCAAATTGAGTAGAAAACCCCTGGAGGAAAGAACAAAGATTTCTTCTTGGTTACATGAGTAAAGGTTATATGGTATATGAGCAATTATTTTCAGAGCAAAATGATTCTGCATAACTTTGGGTGGCCAGTGAGTGCTAGTGAGGTTTAAGTTTGATTAACTTTTATGGATTTCTTTGTTTGCTCTGTTTTGTTTTTAAACAGCTTTGATGTAAAATAAAAGTAGGGGTTTAGGATAACAAAATAAAGCTTAGTTTAGTGATCTGATTTTCTCTGAATATTTTTTTATTTTTTTATTTCTCATCTTTTCCATTCAAAATAATAATTTTGAGATACATATATATCTATATATCAGTGAAGGTAAAAAACAAAATCCTGTACTTTTACTCAAGGAAATAGAAGTTCATTTCTTATCCAGTTAAATTTCAGGTCATCTAGGCCCTGACTGGGTGACTCAGCTCATTAGAGCATCATCCTGTACACCAAAAGGTCATAGGTTCTATCTCTGGTCAGGGTGCTTATGGGGAGGCAACCAATCAATGCTTCTCTCTCACATCAATGTTTCTCTCTTCTCTCTCTCTCTCTCTCTCTTTCTCTCTCTCCTCTCTCTCGTCAATAATGTTATAACATATCCTCAAGTGAGGATTAAAAAAAAATTTCAGGTCAGCTGGGAAAAGGGAAGTTCTATACAGTCACACAAGTACCTGGCCTGACAAGTCTCTTATCTTAATCTTGTGCTTTCCAGTCGTCGTCGGCAGCCGTCCGTCTCGAGAGACGATGGTGTAGCTTCTTAAGAGTTCATCTGCACCGCCGAGAATGGCTGTGCAGTCCGACTCGGGAGTGACATGGTAGTATCTGTCTCCTCACGTGTTGAATCGACATCTTGCGATGACGCTGAAGCTACAGAGCCTGGGCAGGGTAATATGGAGGGTCTGCTGTTGCCCATGCAGCAGACCTCCCCTCTCTTCGCAGCTGAAGGGTCCAAGGGAAAGACGGAGTCGATACAGCTTGGGTTCAGGTGCGCCGCAGGAGTTGCCGGTGTTGACTACAACGTCAAACCGCCTTAGGGACTCCGGCTCCGGATTTTCTGTCAGGGTTTACTCCCTTAGCCTTTCCCCTGAAGAGGTATGCCGCAAGGCAGCGGAGGTTTTTTGGAGTCAGAGTTTTCCTTCTCTGATGTACCCTGACTGGAAGATCGAACCAGCGATACTTAGCTCGCAGGCCGTGCTTTCCAGTACTGCATTGGGTATTGACATTGCAGGCAGCACTAAGGAAAGTAGAGTATGTTTATTTGTTTGTTTGTTTTTGTTTTTTCTGAAAATAAACTGTTCACTTGACATTAAGTGACCAAATGATTTGAGTTGTATGTCATGGCCTTCTCTCAGAAGGATACCTGTCTCTTTCCTAAGAAGCATCTGAGTATATGTGGTTTATTTGAAAGATGATCCCAGAAAGAACTGGTGAAAAAGTAGAGATGTGAGAAAGGGAAGAAAAAAAAGCTAATATGGGTACATTAAAGAATTTTGATTCTGACCAACTCACAGTGGTGAATCCCACTAAAGACCCTTAGGAGACAGCATGGAGCATCAAACTTAAGGGCTGCGGAAGCTGATGTATTTACTCTCCTACTCCCATTTGTTGTTGAGTGAAGGCTATTCCCAGGGAGGTTAATTTCTCTGCACCATGGCCTTCCATGTGCATAGGCCCACAGAAAGCCCTCAAGTAGAGAATCACTGATGACCACAGCACAACACTGTTGGCAGGCACCAAAATGATGAGTGTTGGGGAAATCTGGGCAGGACACCAAAGCATCTGTTACTCTGCCAACTAGGATCTGGCTATTAACTGGCCTACCATATTTGGATATGCACAGCAACCATCTATCACTAAGTTTAAAAGTTATAAAAGAGAGCAGATTTAAGTAGGTCTGGTAGGAAAGTAATTTGCATGAGCAGGAGGCTGAAATTCCTACTTCATCTATTCTTGAGAAACTCTTTTCCCTTAATCCACATCTATGGCCTCAACGATGGCCAGTTTACTGAAAAGGAAATACGTTAAGTCTGGTTTACAATTACTCTGCACAGTGTGTAGTCACCAATCTGAAATGAGCTGCTGTCATATGATAACCCTGATCAGGAGTAGTCTTGGAAGATGCTTTGGGCAGTCATTTGATTGGATTAAGAGATAAGTAACCCGGATCTACCCTGATTCATGTGCAGTGGCTAAGTATCTGGCTGGACAGTCAGGAATTGGAATGCACAGTCAGGAATAGGAAGATTGGCAAAAGACCTGGGAAAGAGGTGTGGGAGGAGCACAGTGTGTCAATATATTTGTGTTCCATGTTAATGCTAAGCAAAGGTCACCACTGCCAAGGAGGGTCTCAGTAATCATATGGACAAAATGATCCATTCTATAGATGTGAGTCAGTCTCTTTTATAGCCATCCTGTGCTCTCTTAATGGGCTCCTGTGCAAAGTTTCCACAGGGCGGGATAAAGACAATGGATTAGCTCACTCATGTGGTCTGAGGTCCTAGATTTCCAACAGCAGACCTGCTTTGGTGTCTTTCTCCACAGCGGCCAGCCAGCTGCTTGGTGATAGATTGACCACTTTGGTTCCCCTCCTACGTGAAGAGGGCAGCAATATGTTCTTACTCAGATGGATACATACTTATCTTCCTTTTTTTCAATGCTTCTGCAAGCACTAAAACCTGTGAACTTATTGAATGCCTTATTCTCAGTTATTATATCCTACACAACACTGCTTCTGATGGCAGAACCTATATTTCACAGCGAAATAAGTGTGATAATGGACTCATGCCCATGAAATTTACTAGTCTTACCATGTATCACATTACACAGAAGAACTGGTTGAATAGATGGGGAAAGAGCTTACTTAAGAGTTAATTATAGTGCTAGTTGGTAGAAAGTACTCTAAAAATCTGACGTTGAATATAGTTTCAATAAGTGACCAATGTATACAGTTCTTTCTTATTAAAATACCCAAATAACTAACTTGCAGATATTTTACTTTCCATTTTTGCCAATTTGGACTTAATTCCCACAGGATAATACCTCCAACAGAGTGCACAGCTAGGGTTCCATTAAGTAGGAAGCTTAGCCTACTACTTGGCCATTTGGGGGCTGTTCATGCCTTTGTACCAACAGGCACAAAAGGTCACTATTCTGGTAGCTGAAGTGGTAGATTTCAATTATTTAGAGTAAATTTTGTTACCCATTGCTACATAATGGTGATATTCCAGATATTCTCTGGAGAAGTCATTTTTTAGCTTCACATTGAATAGAAAACTATACCAATCAAATAAAGGCAGGATCACTCAATATTCAGTCCCTTCAGGAATGAAGGTTCCCATCACCACACAAGGTTAAAAACCATGACCAGCATGGGACCTGATTGAGAATAAAGGGATCGTGGAATGGTAGTGGAAAAGGAAAATTATAAATATATCAACAGTGACTAGTTCCACAAGTGTATTTTTGCCTGCATGGATTCTGAAAAATACATCCAGAAAAAAGGAATAGTGATTTGGGTAAATGTCTAGCAGTCTTTATCCCACTGCATCAGGCACAATTGGTCTTACATAATTAGTAAGCATGGTGGAAGTGAATTTGAACATGGTTCACTCCAAAATTAGCCTTACTTGGTTTTCAACATGTTTTGATTCTAACCATGGACCTAGGCCTGTGTGATGTTCTAGAATCCCTTTCCAACAGTGAGGAGACAAGTCTGAATATCTACTCCAGTCAGTAAAGCTAGAAATGTGTCTAGCCTTACAATTGGGTCTCCTCTGAAACCACATTATAAACTGTTCTATAATTCTAACTATCTCAAAATGGTAGAGAACACGATCTCTACAGTTATAGACATGCCATCTCCAATTGTCTCAGAACAACAAAAAAGTTAAAAAGTCAGCTGTTACTGTTTTCCAACTGGAATGCAGATAACTTGAAAATTAAGTGCCAGTGGAGAGAGAGAGAACAAAGTCAGGCAGTAGGTAATAAAGCAGAGTGGATGCTGACTGTCAATAAGCTTAAAAACATGATTTACTGAGTTGATGTATAGTAGAAAATGGAATTTGCTGATCCAGGGCCGGCCACTCACTGAGCCATCAAACCAACGCCCCTGGCTGTTTTTTGTTTTGTTTTGTTTTGTTTTTCAGGGAAGGCAATTATCTCTCTGTAAGCGGGTCCCACTTAATATGAACAAAAAAATGACTAAGGCATTGTGTGCTACGCATTTGCTGGAGCTTCTGAAAGCTGCAGCTGGCTGGAGGTCCTAGCTAAATCTCTGGGCCTCAAATGGCAAGCAGTGGCCTTTTCTTTCACTCCATCTGAATGACCACCTTGAAGGAAAATCAACAGGAGTCACAAGGGAAGAGAGAGCCATAGGCAGAGCCGTCCGCCAGCCAGAAGGGAGAATTCAATCGCTCTCTTCTCTGAACTGAGTCCCAAGTCAGCCTTTTTGAGATCTGGTGACATTTCTGCTTATTAGTGAATGGAAACACATGCCTTTCATTCCCGAGTCCAGCGGTGGTGTTTTGTCTGCAGTGTCCTTGCTCCCCCCCGCCTGATTGTTTGCTGAGAAAAAAACAATTAAAGCTTCTATTCAATTACGGCCTGTTTGGGTCTGAAGAGCTGTTTAAAACCAGAGAGCCTTGTCATATTAATGAGCACTACTGCCAAGATTAATACCTGAGAAAGGGATTCTCTGGAGAATTGAGGAGCAGAGCAGAGAATATTAGGATGTTATGATCTTCACATGATAGAAAACTACTGATAAAATGGCACATTACTCCCAGAGATAGCGACTTTTGTGTTAAATAGACAGGAAAATGAACATATACACTTCACATAACCTGATAAAAAATATAAACTCAGATGGGATGTGCAAACATTCATAACTCTAATTATCTGCCTAATATCCTCTTTGCAGGAGACCCAGTGCTGGCTTTCTCTGGATGTTAGGAGTCAGAACCAGGAAACTAGGAAGAAGAGAAGCAGAGAGGGAAGCTAATTCAGAGTGGTCGAAGACTGTTTACATCAAACGCTAGGAGAAACCAAGGAGAAACCCAAGTTTAAGAGCCAGAAGCAGGATTAAAGGCTACAACTCCCGGAGTTCAGAGTACAGCTGGTGGCGGTAGGATTTGGGAGAGAGCAGGTCAGCAGAAAGGGAGGCCACGTCCATATGATAACCATGAAGAGCTTCACAAGTCGGGGCACTTGGCTCGATCATCTGGCTGGAGAGGTGACGCATGGACTCATCTGGTTCAAAGGCCCCCAAATGGAATGTCTTCTCTGATTCTTCCACATTGAGCTTTAGTTGTTGTTGTTGTTTTAAATATACTCATAGTGGCTCAAAACGGCATGTGGTCAATCCTCCCAAGAGTGGAATGACTATAGAGAATGCCAGCAGAGTGATAATGATATTTCAACTATTGGGTATTTTTAGAAAATCATATCTGCAAATACTCTCAGAAAGTATGAAAATATAAAAGTTCTATTGGTTCTGCCTGAATGGCTCCAGGTCATTGGTGATTAGTTTCTTAAATACCAATAGAGGTCATTGGTGTTTAACTGTTTAGTTTTGTTCAGTTAGTTATATGCCTCATATTCTTGTGCCTCTGAACCTCAGGAAGGCACGGGCAGTGGAAAAGCCAACTGAAGAAGTGCCACAGACCAAGTTCACTGTTATTAGTGGGTTATGAATTGGAAATGGAAGTCACAATAATAATACAAAATTCCTCCATTAAAGAGATTCTTAAGAATCAAGGCATTGGAGTGTCAGTGGAGGAGAGGAAAATCTAAACCTAAACTCCCTCAGTCAGTGGTCACTTACTAGCTGCGTAGCCTAATGAAAACTTGTTAACTTCCATGAACACGAGCACTATCCTGATAAAAAATGCAATAACTACTTTAAAGGGTAGTTTTGAGAGTTAAAGGAGATTTAAGGAGGTATGTTATACAAAGGCCTCAGCACAATGCCCAGAATGCAGTAAATTTATATTAAAAGTTGGTAATTGTGGCATAATTGATTACCTTGAAACCTGGTGGCAGGGGATAAGGAAGTAATTATATCTTTATTTTTCTCATTGGGTTGATGTGCCCTTGAAACGAGAGTTCGGAAAGCTTCAGACTCCTCTAAAACAAAACTGGCTTTAACAAACCCACTTTTTGGAATTAGCGTCCCTCTCTGCCCAAGTCAGAAAAAAAATTGGGATCTATTCTAAACCCCACCAGCTGTGGGTGAGAAGACCGGGAAGGCAAGGCAGGGGTGTCAAGAAAAATAACCTCAGGCCAGCAGTAAGTAGCCAAGTCTTGTGGTGTAAGGGGGGCCAGGGGTGGCTAGGCCTCCAACACTTCGCTTTTGAAAAGTCAGGCATGTCTAACAGAGGGCACCATGCTACAAGACGAAGCAGCAGCTTCATTACAAGGGAACATCCTACCTCTGATGAAGTCTGTTTGAGTCCTGTTGTTACATGGTGATGACAGGAAGGAAGGGCCTAATGGACCTGAGTCCAAGCAGCTAGTAGGGGTTGGCCTTGTACCACCTCATACAGTGGCTATGGAGAAGGAAGTGGACCCTTGTAGAGTCCAATTTTGTTGGAGAGAGACAGAAGCAATCCCTCAGGAGGAACTGGATGGAAATGCAGACAACTCAGAGATAATTTGGCTGACCAGAGACGAAAGCACACCTCCTTAATGTTCTTTACCAGGACATTCACCAAGAATTTGACAATTAAGGGATCAAGCTCATTGGAGCCAGGAACACTGGGTGATTAAATTCTCCAATCACCACTACCCTCTCAGAGCAAACTGAGGGCCATTTCTATGTGGAGAAACCTTAGGTAAATCAGCATCTGCATTAAGGTCAGCAAGCCCCATGGGTTAATTCATAAGAGGAAATTGGAAGGGAGTCTTAGAAGCATCAGTGGAGTTTAGAGGCACTGGGTGTCTTTTTATTTTGAATGCTAAACTCAGATTACTTTTGCCCACATGTGTACTTCAAACCTGTATACAGAGATATGCCTGAAGCAAATTTGTGTGCACTGATAACTCAGTTAACACTTCTCTTCTAGAAAGATTAACTTCAGCTTTTGACCAGGATAAATAATCATGAAACTTAGATTATTAAACTTAATCAGGAATTGCCATTCTGTTGTACATTATATTTCAGATTGGAACATGAGTTCTATTTACTGATTCAAGTGCTGACATTTTGCTGCCTTATAAATTTTCTAGAACATTTTCAGCTTTACATATTCTGTCTGATAAATACATTCACTTTTTAAAAATAGCTTCATTGATATATAATTGACATACAATAAGTACACATATTTAAATGTAAATTTTAATGTTTTAATGTCCAAGAATCATTATCTCAACCAAGGTAATGAACATATCCATCACCTAGAAAAGTTGCTTATACCCTTTAGAAATCTTTCCTCCACCTCTCTACCTTCATACTCTTCCCAGGAACTGCTTTCTCTGCTTTCTGTCACTATGGATTAGTTTGCATTTTCAAGAGTTTTATGTAAATGAAATCATACAGTATTTACTCTCATGTCATATACCATCATTCACTCAGCATAGTTATTTTGAGATTCACCCATGATGTTGCCTGGATCCACAGTTCACTCCTGACTGTTGCTGTGTAGTATTCCATAATAAGGATATACCACATTCTGTTGACCCATTCACCTGTGATTGGACATTTGAGTTGTTTTCAGTGTTGAGTTATTACAAAGATAGCTGAATATTGCTATGTAAGTCTAAGAGTGGAAATGTACTTTTATTTTCCTTGGGTATTTCTCTAGGAGCAAAGTGACTGGTGTATAGTGATTCTGAGCTAGATTTCCAATGATGTCACATAATGAAACAGTTGTAATGTAAAAATAGACAATGTGATTCTATGTATGTTTCTGTAACACATCAGAAATCTTTGTGGCCCAACTACCTAGGAGGAGGAACACAGAATATGTGAACACTTTGGTTTCAGTGACTAGATTTAGATTTAGTCACTCAGCACAAATTTAGGAAATACAAATATTTCTCCTGAGAAGGTGATAATATCATATGTCCTGTTCCATTGGCTCAAAATAGGCAACATTACCCAGTAGCACATTGCTAAGTGAAAAGCACGCCTACTTCCTTTGCTGTTGCTTCAGTTCTCCATCCTAGCTCTTAGGAGGCAAGGAACAGGACAACAGAATGCATCCACATATTGTCTAGCTGCCAGCAAAAGGACATTTTATACGAATGCTACCAGTTTAAGTTCAGTTGAGATCTAATCTCAGTATCTTTGAATTCTTTTCTCAGTCATGACTTTCTAGTCGGGCATGGCCCTTATCAAAAAGAACACCTCTGAGGTTCTCAGAGTGAACAAATCTACAAATTAAACACAGTATAATTTTATTTTTTTATCATATCTGCATCTCCATTGGCTTGGAAAGGAAGTGAGATATACAATATCTAGGCTAACAAAAAACATGTGTCTGAAAACATTTTGACCAATATTATGGAGAAACACTGAGACTAGGGAACTATGCCCCATCCAATGCAATCTGTTATCTCATTTACGGTAGAACTTCTCAGGGGTATTTTATTAACTAGACCTTTGGCTACACCATAAAGACAGGCATCAGAGGTCAGTTACATAAACTGGATATAAAAGATATGGAACTTCGGATTTCCAAATCTGATACAGCCTGTCTCCTTTCATTAACATCCTTATTTCTAGATAAAACCTATTGACCTACAAAAACGAAAACATGTTTCTAAGCAAATTAACAGTATAAACACATGCCCCAGGAAAACGATTAAACTACTTAAGAGACAAACAACTCTTGAAGCTTTGCAGATGTGCCCCTTCTTAAAAAAAAGTCATGCTTATCACAGATGTCTTATCTATTCATTAAAAGCAGGTCCCCTAATAATCTTTGTTAGACAATGTTTTGTTGACCCAATTTTAATTACTGTGTGCATTTGGAAGAAACAAAATTACATTTATTTTGAAATATTCTGTAATCCATAATTTCAGAATAACAGTTTTATTGAGTTGGTTTTGATGTTATAGCCTCAACTTTTATTGAGAGATATTATAAGAAATATATATAACTATATTATGTATTGTCAGAATTTTGTTCAGAGCATCATCCACTTATATCTCATTGTCATAGAGATGATAAATTTATTTTAGAATTAACTGATGCCAAAAATTTAGTTCCCCTGATGGATGGATGTCAAGCTTCCTTGAGGACAGTGGAAGGTATAGAGCCAAGGTATTTTTACTATGGTATTTTCTTCACTCTTCTCAGGGGAAATAATTTGGGAATACAAATTTGATGTTCTCATGCCACTGTCTTCTAATGCTATGAACAGAATCTTTGTGACTCTCCCACAATTCATATGCTGAAGTCCTAATCTGCCAGGTAGCTGTCTTTAGAGAACTTTTCTCTCTCTCTTTTTTCTCTGTTTCTTTCCACCTTACACAAAGAAAAGATTGTGTGAGCCCACAGCAAGATAGTGGCTGTCTCCCAGCTACAAAAAAAAGGCCTCAGAATGAAACTTACCTTGCTGGCATCTTGATACCCTAACCTTGGACTTTCCAACCCCCAAAACTATGAGAAATAAATTTCTGTTCTTTAAGCCACTCAGTCTGTAGTATTTTGTTATGGCAACTCAAGCACTCTACAGTACATTAAATCCATTCCATGAACGACAGAAACAACTATTAGAATATGAGAATTTTATTATTTATTTTTAGTTAGTTACTGTTTAAAACCACTTTTCTACCTCACTCACCTTAGTGACTTGCAGGATACCTGAATTAGACAATAACTTTAATAAACTTTGTTTCTTTCAAATTTGAGATCTGTCTGAAAGAAGTCCAGCCGTTGTTAATAATAACAGGAATGGTTTTCATGATAATGATGTAAACTGGCAGCCAAGGAGAGTGGACTGGAATGTGCACATGTGAACAATGACCACTTCACTGTTCTAGTCAGTGGGGGTGGTAGATGCTGTTAAGTGAGCATGTGTACTGTGTGGCTGTGGCATTCAAAATGACTGAGCGAGAAGAGCAATGAATTTGCATCAAAATTTGCATTAAGCTTGAGCATTCCTCTGTGGAAACTATTCTGATGATTCAGAAGTCCACAGCTTTGGGCAATTGGTGACTGGCAGTCTCATTACAACAACATGCCCACTCCTGCATCACATCTCATACAGAGAAACATCAAGTCACCCAGATGACGCAGCCTCGCTACAGCCCACATTTGGTGTCCTGTGACTTCTGGCTTTTCCTAAAACTAAAACCACCTCTGAAAGGGAAGAGATGTCAGACCATCAGTGAGCTTCAGGAAAATATGACAGGGCAGCTGATGGCCATTGGGAGAACTGTGTGACGTCCCAAGGTGCCTACTTTGAAGGGGAGTGAGGCATCGTTGTCTTATGCACAATGTTTCTGATATCTTGTATCTTCTTCAATAAATGCCTCTATTTTTCATATAACGTGGCTGGATACCTTCTGGAGAGACCTCATATATAGATTCTTCAGGGTTGGAAGAGAGCGTAATAATCATCCAGTAAACATTTCATTTTGTAAATGAGAAAACTCAAATCCAGAGAGCTATTTTGTCATAGGACTAAGACCAAAGTTGATATCCCTGGACACTCAATCTTGTTGATTATTTCTTGATGCAACATATAGCACTAGCTCCAAGCTATTGTTTGCCTACAAGCTAGCTGGTTAGAATACAGGTATATTCAATACCATTTTGTTATTCAGTATAACTTGTCTTATGTGGAAAGCTAGCTACAATAGAATTACATTGCAATGCATACTTTAAAAGACATAGGAAGTCAGACAGACCTAAGTTTAAGTTGGCACCATCCCATAATAACAGAGTGACCAGGATAGGTGTCTAACATTTATGAAGTACAGTTTCTTATCTGTAATAGAGAAAAAGGAATTCCTGTGTCATAAACTGCTTGTGGGAATTTAGTGGATCATTCATTGGAAGCACCCAGAATCATGTCTGGAGTGTTCAATAAATGTTGGTAATATGGACTGTGTATCTTCTTTTCCCATACAGTCAACTACTAGTTAGGGGTAAACTTTTACTTGAGTTCCTAGCTGGAAACTGTCTTTGCCATCACTGTGGTTTGGAAGGGCATTTCCTGAAGTGAAAGCAGTAAAAGAACAAGGAATTCAAGACGGACCTGCCAATGACTGTAGAAGGTGAGAGTGGACAGTTGGGAGTAATTGCAGGGAGCAGGAAGGAGGGGAATTAGAAGTCAGATTGGGAAGTCTCTCTATGAGATGAGCGCATATGCTGTCTGAAGGGGAGTAGCTTGCATGGAAAAAAAATAGGAGAGGAAAATGAATTTCTCTTAACTGATGCGGCTCTGGATGTGATTTATGAGACAGATCAAACTGGGGGTTATTTGATAAGCTGACTGCATAGTGCCTTGGGCCTCTGATGAGGAGGTTTTAGAAAAGCATGTAATTCATACATACAGTGAGGCAGAAGTTAAAAGAAAAGCACAATAATAACTGCTGCATTTTTATTAATTTACAAAAACTCAAGTTGTGTAAGATTTAAGGTTCTCAGATTTGTTCTGAAGCAAATAAATCTGTTATCTTGAGGTAAATCACAATTTCCCAAGAAAATTGTCACTATTGAATTGTTGTTTTCATTTTCTAGAATAATGTTTTGTTTTTTCATTTAAATTTTAATCACAATACTAGACGTATATGTAGGAAAATCAAATAGTTCAAAAGTTCTTCACTGAAAAAGAAAGTCTCCTCCTTCTTATCCCCATTCCTAATCACAACTTTGAACTCCTCCTCTTTTTGCTTCTCTTCCCGATAATATGCTTCTAACAATATTTTCTAATTTATCAATTACAAAACATATATACTGACTTGCTAATATAAAAGAGGAAAAATGTCAGTTATTTACTCTGTCTCTCCTCCTCCCCTAGGGCCACTGTATTTATTTCATATAGAACACAACAACACCTCCTTCAGTTTAATTTTTTGATAGTTATAATTTGTATTTTTCTCATGGTTATACTTATAATTTTAAGTAAGCTATTTAAACCTCTGTTTCTTCTTTCATCGATGTTATAGCAGATGCCTGACTTCATACCATCAATGCTGAGCTTCTCAGCAGTTTTGTCATTTCCCCTACCTCCTTTCCACCCATCCCCCCATTATCCAAACTTCGTGAGCTGTAACACCATTTTTATTTACCAAAATAAAAAACACAATCATAACCATAACCAAATGAAGACTTCTTTGCTTTTTCTACAAATCAGTTTTAAAACCTGAAAACAGAGCAAAAGAAAACCGTTTGCTTTATCCCAACTGTATATAATTTTCAGTCTTCAGAGCCAGATAATATACTAGAATTACATTTCCATCTTGGGAAAAATGCCACTCAAGATAAAAGTTTCCTAGCATGTAGACTGAATATATTTCTCTTTCCTTTATTTCTGAACACTTTAGTAATGGCTCAGAAAAACTGTTTAATCTTGCTTCATGTTTGGATCCTGAGTTTCTTCTCCCCATTTGCAGTTCCTCCTTCTCCCCCTCTTTTTTTTTTCCTTCCTCCCTCCCTCCTCCTCTTCCCCCGTCCCTCCCTCCCTCCCTCTCTGCATCCCTCCTATTTTCCTGTCGATAAAACAATAATATGTCTTTACCACATCCTCAGAATTATCCAGTTAATCAAGGATTCCATCTAATAGAGCACCGCGCCAAGCTCCTTTTTCAATCTCAGTCCAGCTGCATCCTGACTTCCAGCTTGGAACTTCTCTCATTTCTTCTCTATAAGGACAAGTGTAGATGGCACTGTTAAATGGTATATCTATTGAGAGGACAAATAGATGTGCAATTAAGATTTTTGTGTCTGCTCCTCTCACTACTGACCTCTCTTCTTCTATACCTCTAGTCTAGAGCCTGTCCTGGGTTAGTCTCAGAAGACCAGCTTCTCCACCACTGGATTCCACCATCCCCCCCCCCTTTTTTTAGCATATTCTGGGCTGTTGCTTTTTTTGTTTTATCCATCCGTGTACTTTTATCTGATATTCACCTTTTTTGCAATATGTTGGAATATCTTAACCACTAAAGACAGCATCCCACTCTCACACTCCTTCCCTCAGTTTCAGTGGGCATCCTTTTTATGTCGCTTGGATTCCTCTGGAGGGCCTAAAGAGAAGAGTTGGTGGTGATCATTTTGTTTCTTTGACAGAGAGAAAACAGAGGCCATGCCAGTGACAGGTGTCGAGTAAAGGTGAATGAACTTGGCAGGTGAGGAGCTGGTTGGGTCTTGTTTGATTTATTGATTCTGAATGTTACCAAAACCAAAGTCCATATGCCTGAGGTTTAGAAAGACCAAAACACAAATGTCAGAGTTTGGAGTAAGAAAAGTTTTATTTACTGAGAAGGTGCCAACTGAGAAGCTAGGAGAGCTGGTGGTACCTCAAAGCCAAGAGCTTTTAAGGGGTTGGGGGGACAAGTATGGAGAAGCATGGTGGGGCAAATTTTCATTGGAGGACCTTGGAGCCAGGTCCTTTATAGTAAAGGGGCAGCTTCCTGGACAATAAACCCTCAGCTTCTGAAAGGGTTCTGATGTTCAACATCTGGTTATGTCCTGGTCCTTTGGTCCCCTGGGTGGGGAGGGGGCAGGCAGACTTTGGTTCCACTTGCAGCTGGAGGCCAAAGTTCTCTCCTTCGCATATGCTCCAAATGCATGACTTTCAGTCTTGATCTGTTGTCTCTGAAAAGCAACAGAAAGGAGCATTTTGAGCTGCTTCTGTGACTCCATGAACTCCTCTTGCTGTTCCTGCCTTGTCCACAGCTCTCCACTGGCCACTTTTCTAGTCACTTGTTCATGAAACAGATGGAATATAAAGTGAGCAGAAGCTCAGGAATCCCTCTTGCCATGGTGGTTGCTATTTTGATCTACGTTCAGAGTTAGCATTCCACTGATGATGGGAAGCTGGTGATTAATAAAAAACATGCTTGCCTTCTGAAACATTTGTATTAATTTAAATAGTCACTCAGAGACACTTGAAAAAGTGGGCAATTTTTTTTTGCTTTGCATAGCAATGAGTAGAGCATGGGCTTATAAGCTGTTTCTCAACAACGAATATAAATATAAGATATCAAACTTTTATAGAGTGGGGAAGGAAGGGGTGGCAGGTTGGCCAAGGTTGCTTTTCAGTGCAAAATCCTAAGAATCAAAGTGGAGATTCACCTGTGGTGGAGACACCAAGAGAAACACAAAGATTTGCATGGCTGGAAACATGGGCATCTTGGGTGACAGTTGTGTGGTCCCTTAGATGGGCACGTTGGGAAAATATAAAGAAGTCAAGATAGTGTAGGAAGTTTCAAGTTCCTGGAGTCACAGACTATGTTTTCTCCTTTTGTACCTCCCTGCCTCTTCTGTGCTCACTACTCCATGTTGAGTATACAAGGAGGGAGCATCTTAAGGTGGACAGAATGCAGGCCTTCATTTGCTGTTTCATCTTGGGCAACTTGTGTAAATTCTCTGTACTGCAGGCCCCTCATCTGTGAAACAAGAGATGAGGATGAAATAATGAGGAATGGGGGGAAAATAATGGCCATTAAAAATGGCAACTCATGCTCAAGTGTTTTGTTAGAATGGGAAAAAGATAAAAAGAAAAGAAAAAGCATGGCCTATAACTCAAAGGAACAAGCACTCAAAAAGACTCCACATTTCAATTTTTAAGTTTCCTGGAGTGACTTTGTCATGACCTCTGGCCTGCCTTTCACTGCCAAGAGCATGGAGCTCGGTTGGCTTTAGGCACTGGATTTGAATTGCTCTCTAGAGGCCTCTTTTAAAGGGAGTAGCTTTGGAAGGTCTTGGTTTAGTTGTATTTTCAAGACAATGCGGTTACATAGTTTTGATCTCTTAGTATCCCTCTCTCTCACATGGCTGTGTGTAGCGTAAGATAGGAGGGATATTTAGGGTGCAAATGTGAGGAGGCATTCACAGAATTGTACCCTAGTCCAGGCCCAATATCCCTCTGCTAGGATGCCCAAATCCCCCTCCTTCTCAGCACACACAGGTTTTTGTTGTCATTGTTATAAGCTTCTTAGGGAAGGACTTTTGCCCAAATACGACCCACGATACTAATGGCTAACGTTTATGAAGCCCTGTCTATTGACTCAACTTCCTTAGGCAATTTAAAAATGAATTCTAGGTTCAACATTGGTGCTCTGATGACTTTGGGTGCCTTGGTTAGCGCACCTGTAAAATGGGGATATCAGTGGTGAGGTTCCCCTGAGTGAACGCATGTGAAGCACTTAGAATGGTGCCTGACACTCATAAACACTCAGAACTGTTAGCTGCCTTTACTCAAATCCGAGCTTTTTTAATAAAACCCTGTTTCTAACCCTGATGCTCAGGATTACTGGGGGATTCCCTATAAAGTCATAGAAAATTACACTTCAGAGACAGGAAGGAGCTGACATTTATTGCCCATATACTTTGTGACACACGGTGTCTAGAAACTTGGCCTGTGCCATCCCGTCTCCTTCTTCTAAGAGTTAGGGCTGATTTTTCTGATGAAGACGTCAGGTTTTGAGAGTTCACCAAACCTTCTAGATTTCAGATTTATAAAACTCAAGGCCCAGAGGGGCAAGGAATCATCCAAGGTCTGACAAATTTCCTAGATCACATTTTGGGAAATAAACCTATTAAAAGGGATTCTAGAGCAGAAAGACTGGTTGGTTGGTGAAATGTGGGGGAATATTTCTCATTTTCATTTAACTGACATCCTCTTTGCAGACTTCTACAGTCCAGGATGGATGCCCTGTCTTTCCTGCAAGACCTAGGCAAGGTCTTCAGCCTAAATGAAAATCAGACATTTGTGTGCACAACTGTGTGTGTCTGTGTGTGTAGGGGGAGGGAGGGGAGCAGAGAGAGAGAGAAAGAGAGAGAGAGAGAGAGAGAGAGAGAGAGAGAGAGAGAGAGAGAGAGAGAGGTGAGTCATTAAAGAAGTGGTTCAGCTAAATAAAGGATCTCATTATGTGTGCTATTTTTATTCCTCAAATGTCTGTCTTTCTCTCCCCACTTAAGGTTCCTACTGAAATCTGACAATCAGGGTTGAACTTCACTGTCAGCTTCCATTAGGCAAATCAAGCAGGAAGAAAGGGAGTGTGAGTCTGGCCTTGGCAGGGAGCTGATTCAGCAGTGATAATCTGCTTGAGCTGGTGGGGGCCAGCTACCAAAGGTTTTAATTAGTCAGCGGAGGTGCTGTCTCCGCCCCGCCTCCCTCCCCCTTTCCTTCATTCAGGAGCTTTGAAAGTCTCTCCCTACCTTCTCTGCCTCTGATTCCTGGGAACAGAAAAACAAAAACACACTGCTGACTTCCAGCACAGGCTGCTCTGTCTGAGGCATTTCCTTCCAGGGAGTCTGATGAGCTTGCATCCACTGCCTCCTTCCCTCCATCTCTTGGCTCACCCACTGTGAGCAAAACTTGACCCCTCATGGGAAAATGAGGCTGCACTGGGGCCAAAGCCACAGGGGAGTTTCTTTCCCAGAGGACTATAAAGCACCCATTTTTCTCCCTGACCCTGTCCCCATCTCATCTCCTTCGTCAGTCATGCAGCCATTCATTCAGAAAGGCAATCACCATGTTAATAGTGTGTGAAGCATTCTGGCTGGTTTGTAGGGAGGACTCAGAGAGGAGGCCTCCTCCTCCAATGACTGTAGGATCTAGAAGGAGATGTTGAATGTGAAGAGGGGAGAGAAACATGAGGCTGGTGGTTATGGTCTAGAAAAGTTAATTGGAGCAAATGGACCTCAAACAGCTGAAGTAAAAGATGGAAAATAACGTGTGCAATAAGGTTAAGAGCTCTGGGAGCTCTGGGAGTTTGGAGGAGGATGACCCATTTCTGAAAAAGAACACATCAAGAAGTGTCCTTGGAACTGGGTATTAAAGGTTGAGTAAGACATAACCAGGTGGAGAGGGAAAGCGGCCTCTCTCCCATGGTGTTGACTCAGAGCATCTTGCACTGCATCCTGGAGGTCACGGAAGCTCTCCAGCTAGAGCTGCTCCCTTGAGCTCTGTCCCGCGCCTAGCCTCAGCCATCTGTGCCTCTTCAGCTGCTCTGGTGTCCCAGCTGGACAGTGCCATTGAGCCCCTCCTCGCCCCTCCCAGTGCTAGGTTACAGGAGAACTTGCACCATGGAGGCTGAGCAGGTGTCACTTCCTTTTGCTTCTTGCAGCTCCTCCATACCAGTCACTCCCCTGGGAGGATCCTCCCTGAAGCAGGGTGGCACATCTCCTTTCCATCCTCTGCCTCATATGGCTCTGCTCACTAAGTTTCTTGTAGCACCTGAGTTTCCTCCTTAAGATTTGGGATCGATCCCCTTAAGATGAGATTCAAAAATGATAAATATGATGCCAGCCTAAAAATGCTTCTCCTTGCTCCCCACCACCCATGATCTCAGGTGTGTGTCCCATGCCTAGTATCTTGGTTAGGTGGTCCATGGGAGGAGGTTGGGGAAGGTGAGCTGATCCCAACTGGTTTGAGAATCTCAGTATTGGGTGATCACAGTCCCAAGGACTCTTATCTCTCTTTACCCACAAAATTTATAAAATCTTCAGGTAATTAGTGCCCTTGGTGCATAGTTGCTTGGTCAGGCATTACCAGTTCTCACGATACACCCTGCTCAGTATTTCTATCTCTGTATTTTTTAATCTGACTGAGCTGGCAGGTGACTAGGATTCATCAGGGACCCAATCAGAGACTAGATTTTCTCACTTCCCACGTGCCTTCCGGAAAACACACACACGTGCACGCATACACATACATGGCTGCTGTTTCTTTCTCATGGCAATTTTCAAAGGCAACAATCATTTCTTCCCACTTTGGTCTTATCAATTCCAGGCTACGCATTCCAGTTTCTGCCGGGTGAAGTCATGTGTCAATATACACAGATGGGAAGGCGAGACACCCCAACACCTCCTGAGTCCTCAGCTCTCTTCCCTTCCCACCAGGCTGCTGCTTATTCTCCGGGGTTCAGTGCTTTTCTCCAAACAACTGGGAATATGAACGTAGCTCTGCATGTCTTATGATATATCCTTCAGCATTAAATGAGATGAGATGGGATTAAGGGTTCAAAAAACATAATGCTCTAACAAACATGACGTGTCAGTGTTATTATTAAAAAGTCAACATTCTTTGGGGTGGAGATGGTTATTCCAGAGAATAGTATTTAGGGAACCTGGAGGAGGGTTCCTAAAGGATTTTGACTTTGAATCAACATTGTCATGAATAATGCAGAGGCAAGAATAGTCTTGAATAGGGTCCCAACTATGCTCCCAGCTAGCAGCTAGCCTCGATTTCCCTGTCTGTAAACTAGGGACAAGTGGCTCATCTTACAGTGTGTTCATGAGGAGCTTCAAGAAAAATAATGTGTGGACATGCCCAGCACAAAGCAGTTGAGCAGCTGCCAGGCTTCATTGAGGAATAAGCTGCATTCTCAGCAACCCAATGATGAAGGGGAGGGAAAGAGCAAGACCCCAAATAAAGCCCTGCCTGTATTCCCAGAATAATCCCTGTATTTAGGGCACTAATCAGATAAGCCAGGGTCTGCTGTGGTCTTTCATCTCAAACAAAGGCTTGTGACAGAGGGATATCATTATCACCTGTAGCTCATCAAAGTAAATTCAGCATTTGTGGGTAAATAGAGCAGATCACAATGCGTGTCCCTTGGAAGAGGATGCCCCAGCAGCACAGACAATGCAGATGAGGTGGTGGAAATGGGTCACACGTCTGCGGGGCTGCCTTGGCTGGCCGCCTGTGCCTCTGTGGAATAGGACATGGCCATTTTCTTTCTCTGCACGAATCCAGATTTTAGCTGTCCTGGGCAGGCATGCAGAGGGACGCAGAGGGGTGGGATGGGCCTCCACACAGCAGCATACTAGCAAGAGCCGGGACATTTTTATCCCGCCATCCCACCGGCTGCTCTGGCTACACAAAATAAGTGTGAATTATGGGGGCCTGCTGAGCCTTTGATTTCCCTTAGCTGCCGTCCCAGCAGTCACTTTCCTGGAAATTAAGTGCATGTTTCATCTGCTTGCGGAGGGAATAAGAGTCCCGTGCTTGCCTGTTGCTTTGCCACCAGTGGTCCATTGCTGCTCCTCCTTCCTCCCCAGTTCCAAAGTAGCCTTTCCAAGGAAGGACACATGCCCCTCCTTTGGGGGCTGATCGGGGTCTGGGAGGTTTTCACTTAGAGATGCTGCTGCTTCCACGAGACAGGACTCAGGTGGAAGAAAGCCTTTTGGAAGAAAGCTGTTTGTCTATTTATGTGAGTCATTGTCTTATTCTTCCCCTCTCCTCTCTCAGTCCTCTTTCGCCCTTCTTTTCCTCTCTCTTTCCCACATTTCTTTTTTGATGAGAATTTTTTTTAAAAAAGACTATTTTCTCTGCCAACACAGCGAGCTTTCTAAAGCAGCTTTTCTGGAACTTAAACATACATACAAACCACCTGGGGATCTTGATGAAATGCAGGTTCTGATTCAGTGTGTTTGTGGTCTGACCTCAGATTCTCTAGTTCTTATAAAAACTCAGGTGATTCCCTGGCTGGTGTGGCTGAGTTGGTGCAGTGTCATCCTGTAAATTGAAAGGTCACAAGTTGGATTCCTGATTAGGGCACATGCTTAGGTTTTGGGTTCAGTCCTCTGTCGGGGCAGAAGCGAGAGGTCAATATTTCTCTCCCTCTTTCTCTCTCTCCCTCCTTTCCCCTCTCTAAAATCAATAAGCATGTCCTCAGGTGAGGATAAAAAAAAAAAAAAAAAACTTCAGGTGACACTGATGCCACTGAAACCACACTCGGAGAGGCAAGGGTCTAATCAGTTATATGGCATCTTATTTTACCCCTCAAAACCCAGAGTGGTCCCCTGTTGTCTGTAAAGTCTAGGCTCTAGAAACCATGCGAGACAATTCATTCCAGCTCCTGGCCATTCAGTCAGTCAGTCAGTCATTCACAAATTCAGTTAGTCAGCAAATGCTGAGCCTCCTGAAGGCTGCAGTGCTTATATCCCTTTCCGATGGCAATGCCTACCACTCCCAGCCACGGACTCCGTGTCCTAGTCAGCACCGCCTCCTAAGCACCATGACTTCCTGCCTCTGGGTCTTGGCCCTGAGCTCTTGCTCGCCTTTTCAAATTGTTCCTCACCCTCCAAAACGGTTTTGAACTGTTGGCTCTGCCAAAAAGTCTTCCCCAAGTCCTCCAAGTATTTATTTGAGTATCTCAAGGCATCTCGCGCAAAATCTTGGCACAACACTTGCCACTGTATAGCACAATTTGGAAGTTTTGTGTCTAAAACCTCTGTTAAACTGGGATTTTCTTTTTAATTATATTTTATTGATTATGCTATTACAGTTGTCCCAATTTTCCCCCTTTGCCCCCTCCACCCAGCAACCCCAACTCCCTCAGGCAATCCCCACATCATTGTTCATGTCCATGGATCATGCGTAGGTCCTTTGGCTACTCCATATCCTATACTGTACTTTACATCCCCATGGCTATCCTGTAACTACCTATTTGTATTTCTTGATCCCTTGATCTCCTCACCCATTTCCTAATATACCCCACCCATCTGGCAACCATGAAAATACTCCCTGTATCCATGATTCTGTCTCTATTCTTCTTGTTTGCTTAGTTTGTTTTTTAGATTCAGTTGTTGATAGATATGTATTTGTTGCCATTCAATTGTTCATAGTCTTGATCTTCTTCTTTTTCTTTAATAAGTCCCTCTAACATTTTATATAATAATAGTTTGGTGATGATGAACTCCTTTAGCTTTTTCTTGTCTGGGAAGCTCTTTATCCACCCTTTGATTCTAAACAATACCTTTGCTAGGTAGAGCAATCTTGGTTGTAGGTCTCTGCTTTTCATGACTTTGAATATTTCTTGCCAGTCTCTTCTAGCCTATAGTTTTCTTTTGACAAATCAGCTGACAGTCTTATGGGGAAACCCCTGTAGGTAACTAATGGCTTTTTTTTTTTTTTTTGCTGCATTTAAGATTCTCTCTTTATCTTTAACCTTTGGCATTTTAACTATGATATGACTTGGAGTGGGCCTTTTTGCATCCATCTTGTTTGGGACTCTCTGTGTATCCTGGACTTACATGTCTATTTCCATCACCAGATTATGGAAATTTACTTTCATTATTTTTTCAAATATATTTTGAATTATCTTGCTCTTCTCTTCTCCTTCTGGAACCCCTTATGTGAATATTGGAATGTTTGAAGTTGTCCCAGAGGCTGCTTATGCTATCCTGATTTGGGAGTGTTCTTTTTTCTTCTTGATGTTCTGATTGGTTGCTTTTTGCTTCTTTATGTTCCAAATCATTGATTTCATTCTTGGCTTCATCCACTCTTCTTTTTTTTTCCTGTAAATTGTTCTTTATTTCAATTAGTGTATCCTTTGTTTCTGACTGGACCTTTTTTATGCTGCTGAGATCCTTACTAAGTTCATTGAGCATCCTTATAACCAGTGTTTTGAACTCTACCTCTGATGGATTGCTTATCTCCATTTCATGTAGCTCTTTTTCTGGAGTTTTGATCTATTATTTCATTTGGGCCATGATTCTTTTTCTCCTCATTTTGGCAGCCTCCCTGTGTTTATTCATAATTACCAAAACTTGGAAGCAACTAAAGTGTCCTTGACTAGAATAAATAAAGTATGGTACATCCAGATAACAGAATATTATTCTGCACTAAAAGAAATTAGCTATTAAGCCATAAAAAGATATGGAGGAAATGTAAATGCATATCATTAAGTGAAAGAAGCCAGTATGAATAGTCTATATGCTATGTGATTCTAACTATATCCCATTCTTAAAAATAGAAAACTATAGAGACAATAAAAAGACCAGTGGTTGCCAGAGGGTGGGAGTGAAGGGATGTATGAACAGATGTAACAGAGTATTTCCAGAATAGTGACTGCTCTGCATGATGCTATAGCGGTAGGTACATGTCATTATACATTTGTCCAAACTCATAGAACATGCAACACCAAGAGTAAACCCCAATGTAAACTATGGACTTTGGGCGATTATGATGTGTTCATCTATTGGTTCATCAATTGTAACAAATGTACCACTCTGGTGGGAGAGGTTGATAACAGGGTAAGCTGCGCCTGTGAGGGGGCAGGGAGTATATGGGAAATCTCTGTACTTTCATCTTATTTTGCTTTGAACCTAAAACTTGTAAAAAAAAAACAAAACGAAGTCTTAAAACAAAATAATATGCCCATCATATTTTAAAGTCTCTCCATCAAGGCACCCTGCGAGCTGAGGGTGTCCCACTTGACCTTGTCCCTGGAAAGATTTTTCTTGCTGCTTTGTGGCAATTTTCAAGTCTTTCATAAGAATTTCCCCAGAGTATATTCCATGTGCATGGTGCTGGAGTGGGTGAAAACATATACATTTATTTATTTTTTTTTAATCAATTCAAACATGCCCAATTTATTTAAGCTGTAATGACTATCCTGTGGCCTCTGGGAATGCGTGTAATTCTCGGAGGCAATGTTTAAACTACATCAAACTGAAAAATTTATTTTTAAGTAACAACTTACAGATCTAATAACCAAGGAAGGCTACACTGAACAGAGATGTTGTAAATCTATTATTCTAAGTATCTGCTTTTCTGACACAATTTTTCCTAAAGCCTTTGAAGCATTACATTTCTGCCAGACAGGGACACATTAATTCCCAAACTGACTAGCCAGATTTTTACAGCTTTGCTATGAGTCATAGCACATGCTAAAAATGCCCTGTGAGGATAAGGCCATCAATGGGGTGACCCCAGTAAGCCAGATAGTGTGCATCACAAGATGTGGAGATTTGGAGAGGCTCAGCTTCCTCTGGGATAGCCAAGTTTGTGGGGTGGGAGAGTCTAACACAAGTGTAGCAATAGGGAGTTGGGTGGGGTTATCAGGGTCTTCTTAGAAGTGCCTATCTGTAGTGCAGAAATACCTTTTTGGGGTCTCTGTTGAAAATGGCCAATAATATCTGGGATATATAATAAGTGATGTCCAGGCCTGGGGCCTTGGGTATGTAGGACTATGTGGGCTATGTCTAACCTCCTATGAAACCATGATAATATTATATTTAGACATTATATTATTTTCTGTTCTAGAACTTCTATTGGTTATTTTTATAGATTTCACTTCTCCATCTTATAATCTGATTTTTAAATATCATAATCAGAGTTGTTTCAAAGCTCTTGCCTTAATATCTGGCTCAACTGTAGGTCTGTTTCTTTCTTCCATTTTATTTTTTTCCTCTTGGTTTTCCATCACTTGCTCCTGTCTCCTGACATGCATGATATTTTTTTTTTTTTATTGGATGCCAGACACTTTGTAAGAAAACTTGTAGGGTTCTGGATAACTTTATTTTTTTTCAGGGAAGAGTTGTAGTTATTCCAGCTATTAGGTACAAATGTCTTCAATCAGTCAGAGACTAGGATGATTTGAGGCTACATTTAAGGATGTATATGGGCTTGTCTATTTTGGGTTCATATAGTAGACCCCCACCCCCTTATCCATGGTTTCACTTTCCCTGGTTTTAGTTACCCGTGGTCAACTGCAGTTAGAAAATATTAAATTTCCCAACCATCGTCATCACTTGTTTCTGACATTCAACCATTGATGTCATTCTGGCTCAATGATCCAGAATCACTGGAAGGAGATGATAGTCCTTCTGAGATACTATGAGAAGGTCAATACTAGCCTAATGATAATCACAGCACCTATGTCACTCATCTCACTTCTTCTCATCACCTGGGCACTGTAGCCTCTCATGTCATCACAAGAATGGTGAGTACAGTACTAGTAAGATATTTTGAGAGAGAGAGGCCACATTCACATAATTTTTATTACAGCGTGTTGTTATAATTGTTGTTATATTATTGTTGTTGTTAATATCTTACTGTGCCTAATTTATAAATTAAACTCTATCAAATACCTGTATGTGGAGGAAAACACAGTATACATAGGACTCAGGACTAATCACAGTTTCAGGCATCCATGGGGGATGCAGTGGAGAAGTAGTAACCTACCCCCACTGGTGGATAAGGGGGGGGCCTACTAAACTTACTCCTGGAGCATAACCCTCATCAATAAGATGATAGTTTTAAGAGAAGATGCCCACGATACATGGAAGCAAAACACTCAGTAGTTCAGATTGAGTGCTATGCTTAACTAGACAGAGAGTTAGGAACAATGTCTATGGTGGCATAAGTTATAAGCAGTGGTGTGTTGGTAAATGTTTAACCACTGGTTCTCTGAAAAAAAATCTCATTTATGGTGTTTTCCAATTTCTATGGTGCAAATGCTCTGCCATGCCAAATTTCCAGCTACCAACATGATGTTACTTTACACAGAGTTGGAAAGAGATGTTCAGGGTGACAGCTGGGAGCTGGTGCAAGCTGGCTCTAGCATACCACAACCAACATGGCACTACTCTTCAAGGAGTCCAACATACCATTGGTGACAACTCAACTACACTGGGCTCCCTCCATCCAGGAGAGGCCAAGAATACTTCCATTTATGAGCATTGTTTGTTTGTTTGTTTCCACAGAGCCTCTATTAGCCCCTGATTGGGAGGCTTACAAATGCCTGATCCACAGGTGTAAAATGTCATAAAATATAGCATACATCCAGGGGCCCACTTCATAGTGAAGAAGATTTGGGTGTGAACATGCTGTCCACCATTGTCATATGATACAGTATGCCATTCAGAAAGAAATGGCCTCATAGAATGCTGAAACAACCTTCTAATGGCACATCTGAAATACAATCTCTGCAAGGATAGAGTGGCATCCTTTAGAAGATAGCATATACGTTAAATCAGAGAACTTTATATGGTACTGTGCACCAAACAGGAAGACTATATGGGTCTGGGAACAAAGGTAGAGGTAGGTTTGTTCCTACTTATCATCACAACCAATGATTCACTGGTAGGCTTTGTATTTCCTATTCCTGAAATTCTGCGCTCTGCAGGCTGGTCTCCAAACAGGATATAATTGCCAAAGGACACAATAAAAGTCCCACTGAACCTACACATGCTACCAAGGTACTTTGGACTCTTTGTGTCTAAGAATCAGCAGATGAAAAGAGCAGTCACTAACTTGGCACCAAAGCTATCATTGCATTCTGTGTATCACTATAAATGACTGTTGGCACCCAACTTTGCATTGAAGAGTACCAGAGCATTGCAGGGAGTGTGACAAATATGGGAGGAGAAATAGATCCTGTTTCAGGGACACACACGCTTCTCAGGCTCATCTGTTTGTTGTGTTTGTCTCAGTATTCAGAGACCTCCTAGTTTTTCCCAAAGGATATAAAACTGTAGGTTGGCATAATAATTTTTATTTTTCAAAGTTGGCCACTGAACTTGGGTCTGGGATCCACACTGCATGGCTGAATTAAAGATGGTAAAGCCTTGACTCCTGGAGGAAACACGTTTTGTCATGGTGCAGACTGGGTTCCCTGGGAGGCAGACACTGAGAGAGATGATGTAAGAAGTTTATAGGGGAGTGCCCTTGGAAACGAGGAAGGAGAAAGTTCCAGTAGAAAGAGGGTGCAGAAAGAAGCAATATGGGGCAGGGGGAGACATTGAACGGTGAAGCACTTTGAACGGAAGCCTCAGCCAATGTCATGGGGAGTTCTCAAGAGAGAATGACCCTCAGAGCTGTCCCAAGTTGGGGTGAGAGGACCCAGCTTTCACTACCATATTCATTTGTCATGGGGTGCAGACTCTCCCAGAAAAGGGTGTAGTCTGGTGTTGAGTGGCTCTCTGCTGCTGAGGCCGTCCCCCACAGAAGCTGAGGGCTGATGACCGACTGCTGGCAGTGCTCCCAGCAACAGGGAAAACGTCCTTTATTTCCAGACTACAATGTCCACTACAGATCAAGAGCTCAGAGGGGACATGAGAAAGAGGATGGTAGCCTTCCTCTCTGGATTCAAGAGGAAGAATGTTGTATTTAGTAGAAACATTGATTATTTAGGAAGTATCCAGAATGATGTCTGTGGGAGCCTTGATGGTCTTTACAGCCTTGCTGAAGTAGAATGTCAGTCCTCTCCTGAGAGTGGAGACTGGAACACAACTGTGACATTGCCACTCTGAGGAGTATTGGCAGAGCTACCATACACATAGAATCTTGATGATCCCATCAACCAACCCACTCATTTAATAAATGAGGACATTTGGGCTTGAGGAAGTTGGATAAGTTGCTTGATATCACACGGTGCTAGTCCCTGGTAGGCTGAGAAGTGGAATTCCTCACTAAATCCAGGGCTCTCTCACTCCGTGCACCATTACGTCACTTCCGCTCTGTCCTTTCTACCACGTTAGCCTTGCAACCTGAAAGCCTAGATTTTTAATACACACTGCAACTGGGACTCACAGATACTGGTGAGACATTGCATACCCTCTAATGAGTGTGAACCAATTAAAGTATTATGTTGGAGTAATTTATGGGCTGTGTCAAGGCAAAAACAAGAAATCCAATTTGCATAGAGCACTATTGATTAGCATGCTGTATCATTGTTCTGAATACCATTCAGGATGGTGTACAAGGAGCTCTGAGATGAGAAGGAGATAGACGCAGAGAGAGCACAGGACGCCTCTATTTGTGAGCCAGCTAAAACACATCGCCAACCCCAGCTGCCTCTGTCACCCCTCCTTGTTCCCCCAGCACTACAGCACTGACAGATCTAAATATGAAGAGGAAAAATGTCTCCGGCAGGCTGTTATTTTGCTGCCTGAATTGTGTCAGGGAAGTGTAAATATAACCACATTTTATCCGCCAATCTGAAATAGATTTCAGAGGAAGGGATCACAATGTTAGGAGAAATCTTTTTCGTTGTAGCATGCCTTGATTGAAAATAACTCCCTTGTTACCATCAGTAATATGTTCAAGGGAGGAAAAAAAAAAAAAGAGTACAGTTCATGACAGAATTACCAGGCAATTCAATCAAAACCCCTCGCCTCTCTTTTCAGGTTATAAGGGAGACAGGTAAGTCCAAGATTTGCCTCAAAAGTGTGTGTATTGTTCTGAAAGTCTTCATTTAAACATTTGCATTTCAGCAGCGATGCCGAGCACCATTGCAGAAACACTGGTCTCTCCTGATGCAGCCATTGAATCTCCTGGCTTGGCCAGTCCTATGCCCTTTCAGGGGAGCCTTTTAATTCCAGAGCAGAAGGAATGGGCTCTTGTTGCCCTTGAGTCCTAAACACACAGTGGTTATAGCCTAATCATTAATTACTTTGGTTTTACTTTTTCACTAAATGAATACACGTGCAATTGCCAATCGGATCTGTTCAACCACTTGATAGTCAAGATGAGTTGAAATAATTGGATCTCAAAACAGAGGTATCTGATATTTAATTGGACTATGGAGACTCAATTGTGTGTGTGTGTGTGCGTGTGTGTGTGTACACACAAATATACACATATGCATATATTCATTCAACTTTTAAAAAATATTTAAAATCAGTCCTGAGTACATCACTCTCTCTTCACCAGCGTAGCCCTCAGAAGATAGCAACTGCCCCCCAGAGAACAAGGACCCCTTTAAGGATGATAACAGGTATGAAGGGCCCTTCAGATGACCCTGCCGCAGCCAGCAACCTGAGATCAAGCAGCCTGTTTCAAACTGCTCACTGTTGTCACAGACATGTAATGTTGCTTGAATTAACAGCAGGGAAAGCAGCAAAGATCACCTTAGGTGTCTGCCAATAATGTGACTTGACATTTTAAGCTGGTCTCCTATTACTTTTGCTCTTTTCACCAAGAAATATCCATATGACACCTCCTCAAAATTGTCAAAGGACAAATGTAGCCCTAATCCCCCACCCTGCTCACCACACAGTTGTATTCTTGGGTAAAATTACTGATCTAAATTTAGAACTAGGCCAGGCTTTGAGGCCTGCCCTTCATTCGAGGTCTAATGCATGAAAGACCTCATGTTGGAGAATTTTCAGGCTCACTTGGAAGGGGGCATTTAACCCAGTTTGCTCTCCAGTGAATGCATCGCATTGGAGGAGCTGACTGGGCTGCGGGAGAATCACGCTGCCTGCCCTGTGGTTTCTCTGCACTTTGAGAGAGATTCTATTTGATGTCAGTGGGAGCTCTATTTCCAAAAAGAAGCCGGGACACAAGAACCTGCTAGAGAAATGGAGAGCCAGGGTCTCTGTTTCAGAAAATGTCTCCCCTGGTTTGTGAGCCAGTAACACCTCTGTGCTGAGGGCAGCTGCAATTGCATTGCTTGGACAGTGCTGGGCACGTGATATTTTATTACTATGAGAGAATTAGAGTGGGAACATTCAGCCTATATATTTTAAGGCAAACTCTCTTTCCCTAGTAAACAATTAGTAAAGTCATCACTTGAGGCCATGTTGGTTTTTCTATTCTCTCAGCTACTACTCTAATGAAAGAAGAACATTTCCCTAAAAGCACACCAAGCCATGTCTGTCCATTAGTAAAAGAGAGTGAGTTGGAATTTCAAGCATTTTCTCCTTTACCCTAAGCCATCCAGCTAGCACAACTCTTTGTTCCCCTGTAAATACCTATAATCAAGGCCCTAGGTAGGACTTAAATTAGCAAATTATTATCTTTGCCAATTTCATCAAAAGCAGAACGCCTGTATTTTTTAGGTTTCTCTTAGTTGTGGTGAGTTGTATCAATTAGCTTTTGTTGCATTAAAAAACTAGCCTATTTATTTATTTACTTGTTTACTTATTTTTGACAATTGATCCCGCCCAATTTTTTTCTTCAATCCTCGAGGATATGTTTACTGATTTTAGAGGGAAAGGACGGGAGAGAGAGAGAAACATCAATGTGAGAGAGAAATATGGATCACTTGCCTCTCATATGCATCCTAACTAGGAAACAAACCAGCAACCTAGGTATGTGCCCTGGCTGGGAATCGAACGCACAAACTTTTGATGTACTAGACATCCAACCAACTGAGCCACACTGGCCAGAGCTAGCCCACACAATTTTTAACTTTGGGCCCCCTCAGATGGTCCACTATAATCTCCTTATCCAAGGTCAACTGATTAGAAAACACAATTCCATTTGCAACTTTAATTCCCACCTTGTCATGTAATCTAACATATTTAGAGGCTCTGGGGATCAGAATGAGGACACCACGGGAAGGCTATTATCCTGAAAAACAAGATAATTTATAAATATCTAGCAGCTATCTACTTCTTCCTGCAGCTAAAGTGCACTCACATCTGAATTTCAAAAAATTGGGGCCTACATGAGCCAAGACTGAATTTTTTCCTACTGATGTCATCATTTGGCCCTAAGTGTTAATAAAGTTAAAGGGAAATTTACATTGAACACTGGGAAACAAGTCAGAGAATCGTAAAATGAAGTAGAGTTTTAGGCGGGGATAGCAATTTGTATAGGAAGAAAGGAAATTAATATATATTGGACACAAACTCTGTTTCACACAGTGGAACAAGACTGTATATTTATTCATTCAACAAACATCTATTGAACTCCTTTTTGACTAATAGCATGTGTCAGAATCTAGGTTCTAGGGATTCCCTAAAGAAGGTAAACAGAATTCTTGCCCATAGATGTAGCAGAAAAGTTAGACAAAACAAAACAAAACAAAACAAAAAGAACACAAATAATTTCATATGATGACAAATGCCATAAACATATTAAGGAGGGCAGGGGGGAAGTGAGTGATGGAAGAGAGATGACATTGTGTTATTGCCTCCATGGCTCCCAGGGCAGATGTCCCTTCCACCAAGACTCAGTGTGCTAGACAGAAAGATTACAGTGAAGAGAGCTGTGTAATTCTAGCAATGACAACATCTAGTGTCACATGGTCTTTATATGTAAAAATCCCTGTCCCTGTTGCCAGCCCACAGACACATTAGGATGGGCCTCAAAAACAGGACAGCTTCCCTTTGCATGTGCTGCCATCTCCAGCGAGCTCATGGGAGCCCAACTCTTTGGTCTCCTCATGTAATCTGAAGTCACTCTTACCTGCAGGATCAGAGGTATACAAATAAAGGTGCTCAAGACCCTAAGTTACTTTGTGCTCACCCATTCTGTTTCCATCTCTGGACACTCAAATCTATGAAAACCCTGTGATGAGCCAGTTTGAAGAATTCAACAGCATCAGACAACCCACTCTGTGGGAAGAAAGCAGGAAACCAGTCTTCACAAGAGTACAGAGATTGGTTAAGGCCATTCCAAAGGCAGAAGTCAGGTCATCTGTTATGGCCCGACTCCTCCCTGGAGGGAAAAGGATATTGAGCAGCCACAGCTGCTCAAAGGGGAAAGACCACCAAACTTCTCTGTTGCCTCTCTGCCTCTGTACAGCCTTCTTTTCCAGGTGCTCTGCAGCCCAGGTGTAATGGATAGTCATGCTGTTTCCTATTCTTCACTCCTCTCCTATCCATAACCTTTACCACGTGAGCTTGCAATCCCTCCCTCCCCACCAGAGGGAGAGTTTATTTCTGGCCTCATTGACATTGGGCTTGTTCAAGTCAATTGCTATGGACATAGTGATTTTAGCAGAAATATACAAAGGCTTGAAGCATGCATATGTGGCTACACTCTTCTTCTTGTATTTCTACCATTGCTGTGAGGGCATGCTCTGCACAGCCTGCTGATCCAACGTGGACGAGAGCTTGGGGAGCAGCAGGAGCAAATCCATAACTTGGAGCCAAGAGCAACCAGACTGAGTCCAGATCATCTGACCCTGGCCAAGTCCAGGCACGTGAAAGAGAATAAATGATTGTTGTTTTAAGCCACTGAGTTCTGAGGTGGTTTCTTACACAGCATTATTGTTGCAATTAGCTGACTGATACACAGGGGAGCAGAGTCCCCCCTGGTACAAATGGTGGTAGTAGTAACAAATATTCAAATAAGATCCTTGAAGTCATCGGGGGAATATTTTTTGAGAGTAGCAGCTGAACATGGAGCCAAGCTGGACCTGAAACATCAGCAGAGAAGCTACACTGTGGAAGTTTCATTAACTAGAAAACTCCAGAGCTGACTCACTTGGTGACCCCAGGGATCAGGAGTCACACTTTCTCTAAAGCCAGTAGCTCTGCTCTACATTTGACCCTTGCTGGACTGAGTTATTTTGGACTGTTCTTGTGAATTTGGGGCTTAAAATAGTCACTGCTGGGCCATCTGTCTAGGGATCCATCTCACTCCCGAAACGTGTAGCAGCTGTGGCTGAATTGAAAGCAGCTCCTGTTAAGAAAGTGAACAATCTCTCGGCTTTTCTCCGTCCATGAGTGTGCCCTGGAGAGAAAATAAAATAGAGGGCATTTGGCTGCCAAAGAAGGATAAGAGCTTCAGAAGGGAACTGGGAGATGCTGGGCAGACAGAAAATGAGAACTGGGATGGCTGCCAGAGGGCCTGGAAAGGAGCCAGGTTACATAAAGTTCAGACAAAGATGCTGCCGGCTCAAAGAGCAGGAGTCAAGGAGAACAGCACAGGCCACAGCTCTGGGACAGCAGAGAAGCAGTGGGTGGTGGAAGGGACTCTGAGTCAGGGGTCAGGGTTCCAGAGCCGAAGACTCTCCTCCACCATCAAAGCTGTCACCCTGTGACCTTCCGCAAGTCTATATAATTCACAGCCTGAGCTTTTGCACCCTTAAAATGGACTAAATATACTGTATAGACCTCAGCAAAATGTAGCCAATCACAATCAGGTCTAGATGGTCATTTCAACAGGGCAGAAAGAGGATCTGTCCTTTGTCCTATAGTATAGTTCATTTCCAGGACTTACCTGAAATATATATGCACATACTCCATAATTTAATTATTAAGTTACTAAATGGCATTAATGCATATACTAAAAAAAATATTACTCAGATTCTTGGAAAAGTGAAAAATAGCTGTTTTTTTTTTACCGAAGATTTCTGGAAGTTGCATCCTAATACAGAATAGTTAGCAATAGTCAACCTTCCTGCCTGACACTCCCATCAGAGTAAGAAGAGCATCTGCTGGCCTGAATAGGGATCCAGTCCCCAAGGAAGTCACTTGCTGGTAGGGAGCTGATGGAAACCTAGGATGTGGCTTGTAATCATGAAGATGGGGGGCAGGCCTCTGGGAAGGCGCCTGTCTTCCATCTCTCTCTTCCTGAGAGGCATGTCTTAACTGTTTGCAAGCATTTGCAGTATTGATACCACCACTGGAATTGGACACACCCTGGATAGCTACTTATAACCTGTATGATCTTTGCAAAGTTGCTTAATCTTCTCTCTGTGCTTCATTTACTCCATTGTGAAGTGAGTATTAATAACATACTTCATATGGTTGTTTAGAACAGGGGTGGGTAAACAACAGCCTGTAGGCCAAGTCCACCTGCCAACTGTTTGTCTAAATGAAGTTTTATTGGCATGCAGCCAGGCTCATTTGTTTCCATATTGTCTATGGTTGTTTTTTTGCTGCAGTGGCAGAGTTGAGTAGCTGTGACAGAGCTACTGAAACCTGAGAGTTCCTATGTGACTCTTCATAGAAATAGTTTGCTAGCTTCTGGTTGAAGAATTAAATGAAGTAACAAATATAAAAGCTCTAATACAGAATCCAGAACATGGCTACAATCATGAAATGTTGTTGGCATGATGGGAATCAATAGGAATAGCTGCTTTGAGTTTTTGACCAGAAAGGTTGTTGACAAAAACAAGTTGAGGTAGGGCGTGTGGACCACAGGCTAACAGGAGACAGCAGAGGCGCCGTAGGAGTCCGTGGAAACCCAGCCACATTGACACAACCTGGCATCCATGTCAGAGGCCCAGGAAGGGATAGACATGGAAAAGCTTGAGGCTCCAGGGGAGAGAGACCAGGGCAGAAAGGATACAAAATCATGACGCTGAGTCTGGAGATGGAGACTGGCAGGTTTTCCTGTGAGTATTTATTTCAGACAGAACTCTTGGCAGAAAAGCAGTTAACCCATTGCATAGGAGCGTTTTTAGGGAACGCAGGGGAGAAAATGTGCTCTCCCAACTGGAAAGCCCGTGCCGTGTGTGAGGTGCTGGCGCTGCACTGCAAGGCTGCAGGCTCTCCACCACAATGCTTCCAACGCCTTTCGTGGGCCACGCTCCTGAACACTCACATATAATTTTCTTTCAGTCCACCACAATTCATCTTCTGAATACCCTCCGTTAGTCGACCTGTGCTGTGCCCACTCAGGCATTTCCAGTGTTGCTATAAAAATTTCAGTGGCTCACTCAACAAACATTTCAACGGGAAAAAGAAAACCAGAAGTGGGAGCCTGTGTGAACAGGCTGCTAGCAGAAAAAGGGGAGTGGAACGGTGCAGAAACCCTCAAAACGCTTTCTTCAAATAAAAGAAAAAGAAAAATATGATTATGTGAGCATTCTGAGATGGGCTGAATATTCAGTTTTCTCAGTGCAATTGCACTCAATACTAGCAGTTTTATTTGTGGATTTCAAGTAATTTGAGGAAGTCCAGGAAGCCACTGTATCCCATTGAAGAATTATTTCTTTACTTTGCAAGCTAGGATATCTTAGCAACAAAATTCCAGAGTTACTATTTCATTATAAAAATAGACTTAAAAGATCAACTATTGTCCATCGAAGGTCTGCTGTGTGTCAAGCATTGTGCACAAGGTTTTCACATACATAGCTTCATTTAATCCTCAGAAGAAGCCTTCAGGGCTTTAGAGACCTGGGCAGAGAATCAGCACCATGAGGCTACATGCCCTGGTCATACAGCCGGAAGCAGAGTCAAAATTTGAACCAAGTCTACTGGATTTTAATCTTGACTATCCTTTCAAGTTCACAAATCCACTTGGTGAAAGACGGCATCCTGAGTTGCCCAGAACACAGCAGGGGTTGTGGGGGCGGTGAGGTAGGGGGGTGGAAAGACATGCCTCGCTTAATGGAGTAGAGGCTTCTAAGAAGCACAAAATTTGGGGCATTGTGCCACACCGGACCTGCCTGCCTGCCACCCTGCAGTTGAACAGCAACCCCTAGAAATGAGTCTGACCACACACTGCTTATCATCAGTAAATCTAGGCTTTGTTACTACATTTCCAATCAATGCCATTGACCTGTTTTTCAACTTAAGTCGCATCTTCTCCCAAGTGAGACTGTAGGTTGACATGTGTTCGCTCTGGGCAAGGAGTAGAGGACACCTTTTTAAGGAAAACAATCCAAAAGCACATTTTAATTTTGCTATACTTAGCAGAGACTCGTGAAGTCAATCTGCCCTTTAGCGATGCTTTCCACTTGACTAGATTTAATAGTGTTTATGTATTTTCAACCTGCTTTCCCAGTCAAACATGCAGCATATAGTAAATGTCCTGATGATGCCTTGCAGATCCAGACTCTATCTGGACTCTTGGAACTCAAGATGTGCAGAGAGGACTTCACCATGGTCCAGTGTAACATGGTACATGCTTTCCTGGACTGTTATATGGAGGCTGATGACATCATACCCCAGATCCTGAAGGAGACAGCTGACAGATAAGAAGATGGGGAACTTCTGAGTATAGTTTTGGTTTATAGCCTTTTGGAGAGCAAGGGAAGCGCTGGGCATTGTGGGAGAACAGGGCTCCAAGCTAAAGTGCTCCCAGACACCCCCAGCCCCCATGCCCCGCAGCTTGGAATACTGTAAACAAAGACCTGTGTTTCTCAACATTAATTGTCGGGTCACACACCAAGGCGCCACATGAACGAGCCCCACTTTGCTAACATCTTTAAACTTGATTTCATAAGGTTAATCTTACCCTCTGTGAGGATTCTCCTCAATAGTAAGTCCCGCTTTCTCTGCTCAGTCTTAGATGATAGAACACCTAAAACTTACTTTAAATCATAGACACAGATTGACTCAAAAAGGAGAATATTCACACCACTGCTTAGAGACTCTGATCTCCGCTGGGAGCCTGCAGTAAGAAAAAAGGCAGAGTGGTCAGTTTTCTCAAGTTTCTCTTCCTGCGGCTTCTCCTCTGTATCCTCTTCCACTCTCTCTCGGGTCTCTGCTGCCCTCACAGCTTCATCCTCTAGAGGCCAATACACAGAGGAGGAAGGGACAGGCAGGAAAGGTGCTTCTTAAACTAGTTCCGGCATAATAGGGCTTTTTCTTCTCTGGGGCTGTCCAGATGTTTCCAGTTGTTGCTTTCTCATTGAGGTGCTTTGGGTGCGGCTCCCTTGACCTGGGGCCCCAGGTGGATGTAATGACTTACAACTCTTTCTTCAGCCCCTGGGCATCCAGTGTGGTGCTCCAGTCTCCTTCTGCTGGAGTCTCCTTCCCTTCTGAAAAGGACCCAAGATGACCCCACAGCTGCTCTCTGCAATGTCCCCCAAGTCTGCTCATGGGAACTCTCACATTCCTCATACCCCTCAGACTCATGGCTGGCCAGTTCCAACACCAGCCTCCCTAGGAGCCATCACCAAGGCAGGAGGTCCGCCCTCCCGCATCCTCTACTTGGGATGTCTTGAATCCAGAGTCTGATGCAGTCCACTACATACTTTCCCATTCTCAGGCATCAGTGTCCTGAAAATAAGAAACACACTTGAGAGATCTCAACAGCATTTTAAAGCGCCTTTCCCTCATGTGCTCTGGAGAAGTAACGGCCATTATAGCTGCCCCTTGTAAGGATAGTCTCCAGAATATTTTCCATCATAGCTCACTCTGTACAGCTGAATTTGCTAAGCCATAACACAGGTTCTCCTTGTTTCCTATTAAGTAGCTACATATGTAGATTTATGCCTCCTTAATTTCGAATGAAAAGCTAGCAATTGCCACAAAACAGAAACCAAGGCAAGGACATCACTCTGCTTTCCTGCCTCAATGTCTTCCTTCCCTTTTCCTGGGAAGGTTGCCACCCTGTCTTGCATGATGAAAAGTTCTCCAGATGTTGAATCCATTGGGAAAGAGCCCAACAGGAAGATTCTAACTTAGGTCCCCAGCCAGACCCCTCCCCATCAACCCACTTCCCAATCTGAGCTGCAAGCCTCTCCCTATGATTCTGGGGGTTCCATCTTCAATGGGGACCCCGTTTTCTTGCTTCCATTAGAGGCAAGCCATATAGTGGAAATAAAATGCAAAATGTAGATTTAGGAGCTGTCCTAAAGAGCCTATACATAGGAAAGCAATGGAAGCAAGCTTGCAGGAAAGAGAAGGAAGTTTCTGAGAGATAAAGTGTCACAAATGAAGGAGTCTGGCATGATGAAGGAGTCCAATCTGATCATCGGGGCTTATGGTACCAGGGAAAGAAAAGTGAGGCGTTGTATCTCTAGAAGTCAGCACAAATCAGGCATAGGGTCCCAACCATCCTCCCACCCACCCTTCTGTTCACCCCAACATCAGAATAAATACATACACAATAAGAAGGAAGACCATTTCTCTGCAAGCCAATGAGGGAGCTCAGTGTCAGTGTCTGTATGTGGGTGGAAGTAGAAAGGCAGACAGAAAAATTAGTTTAGGGGCAGATCAGCACCCCATTGTATCAATAGATGACCTGAGTATGGATAGTGAACCAGCTAGAGCAGTGGTTCTCAACCTTCCTAATGCTGCGACCCTTTAATACAGTTCCTTATGTTGTGGTGACCCCCAACCATAACTAAAACATAGTGATTAATCACAAAAACAATATGTAATTATATATGTGTTTTCCTATGGTCTTAGGTGACCGCTGTGAAAGGGTCATTCAACCCCCAAAGGGGTCACAACCCACAGGTTGAGAACCGCTGAGCTAGAGGAAGATACAAGAGGGTGTGTAGTAAGGACACACTGTTTGACAAGTGAGTGTATTTTTCCAGCAGATTCAGAGGCAAACATAAAAAATGACCTTAATTAGCATCCAGAACTTTGTAAGGCCTAGCAGAACAAACACATCCTAAGTTCAGTATAACATCTACAAAGATACCGTTTATTTGATGAGAATTATACTTGTAACGAGTGGGAGGTGGTCAGGAACAGGCACTGGCTCTGCTACCCAAGGGCTGATGATCTCATTCAAACGGTCTCGAACCTCAAGTGACATCCTGGGACTTTCAAAAAATAAATGTGTTCTGGGCCCCATATCTGGAGTTCTGATTCAATGGTTTAGGATGAATCCAGAGCAGACAGATTATAAAAAGCTATGCAAATGATGCTGATTCACATCACTAATTAAGAGCCACTAAGTTAAGTCTTGGACAGGTTTACACTTCTTTTCCACCTTTTGCATCTGCTTCTGTCTAACTTGTAACTATTTGATTTCCCTTTAACACATCAGTGAGAGAAGGCTGGGAAACAGAAACAGAAAAAGCTGAAACAGATAAGGTTTCAATGGTTGGGGACGCTGAAAGCAATGATTCAGGACCTGTGTATTGTGAGTATATTTCCCTAGTCCATTTACCAAATATAAGCTTCACTCTAGGAGTGAAGGAGAGTGGTTGATAAAATTTTAAAGGACTGAATTCAAACAACTGCAATATTGGGAAGTGCCAACTGATGAGTAATGGGTTACTAAGATTGTTTTAGAAAGAAAGGTACATACTTGCTCTTCCTCCATCGCTTATATAAGGAGAAATATTGTAGGAGATTCCTGGAACTGGAGAAGCAGAACAAGTTTAGCATTTTTGATTTTGTATGGTGGCGATTTTTTTCCATTTTGGAAAAGCAGGCCTGGATTTGGACTACCAGTAGAATATCTTCCCAGCTTGCAAGGACATCACCACAATAAATCCTGACATCTTTTGGCACTTGGATTTTGACGGCCTAGAAATCTGTGCCACATCAGACTGACAGAGGCCAGCTTCTTGGTGTCACCTGGGGCCCTGCCAACTAGCTATTCCTGTGGTTCTGGAAAAAATCCTTCCGCCTGGGAGTCAATTCACTGAAATTTGATATTTATATGAAATGGCAACCTGGTTCTATTTACCCAGTCTATTCAAACCAGGAAAAAGCAGATCTCCTACAGAGACCAAATATTTGGCTCCATGAGACATGAGAAATAAGCAGGCCAAGAAGATAAATTGGATGCAACATGCTCTGGATTCTGACACACACTGATTCACTTCCTTAACATGTGGCAAAGTTACTTAACTAAGAGTCTCAGTTTCCCTCATGAGGATACAAGGACTGCTCACACAATTCCATGTGTTCTCCCAGGCATTTGACAGGGTGGCACTACCCCCATCCCTTCCCCTCAGATACTAGGCATGGGCAGATGGCATGCTTGGTTAGTGGCATGTGAGCATTAAGAGAACCATGTCCTTTCTGGATGGCTCCTAACAGCCAGTTTTCAAATTACCCTGCACTTTCTCTGTGCTCCTGAAACTGGCAATGGTGGCTGCTCAGTTACCAGGATCCTGGAGTGAAGAAACTTGGGAGCAGAGCTACTCACTGAATAACAACTAGACACATAGTGTGAGTGAGTACGAAACTGTTGTTCAGGCCCTAGCTGGGTAGCTGAGTTGGTTAGAGCGTTGTCCCGATACACCAAGGTTGTGGGTTTGATCCCCAGTCAAGGCACATACAAGAATCAACCAATGAATGCATAAATAAGTGGAACAAAAAACTGATGTCTCCCCCCACCCCAATTCCTCTTTCTCTCTAAAATCAATTTTTTTTTTAAAGAAACTGTTGTTCAATAGCCACTAATATTGGAGGTGTGTTTGTTATCATAGCATAACCTAGCCAATCCTGACTGATAAAAGGGTCAGTTAGTTTTCAAAGGTGCAGAGGAGGTATAAAAGAAGCAAAGACTGAAAGCTCCTCTCACAATGTTTGGCATGTAGCAGATGATTAACTTATTCAAGCTAAAAATGCATATTAAAACCCTACTAAATACTAGATGCTGAGGACACACTGACACATACAACCAAAAGTGGCCTCTGCCCTCTTCTGCTTGCCACCTAGAGTTGATTCATAACTGGTATACTTTGTCCTTGCTCTATGTTGATATCGGGCTCTATTTGCATACATGCTGGAGCAGGGATTTTATCTGCACTGTTGGAGAGAGGACCTAAGGAGACATTAACATGCACTGTAGCTGCTACATTTATTCTTAGGAACGAAAACCACATTGTATATAATGTACAATAAGGGGAGTTATGCAAATATTGCATTTTACAAAAGAATATTGATAATAGCTGCTATTATTTTGCACTTGCTATATCCCAAACTCTGCAATAAATGTTTTCCATACATTATCGCCTTTAGTAGACTCCTATAGGATCCTTGCAAGGATGCTATGAGATTGGTGTGATTATGCCCATTTTATAATGAGAAAAATTAAGGTTTAGAGACTAAATTACTTACACGAGGGCACAGAACTGAGAAGCGGTAGAGTCTAAATTTGACTTCAAGTCTGGTACAAAAACAAAAACGTACAAGTTATAAGCTTATGATGCTATCTCAACTGGAAATAAAAAAAAGGCACATATACTACTATTGTTTTCTACACGGGCACATTTTAGGCTTGAAATTTAACAACTGCCTCTTTTGCAAAAGGTTTATCACAGACAGGTTGCATTCGTTTGGCTGGTGTATTCCCGTTGCTCTTTTGTTGTTGTTGGAACCCTCAGTGTCAGTCTTGGCAAACTGGTCTGTGCACAAAGGCGAGGACTGGTTCTGGGTGCTGTGCTTGCCAGTCTGAAGGGGAAAACTTGGCCCTGATAAAATGCCCCTGAGACTGGTTGCTTAGGAAGAGGTGAATTCCCAAAGTAAGGCTGTCACTGCTTCCCCAACTCCCTCCCCCCCCCCCCCCTCAGGGGCCTAAAATGCCCCATCCAAGAGCCTGGAGCAGGATGAGTGCTGAAAAATGATTTGATGCCAAGATGTAACCCTGATGCTATTTGGCCCGTGGAAGACTCAGAGCGGCCGCTGCCACAGCTTCTTCTCTTTGTAATCCCGTCGTCATCTGCATTAAGTGGTTTCATTCAGGGAGAAAGACAGACACCAGCAGGGTTCTAGAAACATTATTTTCTTTCCTCGTTTGACTGCCAGGAGCGAGGTGACAGGAACAGTGGACTTTCACATAAAATGATGCCTCTGCCCCCATGTTATTCTGAAGGTGGGGCGGTGAGAGCTACGTTTACAATAACTCATCACACCCAAAATGGAGTCATTATCTCTCTTTGCAAGCTGCCTCCTCTTCCCTCCCTGGCTGTCCCTCTCCTGTCTAACAGCACCACCATACACGGAGTCACCCAGCAGGAGAGCTAATAAGTGGGCAGGAAGGAGAGGAAAGGCCTCGGGAGGTGGAATTAGAAGAGCAGAAATTAACAGGCACTATGGACAGACTTTGGGCAGTTTACCTAACCTCTGGGAGCTTCATTTCCCTCTTACATGGGAGCTGTGATGATTATCAGAGTAATAATGTGAATGTATAGAATTTCCCCTCTGTCCAACCTTGCTTTGGGGTGTTTTTCCTGTTTAACCTGGTGATTTGTTTAGCTGTGGTGGCGATTTTGCCTTGCCACATCTGAGCCCTGTGGCCTCCTCAATTGGCCTGTCATTAGCTATTAGTCTGGGGCACTTCAGAGATACCGGCTTATAGATCCAGCTTCCCATTCACCTAAGTCTGCCTTTCACTCCATTGTAACCATGTAAACCATTTAATTTTTAATAAAATGCTTGATTTTATGATTATAGAAATAACATACACCCTGACTGGTGTGGCTCAGTGGATTGAACACCGGCTTCTGAACCAAAAGGTCACCAGTTTGATTCCTGGTCAGGGCACATGACTTGGGGTCGTGCAAGAGGCAACCTGTCAGTGTATGTCTTGAACATCGATGTTTCTCTCCCCTTCTTTCTCCCTCCCTTCCCCTCTCTCCAAAAGTAAATAAATAAAATCTTTGTTTTTATTCATTTATTTTATTTTTCTATATAGAATTTTTATTTGGTTTTTCAATTACAGTTGTCCCATTTTTCCCCCCATTTCTCTCCCCCACCCAGCCCACCCCTTCTCCCACAGTCATATCCCCCCCGTTGTCCATGTCCAGGAGTCATTTATATATGTTCTTTGACTAAACCCTTCCCTTACTTATTCCCCTTCTCTCCCTCCCCACTGCCCCCTAATAACTGTTATTCTGTTCCTTGTTCTATTTAGTTCATTTGTTTGTGTTGTACCATCTCCCTCCCTCTCCCCCTTCCCCCTCCCTGCTGACCTCCCCCAGTATGTTCCCCATACCTATAGTTCTTTTTCCTCTCTCGTTGCCTATTTAGTTTGCCTTTGTTTCGATTCCCTAGTTTCTGTTGTTGGTTCTTGTGATGCAGTTTTCATTTTAATGTAATAACATACATTTTGTTAAAAATGAAACTACAAGAAGGACAAAGAACAAAATAAAAGCATCACACAGCACATCTCAGAGAGAACCACAGATGCTATTTTGTTAGACTCCCTTCCTGTAAATACTTATGAACACTTAAAAATTAACAACATTGAGACTGGGGCATCCTAGTTACAGGAAGCAGTCAGTCAGTAGGCATGGCGGGTGGGAGGGATTTCAATGGGAGCATGTATCTGTTGGCTCACATAGGTAACAAAGAGTCTTGAGCAACTTCACAGGATAGCCAGGAGAATTACTTCTGGACCTAACAATTCTGCCCTTCCCAACACAGAATTCTTATGAATTGTATGTCCAGAATAAGCACATTTTAAAGACAAAGTGTATATAAAAGGGACCAAGATAGGAACTATATGAAAACTATACAACAAAGTAAAGGGAAAGAAGCAGGAACAAAATGGCAAACAAAAAATGCATAGAGGAAAGATGGTCTTTGAACAGAGGAATAGAGTCACCATAGTTTTAGTCATTAAAGAGTTTAATGAAGGATTAAAAAAATAAAGCTCAAGGCAGAAATATAAGCACAGACAGAATAATGGCATTAAAACAGAATGAGATGAAACATAAGCTGGCAGGAAGAAGTGAACAAGAAGGAAGTAAAAGAGAAAGAAAACTTCAGAGAAATACAAGCTACATTAAAGACAAGACAAAGAAGAATTTGTATATTTGAAAAAGCATAGTAATTATTATGAAGGAAAGAGTTGAGAAAACCAAGCAAAATAAAACAAATGAACATAAAAGAAGAGCTAAAGTAGATACATAAATTGCATAAATGTATATATATATTTACATCATATATATTGATCATCTATCTACTTAATATCTACCTGTCTATCCATCTACAAATAATTGAAGAATATAAAATCAAGAGTTCTATCTTTTCATAAGCATTATCCCCAAAGAAAAGACTAAAGTAATAAAACAAACAAAAGAAATCCTATTTTAAGATTCAGTTCAAAAACGCTTTCCATAAAAATAAAGATCAAATCCACATGATGAAAGTATGCCACAGTTTCAAGAAACACTGACATGGAACTATTAGCACCTAGATACAGTCTAAGAAATAGTGAATATTACAGATAAAGAAACAATCCTTTGGGGATTGAATCAAAATATCAAGTTGACTCTAAGGATAAAAATCACTGGAAGGGCCTCAACCGTCTCCATATTTGGTGCTAGAGACAGTGAAGCTACACTCCCAAAGTATTCAAGGTAGAAAATGGTGATCCTTTCTCTGACTGGCTTATTTCACTTAGCATAATGTTCTTCAGGTCCATCCATACTGTCATAAAGGGTAAAATTTTCTTTTTTTTTTATGGCCAAGTAGTATTCCATTGTGTAAATGTCTCATAGTTGTTTATCTACTTATTTACTGATAGACACTTGGGCTGCTTCCATATCTTGGTGATTGCAAATAATGCTGCAATGAACATAAGGGTGCTTATGTTCTTTTGAATTAGTGTTTTGGGTTCCTTTGGATATATTCCCAGAAGTGGGATAGCTAGGTCAAAAGGCAGATCTATTATTAATTTTTTGAGGTATCTCCATACTGCTTTCCACAGTGGCTGTACCAATTTGCATTCCCATCAACAATGCAAAAGGGTCCCCCTTTCTCCACATCCTCGCCAGCACTTGTTTGTTGATTTACTGATGATAGCCATTCTGACAGGTGTGACAAGATATCTCATTGTGGTTTTAATTTGCATTATTCTGATGATTAGTGACATTGAGCATCATTCCATATGTCTATTGGCCATCTGTTTGTACTCTTTAGAGAAGTGTCTATTCGGTCCTTTGCCCATATGATTTCACTCACACATGGAATCTAATGAACAAACTGAAGTAACAAGGAAAATAGAGACAGACTCATAGCATTAGAGCAGGATGACAGCTGAGGGTGGGGAGAGGGGAGAGGGTGGAGGGACTGAGCAAAAAGGAAAAAGGACTCATGGACATGAACAACAGTATGGTGATTGCAGGAGGGGCAGGTAGGGGGAATATAAGGGGACTAAATGGTAATGGAAAAATACAATAAAATTTTTAAAAAGAAAGAAATGGTGATCCAATCACTTTATACCCAGCATAACATTTTTTAAAGTAGAAAAGCAAAAGAAAATGATTTAGTATTGATAAAATGATAGACATATAGATCAATGGAAAGGAATTGAGAGTTTAGAAATATTCTCTCACATTTACAATTCAGTTAATTTTTAACAAGGTATCTAAACAATTCAGTGCCAGAAAGAATGGTCTTTTGCACAAATGGTGCTGGGAAAACAGCATCAGCACGAAAAAAAATGATGCTGAACTCCTAACTCATAGCATATACAAAAATTAACTCAAAATGGATCAAAACTTAAGATGAAACAGCTAAAACTATACAACTCTTAAAGGAAAACAGAAACAAATTTTTGGGACCTTGGATTAGGCAATGATTTCTAAGTGTGTCACTAAAAACACAAACAACAAAGGAAAACATAGGTAAATTGGACTGCATTCAAGTTAACAATATTTATGCTTCAGAAGAGATCATGAAGAGAGTGAAAAGACAACCCACAAATGGGGGAAGACTTTTGCAAGTTATATATCTAACAAGGGAATTATATAGAGAATATGTAAAAAACTCTAACAACAGCATAATAAAAAATGACTAATTCAATGTAAAAACAGGCAAAAGATATGAAAAGACATTCTCCAAAGAAGATATACAAATGGACAATGAGCACAAAAAAATGATAGTCAACATCTTGAGCCATCAGAGAAGTGCAAGTCAAAACCACAATGAGATGCCACCACATTGTCACTAAGACAGCTATAATGAAAAAGATAGGTAATAAGTGTTGGTGAGGTTGTGGAGAAATTGGAACTCTTGTGCATTGATGGTGAGAATATAATCTGGGGTAGCCACTATGGAAAACAACAGTTTTGTATTTCCTTAGAATGTTAAACATGAGATTATCGTATGACCCAGCAATTCCACTCCTAGGTGTATGCCCAAGAGAAATAAAAATTTATGTCCATACCAAAACTTGTACATGAATGTCCATAACAACATTATTCAAAATAGTCAGAAGTGGGGCAACTCAAATGTCCATCAATTTATGAATGGATAAACAAAATGCAGTATATGCAAACAACAATATATTATTCAATATAAGAAATGAAGTACTGATATATGCTACAACATGGATAAACCTTGAAAACATTATACTAAGTGAAAGAAGCCTTCACAAATGACCACATATTGTATGATTTCATTTATGAGAAATGATCAGAATAGACAAATCTATATAGATAGAAAATACATTAGTTGTTGCCTAGGGCCAGCGGATAAGGCAAGGTAAGAACCATTTCTTACCTTGACAACAAATGGCTACCAGATTCCTTTTTCAAGTGATAAAAATGTTGTAAAATTATGGTAATAGTTGCACAACTCTGAGAATGTACTGTAAATCATTGAATTATACAACTTAAATGAGTGAATTATATGGTATGTGAATTATAACTCAATAAAGCTGTTAAAGAAAAAAAACATTTTAAAGTGTGTGAAAACTTAGAGAATATAAATCCCATAGGGTCTTGTTAAAGAAATACTAGATGATAAACTTCAGCCAACCAAGAAATGAACAGTAACATTATGGTAAATAGACTGGCTGTAAACATTGAATCAATCTAAGTATGGGAGAAAGCTTTAAAAAACTGTGGTTTCAAACCAGTAAGTATTGTGAATTATAATATAGTGAATAAAGTAGGAATCTCTCAGCCCATTCTGATGTAAAAAAAACAAATAGAGGAGGAAAAGTTCTACCTTATAGCAAAATTCAAACTAATAAGTGTAAAAGAAATGATGGAAAGAGAAAATCACCATTTAACAGCCATCATCGTTGTCATTGGATATAGTGGGGCTCTGGTCTTTGATTGAGGTGTGCTAAGGTAGGTGGGTAGTAGTTTGATGATGTACATGATATTGGCACCACCCTAGAATAAAGCCCCACAAAATAATAATGAATGCAATGAAATGTTAACACTGGGGGAATATACGGGTGAAGGGGATATGGGAGTTTTCTTTATAAGTCTGTAATTATTTTAAAATAAGTTATTTTTGAAAGCCAGAATGTAAATGTAAAAGTGGTATAATTATCAAAAAACAAAGAGCTCAGAGTCTTATGGCAGGCGATGCCTTCTTCCTGGAATGCTCGCTCTCTCCATTTTAAAATGAGGGGGTTCTCTTGGGTCATTCATGTCTCTGCTTTGATGTCTTCAGGAGAAGACATCCCTGGCCAGTTGCCCCCTGTTTTCTCTGAGACATCAGCACCAGTTGGAATCATACTAGATACTTAGATATCTCTCACTTCATCTGCTGGGCTTAGTACTCTACTAAGTCTCTTATTCCATTATGATTGAGGACGCCACTAGGAACAGGCATTGCATTGTTGTGTCTCCTCCAGCTTTTGACACCTAGAAAAGGGTCTGGCTCCTGGTAGGAGCTCATTAAATATCTCTTATCATTGAAGAGCTGGGGTGGGGAAGGAGGAGAGAAAGTGGAAGAGAAAGTATTCTGATTTCTCCTGTATAACCAGTGAGACCAACATAAAATTTAGAGGGCAAACTGACAAACGATTTGTGTCATTTGTAACCATTTATGTGAGAGAGAGACTAAGAAGTAGAACATGTGGGCTGTCAATGTTTAGTGCATCTCTACACTTGCGGATATGAAAGAATGGGCCACTCACTTACCCCACAGGAGAGTGTCTGGCTTACCCTATCCCATTTTAGGGCAGAATATCATAGTAGTGAAACCCATAGATCCTGGAATCAGACTACCTGGGGTTAAATCCCAGCTGGGCTCCTTATTAGCTATGTGACCTTGGAAAAGCTACCTAAACTTCTTCTTCCTTGGTTTGCTTACCTGTAAAATGGAGACAACCATAGTACCTATCTTATAGAGATGTTGTGAGGAGTAATAAAATGTAAAGTGCCTAGAACAGTGCTTGGTACAGAGTGTCAGTTCTGATTATCATGAAAAGACTTGGATCTTTCAGTTAATCTCTGCTAATCAAGCCATGATGGGATCATCGACTTTCCAGTCTTTTCTCCAGCTATAAATTAGTCCTAAGAGTTGCAAAAGAAATATAAACTACTGTTCAATGTGTACTGTGACAGTGGTCATGCAGAGGAAGCTCTATGTCCACTGTTTCTTCCTTTTCCTCCTGGGCACTCAGAGAGGAGCCCGTGGCTAAGTTTCGGACAATGGAACGTAGACAGAGTGATTTACACTACATGAGACTCTGTACCTCTCTCTTCTCTTCATGTTTGCCAACTGCAGAATGTCCACTGAGGAACTCCGGGGTCCCAGGCAATGGCAGAATCTAGGTGCCAGAATGACTTTACTCCCTTATATTGGGTTGCCATCCAGGTGAGAAGCAACCACTTATGGGTTTAAGCCACTGAGATGGAGGGCTTGTTTGCTGTAGCAATGAGTCTGATCTGGCTGAGTAACACAAAGCATTAGGCAAAAGAAGGCATTGAGAAATAACAGTTGATGGAGAGGGATGAAGGGTCAGCCTTGGGCAAAAGAACTTTAGGCTGATTGAAACAGAACAGAGACCCCCAAGGATACAGAAGAAAACCTCCCAATAGTTGAGTTCATTCAGGTAGCTGGGCTTGGAGAACTTTTGGTAAGAAGGATGCTAAAGGGAAAATAGAAAAGCTATCAGGGTGGGAAATACCTACAAGCATCTGAGCAGATGGAGACAGCCCAGAGGGCAGCTACAGAAACCACATCAGGTTTCAACTATAGTGAGCAACCCTAGCTGATGGGCAAGGTTGTCTATCAGTCAATGCCGAGGCTGGGAAGTCCCATCATGCAGGCAGCTCCAATGAGACTGATTTTTAAAACCAAGGAGTCCTTCAGTGTATTGGGGTGACCACTCAGGGATTTCACCTAATTCTGCAATTATGTTTGACCATTCTTCTGTTGGCACCAGCTTTAGAAAGTATGTTACTGGATATAAGAGCTGATATCTATTCCCAACCACAAGTATTTATTGATCACTTTCTATGTAAGAAACACTGTCCTTGGTTTTTTGAGAAAACAGAAAAAGTGTAAGAAATATTTTTAGGCTTTAAGAATTTCACATTCTTGTCAGGAAGACAGTGCTCACAAAGAGGAAAGTGAAGTGTAAAAGAATAAAGGAGCTGTGCTTAAGGGAAATAGTTTGCATTTGTTATTAGTAAGGGATTCTATTGCTCGTGCCCACCTCAAAATTGTGAGGGTTAAAGCAGGTTATTTTCACTGCTATTTTTGTAACCACAGAACCAAGCTCAAAATGGTCCAAACTGTTTAACAAGATATTGAGCTGCTTTTCAAAGACAACAGATCAAAACTGCAAGACATGCAGCCAAAACATGTGCAGAGGAGAGAACTTAGACTTCCCGCTGCACCTGAAACTGAAGTCTCGCCTCCCTGATCTAGCACACACAGAATCAAAGGACCAGGATGTAATTGGAACTTGAACGCCGGAACCCTTCCAGAAGTGAAAGGTCCATAGTCCTGGAATATCTGGTGTTGAAACCCTTACCATAAATGTCTAAGCTCCAAGGTCCTCCAATTAAGTTGACCAACCAGCACATCTGCATACCTGTTCCCCCAACCCCTTAAAAGCTCACCCCAAATCCAGAATCAGGGAGTTAGGGCTTTTGAGCATTAGTTCCCCATTCTTCTTGCTTAGTGCTCTTCAAATAAAATGACCCTAATTTCTCCACTGCAATTCTTGGTGTTTAGTGTTGAACTGCTGGCAACAGGTGGATGAACTCTTTCCATTGGATAACATTTTGAAGAGGACCTGCTAAATCTTCCCAGGTAGGTGCTAGTGAGGGATCTGCAAATGATGGCTGAACCGTGTGCCTGCCCTGGAGAAGAGCAGGGTTGGGGTACTCTTTCATGTCAATGGCAGAAAAAATAAACAAGGATAGTTCCCATGGGTTTGTTCATTGCCATGGGAACTTGTCCCGATTTCTTTGTTATTGGTAACTACTTATTTATGGAAAAAGTCAGGATTTCCTTTGGAGTTGTTAGTTAGCTGAAAACATAATTAGTAGAATCTCTCGCACCACTTTGGCAGAATTAGGGAAATTATGGAGAAAACAGTAGAATTTTGGAAAATAAGACATACAATAAAGTCAAAAAGCTGGGTGACACTTTCAGGAGCAAAATGAAAAAAAGAAACACCTTAACAACTGCCAGAGGACCTTCCCCAACCACTCTGGACCCAGACAGAGAGAGAGAGGGGCCTTGGGAGTTTGGGCTCCCAGAGACTTGTGCGTGGTGGTCCATGTCCATGGCATTGTGAGCATTGCAGATACATCAGTTCTCCTTTCTCACAGGCTGGGATTCTCTTGGTTTCCAAGTCTTCATGGAGACTAGAGCCGCAAGCAAGGAAACCAGATCAACGAGCTGAAAGAATGTGAATGTCAAAGGAGAACTAGGAAAAGGTAAAAATGGATCAAATTAAAACAAATGGGAATCAATCAGGGTGGGTTGTGGGGGACAAGGACTGAAGGGCCAGAAGCAACTGTAACAAGATGGGCTAGACTGGCTTTCACTCTATGGCCACAACAAAGTATGGGTAGGTTCAATGAGTTAATGATGAACGGATAGCCTTTCTCATCTCCCAAGGAAGGTTATTGGAAAAGCAAACATAATGATTGCTCAAGTATTACCCAAGACTTGACTTCCTTCCTCCTCTCTAAAGCTTATAAGGGTGAAGTTGATAGTCATTCTCACCTCATTTTATTTTAATGGGAATTATTATTCCATTTCTCAAATATTTCTTGAGAACCTACAGTCTTTAAGTTACTATTCTAGGTTCCAAGGATACAGCAATGAACAGAATAGATAATGTCTGCGCTGTCATGTAGTTTATATTCTTCCTGTTAGGAGATAGATAACAAAATAATTTATAAATAAATGATACGCCGGGTGGTAATTATTGCAAAGGAAAAAAAAGAAAGAGAATAAAGGAAATCAAGATTCATATAGATAGTAGAGGACTATGTAAATAGTGATGAAACAAGCTTGTAAAAAAGTAGGCAAATAATTTGAAGAAGTCATGCCAAGTAGAAGACTTAAATAAGAAGTTGAGCTCTGAGCTTCCTGACAAGCCAAGAAAAAAGAAAAACATGTTGAATTAAGAAGTGTAAATTATGTGAATATATATAATAAAATAATATGTATATCTATAATTTTATTCAGATAAAATGTTTTTCCAGCACCAAACCCCAAAATAAATTTATCCCAATAAACCTATCAAATACTTTAAATTCAGAGAATGGAAAAAGCATTAATGTTCACAATTGTGGGCAAATAATTTATGGATGAAGTGAGACAGAAAGTCGTGACTTCCCTGGAGGAAAGGTAGGGACTTACTGTGACCTGGAGCTGGCTTGGACCAGCCTCTCCCTGCCTGGGTGACCTGCTGTGACTTCCTGCAGTGGAGCTTTCCTCAAGCACAGGCTGTTAAACCCTATTGTGCTGCTTTGACATCTGGAACAAATTCTTTTGTCATACACCATCAGACTTTAAACAAATAAGAGCTAATGACTGATCCAGACACCGTGATTTTGCCTCCACCAATAATTACTTTGTTCATTCAAGGGTAGTACAGAGGCAGGATGATCTCTCCTGTCCTACCTCACCCTAGAATTCATTTGCTTTGACAAATATCTGACTTGTTTGATGCTTACAATGTAACATTTGTTTTGCCAGGTCTGCCCTATATGTCACCCTGTCCAGAAGCTCTAAATCCTAATGGTGTGGAAAGAGTCTCTGTTTTGGAGCCAAACCCAGTAGTGTCAATCCCTTTTCTCTCAATCACTATCTAAGTGAGCAAGGGCAAGCTGCGACCCTCTAAGAGCCTCAGTTTCCTCACCTATAGACTGCAGGAAACAACATGATTTCCATAGGGTGGGATTACACAAGAACTTAACACAATGTCGGGCACACTGTAGGGAATTAATAATGTTTGCTGCCATCCTGTCCTCAAATCACTTTTAATTAGTGTAGCCTCTGAGAAAAAGGTCAATGGTATTTTTTTTTAAATAGGACATATCTAGGTAAGTTCACTCAGACAGTAGTGATTTGTTATTTTTAGTTTAAAGCTAATTGATCAGTGTAGTGAGACCTTTTCCCTCTACCTGATGTCTCTCCATGTCTTTTGCCCCTATGACATCTAAAGGAGAGGTGTCCAAAGTCTGGAATAAAAAAAAGCTGACAAAATAGAGAAAGGGTTCTTTCAGATAAAAGGACATGCACACTGCCTCTCAGGCTGACTCCTAGGGGACTCTTAGGCCAGATGATGATAGCCAAGTCTCCTGTCTCTGGGGACAAGGAGCATGGGGAAGATGAGACCATGGCTCCAGGGATTTCTGTAGATGGCCCCTCCCTAGCCAAAGAGGTCTGCCTCCAGCTGCAGTAGCCACAGCTGCTAGAAGAAGCCACTGACACCTACTTGTATGAGAGGAAGTAAGCCAAGGATGAAGCACCTGGGAAAACAGATGAGCATGGGTGGAATGTCAAAACATCATCTTAAAAAGAAATCTGAGATGGAGATTCGGGAGCACTCAGAACTACGTGGCATCTGTGGGAGAGTCAGAGGTGATTGTCAGGGGCGTCAGAAGGAGCAGGAGCCGGCACCACAGAGAAATGGCCGCTATGGCCAGCATATGATCTGTCTAGATCAACCTCCATGGGCAGTGTTTGGAGGACATTTTTAAGCCTTTATTTTAATGAATTCATTAAGTATAAATTTTATATGGAAAACTACAAAGACCAAAACTAATAAACAATGATTTGTCACCATGCAAAACATTCATAAGCATGAGCTAGCACCCAGTACCTGAGAAACCTCCCTTGTACCCTGTCCAACCTCTAGTCCCGCCTTTCTTTTGGAAAGTAACCACTATCCTAATGACTATATCCAATATCCTAATAACTTTCTTGCTTTTCTTTATAGTTACACCACATAAAGCATGCACACTCAAACATAATAAATTAGTTTGCCTATTTCTTGAATTTCATATAAAAGCATCATACATCACATATTGTGTGTGTGTGTATCTGGCTTATTTTGCCCAATATGGTATTTGTAAGATCCATTCATGCTGTTGCATGTAGAAACACATCATTTATTTCCATTGCTGTGTGGAATTCCATCTATAAATATTCCATGATGTATTTATTCATTCTAATGTTGATAGACATTTAGATTGTTTAAAATTCATAAGCCCAAATGCAGCTATGAACATTCTTTGTTTTTACATTGACTAATAACACTATATAGATTTCAAGTGTACAATTCTATAATAAATTTTCTGTATATTGTATTGTGTGTTCACCACCCCAAGTCAAGTCTCTCTCCATCACCTTTATTCCCTCTTTATCCTCTTCTACTACCCCCATCCCCCTTTCCCTCTGGTAATCACCATACTGTTCTGTGTACCTATGAATTTTTCTTAATCCCTTTATCTTTTTCACTCAGCCCTGTTTTGATTGTTTACAACTTATAACACCAAGTGCAGCAATAAACATTCTTATATACATCTTTTGGTGCATGCAAACACATTTATATTAAACTTGTGCATGTGTGTGCGTGCACATGCGTGCATGTTACCTAGAGTGGCATTGATAGTTAATATGATATGAGTATGTTCATGATTAGTAGATAATGTTCAACTCTTTTCCAGAGTGGTAAAATGGTAATACCATGGAATAACTGATCTCAATGATTCTTCCACAAACAGTTCTTGGAAAAAAAATCTCAAGGCTCCCTCAAGTCTTCAGGAAAAATGGTTTCCAGATTTAATGCACACAATCCTATTTATTTTAGTAGCCCTATCAAATTTTAGGATGCACACATATATTCAAAGAGTGATATTACTGTTGGATCAGAATATAAAACTGCTTCTACCTGGAATCCATTTAAATGATATATACATGTACCAAATAATGCAATCAAATATACCAAATAATAATAATATATTATTATACCAAATAATGTATACATTATAACATATTATTATATCTATTTATAATATGTATTATCATACCAAAAGCATATATTATATATAGTGAGTATATAATATATATTATAATAATATATGATTTACCAAATATACAATCACTGGTGCCATATATATATAGTCTTTGACCTACAGTGGGGTTATGTTATGATAAACCTATCATAAACTGAAAACATCATTATGTTAAAGGTGCATTTAATACACCAAGCCTACCTTAAACACATTCAGAGCACAATATTCAAAAAGCACTGACAACGCAGTACACTGTAGAGTATGGGATGTTTACCCTCCTGGTCACATGGCTGACTGGGAGCTGTGGCTCGCTGCCTCTGCCCAGCATCAGGAGAAAGTATTGTACTGCATATCACTAGCCCAGGAAAAGATAAAAATTCAAACTTTGAAATATAGTCTCTACAAAATGTGCATTGCTTTTGCACCATTGTAAAGTAGAAAAATCCTAAGTTGAACTATTGTAAGTTGGGGACTGTCTTTATATATATGACAAGGTCTGTCCAGAAAGTATCTGGACATGTACTATGAAAAAGAGATATTTTTTAAAGAAGATACAAGAAACATTGTACATAGGACAATGATGCAACATTTGATGCAGATTTATTGCTATTCTCACTCAATTATTTTTAATGTGACAGCTACACAATACACATGCTCACTCAATAGCATCTACCACCCCCACTGAATAGTACAGTGAAGTCATCATTGTTCATACATGCACATTCTAGTTCAGTCTCCTTGGATGCCAGGTTACATCGATGTCATGCAATTCATTCTCATTAATAATGGTTGGACCTTGTTTGGAGAGACCTCATACATAGTATTGTCAGACTAGTTCTTTCTCACTTTCGCATTATGAGAATGTGCTAGCAAAGTTCCATGGAATGGTACTGAATACCCTTTCCTAAACCCCACCCCTATCCAATGTTAAGAAACAAAAACATATACTTAGCAGCAGATAACAAAAATTGTTACCTTCCCCAAACCCAGAGAAGGCCTCTTTCTATTCAATCAGCTCATCAGCTGACTCTCACTTTGCTTTGTCTAGCAGGTAGGAATGTACTCAACTACTCAGACCATAATCTCAGAAATTTGGGGTTATTTCTCTATCAGATGTGTTTTTTGGCCTGAGAAAATCATGTCCAGCTTTAGAGAGTGTGGGTAAGTTTTCAAAGTGAACTGAAAAAGCACAAGGACAGCAAAAATAAAAGTTATGATAATGAGCACACACAAAGAAAACATAAATGAGATTTTTAGAAGAATTCTACATCATGACAACTGAGGATGAAAGACATGAGGACAGGAAGAAAATGTTTCCTAGAAAATATATTCATTCCATGAAGTGAAAAAATTAAAAATAAATAAGTTTTTCTTAAATTAGAACCAAATGGGTAGTTATTAAGCAATGGCAAAAATAAATAGAAAATAACTAAAATGAAATATTATATTGGAAATACATTGGCTTCAAATATTTAGGCTATGGACCTTCTCCCAAGAGAAATTAGTCTAATAATAAACACAACATTTTATACTCAATTTCATGAGATTTTGAGACTCTCATAAACTTCTGCTTGGAATGTAAAATTGTAGAACAACTTTGGAAAGCAGTTTGGCAGTCTGTATAAAAATTAACCATACTCATGTTATATGATCCATAGATATTTACCAAAGAGAAATAAAACCATATGATCATACAAAGATTTGTATGCAAATGTTTATAACAGTTTTATTTGTAATAGCCAAAAATCCCAATTAACCCAAATGTCCAACAGCAGATAAATGGATAAACAAGCTGTGATTTATCCATATAATGCAATGCTACTCAGCAACAGAAGAGAAAGATGTACTGATGCCTCTGTAAAATTCAAGAATCTCAAAATAATTATAGTGAAAAAACTATACTGTCTGTTTTCATTTATATGAAATTCTAAAACAGTTCAAATTAATCTATAGTGACAAAAAATCAGTGGATGCCTGAAAGGAGTCACAGGTTTGGGGATTAGGAATTAGAGACACAGGGAATTTTAGAGGTGATGAATTTGTTCTCTGTGTCAATCATGGTCATGGTTTTATGGATCTATACACACGTCAAAATTTATCAAATTGTACACTTTAAATGTGTGCAGCTTATTATATGACAATTATTTCTCAACATAGCTGTTAAAAACACAATACTATATAATACTGACCAGTGTGGAATAAAATCTGCATAATCATACACTTCTGGTAACAGTGCACATATTTATCACCTGTATTGAAAGCAATTTTGCAAGATGCAAAATGAATCATTACTATTATTGTTATTACAGTATGAATGAAATGTAAAAGACTCAGCTCATACAGGCAACAATCAGGTGGTTTGTGGCAAGTGGTGTTATCCGTGATCTGTCTTGTAGGGAAAGCAATGCTTGGAGATGTTACAGACTCACATATCAGAAAGCATCTGGCTCTATGAGTGCAACATCTAATGTCAGCCATTTGGCTAATGTTCATCCACAATTACCAGATTTGCACTTTGTGCTTGACCCTTTGTTACTTGTATTTGAAACAGAACAGCTAAGTTCTTTAATTACTCCTTTAGGGACAGTTAATACATTCTAAGTGTTTATTAAGCCTGGAAAGGTGATTAATTGCCTCTGGTTAATACTTTTATACTCAAGGTTAATTATTGTTTTTTGATCATATTTTTTTATTTATTAATATCTTTTAACAAAGTTGGCAACCATTGGTTAGTTAAGTGTACAAACCATTCATATGATAGCTAAAGTGTCAAGGAAGGGTCAATCTACTAATTTCTTGGTCCTAGGCAACATGGACAGACCCCGTAAAATAAAAATGCTCACCCTGAGCACTTTGTCTTTAACTAAATGATACGGTAAACATACTGTAAACATCTTACCATTTCAGCAAGGCAGGGCAGGGCAAAGGACATTGGGAAGAAAGAAGATGAAGCATCATGGGAATATAGCACAACTGATTTCTCACTGAATGAGTCCGGCACAGAAATTTTCAGTAAGGGAAAGAGGATAGAGAATGCAAAGATTTCTCTTACTTCTAAGACCTTCTCTGAACCTTAAATTTTAATAACTTATCTTTAAAAGATGATGTGTCCCTTGTTTCTACGAAAGGTATATGAGAATATGAGAACATGAGAACATGCAAACTTCACATAAGCCTAGACTAGCTGTCTGCCGATTGAATTCTGTAGAAATCAATAGAGATTCGTTTCACAGTCTGGAGATGTTACAAGCAGTCCTTCCACAGGCAGATGAGCAGAGAACTGATAAGTTCCTTAAAGAGGATTACAAGGGAGCAAAGCATAGCTACAGACATTAAACTAAATTCAGGTAAGAATTGTCGGTATCATAACTCAAAACAATGGATGCAACTGATGAAGAATGAAAATCATGCAAATATTATCACTACCTTCAGAACTATAAAGATACTGATGGCACCATTTCACATGGCTGCTTGCTCCCTTGCTTCAAACAACTATTTACTAAACACTGACAGTGATCACAACATGACATTAGGTAGCAAAGTATGGAAAGAGAGAGGAAAATAGCATTTGACAATCATAATTCATCTTTGTCACTCTTTTACTGAAACATGGCTATTGGCCTTTTAATGCTTAAAACAATGAATAAATGCCTTAGCAGGCATAAAAAATTTTTCATATTCTGTTGCCCAATTCACTCATTTCTCAATATATAGCTTTTCTCAATATCTAGTCTATGGATTTGATATACAGGGGTGGACAAAAATAGGTTTAGAGTTGTAAGTACAGAAAACAGAGTTTTTTCTTTTATTATTATTTATTAATTATTGTAGTATTTATTTGTACTACAACTATAAACTTACCTTTGGCCACCCCTATAGTATCAGATTAAGCATGGTACATATCAGTTTACCTAGTACCAATTATTCGATAGCAATACCAAACATTGGGGTCATTAATGCTAGTTGCTATGACAAATAAACAACATACAATATTTTAGTGACTAATATAAAAAGTCACCCCAGCACTTAATCATTAAGTCCAGCAAGGATATCCTGGTAGGGTAGTTTTCAGGACAGCTGTCTTTTCAGTAGTAATTGGACTCATGCTCCTTCCATTTGGATTGTCCACTGTCTTCCAGAGTCTCCTTACAGCCCTCTGCTCTCTTGACTCATAGGTTTACAGAAGATTTTAGGGGTCAGGCCTGGAAGTGGTTTACATCACTATTGTCCTCATTCCATTGGTAAAAACTAGTTACATGAGCCCACCTAGATGTGAGAGGACATATCAATTATGTGTTGCTATGTAACAAACCACCACAAAGCTTAGCTTACGTAGTTAGTTCACAATTCTGTGGGCTGGCAATTAACACCGGACTTCACTGTGCTGACTCATACAGCTTTGGGCTAGATTCTGATTCTGGTGGTTGACTGGCTTTTGGCTGGAAAAATGGGGATGACTTGTCCATGAAACTCTCATTATCCAGCAAGCTAGCACAGGTCTGTTTTAAGACAGCTCAGTCTTCTAAGAATATCAAGAGAGCAAATCTTTCCAAATCTTTGCTATGTCCTCTGCTGTGTCATGTTTGCAACCGGCTCATTGGCCGAAGCAAGTGTAATGTCTTGAAATTACAAGGTCCCCCTTTAGGGAATTTGAGGTAGGGTGAATGTAGTTTATATGTGTGAAATTTAAATCTTCGGAGGCTAGGAGGTGCACTGTGGTAGACAGAATAATGGCCCCTGGATGGTATTCACATCTCAATCCCTATAATGTGTCAAAATGTTATCTTATGTGGCAAGGGGGAATTTAAGTTGCTAATCAGCTGACCTTAACAAGAGGAAATTATCATGGTCCAAAGTAATTATAAGGGTCTTTAAATGGGAAAGAGGGAGGCAGAAGAGTTAGAATAAGAGAGAGGGCATCGTGAGAAAGACTTGACCAGCCATTGGTGGTCTTGTAGATGGAAGGGGACATGAGCCAAGAAATCCAGGCATTATCTAAAAACTGGGAAAGGCACAGAACTGGATTATCCCTTGGATCCCAAGAAAGGAATACGGCTCTGCCAGCAGTCTGATCTGTGGCTGGTGAAACTCATTCTGGACTTCTGGTCTCCAGTACCATAAGATAATAAATTTATGTCACTTTAAGCCACTAAGTTGTGGTGATTTGTTATAAAAGCAATAAGAATAAGTACCACATCCAGAGTCAGTGTGGGAGGGACTACCAAAGAGCCTTCTCCCAAGGTAGAGGAATAAATGAACCAATAGGGTAATTTCTGCAATTAATCCACCACAAGCTGCTAGAAAAAACAGTTTCCCCAAGTGTCCCAGAAGAACATGACATGGTTTGGTGAACACATAGCTTTTTCTCTGCTACCATCTATATTTTAATAAACAACCCAGGGGACTTTGATCTGCAGTTACTTTTGTGGACCACTGCCTACTTCACAGCCAAATGATGCTTTTCCAAATTTCTTAGTTGCAGGTTGACCGGTGCTGTTCCCTTCAGGCTTCACAATGCTCTCCCAACTTTCTACCCACCTCCACCAATGAGTTCCCTCTCACTCCAGTCTCCATCTAGTTTTCCTTTCTCTTGGTAAAATCTTACTCATTCTTCAAATTTAAATATGTTTTTTTCTCCTTGAGCAGGTCTCTCCACTTTCTTCCAAGTACATTCTTGGTTTGTCTCTTTGTTTTCCCATTGTCTTATCAAATTCTCAAACCCAGTCCTATGAGCTAGTATTATGAAGAAGTATTTGTTTAAATAAACCAACTTAAATATAGGCAAAGGACCTGAAGAAACATTTTTCAAAAGAAAATATACAAATGCCCAACAGGTCCATGAAAAGGGTACTCAATACCATTAGTCATCAGGGAAATGCAAATCAAAATACAATGAGATGTCAACTCACACCTATTAAAATAGCTATCATTCAAAAGAGAAGAAATAGCAAATGATGGTGAGGATGTAGAGAAAAGGGAACACTTGTGCATTGTTGGTGGGGTTGTAAATTGGTACAGCTGTCATGGAGAACAGTATGGAGATTCCTCAAGAAATAAAAAATAAAACTATCATATAATCCAACAATCCCACTTCTGGATATTTATCTGAAGGAAACAAAACTATCTCAAAGAGGTATCCCCACTCCCATGTTTATTTACAATAGTCAAGATATGGAAAGAACCTAAGTGTCCACCAACAGATAAAAAGATAAGGAAACTGTGATATACATAACATTCTGTCATTTACAACAGTGTGGATGAACCTGGAGAGCATTATGCTAAGTGAAATAAGCCAGACAGAGAAAGACAAATACTGCAATGATATCCCACAATTACATGTGAAATTTAAAAAAAAAGAAAAGAAAAAAGAAAGGAAAGTCAAACTCATAGAAACAGAGTAGAATAACAATTGCCAGGATTAGAGGGGGCGGGAGAAATGAGGAGAATCTGGTAAAAGAATACAGTTCTAGTATGAATAAATTTGGAGGATATAACGTACAGCATGGTGATTATAGTTAATAACACTGTACTATATGCTTGAAATGTGCTTAAAGAGCAGGTAAGCATTCTCACACACTCACAAAAAGGGAACTATGTGAGGTGATAGATGGTGGGAATCCTTTTTATTTAGTAAAAGAATAGAAATGTCTAGCCTTAAGAAGCTTACATTCTAACTGAGAAGTTAATGTAAGTGCAAAAATATATCTGAATCTGCCCACTGCTCCCTTCTCAGTGGTCACCACCCGAGAAAAATCCATCAATCAAGCCCCAACCTGACTATTACAAACTGAGGTACTCACCCACTCTTGCCACCTACAGCACATTCTTCACCGTGAAGCCAGCTTCCCACTTCAGAAACAGCTTTATTGAAATATAGTGTACATACCTTACAAGTTACTCATTTGAAGTGCACAATTCAAAGGCTTTTAGTATCTTCATAGAGTCATGCATCCATCACTACAATCCATTTTAGAACATTTTTTTTCATTACTCTGAAAAGAAACCTCAGTCTATTTAGTCATCATCCCCAATGCCCTCAGTCTGCCGCCTAGCCCTTGCAGAACACACAAATCTCATGTTATCATCCTGCCTAAGCCCGTTGCATTGTTTCCCACCACCACACTGCACTTACAGTATAACTACAAATCCTTATGTTATTTGTGCCAGACTTACCTGTCCAACCTCATCCTCTGTTTGCTCCTCTTGCTCCTGCCTTCTGCAAGCAGTAGTGTCTGTTCAGTTCCCTACATAGCAACCTCTGTTTGTGCTCAGGGCCTTTGCACGTGCTATACCCACTATCTGTACAATACTTTGCTCCACTCTTAGTTTGTCTAACTCTACTGCACTATTTGATTTTAGCTGAAGTGATGTCCTCCGAGAAGCCTTCCCTAACCTACTTCGTATCTCAATTAGATTCCTCTGTTTTACTTTCTCAAAGCATCTTCTAGTTTTATTCATAGTGTTTACCACCATTTTACACTACACATTTGTCTGATAATAAAACTGAAATTCTTCCTCTACTAAATTTACAGTGTTCATAGACATAAGGATTGTGACTGTTTTCTCTTACTGAATACCTAGTTCCCAGCACAGCACCTGGGGCATAGTCAGAACACAATAAATATTTACAAAATAATAAGAATGAATGAAGCAATCTGAGTAGTAAAAGCTAATGCATAGTTCTCAAGAACATCAAAATATTCATCATCTTGAACGAAGTAATAGCATTTCTGAGATTCTATCTTAAAAGAATAATCCTAAATAATGGGCTAAGTGTAATTTTTAATTGTAAAAGGTTAGACCCCATGAATATCCAATTATAATGCAAAATTTATGTAACATTACACAGATACTAAAATTGAAGATATTATGTAAAATTGATGTACTATATTGAGTGATGTAATAACATCAAAACATTTATGATTTAGTAGAAAGTTAAAAAGCAAGATAGATGTAATAATGCAATGTAAAAATATGTCTATACATAGGAGTTTTATTAGAAAGCTGAGCACAAAACACAATTATTAACCATGCTTCCTTGCAGTGGATGCAGAAATTATTTATTTTTGTTTTAATTTTTACTTTTCTTATTTTTAATTTTTTAATGAGCAGTTATTGCTTTTATCGTGAAAAATAGAATTTTTAAACATATGATAAAAATAATTCTATATTTTTTCCAAGTAAAGACACTAAATAAAGTGTTTGCTACCTGAGAGCAGTCACCAGGGGCTGAGGGCCTACGGCAGGACAGGAGGGAGGGTGGATCTGCCAGGTACCCCTCCTTGGCTGAGGAGCTGCGCATGTGACCATTTCCATCATCGCCAGCTTCTGAAGTAGGGATGGCATTCCAGGTGACACCACCTGCCTCCATGCACAGTTCCTCTGAATCAGTCATGCTGTCCCTCTGTCTCCTGTGGTTAAAGTGACCGGCTTTCTGACTGAAGCGAGTGCACCAGGCTGAGTAGGACTGCCACTAGTATACTGTGCTAATTAGAAAAAGGCACCCTTCCAGGGCAGATCCAACCTACAGCCAAGAGGTGACACCAGGCTGGATTACAGCTCACTCCCTTCCCCTCCCAGCTGCTTTCCCCACCTCACCCCTGCAGGGTGCAACCCCTCTATTATACTTATTTATTTGAGCAAAACCTAGTTACCTTTGGGGCCAATGAGCTCAGTTGGAGTTCAGCCAGCTAAGGTGAGATGTTCATTTCCATCCCATGATTTTTACATAACTCTGGCTGCACACACAACAATACTGTCCTGCACTTAGAGTCAAAGGTTGTAGCTGGCAAGGGACCTGCCTGTAGAGTTATCAGAAGCTTAGCTCCCAGAAGCTCAGATCAGGGTACTGCACAAACATTCCCATTTGGCAGGCAAAATATCCAAACAGCAGAAAGGATTCAATTTATAGCATATAAATGCTAGAAGGGAATTTTTTAAACAATCTAGTTTATTTGATTATAAGACTACATATTTCAGGAGAATAACAACAACAACAATATTAGAATCGTGATAAATAATAGTAATAACATCAGATAATTTTTTTAAGAAATCCTAAAAAACGCAAAGAGAATAAGGAGACTTAACAACTACATAGAACGTGTGCTCCTAGACTGGATCTTGGCCAGAAAAGAAAAACAATTGGAGAAATTTGAATAAGGCCTACAGGTCAGAAAGTAGTTTTGTATCAATGTTAATGTCCTGAATTTTGATAATTGTACTGTAGTTACATTAGATGTAGCATTTGGAAAATTTCGAGCAAGGTGACTTAGGGATTATGTTATATCATATTTGCAACTTTTTTTAACTCAGAGAAAAACCAACACACACACACACACACACACACACAGAGGTCTAGTCCCTCCACATCACTTTATACATGAGGACACTGAGAATCTAAGTCACTAGCCCGGAGTCAGACCGCAAGCAGGCAGTGATGGAAGGAGAACGCTCGCCTCTGCCTCCTGTGCATGAGTAGGCCAAGGAGGCCCAGTGGGTGGGAGCAGGCTCTGAGAAAATAACCCTCAGTTGTTCTTTTTTTGTACCCTGGGTCTGCTCAGCGAACCAACTCTGACTCCAAAAAACCTCCGCTGCCTTGCGGCATACCTCTTCAGGGGAAAGGCTAAGGGAGTAAACCCCGACAGAAAATCCGGAGCCGGAGTCCCTAAGGCGGTTTGACGTTGTAGTCAACACCGGCAACTCCTGCGGCGCACCTGAAGCCAAGCTGTATTGACTCCGTCTTTCCCTTGGACCCTTCAGCTGCGAAGAGAGGGGGGGTCTGCTGCATGGGCAACAGCAGACCCTCCATATCACCCTGCCCAGGCTCTGTAGCTTCAGCTTCACTGGAGAGGACACTCCAGCGTCATCGCAAGATGTCGATTCAACACGGGAGGAGACAGATACCGTGTCACTCCCGAGTCGGACTGCACAGCCATTCTCGGCGGTGCAGATAGACTCTTAAGAAGCTACACCATCGTCTCTCGAGACGGACGGCTGCCGACGACGGGTCTGCTCAGTGTGGTCAGGATCGGTTTAAAAACCCCAGAATCATGGCAGGGAGGGTGTGAGCCAATACTGTGTCTTATCCTGAGCTTACCCACAAAGAGATATTATATTCACCTCTGAGGATCAAGTCCCTCAGGCTTCAGTCTTTTAGGAAGCCCAGCATCTACTGACATACTTGCTGCCTGAGAGAAGCCCTCAGAGGGGATATGAGGGGAGGGTCACTGCACAGTGGTCAACATAATGCTTAGGGATGGATCCTTGAGCTGGAGGCAGAACTGTGTTCTGCCAGGTCCTCTCAAGGGTTTTGCTCCAATTGGAAAAGAATTCAATTCCCTGTACAAAATGGTAGCCATTGATTTCTATCCTTAAATAAATGCCTATGCTAGATAAATTGCAAAAAAGCAGTCCTGAGTGGAGTGTCTCCATCTTTTAACCAATGGCTGAGCAGATTTCCCCCAAATCACAGAGACCTCCATCGGAGGGCTGTCTCTCACTGCCTGAGGCTGCAGAGGACCAGGGAACCTTGTCCAGTTCAGACCATGGGACCCACGACCCGACACGGGCTTTGGTAGGGATGGGGAGAGTCACATTTAGTGTAATGGCTGTGCCATGCATTCATGATGACTTGCTTTCCTGAGTCCTCAAGGGTCAAGGTGAGACCCATTTTTAAAGTGGTTGATTCTTAGGTGCTCGCCCATCTTTGGAAAGCAAATGTTCCTTACATAGACTGTTTCCAAATTTTGATGTTTTGGGCCTCCTTCCTCCTTCCTCTCTCCTACCTCTCTCCTACCTGATGCCTTAAGAGTGTATGTGTGTGTGTGTGTACCAATTGGCTGGTTTCCAGTTTGTGTCCTCCTTTATAGACACTTATAATTTAGTTTTTCTCCTTATTAAATCAGTCGTTATTCCCCCTGAGACGTTAACCTTCAAAAATTGTTATCTCTTGACATCCACTGCTTCCTCTCCTCTTCTAGTTGTCCCTGTGGGTTTATAACCTTCAAAAAATTATTTATTCATTCTTTTTTAGATGGGGTTTGGAAGACATGGAGATATGCATGTATCTTCAGTCCATCTGGTTTGACTGAATGTGAGAGATGCTGAGTCATCAAAGGCAACTGAATTCAACTGGAGCAAGCGACTGTAGAGGGAAGACTCTTCCATGACATGCCAGCTAAATCCAGAGCAGAATGGAGATTGCTCCCACTAAATCCTCTCAGCGACTGTCTGATTGACCCCTCCCCTATGACTCACAGCATGCTGGTCCTGCTGGGTCCTGGAACAGACCATTGCCCTGCCCCAGGCAAATGCGACAGGCATTTTTCTGTTATATAGGGCAGATCACTCCCAGTATCCCATCCATCCTGCCCTGTCCTATAGCAGCCCTTATTACCTGCCACCTGGTGCAGAGGATACCTACAGAGTTTTGTTGCTGCCAGGAAGGCACCTCCTACAGTATGTAAGTTCCCATAATAAACTCTTGATGTAATGGTAGAGAAGTCAGCCTCTTCCCCTGGTCTCTTGACCCTGAGAACTTTTTCCCAAGAGTGACTAATGGCAAGCAAAGCCAGGACCTGCTGGATGGGCCATCAATCATTTTTTCATGGTTCAAATCTGTGCCAAATCTGCTGAAGTCCTAAGGTTGTATAGACCCCACAGTGATCACATGTTCCAGATTAAATCCTTTCTGAAGGCCAAGATGAGGCAGCATGCTCTTACTGAAGGTGAAGATGGACTGCAGACATCATGAGTGACCTATTGGCCACTGTGGTGGACTTCCTCAGGACACCACAGCCTTCCCCTGGTTGCTTGCAACATGGGTGTTGTTCACCCAGGCATGCTGCTGGTAATCAGTGGAAACCGATAAACTGTGTGCAGGAATTAGAGCCAATAACAGGGCACACTGTGTGGTCTGTGACACCCTGACTCCTCTTGCAACCTGGAGTAATGCCCAGATCCCAGCCTACCAGCCTGCCTCTTACTCCCCAACCCCGGTGCCCCTGAGATGGGGACTGTTTTCTCCTGTTCCTCACCTCCATGAGGAATTTTACATAAATAGTCTACAATTATGAATCTGATAGTAATTATGACAATAGTAGGCATTTATTGCTTGCTTAGCACCTCAATTCTAACTCACATACCCCTGCCCTGATAGAGGCTATCTCTACTCTATCCTTCTGACCCAATCAATTTAATTTTTTTAAGTTTTTATTGAATCTTTACTCTGTGTCAGATCCTGCTAATTTTCTCCTCCAAAATATTTATTAAACCGTTGCCTGCTTTTCATCTCTCTCTCTCTCTCTCTCTCTCTCTCTCTCTCTCTCTCTCTCTCTCTCTCTCTCTCTCTCTCTCTCTCTCTCTCTTGATCACTGGGATCCAGTCCTTACCTACTCTCTGTCACCTGGACAGCATTCAGGACTTCCTAAATTTTCAGGGTGCCTCTGTTCCACCTTCTTCAAATCACCCTCCAGACTGAGGGATCTTCCAAAACAACTGTCCTTGGCAAAGTACCCTCTTGTCAAATACACTCCAGTGACTCCCCATCACCAACAGGACACATTCTGTTCATTCTCTGGGCTCACAAACGCCCCACTTGGTGAGCCCTGTCTCCCAGCCTCCAAGAACACTGCCTACCACTATGATCTTATGCAGAACACCACACAGCTGCATGCATGATGCTATTTCTCTTCCCATGGAAACTACCTTTTCCCTCTGGCTAGCTCCAACTTACCACTATGTACTATTATGATCTTTTGGTGTGTCCTTACTAGACTATGAACTGCTAAAGGCAGGTCTCTTCCTTAATTATTCTTTGAATTACTCTCTTTAGGAAGTAGCTAAGCGCACATTATGTGCTTTGAAAAAAACTCTTATCACACGTATTATGTGCCTAACACTGCTCACCACCTCACAAGCATTTCTATAGTCTCCATGATAAATGTGCACCTAACATATGGCATGAGCTGTTTTACATGCATGCCTTTACTATCTAGAGTGATTTTTTAGTGACATGAACCAGATCCCACCCTCGCCTCCCCGGGCCCTCTCCCCTGCTCACTCACTGTGCCAGGGCCGCACAGACCTTCTCTGGGCCTGAGAATACAGCAGGCTCTTCTCTACCCCAGTGCATTGTCTGTGCTCGTCCTTTGGGTGGGAACTCTGCGCCCTCAGACCTTTGCCTTTTGGACTCCGCTTTGTCATGCAGGTGACAGCTCATCTGTCATGTCCTCAGAGAGGCCTTCTTCTCTCTGTCACAGCCTCTTCCTCCACCTCTGAGTCAGAAGTCAGCTGCCACAGAAGCCCTTTTAATTTTCATTATAGCCTACCTCTAAACCTGAAGTCTTGTTCCTTTGCGTGAGAACTTAGCGCTGCCTCCCACTGGAATGGAAATGCCACAAGGCCAGGGACTTGTCTGCCTTGTTCTCTATCCCCTGAGCTCAGAACACTTCCTGGCACATTGTCTCAATAAAGTTGTTGAGTATCCAATTTATCCTTCTGTACAATCCTGTGAGTTACATGCCATTATTACCCCCGTTTTACAAGTGAGAGAAGAAAGGCTCAGAGAGGTTTATTGAGTAGATTGTGTAGCAATTCAGATGAGAAGCCAGGCCTGTCTGGTGTTATAGCCGGCATTCTGATTCCTCCACTAGCCCATGCCTTGCACATCTGAGATGGCCTCTCTGTCTGGTCCCAAGCTTCCTGTCTTGCCTCTCCCTGCCTGTTCCTGAGCAGGAGTAGGTACAGTATTTCTTCTTCTCTGCCCCATTCTGCAGGTTTTCTCTCTCCCCTTCTGCTTGGCTTGGCTGCACACACTCAGAGCTGTTTCAGCCACTTCACTGTTTGGTCAGACTTCCTACTGCTGGACTCAGGTAGGATGCCAGTCATGGTGCATAGACCACACTGTGTCCCCTGCCAGTGCTAGCATTTCATGATGGCATGTGTTTTTGAATGCCTGTTTTATTACTCTTTTAAAATGAAATGTACTTTTGAAAGGGCAAGTAGCATTCTGAATGCTAAGCTTAGCATGTATTTAGGGTAACTGAGGTGGCATTTGCATGGGCAATCAAATCCCTTCTTGCACAGAATGGCTTAAGGTCACAATATCAATCCCAAATTTGGTCTCTATATCACAGACTGTAACAATGTTTTCCTCTGGGGACTGAGACCTAAATTTTGAGGATGTGCTCCAGCTTTCTTACCATATAGAAGACAGTCTAAAATTTACTCCTTCATCCATTTATTCATTTCACACAAATTTCTAGCTCCAGCAATGTGTACGAAGTGCCAGGCAAAGTGCTGGAGCAACATAGATGTATAAGACATAGGCAGTCCCTCCTCCCTGCCATGGTCACCAGGGGCTTGGAAATATATGATGGCTTCCCCAAGGGAGTAATAATTTTTACTTTCACCCTTGTACCAGATCCCTCACTCCACTGTCTTGACCTCTTAAATTCAAAAGAGCTTTCCTCTGACCATGAAAAAGCACCCGAGGTTACATGAGAAACATTAGCTGGTGCATAAAGCTGTCAAACTCCTGAGAAGAAGTAGCCCAAAGCAGACACTCCAAAAGACAAAGATTGAAGAGCACATGGAAGATTAAAGGAAGCATTTTTCACCTCCCAGTGTGGAAGAAAGCCCAGTAACAGAGTCAGAAAAAGACCCAAGGAGGTCAGTTGAGATGGCTTGACATCTAAGTCAAGGTAATTTAGGTGGGGGAGAGGGAGTAAGAAAGAAGGGAAAGTAAGTAAAAAACAAAATAAAACCTTCAACTCCTATACCCCAAAGTGGTGACTGCATATTTAACTTGGGGGATGCAGAAAATGTTCCTTCTCCCCCATGACTTTGGGGTAATAGAAGGAGGTGGTAGCAACCCTGTAGTGGAGCGCTGGCATGCATTCAACCATTGTGGGGGCTGCCTTTCCTCTCCTGAAGTCTATGCCTTCACTTGCCTATGTCTGCTCATTTAGGCTCTGCTTGGACCAGCTGGCTTGCATCAGAACAGAGATTATAAAGCTGTCAACACCAAATGATTAAGCTCTATGAATTTAAAGACTTTTCTCTTCCCAGGTTTTCCACCTTCAATTGATGTTTTCACTCTCTGGGGCAGGGATAGGAGAATATTGGGGGTCAAAAAGAGCCCCATAGAATCATAGATCCTACCATGTGGGGGTCAGGCAAGAATTCCGAGACTGTATTTTAAATGTTCACGGGCTCTCTGCGGTCATTACTTGCTTTAGATGCCCAATCTGATTAGGGAAAGAATTTCCCTTCCTTGATGAGTAATTATTCTAGGATCCAAAATATTTTTTGGTATTAAGATAATTTTGCTTACATACAAGTTTATAAATTGATCCTAATATGAGAAGATAGTTATTACCCTTGAAAAGCCCACCTTTACACCATGCTGTTGGTTTGAAGGCAGAAGCATATCGAAAGAAAAGAAGAGAAAGGCAAATGCTTCTTTTTTAATCCCCTTCTTCCAGCTCATGCCTCCAGAACAGCACTGTGCATTAGGGAGATGAGCACAAAGACTGTGCTCTTCCCCTTAAAGGAGCCATTAGCTAATGGCCTTAGCAGAGGGCTGCGACTGGCCCTTCCCTTTTAGGTATCCTGTGTGTAATTGTCACTAAAGCAAATTCATTAGATATTTCATTTGCTAAGTCAAAAACCTATATCCTGATCTTTAGCTGAAAACATCTCTGAATTAGATCATGAAAATTAGAGTAAAACTTACTCGCCGGTGGCAGTTAATGAGTCATGACTAACTAAGGAAGAGGGAGGGGGTGGGAGAGTAGCTCTCCTTCCATGGGGCTGGTGGTTAAGTGGAAGGGAAATTACTCTGCGTTTTGTGAGTTCACTGAAGCATGAAGCCATCATTGGTGAGTGTGCCAGACTTCCTGACCCAGCCCCTGAGCTTCCAGGGCTTTCCTTTCCTTACCCTAGGGGAAGAATATTGAATTTGGGTAGTGAAGGCCAGTCTTCAGAGTGGAGACCAGCCCTCAGCTGGTAGTATCTTTAGTGGTGTGCCAAAAGGAAGGCTCTTTTATTTTCTATTAGCTTTGGTGGAGACTACCAAAGAGGCCTTGCCTCTGAAAATGCATTCTCCACATAGAGGAAACTGAGGTTGCAAAGGGTTAGGTGGCTTGTTCCTGGTCACACAGGAGCAATGGAACAATGGGGACCCAATTCAGTCTTCTGACACCATGTACAATGCTCTTTTCTCTGAACCATAATGTCCGCCAAGCACTTGGCAACAATCTGCTCATCACTTCATACCCACTCTGTGGGAGGTGGTGGGATGGTACAGACAGAAAGAAGGGTAATGCCTGGCCCCTGCCTTCCTGGGATAAAGTCCAGTGTGGATACATGGTCATGCAAACAGGTGTTCCGAATGTAGTTGTAGCATGTGCCCTGATAGAGGTACACAGACAGTGCCCTTGGCAGTAGAAGATACTTCAATGGAGACATTAAGTACAACATCATTGGTTTGTGTCTGAGACTGGATTCACCTTATAAATAGAATCTGAAACAAAAAATTGAGGGCCAAAGATTGATTTAGGAGGTATGTGAACACCAGAAAGAGAATAAGGAATAGAGAAAGGGAAGAAAAAGCATCCATAAGTTACTCACACTTCATGGAGTAACTCTAGAAACAGGTACCAAAACACATGTCTCAGAATTATCTCACCTGAGGCGCAAGGGAGCTGGGGTATTTACTGTCAACATAAGAAATATTCAAACCTGTAGAGAATTTTTGTGAATTTATTTAAGCCAAACTGACTGCAATTGTTGGGAAGAAAAATCTCGATAGATCAAGAAAATTTTCTGGAAAATGGCCATTTTGCACCTTATTTTATACATTATGATCAAAAGAGAAGACAGAAATGGGCTACGTGAAATCCACTGGTGATAGATTAGTGAGGCAGGAGAAAGCAAAGCGAGGAAAACATCTGAGATTGGGTAAAAAGTGAAATGATGGACACATACTTCTTTTACAGAGGTGGGTACGGGATAGTTAACAGTCAACAATGAACAGATAACAACAATGAGGGGCTTTTGTGGTCTCCCACTGGTGCAGTGCCTCTGCTTTGAGGGGTCTAGAAAAAGGAAATTACTTTGACATTCAAAAGGTATATCATCATAGATGCAAAAAGAAAATACACAGGCTTAGTTAAGGTAAGGATCAACTTTTGTCAGGGAAGATTCCAGCCTAAGATATGACTGCCTGCCATGACCTGCTTCTAGTTAGAAAGTTTTAACTTCAGACCATCACACAGGCCTCCTCTGAGCTTGTCAGGCTTAGGATGTGTCCCCTTTTCATCCACATTATACATCAAGTCATGGCTGAGTTCTGTTCCTCATGGGGAAAGTTGGGTGCCTGGCACTTGCAGCTTATCTTGCGGGGACAGAATGGCCATCCCTGGCTTGATGAAAGCCCTCAGACACAGAAGCACAGATGCCTGCACTTGGGAGGCTGCTGGCTGTCCTAACGTGTGTAAGGCATGAGGATTGAAGATGGAACTGTGGCAATATCTGTTCCAGTGGGCAGAGGGTGAGCCATTGGCAGCAATGCAGAGGCATAGGGATTCGCGAAAGCATGGTGTGTTGAGAGCAAAAAGACTAGAAAAAACATTTAAGGCCTAAACTGCAAGAGGGAGAATAGGGAACAATAAAGATGAACATGTAGACAGGTGAGACCATCAGGCTCTTTTGTGCCTTGTTACATAATCTGAACAGTCATATTCTGCTGTCCTGGTTGATTGCATATAAGACAGGAGAAGGGAGAAGTCTAAGATGACTCAAATTTTTGAAGGTGGGTTTAGAGAGAGAGCATGCACAAGTCCTGAGCCAGCACAAACCAAGACTCAGTTCTTGGTGTAATGGGATCTGGGTCCCTTCACAAGGGTTTCAGGGCCTCTAAGCATGAGGAGGAGAGAGCAGGTACAGAGCACTCCTCTGAGCCCCTGGCTTTGACCAGACAGCAGGTCACTACTAATTCACTAAGACTGGGACTCACGGATAGCCTGGTGCCTGAAATCAGTCAATGTCACAGTTGGGGAACACAGATGGGCTGCTGCAGCTCTCTCTCCTCCCGTCCAGACCCTCCCAAACATCCCTTGGCCACTCACAAGTCCCTCCTCCCTGTGGTCCCTTTCACCAGGGAGTCTCACTGCTCAAGGACTTTCTATAAGGACCTCATTTTGCTGAAAGCAAACTTCCCTGCATTGTATAGACTTCTTAGAGTGCTAGTTGTTTCTCTTTTCTTAGCTTATATTCTAATTTGTCTCCTGGGCCTCCATGACCTGCCCTGGAAAATGAGAGGATTGTTCTACATTTGCAAAAGTCCTCTGAGCTGTAACGGTTACCTGCATTTTTCCTCTATAGACACATTAAAAATGGGGCAATGGGGATGCAGAAGAGGGAATGATCCCAACTCCCTTAGGAATAAGGAAGACTATGAGGAGGGGGCACATTCAGACAGGAGCTAAAGACAGCTAGGATTGTAATGGGAACTGAGAAGGAAGGGCAGAGGTTACAGAGTGAGGGGAGGTGACTTGATGATTTTGAGAGTTGTATCCAGATATGCAAGTCCATGATTCAGTGTCTCTATGGATACTTTGGAAGAAGTAAACAAAAATCTTTAACAGATTGCTCTCAGAACTGCCTGTGGCTGAGCAGATCAGCAGGTGACAATGACATCATTTTCATCACTCAATAGCTCCAACCTCTTTCACACCTGAGTCCTGCTCTCAGCAGTGAAAAGCAAAGAATTGTTTCTTAAACATCAATGAATTAACTTGCATACAGTGATGAGGGATTTAGTCCCCCTGACATTTAGTAGGTACTTAATAAATCCCAAATGATGACTGAAATGATATTGATGTGTCTATAGAATTTTATTTTCTGGAGATCTATGAAAATAAGTGAGGTGTTCACCTGTATAGAATGGTGTAGAATAGTCCTGTTTTGAGGCTGGGAAGTGGAATTTTCAAACTACAGAGCAGGGTTCTCAATTCATGGTCCCTGAGCCCGGAGCATGAGTTTCACCTGGGTACTTTTTAAAAATTCAAATCTTTAGGCTCCATTCCCAGACCTATTGAATTAAAAACCCTGAGTGGAGCCCAGCACTCTGTCTTAACCAGCCCTCCAGTGACTCATGCTTGCTCAGGTTTGAAAATTACTCTATTTCTAGAACTTTATGTGACACCTCTGCTTGGATGAATTTTACTCAATTTAATGAGAAAAAAAAGGAAAGGAGGGAGGAAGAGAGGGAAGAGGAGGAGGAGAGAAAAATTCTCTGGAGTTCCAGAGTGACAGAGTCAAAAGACCAGGTGTTGTTAAACCTGTCTTTTGAGAGGAAGAGTAGACCAAGGAGTTAAACAATAAATGTGGGGACAGTTCATCTGGCTTCCAGCCCTTGATCTGCTAGCAATAAGCTGTCACCTTAGCCAAGTTATTCAGCTTCTCTGAGCATCTCTAAGATGAAGGTGCCTGCCCACACAGTCTCCAGAAATAGAAACGTGTCCAGAGGGAGCGGGCAGGATTTGCCCTACACCTCCGTGAACTGAGCCAGCTCATTCTATTGATTCCTGAGTGGGTGTCCATCCTATACACAACCTGCCAATCAGGTAAAAAACATTGCCCAAATTGTTGCTCTCTGTTCCCTTTAGAGGTAATAGATACTGGAGTTCTTTTTTTTAACATGCTTGGTGTACATTAAGAAGCCTTTGCTTCCTTCTGACATAGCACCCAGGGTTGCTTGCCTTGTCTGAGAGAGAGATGGCAAACCATTTCAGCTGATTTTGCTGCCAAGTCCCTGAGCCACAGCCTCTATGGCATAAGGTGATTGAGCTAGGGAGGCTGAGCATCTAGACTCTCCCAGAGGACTCCCTTTTTCATTTACATTTCCAATCTCTAGACTTGTCAACAGTTTCCGCCTTTCTTCTCCAAGAAGAACAGACACTTAAAAAGAAAAGGTTTTTTTTGTTTTGTTTGTTCATAGATACAGACATCAGAATGGTGATTACTGGAGGTAAAGGGGGATGGGTGAGGACGTAGAGGGTAAAGATGGCCAAATATATGGTCCTAGAAGGAGACTAGACTTCAAGTTGTGAGCACATAATGAAATATACAGATGATGTATTATAGAATTGTGCACCTGAACTTATATGATGTTATTAACCAGTGTCACCACAATAACTTCACATTTTTTAAGAAAAGATAATTTCCCTTTAAATCTGCCTGGAGGACTCGGCATCCCTGGCTGTGAGACTCCCATTTGCCAAGTGATAGCCTTCTGTGCTCTCAGTCACAAGAGTCATCTTGGGGGCTTACTGCTCTCAGAGTGAAATCTCAGGGAATAAGAATAAACCCTCCTCTCTAGCTGCATGCCAACCTATCTGCTCTTGCCTTCAAATGACCATTCAAAGCCCCCTGGATCTGTGCCACTCATTTCTAAAACTTGAGATATCATTCACATAGTGGAAAATGTACCTTTTTATTCATCACTCCCACAGGAAACACTGTACTCATTGAGCAGTTACTCCTGATTCCCTGCTACCTCAGCTCCTGGCAACCGCTCATCTTCCTGTCTCCATGGATTTGCCTATTCTGAACATTTCATACAAATGAAATCATATAATATGCAGACTTTCTTTCACTTACCATAATGTTTTCAAGATTCATCTATGTTACAGCAAGTATCTGTATGTCGTTCCTTTTTGTAACTAAATAATAGTCTATGGCATGAATATGCTACATTTTATTTACCCATTTATTTGTTGATGGACATCTGGATTGTTTCTACCTTTTGGGCATTATGAATAATGCTGATGTGAACATTTGTGTAGCAGGTTTTTCTTTGAACATACTTCAGTTCTCTCCAGCTGTATATCTAAGAGTGGAACTGCCATTTTATACAGTGACTGCATGTTTAACTCCATGTTTTTGAGAGACTGCCAAACGTTTTTCCATAGTGGCTGTACCATATATATTTCCACCAGCAATCTAAGAGCATTCCAATTCCTCCATCTTCTCACCAACACTTGTTGTTTCTGCACTTTGGGATTATAACCATCCTAATGGGTATGAGGTGTTATCTCATTGTGGTTTCAATTTGCATGTCCCTGATAATTAGTGATGTTGAACACCTTTTCATGTGTTCATTGGCCATTTGCATTTCTTCTTTGGAGAAATGTCCATTCAAACTCTTTACCCATTTGTAAATTGGGTTAGTTGTCATTTTCTTTCTGAGTTGTATTTTTTGTCTATTCTGTATATTAGACTTTTATCAGATATATGATTTAAATACATTTTCTTCAATTCTTTAGGTTTCCTCTGAAGTACAGGCTTTTAATTTTGAATAAGTCCATTTTTTTCCCTTTGGTTGCTTTGGTTTTAGGTGTCAGATCCAAGAAATCATTGCCTAATCCAAGGTCATGAAGACTTACACCTATGTATTCATTTAAGAGTTTTATTATTTTAGCTCTTATACTTAGGTCTTTGATCCATCTTGAGTTAATTTGGTGATTTTTTTTTATTGTTGACACTATTACAGATGTCCTCTATTTTTCTCCCCTTTTCCCTCCTCCACTCAGCTCCCACCCTACACCCCGCCCCCACGACCTTCACTACAGTGTCTATGGTCTATGCACGTATACATATATCTTCTCTGGCTAATCTCTTCCAGTCCCCCACAAGCTCTCCCTTCTGATATCTGTCAGTCTGTTCCACATCTACATGCCTCTGGTTTTACTTTGTCAGTTTATGTTGTTCATTAGATTTCACATTTGTATATGGTGTGAAGTAAGGGTCTGACTTCATTTTTATTCATGTGTATATCCAATTGTCTTGCATTATTTGTTAAAGAAACTATTGTTTCCCCGTGAGTTCTTCTGCCACTCTTATAACTTCTAGTAGATCCTGCCTCCTGTGATTCACCCATTTGTATTAAGTTACCCCTCTCTCAAGGCTACACGGTCAGCTCACTGAGGACAGAAACAGGGAACAAATCTTTGGCTCCCCATGAGGTTGGGCACAAGATTATTCAATGCATACAGTAATTGAGTAATTCTGGAAATTGCTGCAGACTCTTCTCTTCTGACTATTTTTCACCTAGAGGTCCACAGTTTCCTGCATAACCTGCACCAATGTTAATTTAGTTTAACAGTTTCCTGAAGTCAGAACCAAAAGCAGGTAAGGGGGAGTGAGGGGAAGTGGCTTCAAATGAATTTAAGCTCCAAAGCCGATGAATGCTCTGTGGGGAGCCCCTGTAACTCTGATGCCTTCACCATCACCCCCAACTGCTCAAAATGACCCAGTAGCATGGAGGACCGTAGGCCTTCTCACTCAGCCAGTGTGATCAAGGAGGGAGGAGAGTGCAGATCCAGACAAGGAAGGGGAAGGGAAAAAGCATCTAGAGGAAGAAGGACCTTCCTTAAGAAAAGCCCTGAGGAACAGAGACACAGAGGGGAAGACGGGGGCCAGGGAGCTGGAGGGTAGGTGTCAGGACTGTCTACATGCACTGGAAGCTGTGCTGTGAAGGCCAACCAACCCAAAAAGAAAGTGTACACAGCCTTTGCCTGTTCCTGGCAACAAATTGTTAAAATAATGGGCTTATGTTTCATAGGTTCCTTCCCCTGTGTTTGATCAATAAAATGTTCTTTAGATCAATACAAATGTAATTTCGCTGCTGGCAGCCATTTATAGCATACAGGGGAGAGGTCGCTGCCTGGCAAGCCCCGTTCATGAGCAGCAGGCAAGCATCGAGCTCCGCTAGCTGTGGGTGGTATTTGAGAACAGAGGGCAAACTGATGAAATTACCTACCAATAAGCTCAAGGTTGGCACCAATTCAAGGCCTCTTGTAGGAAGAATCTGGCGGTCCTTAATTGATATTTAAAACTAGATAATATAAGGAGTGTGGAATTGATTATGTTTATTTAGCACTTCCCATTCTCCAGAAACTATTCTAAATGCTTTCTGTGAATTAACTCATTTAAATCTGATATAAACCCAGCAAAACAACCCCACTATCACTCTTCTCTTTGATAAGGCTATTGAGGCACAGAGAGGTTAAACAACTGGGATCCAGGCACACAGCTGATAAGGAGCTGAGCTGGCTGGGACTTGAACATGGGAAACCTGATTGCAGAGGCTCTAAGCATGGCACTTAGTCCTTCCTCCATTGGAGTATCACCTGTAGCGCCTGACATTTATTTCCTGACATTTATTTATTAGTTGCTGACCATATGCCAGGCACTGTGCTTTATACTTGCATGTGTTTTGCGTATTTTACTCCCCTAAACTTTTTTTTCATAGATGAGGAACTGAAACCTAAAGAAGATCAGTAAGTTGTCCAAGTTTTATTGCCAGCATGTGGCAGAGCCAACATCTGAACCTGGTTGCTCTGAAGCCAGTGCTGCTGTGCTATACTCAGGCTTTCAGGGGGGCAGCTGAGTGGTCTGTGCATTTCCTTCCTCTCCTGCAGCTGCCTCTGTGAAGGACAAAGGATGCATGCCCAGGGAGCTCAAAGTGGGAAAAGTCCCCGAGGGGCAGAACAAGTGAACCAGAGGCTCCTGGGGTGTCCGGTAGTGTGAGCAGTGAGCCATCAGGATAGCATGCTCCGAGAAAGAGAGGCTAACCGAGCTCAAATTCCCGCTCCTGCTATGGCCCCACTCTGCTCCTGCTGCACGCTGAGACTGCCACTGGCTGAGAAACAAATGAGCTCCAGTTCAGCTCTCAGATATTCTGAGAACTGCCCAGCACAGGCAGGGCTCTGAGCAAATGTGACTGGATGTCTGATCCCCTTTCTAGGAAGTAAGTTTCATGAAGACGGGGCAGGTAAGTGAGTCAAGGGCCCTGGATGGAACCAGATTTTATTTGCTGAGGTCCCAAATCAGCAGTGTGTGCCTGAGCAAGCCTTCTCCCTTCCCTCTGTCACACTTTCCTATCTATAATGCAGTGAACCGGGACCAAGTCATCTCTAAAGCCTCTCCCAGCTCAAACACTGTACAAATCAGTGGAAATGAAGAAGGCCAGTGCTGCTAAGACAGAGATTAGTCTTCTATTCATTCAGCAGCATTTATTGAATGCCCATCATGTACAAGGCATGGGACTCAGCAAGGAGCTTAAATTTCAGTGATTTGAGAGGTGCCAGATTCATTCACTCACTCACTCACTCACTCATTCACTCATTCATTCATTCATTCATTCATTCAACAAGGACCTCATGTTACAGGTGCAGTGACAGGTGCTGAGGAGTCAGACTAGAAAGACCAGGCCCTGCCCTGAAGGCACTAAAATTTCAGCAGGAAAGTGAGAAGTGTCAATAAATACATCTTCATTTTGAGACTGGGCACAAATCCATGCTTATTCTAAAAGCTATCCCCAGCATCATGTAAGAACTCACCAAGAAAGCAGGGTTTAAGACCTAGCCCCAAAGTAGGCCAGGGGAGCAGGGAAGCTGGGGAGGAAGATGGGAGGTGCCCTGGCAGAGTGCCTTGGGCCAGGGCAGACACTTACAGGAGCCATCCTTGATCAAAGTCTCATGGAGGGGTCAGGTGAATGACAGGGGTCAAGCAGGGCAGACCTCAGTGTCAGCCCTGCTGTATCTTAGTCCCTACTCTGCTGTGCCAAGGGGCATGCAGCAATATGTAGGTAGACTCTGCCCCTTCTCAGAGCTCATCAGTAAATCCAAGCTCTTCAAGCTGAAGTTAGGTGGTGGCTGGTCTCTGCACCTGCCCCCACTTTTAGCAGGGTCTCTGAGTTTGCTGGGTCTCCCCAGAGCACCAGTACCTTGGACTGCAGCCCTGTGCTGCACTTTAGATAGGCAGGGTATTCTTTGCTCATGGCACCTCGCTTCCTGGGAGTCAGAATTTGTTCATACCCCCTCCCTTGCCTCTTCAAGAGATGGTTGAAAACTGTACCTATGGTTCCACCTTCTCAGCATCCATGCCAGTTTTCCTCCAACTCCCCCTTCCCTGAGATTCAATATTCCTTTGGGTCTCAGCTGCTACAAACCCTGACACTATCATCTAGTTAAGGGCCATGACCTTTGATGGTCACTTTTCCTCTGCTGATCTCAATTTCCCATCTGTAAACTGAGAATAAGTTCACCTATCTTGATGACTGGATAGAGCTGTGTTGAAAACCACATGAGATAAATAGAAAACAAAAAACTATTAAATGTTATGTGTAGAGGTAGTAATAACAATGAGAATATTTATGATGCACACTCGAGTGACAAGAAGTAGAGATTTAGAACAATTTCTTTTCCCACTGAAAGATTCAGATTCCATTAGCAATCCCTGAGCACCTCATGTATGTCAGGCACTGGGACAGCTGCTTTTATGTTTCTAACCCCATTTAAACATTATATAATTCCTTTCTATTTATAAATGAAGAGACATAGGTTATGAGAGGTGCTATATTTTACCCAAGGACACAAGTCCTTAAGTACCTGGGTTTCCTGGAGAAGTCTTCTGGCTCTTTAAGCCACAATTACACAGAACACTAAATTCTCATCCACATGGTCTCTGGAAAAATACAAAGTGTTCTGTACTCCTACCTTTAAATATAAACCCTCTGCTTTCAGACCCAATTAGGAGCAGGTAATTACCTGTGGGAAGTGGGGAGTTGGGCAGTTTGCTGGATCGAATGGAGTCCTAGAGCTAGTCTTTTCTAGTTATCAATAAAATGCTACAACAAAATCATTATTTGACAATGTGTTTATTTAATATTTAATCCCAGAGGCCCAGGATGGAAAGTATCCACAGTCACCTCTGATAACATTCAGTACTGGTGTCCTCGGCTTCACGGCCCGTGTTTGGCAGAGCTGTGCCCTGCTACAGGATGACCCAATTTTCCCAGACTTCAATAAAGAGGGAGGTATAATCTCACATCCCTCAGTCCTCTCACCTGGAGCCCTTGGTTCTACCACTAGAGTCTCAGCCTTGAATAGTCCCTGAGATGATCCTGAGTAAGGCAGGACAAACTTCAGCTACCTGAGCCCTGCAGCTAGAGGCAAGAGAGATTAACCAAGCTGTTGTCACCAGGTGTCAGGTGCACTAGAGTAAGCCATTGGCATCCTGTGCTCACAGGATCTAGCCACTCCAGACACACACCTGGGCTTCCAGCTCAGCTTTCCTGCCCAACCCTACAGGCACCTGCCAGGAGTATATGCTTAGCCTGGATTGCAACCTACTTGGATAGGTCTGCCATATACAGCCCAACTTCTTCCCCTGGGGACTGAATTCTGCTCCCAGCCCACCTGTGACAATCATGATCCTCTTGCCTTCTGATTCTGAGTATTGTCTGTCTCCTGGCCATGGACACCTGCCCGAACCACACTTGAGCTTCCTGACCCTGTTAATCTCTGCGGACTGGCTGCTGGCTGACCACATAAGTGTCACTTAATCCTGCCTTCCTCCCGCTATGCCAGCCTGAGCTGGCTGGGTCTCAGCATGTTTCCTGTAAGAGTTAGTGGTTCTTCCATGCCTTTTTACCCTGTTTCGCTAAAATAATGTGACTGCCTGCTTGAAGGATATTTGAAAGTTACTGAGTGAGCAAAGAACACTTTGATGCTGCCTGGTCCTTTCTCCCCTGGGACTCTCTTAGTCTTGGCAACTTCCTACCATTTTACTTGTCCCTTGAAACAGACACATAATCACGTAGTCTAAGTGGGCTGACATGATGGCAGAGTCCTTAGTATTGCACAAGACAGCTGACTATAACTTTGGGACTTTCCCTGAAGGGCAAAAGGAGTTGATTCTTAATAGTGTAAAATATGGGGATGTTCCCACTTAACACTGGGCAGGGACAGAGTCAGAATGTATTTTACCATCAGCAGGGAGTTTTCCATTTTGGGTACCACCTTGATTAACTACAAGGCATGATGGTCCAGGAAAATCTCTGTCAACCTCCAGCTATCACACATTCCTCAGGCTTCATTCCCTCGCTCATTCAAATAGAAGCATTAATCACCCTCAATACCAGGTTACCTGTGATGGATGCAGTTATGAGGCTGATGGGGTCTCTGCACTGACAGATGCACAGCCCAGCATCCATAGAATAGCAGTGTTTGGGGGGGCCATGCTGAGGGTAGGGAGGGCACTTCAGCCTTCTTTCTTGACTTCAACCAGCTAGTCATCGGTTCTATTTTTTGCCTCCGGTTTGGCCAATACAAGTGAGGCCAGACACCTCTAAATTAAACATGAAGTACATCAAAGCGGAGGATTAATTCCACATATGCTCCACTGAGTCACATACTCCAAGAACTCAAGGGACTTCCTGGGAAACCAGTGAGGCACTTGGATGATTTACAAATTCTATGAGATTTCTTTCAGTGTCGACAACTGGGGATCTACACTATTTCTATCAAGAGAAAAATTTGCAAAGGACACCAGTCACTTTGTCTTCATAGTGCCCAATGACTAACCCAATAACCAGTTGTTTAGGTGAGGTGTAGACACAGCTTCCATGGGCCTTGGCCTAAGAGTGTCATTATAGAAACTGGATGTCTTGGCCTCTTGCCCAATGGCAGACAAACATGAGCTCAGCTATCCTTCTTTCATGTGTTCTAACCAAACTCCTGCTGTGTTCCAAATGACAATGATCTAAAAACTACAGGATTAGTGTCTTCTGAGAATCATAGTGTTAGGAAGTCATATAAAAGTGACCTAATTCCAGTTTACATTTAGTGCAGAAACCTCAGAATGATACTTCTAAGTTAGTTTGAATACCTCCTATAAAAAGAAGCTCACTCCATAATAAGTCATCCCTTTCCATTGTGGAGTTATCCTAAGGGCCAGAAAGTTCTTCCTCAGAATGAGCTGAAATCTACCTCCTGGAACTTTTACCCTGTTGATCCTATTCTGCACAGTATGGAATGAGTCTATTGCTTCTTCATGAAAGCTCTTAAAATTCCTGAAGATCCTCATTCTGGCTTTCCTGGAACTCTAGCTTGCAGATGGAAGATCATGAGTCAATTCTTATAATCTATTTCTCTCTCTCTCTCTCTCTCTCTCTCTCTCTCTCTCTCTCTCTCTCTCTCTCTCTCTCTCTCTCTTTCTCTCTCTCTCTCTTTCCTCTCCCCAAAGGTTCTGTTTCTCTAGAGAACCCTAATTAATATACTCCATAAGTTTGAGGGCTCTGTTTACTATGGTTGCCTTCCCATCACCCAAACATCTGAGCCCACCCTCAGGGGACTTCTCCTGAAGAGAAAATTTACCCTCATAAAGCACATGGAAAATAGTGGGCTAGCTTTGTACTCGTATCCCACTGAGCCTGTGGGAATTCTCAAACTATGGTTGTTTGCAAAGCTGCCACTTTTCCACCCTGAACATCGTTACAGAGGCAGGGAGAAGAAAAATGAGAAAACAGAAAGTTCTGCACGACGGGAAAGCACGTTAGAAAGCTGTGAAAATCATGTATCCTTTTGAGGCATAATGGTTTTAATTTTCTCAGGCCCTGATCTCCCTGGCAACAATTTAGAAGTGCATAAGCATTTATGAATCAAAGTTGGGCATGTCTGCATGTTTAATTATGTGTCATTGGATGGAAACCTTCCTCTTGATCTCAGCACTTAAAGGGATTTATGCTTTTACAATTACATTATTTTCTCCTCCCATAGTCAGTGAAGGTTATTGAATAGTATCAGTACAGCTGTGATGGGAGAGGATGCTGGGAAAGCAAGGGAGATGTTTGTTCTGCCTGGAACACAGTGAAATGCTGCCCACATGCTCTTTTCCTGAGAAATGAGTGAGCTGCAAGGACTGCTCCACTGCACTGTAAGCAGTCCTATCAGCGAGGTCCCTCACCCCATCCAGAGGATGCTGCACCAACAAGGACCAGAGCTTATTTAGATCTAAGACAGGGTAGGGTTTCCTTACCCTGTTCAAAAGGCATCACTGATGAGCTTCCAAATCTCCCCAATGACAGATTGATTCTAGATTGATTCCACCTTTAGTGTAGCTGTCAGTGGGTTGCCTAATGGATATCAGATGTCAAATGGATGTATCAGAGACCAGGGGAAGGAAGACTTTCTCCCCAATAGAATTTAGATTGCTTTTCCTCTGTTTTCTAAACATTCTCTTTCCTCTCTTTCTTCACCTCCACTCTTTCCTTCTTCCTCCCTTATGTATTCCCTTCTCACCTCCCCCCACACATAATATATTGTAATGACTCCTCTGAGTCATCCATTAGGGACACACATTAAAGACTTGTCAGGAACTCTTAAGGTCTGGATGTGAGTGCTCCTAACCCTTTCTGTGAGGAACTCGGTTGGATCCAGAAGTGCCACACCATGGACACAAAGGTTAATATCACATACATTCCCTCCTCAAAGGAACTGACCTGAACTGTTTATTCAGCTACATATTCACTCAGATAGGAATTCGCTTATTTAACATTTCTCAAGGCCATATGCCAATCTCATAAGGCTGTGAGGCAAGATCGGGTTTCCTCACTACTCCACCATATACAAATTGTTCTTCCTCATAGTGCTTCAGTTTTCTCATCTGTAAAATGGACATGGTAAGTCCTCACTGGGTTAAAGTGTAAACTAATACATAATAATTTAGAGTGTTTGGCTTAGTTCCTGGAGGTAACAAACACCCCAAATGCAGTGACTTAGAACAGTTGCATTTCTTTTTTCTGTAAAGGGACACCAAGTAAATATTTTAAGCTTTGCAGGCCATGGGGTCTGTTGCAGCTACCCAACTCTGCCATTGAAATATGAAAGCAGCTGCGATGCTGCACTTTACAATAAATATATGCTTTGGTCTTCCTCCACATTGGCTCACAGCTTTCAAAACCTTGTAATTTCCTAAGCTCATCAATAAAAACAATGGGAGAAACTTTTGTTATAATATTTAGTCTTTTGTCCTCAGTTCCTGGAATCTCTTGAGAGCCATAAAATTGAAATGGGTGTCTTGTTACTCAGAACAAGCCCCTTTCAACCTCACCTGAGTTTATGTTAGTAAAGTGACTTTTGGAATGCTCTATTTGACCTAAGAATGGAGTCTGGTTGCCCAGGGAACCAACTAGGTTATTAAAAGTTTGGGAATTTAGCTTCCCTCCCACCACCTGGGAGAGGGACTGGAGATTGAGTTCAATCACCAAATGGCCAATGAGTTAATCAATCATTTCTGTGCAACGAAGCCTCCCTGAAAGTTTTTGAACTATGGAGTTTGGAGAGCTTCCAGGCTGGTGAACCAAATCACTTCACATGCTGGGATGGTGATGCACCTCAGACTCCACAGGGACAGAAGCTCCTATGTTCAAGATCTTGTCCTATGTATTTTTCATCGGGCTGTTCATTTGCATTTTTTAATACCCTTTGTAATAAACTGGGAATCTAGTAAACTAGTTTCCTGAGTTCTGAGAGCTGCTCCAGCAAATAAATTGAACCTGAGGAGTGGGCTGTAGGAATCTCCAATTTATATCCAGCTAGTCAGAAGCACAAGCAACACCCTGGACTTTCAATTGGCATCTGAAGTGAGGGTGGTCTTGTTGGACTGAACCCTTACCCATGGGACCTGATGCTAACTCCATGGAGATACTGTCAGAATTGAGTATAACTTGTAGGACACCAGCTGATGCCACAGCATTTCTTGATGTTCAGAAAAGCCACACATCTGTTGTCTGAAGTGTTGTGGGTATGGCATCATGTGAAAGTAAAGAGAACACATGGAAATGAGTTTTTCCTTTAGAGCAGCTATAGACAACACATAAACACATGAGTGAGGATGTTTTCCAATAAAACTATATTTACAAAAACAGGATGCAGGCCAGAATTGGCCAACAGGACATAGTTTGCCAAACCCTGACTTGAAACCACAACCATTTATTTGCCTCACAGTTCTACGGGTTGACAATTTTGCTGAGGAGCCACTGTGCATATTTTCTGGCCTTGGCTAGGCTTACTCATGTGTCTGCAAGTCAGCTGCCAGGCCAGCTGGGCCTGGCTCATCTTGGATGGCCTCAGCTGCTCCATGTGGTCGCTCATCCTTCAGCAGGCTAGCCTGGGATTGTTCAAATGGAGGCTGGCCAGGGCTCCAAGAGACCCAGCAGAAATATGCAAGGTCTATTCAAACCTAGCTGTGCTACTGACACAATGTCTATCACTTCTGCCACATTCTGTCAGTCAAAGTAAACCACAAGGCCTACCCAGAGTCAATGGCAAGGAAACTGACTCTATCATTGGATATAAGAGTTGCAAATTACACTGCAAAGGAGAATGCATAGAAAAGGAAGTTTATCACAGGCATTTTTGCAAACAGTCTACTCACTGGCACATAATAAGTGGTCTATAAAGGGTGATTTTTAGCATGTAGTTCTTCTGTATCGTGTTCTGTGCTAGAAATAGGAGAGATTATAAAGCTGTGAAGTCCTAGCTTTGAAATGCTCACAGTCCAAAATGTGAGATAACATCTGTTCACAAATAACTATAACAAAGGATGAAAATAAGGAGTGGGTCCCCAGCTTGGATTTCAGAGCTCAGGAGATATAAGTAACTAAATTGCAGGAGATAAAAAGTTCTGGTAAGTTTATGTACCACTTGAGGGCTATAACTCAGAGATCTTTATTACAACAATCTTATATCATATTCTAGGCCCCAGACACCTGTGTTTATAGTGATATTGCCCTCGGGTTCATGATGCAAGATCCCCCACAAGGGTTGCCTTTCATAGTCACCCTCATAATCTGTGGAGGTTAAAAAGCCCCAGAATTACCTAACTCATTAGTTTTCTTTATCTTAATTACACTATCAGAAGAAACATATGGGAAGTTATAAGACGGTAGCCATGTAAGCAGAAGAATTCAAGTGAGAACTAGGGTTAGCATTATAGATAAAGAGGTCAGTTAGTGCAAAGGCCCTGAGATGGGAGCACACCTGGCGTGTCCAAGGAACAGTTAAAAGACTGGTATAGCTGGATCAGAGTCAGAAAGTAGGACAGCGGTGATAATAAAGTTAGAAAGTACCACTAGCTGGAACCAGATCATGCTATAAGGGGATAGACTATAGGAGACAAGAGTCAAAGCAGGAAGACCAATAAAGAGAGGTGCTGATTGTTTGGTCTAGGATGGTTGAGGTTGGAAGAAGTTGTTGGATTGTAGATATATTTTGCCTGTGAAACATGCAGGATTTGTCAATATATTAGTTGAACAGCATGATAGAGAGGAATCAAGGATAATTCCAATATTGTTGACTTGAACATCGATAAGGCCAGAGGTGCCATCATGTGAGACGGAGTAGCCTGGAGAAGTTAAGTTTGGCAAGAAAATTCAAATACTGATTTTTGGCATGAGACCTACTAATGTTAAGTGGTAATGTTGAGTAAGCACTTGGAGTGTAGGGGAGAGGTTAGGTTGAAGTCGTGAATTTAGATACTATCAATGCATATATGACATTTAAAGGCTCAGGGCATATGAAATTTCCTGGTGATGGAGGATAAGAAAGAGGAAGAAGGTGAGGTCTGAGTCCTCGGCATTTCAGTGTTCTGAAGTCGGGAAGACAAGAAGAGAAGGCTCTAGCATGGGAGGCTAAAAAGGAGCAGCCTTGAGGTAGGTAGCAGGAGAACCAAGAGAGTGTGGTGCCCTGGAATCTAAGGAAAGAAAGTCTTCCAAGAATAGAGGAATATTATTCAATGTAAGGAACATTACTAATAGGTTAAGAAAGATGAGAATCAAAACTTAGGTTACATTTAGCAACATGGAAATGATCAATAATTTGACAAAGTTAGTTTTGGTGCCATTGTGGAGGCAGCAAGACTAAGAATAGTGCATGCAAGAGAGAATAGAAAGAAAGGAATTGGAAGTATAGAAAGTTATTAAAAATTTTTTCTGTAAAGGAGAGCAGAGAAATGGGATAGCAGTTAAAGGAATACGTGACCTCAAGTGAGGGGTTTTCTAAATAGAAGATACTTCAGCATGTCTGCATGTTTGGGAGAGAACAAAAGGGCAGCTGCAAAAGCAAAGTTCTCACCTTGTTGGCAAGAGAGGATAAGACTAGTGTCCTGGAAGGCTGGCCCTGGGTAGGAGCAGGAACAGGTCATTGATTGTAATAAGAGGGAAGGCAGGTGCACATGAAGGTAATGAAATAGCCATGGTTGCAGGAAGCCTTCCACGCGCTGCACTGGAAGAGAGAGAGGAAATATCAGAAGTTTGAGGAAATAAAATGTGAAATTGTCTCTCCAGAGAGTGGAGGAGTGAATTGATTTGAGAACTGTGGAATTGCTAAACAGTGCTGAAGCTCCACTTAGGTGGTCATTAATTTAAAGTGAGACCAACTGGTAAGAATGAGTGTTTCTTTCCTTCCACACTCAGCAGCTTAGAGGAAAGAGTGGAGTTTGCAGGATCGAATTTTAAGCAGGCTTAGTGTTTTGTGATTCAAGTAAGACAAAGAAACAGAAGCAAGAATGTGAAGAATGTATACTTGGGAGCAGAGGGTACATGCAAGAGAGTGACTCTAATGATGGGCCAGAGAATGCAAGGAGGGTGGTGTGGGTCTGAGGGTCAATGGGCATGAAAGAAGTCCTGGAGGGGTGGTATTAGAGGTAATGGGGTAGAAAGGTGAGACACCTTGGTCAAACAGTGGGAAATTTGAAACCCAGATGTCAGACAAAGATGCTATCTTGGACATCAGCATGGCTGAGGTGGCTCAAGAACAATCATTGGATATGAAAAGACCAAGAAACTATAAGGTCAAATTATTATAAGAATCATTTGCATAGTTTCATAAATGGCCAAAAAATATATTGGGAATATTGGTGGAGAAGATGGTGTTAAATCAGGTGCCAAAATCTTCCATGAGTGAAGAGAGAACCCTTCAAAGCTGTTGATGTTGTAACATGGAGGAGAGGGGGGAAATACAGTATGGTCTTACATACGGAGTGAGCTTCCAGGGAGCTGGTCTTTAAGGAGAAGGCAGCCAGAGTGGCCTGGAAGCAGCAGTGAAGAATGGGTAGGAGGCTGGGCAGGGAGCAAGTGCTGTCATTTGATAGAGTTGGATAGGCTTCTCTCAAGGGACAGCTTACATTCAGTGAGAGCAGTAAGAGAACGTTGGCGAGAAGGTTCAACCTAAAGGCGTTTGGCCTGGTGACCTACCGTAAATGTCAATGGAAACCTTAGAAGGATTTAGGAAGTTGGGGGATTTTAGGGGTTTTCATCACAAAAGAATTGCTTATATTGATGTGGATACCTTAGCTTCCTCTAGCGCCCAAAGTAAACCAAGAAGTAAGGCATGATGATGTTGGTCCTGGTAGTCTCTTAGAGATAGATGATGATCGATCGATAGATAGATAATAAAATGGCATAGGGGACAATCCCGAACTCAGTAAGGAAATGCTAAGGATCACACTGAGTAAAGTTTAGAAGCATAAGCCCTTGGCCAAAATAGAGAGCTGAAAATCAGGACATCTGAGGTATATTCCTTTTTTCGAGTTGACCTCAGTTTGAGTATGAGGATGTATGGGTGTGTGGTTGTTTGGGTGTGTGGGTGTATGTTAGGGGAGGAGTGTGGTTCAGATAATCTCTTAAGTCTGTTCCAGTTTAGGTGATCTGTGATATGACCCACCTACCTATTTAATTTGGGGGTACTTCTTTACAGAATATCTCAGCATCTGTGAGCAGAAGCCTGGCTGACATTGTCTCTCATTTCATCGACTTGAGCATTAAACTATCACTGAATTAATGTGTGGTCCTGACACTTCTCTGTCTACACTATTAGCAGACTCGGCAGCACTGAAGAGTAGCAGCCCCTTCCACAGGCTTTTCTCTCCTGCATTTCAGGGAAGATTCAGGGATGCCACAGTCACAACAGCTTTCCCTGTGGCTTTCCTCCACAGCACTTTCCATAGTATCCTTACATGTTCAGCTGATTATTTCCTTTTCTATCTCTTCCATGACAAAGTCATCTCCAGGAGAGCAGGAACCTTATCTACTTTTCAATAATTTTACACTCACTAAATATTTGTTCAATGAGTGAACAATAAAAAGTTTCTTGGTGTCACCATGAAATTCAGATGAAGAGAAATTATAAGACAGACCTAGGAAGAATTTGCTAATAATTAGAGTGGTACAGTCAGAGAACTGGCTGTCCCCCAGGGAGTGAGCTTTTCCCATTTTCCAAACTAGAGCTGTGTGTTCAGGCCACTGGCCATGCGATTTTCTACACTGGGTCAAAAGTTGGGTAAAATAAGCTGTTAATGACCCTAGCGGTTCTATAATTCAATGATATCAAAATTCTAACATATCATCTAGCCTTATCTCTTCATTCTCAATGAAAAAAGTATCCAGTGAGAAATATTCATGCTCTGGGGTTGATAGGTTGCTTAATCATATGAACTTGAATTTATCCATGCATTTATTCATCCACTCATCCATCCACCCACCCATCCATCCATCCATTCATCCATCAATCCATCCACCTGTCCATCGAACAACTGTAATAGATTACTCAAAGCCATGCCAGGTCCTGTGGAAATATAGATAAAAAATATATGTTCTCTGATGGGTCCACATTTTATTTATTCTCATTATTAGGATGTAGAAACACACACATACATACATCCTACTATAAATAATATTTAATACTTATATAGTACTATCTATACATGCTATACAAATATTAACTCTTTGTCCTCACAAAAACCCTAGAAGGCAGGTATTTTATTATCCCTGTTTCACATGAGAGAAAACTGTACTTAGAGCCTACACTCAATTTGTTTCATATTTTCACATTATAAAAATAGCCCTGGTTTGGGTTATAGCCCTGTAGATTTCAAACAAATACTACTAAAAATAAACTTTTGGGGAGTAAAAACATTTCTTCCAAGCAGCATTATAGAGAGGAAAGAGAACTGGTTTAAAACTCAACATCCTGGGTTCTGCAGTTAGCTGTGTGATTTTTGAACAACTACCTTCCCCTCTCTGGGCTTCACTTACCTCCCGTTTAAAGGATTGTATTTTTGTGGTGGTTGGGGAGGAGGGTGGTAATGACTGGATATAACAGAATTAGTGAATACAGTCAAGAAAATTGTGTACTGCACAATTTCTGAGGCTAAGTGTGAATGGGGCCACTTCTTGTTGAACCTTGTGGCCAGCTCTCAGGTGTCTTCTGCACCTAATGCGCTTGTCATTCTGTAATGATTTTCCCCTATTCAGATAAAACATGATTCTTGGCCTGGGTTAGAGAACTATTTTTCCCTCAAATGTTTTCTGTCCTATCCAATTTTGGGTAAAACTTAATTGCACTCAGAACTGTCCATGCAGAAAACAATCTTCTCCAAACTCCTTCAGCATCTTTACTTGCTTTCAACATTTCCCTGGAGAAATCTCCCTACTGTGCAGGAATTCATGCATACTGAACCAGGAAAACCAATTGCAAGTTCTGTGTTTTCACAGCTTAGTAATTTCCAGCCAAGCCCAAAGTACATTAGCAGTGGAGTAGGAGAGGAATCCAACATGGAGGCATATAGGCCACCCTAAGCCCAGCCAACCTGGTGATCCCAATGTGCCACAAGTTCCAAGACCCCAGAAAGGCACAGTAATATGCACTACCACCTCCATTCTCCTCTCTCTGGAGAATTGTTTATTAAAACTCAGCATTTAAAGATTCTGTTTCTTCTGTCAAAACACAAATGTACCATTCAAACTGAGTTTCCACCACTGCTTATTGAGAACCTATTGGGTTCTATGTTAATAGATTTTTAAAAATCTAAGAATGGGCAAAAATGTCTATGTTAATAGTTAATTTCTTCTACTAATAAGTTTAGTGTACTTAGTATAGAAAATTTAGAAAATAAAATTTTAACAGTGTTCTTTTTTGTTTTGTTTTTTTTTGGTTTTCCCACTTCTTCTTTAATTTAAAATTATATACACTTTTTATTTTTTGCTTTCTTTGAATCTATGTGATAGAATCGTGTTATATGTAAATTTTATGACAGTTTAATTTTTTATAGCCCGTGATTATATTATAAACAATTTATCTCAAACTATCATAGTTTCTTCATAAACACAGTTTTTCATTAAAAGTTTTATTGAGATAAGAATAGGTACACATAATTTGTAAGAAAATATAGAGTATGCTGTACCCAGTTTCCCCCAAAGGTAACATCTTCCAAACTATAGTACAATATTACAACCAGGAGATTGACATTGATATAACCCACTGATCTTACTCAGATTCCCCCAGTTTTACTTATAACTCATTTATATGTGTGTATTTCATTTTACATAATTTTATCAGATGTATAGATTCTTGTACCCATCACAATCAAGATAATAAACAATCCCATCACCACAAGGATTTTCCATTGCCCTGTGATAACCACAACTTAATAGAATCATGTAGTATATAACATTTTGAAGTTGACTTTTTTACTTAGCATAATTCCTGGAGATTCATCTTAATTTTTGTGTATATCAGTAATTTGTTCCTATGGAAAAAAGTAGAGAGGTTCCTCAATTAAAAATAGAACTACCAGATGATTCAGCATTTCTGTTGCTGGATATATAGCCAAAAGAAATAAAATCAGCATCTTGAAGAGCTTTCTAAACTCCTATTTTCATTGCAGCATTACTACAACCAACATATGAAAACAACCGTAAGTGTTCACCAACAGATAAACAGATAAAGAAAATGTGGTATATAGGTACAATGGAATATAAGACAGAAGGAAATCCTACCATTTGCAATAACATGGGTGGACATTGAGGGCATAATGCTTACTGAAATTAGCTAGATGAAGAAAGGCAGATACTGCATGCCATCACTTATATGGGGAAATCTTAAAAAAAGAAAAAAGTCAGAGTCATAGTAATAGAGTAGTGAAGTGGTTGTCCAGGAAGGAAAACAGAGATTGCTAAAAAGGTTTAAATTTTCAGCTATAAGATGAATAAGAACAAAAATAACCTGTTCTTTTTTATTGTTGAATAGTAACCCATGGTAGGTATGCCTCAGTTTGTTTAAGCATTCACTCTATTGAAGAACATCTGGGCTGTTACTAATAAGCTGCTCCATGCAGGATATTTTGTAGAGATAATTTTTCATTTCTCTGAGATAAATTCCCAAGAGCACAATTGCTGGACCATGTAGTACTTGTACATTTACCTTAGTGAGAAGCTGCCATATTGTTTTCCAGAGCAGCTGTTCCATTTTACATCGTCACCAACGACCACAGAGTGAACCAGTTTCTCCATGTTCTCACCAGCATTTAGCATTGTCACTATTTTTTATTTTGGTCATTCCAATAGATCTTTACTGATGTCTCTTGTGGTTTAATTTGGGGGAACTTCTAAAATTAAAAATTCAATTTATTTAATGGTCATAGGTCTATTAAGATTTATCTACTCATCCTGGTTGAATTTGGCAATATGTAGTTTTTTGAGAAATGGTTTATTTTTCTAAGTTACTGAATTTCTGAGTATAAAGTCACTTTTAATATTCCCTTGTAACTTTTTAATGGCTACAGAACCTTCAGTGATATACCAGAATATTACATGTAGGCAGTATTACAAGATTATAGCATAGTGCACTCTCGCTATTAGTGATTTGTGTCTTCTTTTTTTATTTTTGCCAGTCTTCCTAAGTGACTTATCAAATATATTATTCTGAAGAACCTGTTTCTTGTCATTGATTTTTCTCTGTTGTTCTGCTTTTCTTAATTTAATTGATATCTCGTCTCATATTTATCAGTTCCTTTCTTATGCTTTCTTTGGGTTTATTTTGATCTTCATTTTCTAGCTTCCTGAGGTAAGAAGTTAGATTATTCATTGAGATCTTTCCTCTTTGATAATGTAAACATTTAGTGTTGTAAATTTTCCCATCAGCTTTGCTTTAGCTGCATTCCACATATTTTGATATGTTTTCTTTTCATCTTTATTCACTCATATGTATTTTTATTTCCTTTGATACTTCCTATTTAACCCATGGATTACTTGGGAGTAAGTTGCTTAATTTTTCCTGCTCAGAGATTTTTCTGTCTTTCTCTCGTTGATTTCTAGTTTGACTCTATAATCAGAGAACACACTTTATATGACTTCAGTTATTTTAATTTGTTGAGGTTTGCTTTATGGCCCAGGATATAATCTTTCTTAGTGAATGTTCCTTCGGTATTTAAGAAATTAAATATATACTTCTGTTGCTTCCTGGAGTGTTTTATACATGTCAGTATATGTTGGTTAATTGTATGGTTCAGATCTTCTACATTCTTAATGATTACTATCTAGTAATTCAATCATTAGGAGGGGAGTATTGAAGTATTGAACCATAATTGTGGATTTTGTCTAGTTTTTCCTTCAGCTCTAGCAATTTTAGCTTCATGGATTTTGAGGCTCTACTATTTGGTCTTTATAGATCTGGAATCACATTATATATAATATATATGGTTATATATATTTACATCCCTCTTTGTAGTGATTTTCTTTGCTATGAAGTCTACTTTAACAATATAAATATAGCCACAGTTATTGTTTTCTTGTTATATTTACTCTGAACCTATATCACTGATTTAGAAGTGAGCTCTTATAATTAGAATAGAATTATTGTGTCTTATTGTTTATATGTACTCTGTCAATCTCTGTCTTTTCATTGGTGTAGTAAGACTGATTCCAATTAAAGTAATTTTGATATGCTAGAGCTTAAGTCTTATTTTTTTTTCAGTTTGTTAAATCAATTTCTCTTTTCTTGGCTTCCTGTGTATTAATTAAACATTTTTAAGACTCTGTCTTCATTTACTTACACTGTTTTTTAGTGTATTTCTGTATATAGAGTTTTAGTGGTTATTCAAGGTATTAAAATATACATAGTACGACTTATGAGAGTATTTTACTACTTTGAGTGTAGTATGGAAAACTTACCTCTGGTTAGATCCCTTTACCTTTTCTACCTTTACATATCAGTCTTGAGTGTTAGATGGTTTTACAATTTTTTGTTTCAATCATCAAATATAATTTATAAAGCCCCTGAGAAAAGGCAATCTATTTGTGTGTATCCATATTTTTATTGTTTCCATTGTTAATTTTTCCATTCATGTGCTACAAGATTCTTTATTATCTCCTGTTTTTTGAAGAACTTCCTTTAACCAATACTTAAGAGTAAGCCTGCTAATTACAAATTATTTTAGTTTCACTTTGTATAGTAATGTTTTCCCCACATTCTTGAAGAATAGTTTTGCTAGATATAGAACTTATGTCTGGCATTTTTTTCTTTCAGCACTTGAAAATTATTCTTCTACTTCCATCTGACCACCATGGATTCAGATGAAAAACCTCCTGTCAGAACTGGTGTTCCCTGTAGATGATGTGTTGCTTCTATCTGGCTTCTTTCAAGACTTTTTCTTTGGTCTGGTTTTCAGAAGATTAATTATGATATACTTTAGCATGTATTTGTATATGTTTGTGTTCATCATGTTCGGATTTTGCTCAGCTCCTTGAATCTGTAAGTTTTTGTTTGTTTTTTTGTTTTGCCTACATTTGGGAGTTTTCATTATTTCTTTAAATACTTTTTTTAGACCCACTGTATTTTCCCTTTTCTTCCAGGATTCTGGCAATACAAATAATAGGTCTTTTACTAGTGTTCCATATGTTCCTGCAGCTCTGTTAATTTTTTTTTCTCTATTTTCTCTCTGTTATTAAAACTGGGCAACTTTCATTGATCCATTTTCATATCCATTGAGTCTACGTTTTATCAACTCTACTAATGAGACCACAGAGCAAGTGTTTTTTCTTTTTTCCAATTTCTATTGTATTTTAGTTCTATAATTTCTATTTGATTATTTTTATTACTTCTATTTCTTTGCAGAGATGTCCTATTTCTTCATTAGTTTCAAAAGAATTTTTCATTGGTTATTGAAGCTCTTTATGAAAGCTGCTTTAAAATCCTTAAGAAAATTCCAATATCTCATTTACATCAGTGTTAATGTTGTCTTTTCTCATTCAGGTTGTGTTTTTCATAATTCTTGGTGTGACTGGTGAGTTTTTATGGTATCCTAACCAGTTTGTCTACTGTATTAGTAGACCCTAGGTCCAATTTCAATCTTTTATTTTAGCAGGCCACACACTGCTTAGATTTAGATGTGGGTCCTGGTCTACTTTAGTGGACTCTGATTCCAATGAAATTTTTATTTTTAGAACTTCTGTGGTAGTTTTATTCTGTTTGGTTTATCTGGTGCTGCTTGGGCTCCCATTTATTCCTACTAGAGCTGCCTGAGGAGATGGAAAGGGTTTCCTTAGGATAAGACTACTCAATGTCTCCTGCTAGGTAAAGAAATCTCTGCCTGAAGAAGTCTCCCCAGCCAGCCCTTGAGGTGGGATGCCCCTTTCCAAGACTACCTTCTGGACCAGCACTTATGGTGGTAGAATCCTCCTATTGGTCCCCATGGTCCCCAATGTGTCTGGGAGGTGAACATAGTCTCAGGTCTATGGGACAAAGAGGCTTTCTGAGCCAGGTTGTTTGTTGTTGTGGGTCCCTCTTGCCAGTGCCGGTTCTCTGTCCTCATATCTCTCAGTGGGAAAGTGAAGTCTTTGGCCCAATAGGAAAAGAGGATGCATCCCTTGGCCACTCTTAATCTCCATTGCAGTTGTGCCAATCTCTCCTGGTGTGATAGATAGGACTCCTGTTGATTTAGAGGAAAAATGGTCCTACCTGGGCTACCTACCATCTGTTGCTAGGTTGGGGATTGGGAAACATGGACCTGGGTTGCCATCTGCTGAGTGCATAAGACACCTTTCTACTGTGTTGTTCTTTCAGTGCTGGGGTCCCAAACAGTACTCCTTCCTCTTACTAACTTTCAGAGAGTACCTGTGGTTGACACTTGCATTATTTCCAGAGTATATAGTTATATTTGGTAGAGAAGAACAGGGAGCTATGTCATTTGTCCAGACTGAAAATCTTGGACCATAAGAATACAACTTCATAGCTTAATAATGTTTTTTAAGACTTCATTTATTTATTTTTAGAGAGAGAGCAAGATAGGGAGAAAAAGAGGGAGAGAAACATTGATGTGTAAGGGATATATCAATTGATTGTCTCTCACACGCCTCCAACTGGGGACCTGGCCTGCAACCCAGGCATGTGCCATAACTGGGAATCGAACCAGTGACCTTTCAGTTTGCAGGCCAGCACTCAACCCACTGAGCCACACCAGCCAGGGCTAGCTTGATAATATTTCATTTTGTGGCTTTGAAATAGTTTTATATCCCAAGTATTTAATAAAAGGAAATAGTTTCTCCCAATATTTTACTACTTTTTTAAAAATCACTCTTTGCATAAAAGATATTTCTATATTTTGGATTCTAAATCATAAAGTATATTACCAGAATAGAAACAGTGTTTCAAAGAGTACAAACGTGTAAAGTTTCACTGACAGTACATTTGGATAGTGTTCTGATTATCTATACCTGTGTCATATGCCACCTCTATGCTTTTTGGCATCAAACAACAGCAACTGCATATTATTATCTTTCCTGGTACTGTGTTTAGTTGAGTAGTTCCCATTCACAATATCTCATGTAGTTGTAGTCAGACCATGGCTGGTTCTGGAGTCATGTTGAAGGTTTTCTCATTCACTTGCCTGCCTGGGTTGATGCTGATTGTGCCTTGGGCCTCAGCCATGCTGTTGGCCAGAACACTGACATGAGGTTTTGCTATGTGGCCTGGGATCCAGTACGGTGGCTGGATTCCAAAAGCCAGTGTCCCAAAGAGAGTTTAGGCTAATGCTGTATTGCCTTTCATAACCTAGACTTGGATTAGCATACAGCATCACTCCTGCCATATTCTATTAGTGAGAAGTGAATCACTAAGGCCAGATCATAGTCAAGGAGAAGGGAATTACATTTGATGGGTGAAGTGTCAAGGGATATTAAAACATGTTTTAAAGCCCCCACATATGGGAAGGAAAAGAGGAAGCAGTGGCTGGCCAGTAAGGAGAGACACATGCCACATGGAGATCTTATAAGTCAGTGGCCAATGCTGTAGGCAAGAGAGGAAAAGTTGAGGCTAATCTCATCTATTACAGGAGAAGGTTGGCAAGTGAGCTATCGGAGTAACTCTCTGCCATTTGTACAGCAACTGCCAGGAAGCATAAAATATCTTGACATGAAAAAGTGGCTTCTTTCAACCATTGAGGTAAATTTTGCATTTCTTATTAAATAGGAAGACTAAGTACTCCAGAAATTCTAGGCTACAAGAATAAACATGGCTGTGGTGAGTTTATGCACATGCCAGTGCTTTAATAAGCTCTGCTCCATGCAAAACCTTATTATGTTTCTTAGAGAAATCAATGACAGGGTATGAATGTAACACCCTGAACAGAACATTCCCAGTGGTATTTGGTATTATAAGAGCACAACAGGGACATTGTGAGACTCTGACTAAGGTGGCCTACTGGTTCAGATAAAATATTTCACCCATGCAACAACTCAGGAAGAGGGAAGGAGGCAGGAACTTGTGCTGTTTTTCTCATACATTATAAACTGTGGATCTCATGTTTCAATTATATGATTAATGTAGCTTTTTGATCAATAATATACTTACTTATTGTTTTGCTCTAGTCTCCTGCCTTTTAGAAGAACACTATACATTAGTTTTAATAATTAAACTAGACTTAGGTACAGACAGAAGGCAATATTATTCTATCTGCTACTGAACTTCAAATTTAGATTCTCCCCCTTGTCCTCCACCTGCACTCATGCTACATGAAATTTCATTTACGTGCTTCAGCTTTTCAGGTTAGTCTAGGGTAATAAAACATCCCTCAATCACTTTCAGGCAAAAAAAAAAAAAAGACATAATAATAAAATGTGTCATTCTCCAGGTGTTTTAAAAATCCAGTCAAGAAGCATAGCCAAATCTAAATTGTCATTCATTTCAAATTTTGTCCCTGAGCTGAAACACCTGCAGTGGGGCAGGGGGCTGGTGGGTGGTTGTCTCCTTCCTCTTTTTCTCTACACCATTTTCTGGCTGAACTTTGGGTCCCTCCAGAATTGGAAAGAACTAGGGAAGAGAGGCAAGAGGCAGGGAAGTTCTTATTTGACTGATATCACTGGTTGTCATTGGACCTTCCACGTGCAGAAATTCTCTTTTTCATGAGGGGCTTTTGAGAGGTCTTTGGAGACCCCTTCCCATGGCCAGGGACCCCTCTCTTCTGCACTTTCCTTAAGGAGGCAATGCCTCCTTCCTCAGACACTACTCACTCCTGACCTGCAGTCCACCTACAGTTGAGGTCACCTTGTCCCTGTTGGGGAGAGTCCCCTTAGCAGGTCTACATCTGTCACACAGAAATATCCCCAGACTTTGACCTGCTCACTTAGAACATACAGGCCATTCCAGTAAAGTCCTATCTACCTTGAAGCCAGGCATGAGAGTTCAAGCCTCACCCCACAGCCCTTCAGGCACAAGTAGGTCAAGCACCTGCTTCCCTGAGTCCCTAACTCCAGGGACACAAGGAATGCCCCCACATGGTTCCCTTCTAGCCCTTTCTCCTGATCTGAGGTCCCCATGGGGAAGGGAGGCAGCATACACCGATGACTCTTTCCAAAGAACTCCTTTGCACTGTCCTTAATCAACTCCTATATAGACAGCCTATGCTGTGGGACTGCTGCTGGCTGAAGCAGTTTCACGTTCTCTTAGCATGTCCTGCAGGTGGTCTGGGACCTTAATTAAGGAGGTTTGTGGACTTGGCACCTCTCATGCTGTTCTTGGCTTTTGTGGTCTCCGTCATTCGTTTGAGCAAGGCGGTAACATCTATTTAAACACTTCATCTCACTGGAAATATTGACGAGGAAGCATGAAAAAGAAGACTTTACTAGAAAGGGACTTGGCAAGCTCCTAAAATGAAGAGATGTTAAGGAAGACTAACCACGTGCCTCAAGCCTCAGACAAACCATTTCAAGTGATCATCTTTTGGTTTGTTTGTTTCAAATTATATTTATTTTTTTATGAATAGAATTAAACATTTTTCAAATGTTATTATTTTTATTTCCTTACAAATTGCCCATTCATAACCCAAGCCCTATTGTTTTTTTGTTTAATAAAAGCTCTTTGTATCTTAAGGATGTTAACCAACCTTTTGTTAGAATCATTTTGATTTATTCATTAAAAAAATAGAAAATTCTGCCCTGGTGGCTTTGTTGCTTGGAGCATCATTCCACACACCAAAAGGTTGTGGGTTCGGTTTACAGTCAGGACACAGACCTCAGTTGCAGGTTTGATCCCTGGTCAGAGCATTTATGGGAGGCAACAAATCAATGTCTCTCTCTCTCTCTCACTCCTGCTCTTTCGCTCTCTCACTCTCTCAAAAAAAAAAAAAAAAAAAAAATTCAACTTAGAAGTTTGGATTTTATTCAATGTGTAATGGGAAGCCACTGGAAAATTTTACCTAGGGAATGATGTAATGTTATATTTTCATCTAAAACTTCTTAAAATATCAACTTTCTTAAGGCATAATTTATATAAAATTAAAGTACTTATTTTAAATGTACAGTTTGATGAGTTTTGACAAATGTATATTTCTCTGTATCCACCATCACAATAAAGATGTACAACATTCCTATTGCCGTGGAAAGTTCTCTCCTGCCCCTTTACAGTCAATCCTTCCATCCTAACCCCAACCTTCAGCTTTAGGCAAGAATTTTTGTAGAGCCTTGACCCAGATTCCCCTAATGTTACCATCTTACATACACAATTAGACCCCAATAAAGCTGGGGCAAAAATAAATTAAATTAACAAAACAAAACAAATGTAATCTCGAATTGGATCTTGAAACAGGAAAAAGGACATTAGTAAAAAGATCTGATTAGAGTATATCATTTGGTTAATAACTTTGTGATAATCTTAAACACCAAAAGATGGTGTAGGCTCTTTGTGGGCCATACCTGCCTCCTGGGATCCAGCACTTACGTGACTATAGTGACAGATGCGGCAGCTTTCCTCTGCAGTCAGGACAGAAGTAAGTCTCTCTACTACTCACCTGAGAGCTGAAACACAATAGCAGTCCCTTCAATGACAAAAGTAAACACATTGCTTTGCAATGGTGTTTCAAGGACTCTGTCCTCAAGCCAAATAGATTCCATCTGGAATAAAACTTTGCCTTGGGGCCTGACAGGGAGAGCCCAAACTCCTTCAGTCAATTGTGATTGATTGTCCCATGGGAATAAAAAACAAAATAAAATAAAAACCCCGTGGAAGCTAGAATTTTTAAAAATGTTTTTACTAAGGAGACTGGCAGAGCTGTAGCCTGGATACTCAAGGTCTGACCCTATGGTTGGCAATAGGCAAAGAGACACTAACCCAGCTGTAAAGAAAAGAGGAGAAATTGTTGATGCTGACAGAGCAAGCACACTGGCCAGGATCACTCTGGAAGTCTGAATGACACTTTTATCAGGGTGCAGCCAGGATACCAGGAGATGGGCCAGCAGTTTCTGGGAGAATCACAGGAGTAGACAGAGCTTTGCCCCCACCCTGTCCCTTACTGATATCTTTCCTGCAGATGCAGTTTCAAATGGACTGATTGATCCCAGATTTTTTTTCCCCTCTCTCTTGCAGAGCCAGCCAAGTAATTTAGACATTTCTATTAGATTAGGAGCCAGGAAATGAGAAAAACCTTGTCTCACAAGGGAGTTGTTCTCGGGTCACATGCCTGCCATGTAGAAATGTAGAGAAATAAACAGAAATGTTTTGTTTGGGGGGAACCAAATAAATGGTCACCTCTGTCATTTCTCAGTTCTTTCTACCGCCTCACACTCCCTCTGGCACTCTCACCCTCCCCACTCTTCCTAGCCATTCTGAGCAGCCTTGAGCACCACAGTTTTAGAGTCACTCTGTCACAGGACCACCAAGGCACAGAATCTTGGAACCCCAGAACATTAAATGCTTGATGGAGGAGAAACAGCATGTACTTCTGAGTTGGGCAGAACGAAGGTACAAATACCAGTCTGCTGCTCATTAGCTATGTGACTGCAGGAAAATCAGCTAACTTCTTGAAGCCCTATGTCCCTTAACTGTGAAATCGGGTCAGTGGCCGTTGCGGTGAAATTGGACAACACATACATGATGCACATGATAGGAACTCAGCTACCGCAATCCTTTTAGATTAGATTTTCAGAACTTGAAATCCTAGAATATTAGCAACTTAAATGGCATTTCCTATGTCATTTATTCATCTCCTTTAAACAATCTATAGGTTGTCTATGTTCCTTTTAAACTACAGCATTCAGATGCAAAGTAGTGTAACCAGTGCAGAATAAAGAGCTATAGGTCACTGATGCATCCAAATGACAATCCTTGTTGAGCCAGTCAAAGCCCCTGAGTCTAAGCTGAGGTCCCTCTTTGCTATTTGTACAACTGCTTCTGGAGTTTAACTAGAGAAATTTACATTTGTTCCTACTACATTTTATCTCATCACATGTGGCTGTGATTCCAGCCTCTGGGGACACTAAATCCTGCCCCTCTTTGTCCCTCCCCATCCAGGGTGGAGGAGAGTGTCTAGATGAATTGCATTCCAGGGCACTGACTGGTTATGTTTGTTGATGATCATTAAAAATAAACTTACATGGCTATGTTACAGAAACAGGGGTGTTCCAAAAAACCCCAGAGTTTGCGGCTGGGGGATGGGGGAAAGGAAGCAGCTTTTAGAATGCCTCCACATGCCTGAAGCTGGTGGCTAGTGTCTTTTTTTTTTTTTTTTTTTTTTTATGCAAAATGGCTTTAATGCATCCAAAGCCTCAGGTAGATGGGAGGGGACTTGGACCAGCGGATGGTATGGAGAAAGTACGTAGAGCCTGCGTGAGGTTCTGTGAATGGTCAGAACTCGTTACCACACCCACTGCATCAGAGAATGTAGTCAGGGATTTAAAAATAAGCGGCAGACATTTTAGCCAGGCTGACTGTGCGGATTTGACTGGGGCTGAGGCTGACTGAGCAGATTTGACTGGGGCTAAGGCGGACTGTGCGGATTTGACTGAGGCTGAGGCTGACTATGTGAATTTAACTAAGACTGATGATGCAATTTTAAGGAAGGGACATACCTTGCTGCTTTGAAAAGGAACAGACTGACCATGTGAATTACAAAAGGACTAACTATGCAGTTTACAAGGAGGCTGAGAATCCATGAGGTTCCGGATTAAAAGCTGGTGGACCCGATAACACAGGCGAGGTCTCCCCAGTCAGAATTGAATGATTGGCAGCTGCTGGTAAAGCTGAACTGTGTTTGGAAAGTAGGGAAACAGTTTCTCTAACTTTTCTAAAACTAGCCTGGTTTGGTAGGTGGGGAGGCAAGGATATGTGTTTATGGGTGTTTTAAAGAACATAAGACTTAACAACAGAAATCCACAAATAACTAAATCTATATAACTGTTAAATAAACAATTCTTTTTCTTTCCACTAAACTCTGGTATTGAGAGTTATAATTTTGGCGGCGGGCAATCAGGCCCCTAACTAAACAGCCCGTGGGTTTGTTTTCAATTGGAGCAGCCCAGGGGTTCTGTAACAGCTATGAACTTCTCTCTCTGGCACCCCCCTTTATCAACACTCTTTTATGCACTGGAAACCTTAGGCCTAGGGAAAAAGGCCCAAGTCTCTTCTATCCCTTCCATGAAAGGCCATCCAGTTGAGAGTGAGCCCACATGGTCCTCTGTCCCCTGTTACCTCCTATGATGAAGCCAGGTATGGAAGGCACAAGCAACTTAACGATTATGCCATGTCCTCTGACTGATTCACTTGGAATTGGCCATTGTCACATAGTGAACTCTGATCTGAAGATGTTTGTGCCTAAAAACTTAGGATAAATGCTATTTCATGTGGTTCAATAGAGCTTACCACATCTGTTAACTGGGGTCCAGGGCCCAAAGCCAGTGAACATTAGTCACCTTGTTTCCTTTTGTTTTGCTCCAGCCAGGACATCTCCTTTAGAAACTCATCAAGATGAGTGACTAGGGTGTTGCTCAGGATGTGAGCATTCTTGGGCTTCATGATTCCACATTAACATTCTCAAATTTCCTAACATTTCAAGTCATTGATGGTGGCCAAAGTCTTGACCAGTGGTTGAAAGGGTTGGGTATGTTCAGGCCCTATGGAAAATAACTCAAGAATCAGCCCTTGCTCCTTATTGTCATAGAAACTTCATTTTGGAATTGATTTTCTAGAAATTGGCTTTTACCTCCCTCACATAGTGGACTGTCCAGCTGGCCATCCACTATTTACTGGGTATGCCAAATTGCAGGAAGCTCACTATTTGGTGGAAATCCCTTAATATCTAATCCTTAAATTCAACTTTAGATGGAAAAAGGGGCTATAATATTATAACTGTGTTAGACAATCCTGAGCTCAAAAACAGTAAATTCACATCTAAACCACTCTCAACTGTGCAGTTGATGACTATATTAGACATAACAGATGCTCAATAAATATATACTTAATCTATAAATTTAATAGTGTTGTTCCTTTCCCTGAGGGCACAGTGGGTTATTTTTTAAAAAATAACTAGCCAGTCTTGTCAAGAGAGTTGAAGAATATATTAAGTCAGTATAAGAAAAATTTTCTTTTATTCAATTTTCTCAACATTTAAATAAATAAATCCAATCCTACCCGGCAGTACAGAAGATACTAGAAGAAAATGTAATTTAGAACTGTCCTTTGATGTTGTCCTAAATTCTCAAGTAAGGAAAAGGGAGGTGTACAGAGTTACTTATTTTTGCAATATTTTGAGTTATACAGAGCAATGCACTAAGTGTTGTAAGAGTGGAAAGCAAGATGTTAAAAGGACTGGTTTAGAAAAAGGAGGATCAAAACTATGAACACTAAAATGAAAACTGCATCACAAGAAACAATAGAAGCTAGGGAATTGAAGCAAAGGCAAACTAAATAGGCAATGAGAGTGGAAAAAGAACTATAGGTATGGGGAGCATATTGGGGGGAGGTCAGCAGGGAAGGGGAAGGGGGAGAGGGAGGGAGATGGTATAAGAATTAAGAAACATTATAGGAGGGAATGGAATAGACAGAGAGGTTGAGAAGAACTATATGTACAACCAATGGACATGGACTAAAAGTGGGGGACAAGGGGAGGGAGGGGGGCCACCAGGTGGAGGGGAGCAGAAGGAAGGGAAATTGGAACAAATGTAACACTGTAATCAATAAAACACATTAAAAAAAAGAGTGGAAAGCAGAGAAATATGTAACACAGTGACATAGAACCAACCTTTCACACTGAGGTTCTTCTGTAATACGTACTGAGGTTCTTCTGTAATAAGGCAGGCTGAAGAGGTGAGACCAATCCAGTGTTGTAGTTAACACAGCTGGGTGTACTTGGGCTGATATCACCTGGCCAGTCCTCAATTCCTGGCATCAGCAATGGCTAAAACCATGGAGGACCCTGATCTCCAGCTCCTGTTTCCAAAAAGAGTGGGTAGTCCAAGAGCAGAAGGCTGTGGTTAGGGAAACTGAGCTTGGTTAACATGCTGGTTATTAGCAAGTCTGAACACTACCAGTGTTTCAAACATGATGTTACAGGGGAAATGGGGGGGGGGGGCAAACAGATGTCACCCACAAAGTCCTTGTGCCACAGAGCAGAGAGGGTCTGGTCCTAGACACTGATGTGGAAGTAAACATGTGTCATGCACAGAGCAACAAAACCCAAAATGGGGATGTAGTGCCAGACAATGTTGTTTTCTTTTTTTCTGAATTGTAACTTATATGAAAAGTCTGTGGTAGATACAATTGATGATCTCTCTTATAGCCAATTCTCACTCTTCTTAAATTCTTAACAAAACCTCCATTTTGAGCACAGGTAGCAGTATTCATCCTTTGATCTCAGGAAGGAATGTCCCTTAGCCAGAATGAGGAATGAATCCCAATTTGTCTAAGCCAGTCACAGTGTGGTAGAGATGCAGGCTACAACCCAAGTCCATTCTGATCTTCTACTGTTGCAGCTGTTGCTGACTGAAGTTCAACCTGGAATGCGTTTTCCAGCTGTGTTTGGCTGAGATGACCATGTGACTATACTCTTGCCCATTCGAATTGAGCTTAATTGATATACATAGTCCCTCTCTATATCGCGGTTCACTTATCCAGGCCTCAATGTATCGCGGGATTTAAAAAAATATTATTTTTAATTATTTATTGTGGATTTTTCGCTATATCGCAGGATTTTGCAGTACTGTATATGTATGTTGTTAAAGTTACATAGGTTTAAGAGTGTAGAATAAATGTGAGGTTTCTACTCCGCAGGGGAGAATACTGTATGCAGCTTCTACCTCACTTGCTGAGGAGGAAATCTCGGGCTCTGCACTTTTATTCTTTCCATCTTCCCACTAACAGAATCCATCAACCTGGATTTCTGAGTTACTGTGTGGAACAAAACTACCTCTCATCCTGAAATGCTCAACTGGGAAATTCTACTTGAAAATAAATAAAACATTTATATTCATTGATTAATAGAACTAGATTTTTAAAGATTATTTTGGAGCCCTTTTTATAGCAGTTTGGCACTATTCAACTACTTTACATAGAATTTCCTTTCTCTTTGCTAAATTTAAATTTGCTAAGTTTCTCTTTTTGATAGAAATGGACATGTGACACAGATCTACTCAATCAAATAGATAAGGACTTGAATTTTTTCCTTCTTTGAGTTAGAAGGAGGAAGATAAGTAGAAAAGAAAGCTGCTGAGGAAAGTTTATTTTTGTTTATAATGCTTTCTTCCTACTTAAGATTCTTGTGTATAGTCTTGATATCTGAGCTGCCACAGCCATCTTGTGACTATGGGGAGAAACCAAGAGACTCCAAAGACGCCAGACTAGTGTTCTAACACCACTGAGCTGATGAACCCACCCTGGAAGCACCTCTCGGTAACTTTTTGTATGTGAAAAATGTAATGGTTTTCTTGCTTAGGCTGCTGTTAATCTGGACTTTATGTTACGTAGCATTCCTAAAAGATACAAAGACTTACAAGGTGAAAACTTGAAATTCCTTTTTTTGTGATATATTAAATTAATCACCTTTCATTTACGAAACACGTGATGGAAAGCATCATCTGTACATGTAAATAAAGAACACACATGGCCCCTTTTATCGCTCATTTCTATTGAAGACAGAGAGCGTCATTACATTCATTACTGGAAAATCTCAACTTGCTCAGTTATTAGCATTGTAGACAATTCACTCAGTATTTCCAGAAATATCACATTTCCAGGAAAGTGGAGGAATGCGAGGAAATATAATTGACATGAGATTATCCTGAACCATCAAGTATACATGGCATATCTAAATTGTGTATTTTATGTTACATGTGTCTAGTTCACATACAAAAATGTCCTAATTCTCACATCAATGTCTGCTCATGAGGAATTCAAATGCCTCTTGCTTACCCAGGAAGCAGCAGTCCCCATGCAAGACTCCTGGCCAATTACAGACCTTCCTTAAAGAGCACTGCAAAGTTTGAAGAAGAGTTCTGTAGATATTTTAGTACCAGTTTAAGGCCATTTCTTTAAATACCCAAAGATGTATAAAGGGAGTTGAGGATCAAAATATGGTTTGCATCTAGACACACACTAATAGATTTTCTGTTACTTAGGATCTTTAAAACCTCTTATTCCTTGAAAATAAGAAAGAATCTCTTATATTCATGACATTGCCCTCTGTGTGCCTTTGCCTCACCATAATGTGAAGGTATTCATTTTTCCCCTAAGAGCTAGTTTCTCCTAGTGCTTCTTAATAGTATAGTTCTTTTATTTATTAATGTGCTGAAAAGGGACTTATTTTTTTTCTCAAATAGAAAATGCCTCTCCATGAATCAAATGCATCCTTGCTACCTGAAAACAGTTTCAGGCACAACTCCCTATGCAAAGGATTCACAAGTTAATGGCTTTTGTTGCAGGTATAATCCACTCTCGAAGGGAAAGTCCTGACTAATCCTTTGGAAGAAGCAGCTGCAGACTTTGGAAATGCTACAGTTCTGCAAGGTCAAGCAGAGAGAGGAATCTTAGACAGGCTGTGTCCTATGGCTGCAGAAGTTGAAATTCTCAGTAAGCGATATCCAGATGTGCTGGAAAGCAGGTTAGCAGGTAAGAACACATGGGAAAACACTGGGATCCAGGAAGGTATCAGAAGACAGGCTTCAGGTTGCAGAAAGGGGTGCAATACTGAAAGGAAAGGACTAGAGAATGTCGGGCTGGGTTCCAGCCTCTAAGCTCAGCTATAATGCCAACTGTTTGATGCAAGATTTTCTGATGGGGGTAGAGTCAGAGCGTGTAGCCCAGGACCAGTCCAGAGAGATGGTGAGTCAAGTCAGATGTATCAGATTAGCATGTAGCAGTAAGGATGAATCAGGTATATGAGTATGACGTCCAAGTCTTAGAGCAATACTTTTCAACCTTTTTCATCTCATGGTACACATAAACTAATTACTAAAATTCTGTGGCATGAGAAAAAAATTTTTTTTGTCAATCTAACAAAAAGAAAAAAAAAGGTATAATTTTGATTCACACTGCACGGGTATTGTTGTGTTGGCTGTTGTCATTTTTATTCAACAATCTAAGGGAAAAGAGGTCAGTGCCCCTGACTGAATAGTCAAGTAATGCATGTTTTAAAAATTTTTTTGGCACACCTGTTGAAAATTGCTCTTTGAGCAATTGATCAGGTGGGAATGGATGGACACTCAAGGGCCCACTTAGAGGCAGGGCCAGAAACCAATGGTGGGATTTACTGAGGCCTGAATCAAGGTGTGAACGTGGACTTATGATGAGCCTGTAGTGTAAGGGCAAGCAGACAGAACTGGGTCACAGAAGGACAGCTTGACCCAGGAGCACTGGCTTAGAACCCAGGCAGGATAGCTCCAAAGCTGGTACCCTTTATCACACCTGCTTTCTGCTTGCTGCTAGTTCACTCTTTTGTTCCTGTTCTTTCAGCCCTCTTCTGGTGCCATATCATTAGCTTCTCTACCTAAAAAGCACCCTAAAAGTTAGTGACTTAAAACTATTACAGTTCTATGCATTTGGATAGGAGGTGATTTTGCTGATTTTCTCAGGATTCCTTTACATGGCTGTAATTTCTAGGAAGTGGTTCTCCTGAAGCCAGTACTTCCAAGAAGTGGCAGTACCTCTGCTTTGGGGACCAACTCATGACCATCTCCTATAGTAAAACCTTGGACGTATAAACAAAGCAAGACCATTTCTTCAAGGGCTCAAAGTCCTCCTAAAGAGATAGAGTGTATTCCAATGGGTCTCAGCTGCTGATCACAACAACCACCCGGAAGGTGCTGCCCTCATTTCCATGAATTAAATTGGTGTTGTATCTTATTTTATTGGGCTGAGACTACTTCTTGCTTTCTATCCATTTCCCCAGATAATCTTAAATAAGGCCTTCCCTTATTCCCCCAGCTAGTTCTTGATTATCTTCTACTGAGCTCAGATGAGCTCCTTCACCTTTCAGAAAAAGTCATGATCCCCAGCAAGCCCTTCTAGTTGAGTTGTTAAGACAAAGGTCCTTGATCCCCCCAGCATTTCAGTATCCTCCCAAAGGAGTTCTATGTCCCCCTGCCTGGGGCACCTGCTCTAGAGTCATGTAGAGCCCCAATCCCTCTTCTGTCCCCTGCTAGTTTAGCATCTGTGACTCTCTCTCTCTCTCTCTCCTGTGTCTCCAGCATCTATGTTTCATTTCCCTTATCACCAATTCAGACCTTCCTGTCTGTCCTCTCCACTTTCTAGAATCCTGGGGAGATGGGACTGAAATACATGACCTCACCCTGAGACCTTATATTTCATACCTAGATGAGAATTTGTGTTATTTTAACATATTTCTACTGAAGGTATTCTCATTAGATTGTCTTTCCTTCTATAACCACTGCTCTATCTGAACGTTCACTTGTTTCCATTCTGGAGCCTTTTATAGCCCTACTTTGTTTATGAAGAATATTTCCTAACACTGGCTTGGCAACCCAGGTTGGGGTGAACCACGGGTACTGGTCTCAGCACAGGTCCAGTGTGGGCTCAAAGAGACCATTTGGGGCCTGAAGGGTTGTCTGCCCTCAGGTGTGGAGGGAGTGAGGCAGATCCACAAGGCAATCTCTAGGGTCCCTCCAACTGCGTTTTGTACTTCGCTTAACTGTCCTATTGCTTTTGCCTTGGTTACATTTTTATTGTTCTTATCTGAGAAGCTTGAGATGGAGGCAGACAACTAGCATAAGAGTTGGTTCACAGAGGAAGTAATAGGAAAGCCGCACACCTGAGCAATCCAGCTGATGAGGCCAAGCACAGCCACACACCTAGTATGAAAACCTTTTCTTGGCTAGAGAAAGAGGAAAGCCCAGAAAGGCATATGGCTCATGTCTCACCAGAGTTAGAGGCTCCAGAATTCCTTCACAGGAAGGGATTCAATCCCGGATACCACATGAGGTGGTTGGTTGAATGTGAGTTTACAAAGAACTTCCCATAAGACTGAGACAATAGCAGACAAAAGTCCATATCAAAGACTGGGGGACAGGGCTTCCTCTGGGAAGGACTGCTTGATGCCTTTCCTATGCAGCATATAATCCACTTTGTACTGGTGCTATTTTGTCTTTGAACTTCAGCTCCAATATCAAGTGTTATATCTTATTTTATTGTGGCTGAGACTACTTCTTGCTCCCTATCCATTTCCCCAGATATCCTTAAATAAGGCCTTCCCTTATTCCTCCAGTTTTGCCAGATCTGGTCTCTGTGGCTGAATTCTGCACAGTAGAGTTTTTCATATTGGTGCCCAGCTTCCTGCTACCTCTATCAATCACTGCCATCTTAGAATCTTTGTTCAACACTCCATCCATCCACGATGTATTTAATGAGCACATACAATGTGCTAGACACTAGGAACCCAGGTATGACCTCCTGACACTATGTCTTAATCATCTGCAGGGACCTTTTAATACTTCTAATGTCAATGGCCTGCCTTCCTTATCCCTTTTCTTGTCAACTGACAAAACCTGTCCTGCCTACGTGTTCTCCTGACCTGAGTCTGAGTGGCTTCTCTTTGCTCATGCTTCTGAGTGTGACTCAGATTGAGCAGGGCAGGAAGGAAAGGAGGGACATGACTAGTATAAATAACTGTATGCATTTTGTAATTTTATCCCATTCATGGGGCGGGGGGGGGGGGAGGGAGGAGCACAACTCTTCTTTATATGCCAATTATCACTGTGCGTTGCACTGTGCCCCCTGCCTGGGAATCTCTTTCTCCAACGTCTGCACCACCTGTCATTGCCACTTGAGGTCTTTACTCAAAGGCCATCGTCTCCATGAGGCCTTTCCTGATGGCACATTTTAATGTCGAACACCTGTCCCCCAGCCTCCCTACCTCCTTCCTGCTATATTTCCCTCTGTGTGAGCTATCACCATGTCACATTCTATATCTTGTACTTAGTTTTCTGTTGTCATCTGCATTAGAACATCAGTTCCATGAGAGCAGGGTTTTGTCTGTTTCATTCAGTGCTATCACCCTACCATCTAGAAGTGGAGCTGGCAGAGAAGGTACTCAAAGAATTGTTATTAAATGAAGAATCAAAGAAAGTCTACACCTATGACATACTATCCCAGGGACTCTATTACCTTATTCAATCTTTTCTCCACTGCATTGTTATCCTTCATTTAAGAGAGTCAGAATGTCATAATATGTATATGTGGGGTCATTCAACTTGCAGTGACAGTCCTGGGATGAGAAGCCGTGCCTGCCTCTAAATTTACTGAATTCCTTGGTAACATACATGGCCTCATTATGAAGATAAAGAGAAAGGAAAGTGGAGAGGTAGGAGGGAGAGAGGAGACAGGTAGGAGTGGGGAAAGTGACAACAATATATACCTAAACCCTGGTAAATTCGAGTAGAACATTAAGAGTTTTATGGCTAGAACAATGTCATGACTAGAACAACATCATGAACAATTTTGTTGTTTTGTTTGTCCAACATTTTAGCACAGCTTCAATAAAGTAGATTTCACCGTGTGCCCAGGTCATTCGGGAAAGATGGGATCTTTGTGAATTAGAGTGATTTCTCCTTAGGAATCATACATCAGCAGCATCCCCATTCCAGTGGCTCCTCAGAGCTGCAAATATTATAGATGAAAGAGTGTAAGACACACAGCACTGCGCTCGCTAGCCTGCCCGAGGGAAGGAGAGGAAGGCAGCCCAGCCAACTGTCCCCCTTTGAAAATCTTCTTGGGAACATGCATGATGTCTGAGCCATTTAGAACACAGCACTGCTTCTCTGTGTCTTCTAAGTGAGCACGGCATAGAAGCAGTTGCTGTTGGAGCCAAGATGTGGGGCCTCTGCACATGGAGTCCCTCTTCATATTTCTAACAGAGAGAGATGGAAAACCAGTCTTCAGGCTAATGATGGCCTGGGAAATAGAGGTTTTTCTCAGAGAAGTATGATTTAACCTTCCTGTAATGAAATTTGAATATTTCCAACTTTACAGTTTTCATGTTTGATAGATACAGTGAAAGAGACCACTATACGTGGGGAACTCACGATTAAAAGTATAAAGCTAATGAGACTGTGAAGGGCTTGCTTATACACAAAAGCAAATACCCTGCTAACATAACATTGATAGCACCTGCAGGCCCATGATGCACTGCTTTGAAATCCACCTCATCTCTGGATGAAGAAGTCCCTTCTAAAGAGACCCTGCATGGTCATCCCTTCGACAGCATGTGGACTGTGGCTTACAGTAAGTCTGCATGTCTGCTAACCAGCATGGGACCTGGAGGGTATAAAACTTAGCCTTCAATTCTCTTGGTTTTCTCATCTGTAAAATTACAAGGCTGGACAAGTTCAATTCTCAGGACCATTCCACTAAAACATTCTTTGTTCTCATGACACTGCGGTTAACCTATGATGTTATTTTGACTGTTCAGTGGTCTTGACTGTCCTTCATCCTCACTTATGCTGAATGAGAATTTTCTCCCTTCTCTAACTCACCCAAATCATTAGCTTGACTGATTATTTGACATGTCTGGGAATGATAAATATATCAGTATTGACTGAGATAAGGCTACTTGCTAAATTTCTACAGGTACTTTCTAACCTTTCTGGATCTCAGTGCTGGCAAGGCTTGGTTATTCACAGGTTAAAAAAAAAAAAGCAAAGTTGATCAAGATTAGGTCATGTAACAAATAACTAGGACACAGAACCAGGCATCATATTTCTCAAGACTTAAATATATATCAAACAACAGAACTATAAGTGGCAGTTGGACATTATTCCAAGCGAAGCGCACTTGGTGTTGAGCTGTGGCTCTGGGGGAGTCTGTGGCAGCTCTGCAGGGTGAGCTGCTCTCTCATTTGTTTTCTGTGCCCTTCCTCAGAACAATAAGCTCTGCGGTGAGAGTCCCACTGCTGCTCCAGCTATTACCAACGAGCTAATTGAGTTTGCTGGTCTTGAAAATGCATCAGTGTAGGTAATGTGATGATGTAATGCTGTGTTTCTGTCCTCTGGATTCCCTCCCTGCCATTACTGAGGCCTTATTTTATAAGACTGGAAAGAAAAACAAAAAGCAGGATGGCCTTTCAACGTGCCTTGGACAAGGCTGCAGCAGAGCACAGCTTAGCTCTCCTTTGTCTTCCTGTGCATCCGAGCTGCAGGGGTGCAAGTTCAGCATGGTGGCTCCAGGAGGCAGGTGGGTGTGTCGCCTGTGGAGGTCTAAGGGGGTCTGCTGGACAGAGCTCCAAGGAGGACAGGAACACACCTGTTGTGGTACATCACAGCCAGACACACTGGCCGGGGATGACACCTGCAAGAGGGGAGCAGGAGACAGAGAAAATGCTGGATGTACAGCCACCAACTATTAATAGAATCAGAATGTGACAAGACCAAGTCAAATTAACCCAGAAGAGGTGAAGATTGGTTTTAAGAAAGGGGAGGGAGGGAGCCCCTCCAAGCCAAGGTTGAAGGAAGAGGAATGTGTCAGTCAGGCTCACTGAAGGCGGCAGGCCTGTCCCAGGCTGAGCAGGAGCCGTGCAGGAAAGCCCACCCTGGCTGTGAAAGAAAGAGCAGGAAACCAACCCAGCCATCCAGGCATCGGAAACCATCAAACCCCTCTGTGTCAGGGGCTTGGCTGTAGAAAGCCAGGCCCACCATCCACCCTTAAGAAATTTTTCTTCTAGTGGTGAAAACGGATGGGGCATAAAGACAGACATATAGACCAGTGGAATAGAAGAGACAGCCTAGAGCTAAACCTTCATCCTAGGCAAATAACTTTCAGTAATGGTGCCAACAGTATTCAATAGGAAAAAGCTTTTTTTTTTTTTTTTTTTTTTTTGATACATGGTGCTGGGAAAACTAGACAACCACAAGGAAAACAATGACCGTGGATCCAAAAACAGACTCAAACGGAATCAAAGGCCTAAATGTAAGAGCTAAAACTATAAAACTCATAGATGGAAACACAGGGAAAAGAGAACTAATGGGTACAGAAATAAGGGGGGGAAGACTGTTTCTTCCTGGCACACACACATGCAACAAAGAAGATTACATAGAGAATGTGGCAGAGGTGGAGGGGCTGGTCAGCACTGGCGTCAGAAAAGTTGTCTCAGATGACGGAGTTGGGGGAAACCACAGCAGATGACAGAATTGAACTCTGCAAGATGAAAATGTCCCACCACGATCTGTGGAGGGGCTCCAGGCAGGAGGAAAAGAAACCACAGAGGCCCTAGAGAAATATGGAATTGATGTTCCCAGCAATAGAAAGCCAGCCAGTATACCTGGACATAGGTAATGAGGAAGATTAGCCAGGAGACAGAAGTGGAGTCCAGATGACGGAGAGCCTTAAGGCTATGGTGAGGAGTTTGCTTTTGCTCTCAGGAGACCACTAGAGGGTTTAATCAGGGGAACGATGTATGTCACTGAAGACTTTAGGAAGGTCTTGCTTCCTGCTGTGTAGAGTGTGGACAGGAGGATCGCATGGCAGCCGGGAGCCCAGCCAGCAGTTTGCTGGGAGCAGTACTGCAGCAAGGCTGATGGGGAGAAGTGGCTGCATTCTGGATCTACTTCAGGGCTGATTAATGGACTGGATGAAAAGCCTAGGGGTAAGGAAGAAAAATGGTATTTTCAGATTTTGGGCCTGAGCACCCGGGCAGATGATGGTGGTGCTATTGAAGGAAATGCCAAAGTACGGGATGGGGACTGACATTTTTGAGGGAAATACAGTAATTCTGCTTGGACCATGTTGAGTTTGAGATATCCATTAAATTTTCTTATGGAGAATTTGAGTAGACAGTTGGATTTATGAGCCTGGAATTCAAGGAAGAGGTCCAGGGTAAAAGTAAAAATTCAAGGTGTGTGTGTGTGTGTGTGTGTGTTGTAAATCTATATACATATATAGCTTTAATAACATGCATGCATACAAGCATTTATTTGAAGAATACATGTCTATATGTTTATTCATAATACATGGCTTTGAATAATATGTATTTGTATGTGTGCATAATATTTATATTATTATATTATTATTTATTCAAAGTAGTGAGTGAGATCCCTGGGGCCAAAGCTTGACCTGGGAGAGTGTAGCATCTGGGGCTCTAGAGGGAAGGGCAGCAATGAGGTGGTATAGGAGCAGTGAGTGCCAGGGTCAGGCAGGAGGAAGCCCAGATGACTGTGAAGTCCAGAGGAGAAAGGGAAGGTATGGCAGGTTAGAAGAGACCATTTCTAGGATACATAGTTCCTCTCTACTCTCTACCAGGGGCTTGGGAAGTCACAAGCTCAAGAGACCTGCGCAGAGAGAGCCAAAGAAGCTTGCTAGTCACCTCGGAGAGGAGCTGTAGCCCCAGACCCCTCAGCACTTGGACTTTCACCCTCTCAGTGCTCCATCCTTCAGAATGATGCAGAAAACAGCCTCTTCCTAATTTCACTTACCCTGGGGGTGGGAGCACCATAGCCTTGTCAAGATTGTTTAATACACTGTCCAGGCCAGGCAGACTTCAGATGCCCAGACACTCACTGTAGGTGCCTAGGAAGGGGCAAGGGCTGGGAAGAGTCTCCCGGAAGAGTCTCCCAGAGGAGTTCAAATACAGGAAGCATTTGTCATTTATTGCTGGTAAAACTGGTCTGGCCTGCCAGCATGGGTCCACCTCTCTACATGCCAAACATTCTCCTATATTGTGAAGAGACCAGTGATTGAAATCAAGCTCTGCTACTTAGTACCCACACAGATTTTTTTTTTTAATCACTCAGTTGTTGTGAACCTCGGCCCCTTATACCTTACTCAGGCTACTGGAAGATGAAAAAAGATAATATGTGTGGCATGTGTCAGACATAGGGGTTCCCAGAAGATATCAATGTTACTTCAGTTGTTTTTTCCCCCAGAAAGTCTTCTGATAAACTTATTAATGAAGTATAAATATTTGTTACAAATTTCATCCTTCTTTCTCCAAAGGCAAGGAACAGAGCCTCTAAATTTGCCCTTGCCTTGGGACATCTCACCATTTCATTCTTTGACTTCTGCACCATAATTAGCATTTTTTTGTGTAAACTCTTCTTTAGTCACATGCTTGATATGGCCTCTACTTGGCATGGCAATTACTTCATGTCCTCATGAGTGCAAAGAAGCTAGCAGATGCTCACAAATATTCCCCAAGCCAAAATGATGGAGATATTTGTACCCCACACAAACATGCTTTTAAAGAATGGGATCATTAAAATCTTTTTTAAAATTCACTTTACAGCAGTATTGTCTGTATTATCTGAATCACTACTTGACAAAATGGGGGCGAGGGGGAGGAATCACTGAATTAGACTGTGAGAGCTGGGTGTAAACATGGTGACGATGAAAGTCCTGTTTGTGAGGAGAAGGAAAAGGAAAAAGGGCTTGCCTGCTAATGGAAGAGAAATTTCTGTGGAAGGAAAAACTAAAAGGCAACCTGAAACAAAAGCAAGATGAATCGCTTTCATTCTGAAAGGAACACAGAGAAAACAATGGTGCTAAATGAGATACAATTCTTGACAAAGATCTGCTCTGTTCTCCGAGGGCTTTTATTGTGCTGCGTGTACCAAGAGTTATGTTTTATCTTCCCAGAAAGAGATGTGTACTTTATTTCACATGTGGTACCTCTCTTTGCCTCACCTCCCCGCTTGCGGAGATTTAAGTCAGCTATTGTAGTGCTCTATCTCTGATCAGCCTTAAAGATCTGAAGAGCCCTGAGTTTGCAAGAATGAAAAAAGGCCTTGGAGTGTGACAGTGATAGATCCTGCTTGTCCCCTCTGGCTGACATTCCCACACTAAGAAGACCACAGATCCTCCAGATAACAAGGTGCAGCTCCTGCTTGCCTGTGCCTTTGTGTAGAGGTCAGGGCACCTGCAGGGGGAAAGAAATCACCAGTGAGCTGGGGCTACTTTCAGCCAGTGTAGCAGGGGGCAGCTCCATAAAAGATATGACACGCTTGGAATGAAATAGAAGGCAGAGATCTAATCTCTGAACTTAAGGATGGAAAACAGGTTTAATATGCAAAAACAACTCTTTACACTTAAACCTAAATTCCTACACAGCTGCTTCCAAGAAGTGTGCCTTTGCCTCCTTCAACTCAGTTTCCTCATCGGTAAAATGGGCTAATTGTAGCATCTGTTGAAAAGGTTGTTGCTGGGTGTGAATGAGACTATGCATGTGAGGCCCTCGTTGTTGTACGGAGGGCTAAAAGGGTACTGCTTGTTATTGCTTTCATAGACTGGGAGGTTTTTATACCCCTAGCATTTCTTGGCATAGTCAGTGGTTAATACTTTTTTTTATTTTCATGAGTGAACAATTATAACTCAACTCAATGTTACTCTTCTGATTAAAAGCCCAGTACCCAAAGGTTGAAGCACAAACTCTTCGGCATGACTTCAGGGCGGCCTTGCCTCTGTCCCCAAGCTCCCTGCCAGCTTCCTCCCTCCAGTACAGGCTCTACGGAGTCACCCAGTTCTCCATGTCCACTGAGTGACACACTGCACCTGAACTCCTGTGCTTGATCTTATCCTTGATGACCACAAGTGAGTGGAAGACCTCATTTACAACCTTCCATGCTTACCCCAAGCGGCCTGTCCCTGTGAAGGCTCTCCTTAACTGCCTCAAAGCACTGGGAGTTTCTCTCGCCTTTGGTCTCACACCATGTTTTACAATAGTGATTTTCAAAATGTGGTTCCTGGATCAGCAGCATCAGCTGAGAACTTACTAGATATGACAGTTCTTAGGCTCCATCATGGGTGTACGGAATCAGAAACTCTTGGGGAGGGGCTCCGCCACCTGTGTTTGAATGAGTCCTCCAGGTGCGTCTGATGCCCACTCAAATTAAAGAATCATCTCTATGCCCACTTCTACCATCACCTGTCTCATACTGTATTAAAATCACTTACCTAAGCAAGACTGTCCTCCTTGGCTATTATAAGCCAAGCTATTTTTTTCTTTGTCCTAACTTTCCTCATCTGTAAAAATGAGCATGATCATATTATTTTGCAGAAGCAGTTAAGAAATTGAAATAATACTTATAAAATGCAAGATGCATTATCCTAAGCCCTAATCCTTTCCTGACCGCTCCACCCCCAACAACTCCCAGCTGTTTGTTAATATTGAGTAGCATGTTGGTTGTTATATAAAAACTTCCTAATGCCTTGTAAAAGAGACTCAACTGAAAAGTCTGTTTCTAGGTGGAGGAAGTCTGTTAGGCTTTTGGAGATTGAGGAGTCTGTCCCAAGCATCAAAAAGTTAACATAAGCACAAGGCTGAGATTGGGGAGAAAGAAGGAAGAGTACTTATGCCTACACGCAGGTGTGGATGAGTCGAGCTGGGGCCAAGTAAAGACCATTTGGAGGGATGGATGTGTGGCTATCAGGTACACAAGCATGTTGTACCTTTGGCTGGATTGTCTTACATGAAGATTTCCCTCTATCAGTCAATAAGTGTGCAAAAAGATTCCAGAGCGTACTGGTGCCCAGGAGCCTGGTTCTAAAACCACCAAAGCACTTGAATGATGGGATTAATGAAGGCTTGGTGGCCACAACCACATCATCGTTGCAACACACGCACCAGGATAGAGGCTCAGTGAAGCTTGCTGGCCGGAAGAGTCATGCTTGTTTGGCAATGCACATGAGAATGTCACGGGGGACAGGCGGGGCCTGCAGTAATCTGGGAAAACTTCCTAGAAGTGAACCATAGAATTAAAAGAGCTGAAAGAAATGTGGGATTTATGCTGCACATTTCAAGCGTGATGACAGAATCAGGCTGGCTGACCCAGAGTGTCTGTGTTGGTAAAGCAGCAGCAGATGATCAGTTAAGGTGGGGTCTAATTTTAGAAGGCTTTGAAATTTTTGCTGGAAAATTTGAACTTGACTTCATAATCAGCAGAGAATTGTGAGCACCTGCAGTACAAGTATGATTCTCACTAATTCAGCATATTTATTGAGTACCTAGACTGTGCCAGATGTCATACAAACTTAAATAAGAGAGCACCCCACATTAAAGGAGACCAGATCCTGGATGAGAGCAGTAGTTGGCCATGAATACAAGCAAAGGTGGCAAAGGACAGGAATGATGAGTGCCACATGGGAGAAGCAGGTGCGTGGTTCTAAAGGGGCTCAAAGGGGAGATTTCAGCTTCCCAGGGAGCACAAAGAGTTTGAGCTGGGGGTAGAAGGAGCACCATTCAGACATGGAAAGCTGGGCAGTCAGTGAAGAATAGCCAATGTGGAGCTAGGGAGGCTGAGAGAAAGCAGGTGGTTGAGTTTGGCTAACTTATCTTTACCTCCCCACAAAGTTTAGCATATTGCATTGCACATTGCTGTCATTTAATGAATATAATGTCTGTTGCTTTGTCACTATACATCCTTGAGCAGGACAGTGACAGGAGAAACTGCAAATATTTAATATGCAACTTCATCAGAGTTATAACAAATTTTTTGCTCCCCCCCCCCAAAAAAAAATATACAGCTCGACTTACAATGAATGTTGTTGATTGGTACATCCAGAGGCAAAAGAAGAATGGTTTGTGTGTGGGATATGAGTAGTTTCCCACAGCCAGAGAGTTCATACAGGAGCTATAAAAGGGTGCAATGACAGCCCACAGCTTACACCATGTCAAGGATTTCATCCTAGAAGTAGCAGAGAGGGATTGGAGAGTTATCAACCAGGGGCATGTGGTCAGACCCACGTTATTGGAAGAGCACATACATGCTTGGGAAGGATGGGCCAGTACTGGGTACCTCGTTTCCATGATCCCGTAGTAACTGCACTGCTCTCCTCCCTCGTCATGGGCTTGTAATTATTTACATATTTGTCCTTCTCTCCTACCAGAAAAGGGGATGTTTCTTGAGGTCGTGGAGTAGGTTTTACTTGTTAACAAGTGATTGTCATATAGAAAGCACTCGCTGTTAAGTTATTTAGCAAGATTGTAAGGAGGGAGAACAAATGAAAAACATTTTCAGTAATTCAGGCAAGAAATGACAGTGTCCTGAGCTGGGGTAGTACTGGAAATGATGGAACAGGGGAGACATATGTCAGATACCCTGAAGTGCTAAAACATAAAGGGTTTTGTGACAGATGGGGGAGGGGGGCAGGAGAGGGAGGAATAATTAGGGATTTGAATGACAGGCAAACTGGTGGATGATGGGTGTCCCTTTGGGACAGGAAACAGGAAAATCACATTTGGAGAGGCACAGCACAAGTTCCACTTGGACATGTATTTAATAAACCAGCAGAACTTTGAACTCAAGATGTCTAAAAATGAGTTGGATTTGCAGTTATGGGGCTCAGAGGTAAACCTCAGCCAACTCCTCTAATGACTCCCAGATCAATGAATGATAGATGAAGACACAGAAAGACATGAAATCACCCACCTCCTCACATTTGGCATTATTTATGTTTCTAATTTTTGCCATCTGGAAGATTATAAAGTGGCATCTCAATATTGTTACGATTTTCATTTATTTGATTACGGTGAGCTTGAGCAGTTGTTTGTGTATTTGTTGCCTACCAGGACTTCCCCTTCTGTAAATTGTCTTAGGATATCTTTGGCCCATTTTTCTATTGGCTTTCCTTGTCCTTTTTTGTTGGTTTGAAGGATTTGTTTGTATTCTAGAAATTATTTCCCTGTCTGCTTTAGGCATTGGCAATATCTTCCTCCAGTCTTCTGTCTATTAAAATTCTATTAGAGATTCCTAGTCTATGCAAGGGGAAGAAATACATTAACTGAGTCCCAGAAATAGTGGAAGAAGCCTATTTTGAAGTAAGATAATGAGTGAAATACTGGACTAGGTGATTGCAGAGGGGAGGATTTTGATAGGCAGAGCTAAAGGGGGGAGACATGCCCCCAGGCATGCTCAAGGAGGCAGTGTCAAGAAAGCCCAGGTGTGGGGAAGGGAGGGGTGAGAAGCAGTAAGGAGCAGGGTTGAACATGAGTGAGATATTCATATTAATGAAAAGTTGAGGGCTCAGCAGAGGAGTCTGGGCCACAGTCCACAGGGGAGTGAAGATCTTGGTCTTCATCTCTCTTTGAACATCAAGCAGAGGAGATACCTTCCCAGAGATACCCTTTAGTAAGCTGTGTCTGGAAATGGCATAGATAGGGCTTGGAACAGGGACAGATTGAAACCAGGAGATCAGTTAGGAAATCTGGCCATAGAACAGTGTGAGGTGAGTTTCATGTGTCAGCTTAGCTAGGCTCCAGTACCGGCAATCAAACACTAACCTAGGCATTGCTAGAAGGCTAGTGTGCCAATGTGGTTAACAGTTTTAATCAATTGACTTTCAATAAAAGAGATTACCATTGATATGATGGGTGGGTTTTAGTCAATTAGTTGAAGTCCTTAAGATCAAAACTGAGGTTCCCCTCCCCAAAAAGAAATTCTGCCTCAAGACTATTAACTCATAAATCCTATGAGCTTTCACACTGCTCTAGAGAGTTTGAACTTGCCAACCCCTACAACTATATGAGCCAGTTTCTTAACAAGAAGTAAACCTTTGTGTGTGTGTTATATATATTTTCCTATTGGTTCTACTTTTCTAAAGACCCCTCACTGATGCTGAAGGTAGATATTTGGGCTTTGAAGCATTTTGTTCCTGCCTGTCATTAATCAAAAGGAATGGCACTCCGATATATATATATATTTATTTATTTATTTATAAATTATTTATATGTACCCAAATGCTTATATGTTGTATATATTACAAAATACAAAAATGAAAGCATTTTCAAAACTAAATTGTGAAAAGACCAGGAAATCAAACCTGTAGCATTTCTTCCTGAATTCACCGAGGGACATCATCAGTCCTTGGGAATCAGTTGGCCGAAGCAAGAGATGACAAGGACTCAAGTACAGTGTACTACAGACAGAACTAGGTTACTCTAAGACAAGGGACTAATCCAGCTAAATTTTTCCTATTCAGCATTTACTTCTCTGTATTTAAAACAAAAGGTTTGCCCTAAGTATATGAGGGGGGACCTAAAAAACCCAGAATTATCTTCTGGAGGGCAGGCCCCTTGTGGTACAGGCTTCTCCCACTAGGTGAGTGTTCTTGGAACCCATCTGTGTCAGTGTACCAGCTGGCGTTGTTGTGAGAGGCTGCATTCAGCTTCAGTGAATGTTTTTTTGAAGATTCTTTCAACACATTTGCCAAGTTCATGATGGGTGATTTACAAGCATACCTTCCCACACTATGCTAAGTGTTCAGCAGTTTTTAACCAAAAACAGCATGACCCTCATGCCCTACCTTCCCTACTCACCTGATCTCCCCCCACAGCAACCTGTTTTGGTTTATTTCCCCAGATGAAAAAAAATCTTCAAAGGGAAATGTTTTGTCAATGTGTAAGAGGTGAAACAAAAAGTGGCAGAAGCACTAAAAGGCATCAAAATCAATGAGTTTGAAAACTCTTTTGAGCAGTAGGAAAAAACATCTAGATAGGTGTAGTACATCAAATGGAGAGTACTTTGAAGGTCACTGAAGTTTAAACATGTAAGAATAAACATACAACTTTTTATAAGTAAATTCCAGTTTTTTGGGTCCCCCTTTGTATCCTTTCAATGAATTTTTCTAGTTCTCAGAATTATTCAAATTCTGGACATCCAAAAATTACCAGGCTGCTAGACTTTTTAAGGCAAATGCCAGATCTATGTCACTATTATCCTTACCCACCCTGATGAGGTGGCCTCTGGTAATCATACCTGGCATCTCAAGAGTGATGGAGCTTCCAAAGCAGTGCCCTAGGATGCCATTCAACATAGCCTCACAAGAAAGACGGAAGGTGGGGAAGGTTAGGAAAGTGTTTCCTTCTCTGTAGATGGCTATTGTTTAAAAAAAAATAGTGAAACCCAGAAACAGGAAGTAGAACAGTGGGTGGTTGCCAGGAGCTAGAGTTGGGGGTGGGGAAGGGAGCAGTGGTTCAAAGAATAGAGTTTCAATTTTGCAGGATGAGGTTCTAGAGATCTGTGGCGTAACAAGGTACACATAGTTAGCACTATTGTACAATACAGTTAAAAATGGTTAAGATGGTAGATTTTACATGGTGTGTTTTTTAGCACAATAAAAATTAAGCAAACTGGGGTTTGGAGAAGTTAAGTAATTTGATGGAGGTCATGCCATGAATCAGTGGACAGATTTTGATTAGGATCAATGTCTTTTGAGGGCCAGCCCAGTGTTCATCCCATTATATGGACATTGCAATACATACATAGGAATTCCCCCACCATCCTGCTTCCTGCCTGCGGCAGTAGAAATTTGGAGGAGTCAAGAATGTCTTTAAGATAACAGATACTTAAGTGATTCCAAATATTTCTGTTCTTAATCCTTTGTGTACAACATTGACTCTTCCAATCAATTGTTAAAATAAATCTCAAAGATTTGCTGGATTATTTGTGAAATGCAATAGGGAGCACTTCAACTTATCAGTAAGTAAATAGGTATAAGTCAAAAGGTAGCAGAGGGGAGAGTAAGCCCTCGCACCTGACCACCATCCAGGTATGTGATTTAATTTTCAAATGACAAATCAGTGACACACAGGAATTAAGTAGCTGGGGAAGCTCCAACATCACTCCACCAAAGCAGAAGACAGGCTTGCTGCAGACCTGCCAGCACAGAGAACACTTAGCAAGTATCTCAGACACTGGGTGAGATCCACAGATCACCAAACTCCTAATTGTTGCTCCTGGGGTGGCAAGAGCTCAGAGGAGGCTCCTTTCGAGCTGTCCTGCCTTCCAGTCTCAGCTGAGTCAACAAGTTATGACTATCCTTTGAAGTAGATCTTTTAGTTGGTTCCTTTAAAAGTTTTTATCATTTCATTTAACTTCCCCCAGGACCAGATAAGGAAATGATTACTGAGTACATACTACCAACAGAGTGGGATCAGATTTTAAAATGCTCATTAGATTAGGCTGCTAGGGCTGCCAGAACAAAATAGGAGCTGGTGGAGGTGGGGGACTTAAACAATAGACCTTTGTTGTTTCACAGTTCTGAAGGCCACAAGTTCAAGATCAAAGTGCCAGCAGGTTTGGTTTCTCCTGAGGCTTCTTTCCTTGGCTTGCACATGGCCGCCTTCTCCCTGTGTCCTCACATGACTTTTCTTTCTTCTGTGCACAGAGAGTGAGCTCTGGTGTCTCTTCCTCTTCTTATAAGGCCACCAGTCCTGCTGGATTAGGGCTCCACCCTTAATTTAACACTAATTGCCTCCTTTAAAGACCATAGTTCCAAAAACAGTCACATTGGATGTTAGGGTGTCAACAACTGAATGTGTGTGTGTGTGGGGGGGGGACATAGTTCATAACACTCTTTGGTTCTTCTTTTGTATCTTTTGTCGCATATGTCTTACAGTAGTCGTTTAAACTTGTCTGCATTGCCTTGAGGCAAATTACATTGTTCTAACAAAAGTGTAAATAGAATCCAAGATCAATTATAATTTTATAAAAGAAAAATTTTAATTTATGTGTAGAAAAGAAAGAGAGGGCGTGTGCATGCGCGGGCGTGCGTGTCTGTGTAAAGGGCATTGTTGAGAACAAAAAAAAACCTCTTGAGAATCAAAAAAGAAATTACTTTTCAGCTTCCAAGTACCTTTCTCAATAGTTTATTATATGACATGTTCTACCAAAATGAAGGAGTACACTAAGAAAAAGGAAGGTCCGGGATCAGAAAACATGAAATGTAACCTCAGAGAGGCAAGTGCCTTGGCCCAGAGCACAATTAAATCCATGTGGGAACAGTTCAGCAGGGCAGATCCCAGTGTAAGACTCAGACGTGTGAAGAAGGAAAGCACCCAAGATGCTAAGTCACTTATGCAGGTGTACACAGCTGTCATGTTAAAATATGGAAAGCCACTAGATGATCGTGTTGACAATATTTCACTACATGACTTTGGTAGAAGAAAGAGCCCATGGAGTCCTGTAGCTGTACCTGAAGAAGAGATGTTTTAGTTTCAGAACGTGAAAGGAAAATTAGCAAATGAAACATTAATGTATCTAATTAAATGTTGACAAAACTCAAAATGACAAATTAATCAACTGCAACCTACTCAACCTTTAATGACATACATGCATGACTGTGTGTGTATGTGTGTTTATTATGCTCTTTTTTGGGTACATCTTTGTACATTATAGGATCGAACCTCCAAAAATAAGTTTGTGCAGGGTTTACAAAAATATGAAAACAGAGTAGCCTATTAAGGTAATACGCTTCATGTCCCTTGGGTTAATGACCATTTTGAATTGCATCACTGCGTTAACATCTTCTGGACTAGGGCTGGTGGTTGCCCACATCTTCGGGGCCTGGTGAGGCAGAAGATTCTGGATTCCATCTTCATCAAATATCCCCTCTACTCTGTGCTGTCTGGAAAATCTTCCTGACCAGCGTTCACCCAGGCCTAGATCAGACCAACCAGCAGACATGACACAGCTGCAACCCCAGGGGAGCTTGTAGGAGCTCTGAACCCCAAGAAAGGGGTGTTGTCTCCACCGCTGCTAGGGATGCTGGGCTCTGGAGGGGCTAGTTAAATCAGGGCATTTGCCTGCAGTGTTCACTTTCAAGGAAAAGTATGAAGAGACTATTTTGGCCTATCTGGTGATCTATAGATCTTAATGTTTCAATGACAAGAGGAAATAAAATGTAGGCATAAAGGATGACAGTTTACAGAGATAGCCTTGAAATATTTTAGACTAGAAAGAATTATAGTATGAGTCAGTGGGTAGGGCATTCAAAACCTTCACAGTCACCAGATGAATCAGAACATCTGCTGTAGGCCTCCTTGTCTCCACTGCTCTGCCAGCTTTGGGTCAGACTGACCGGAGGATGCAGCGAATTGATGGCAGCACCAAACCGTTTGCATAGAAAATTGAACACGGTGTAAATACATGCTTCCTCTTAAGGGCCCTGTAGAAAGCTTTAGTTACTTGTCTGCCAGCTGCTCCCCCAACACACACTTCCTCCCATGGGAACAATGGACTGGGACTTACAGTTGGCCACAATTGATCTATAATGACACCCCTTGGTCCTTGAAAGTGTAATGTTACTGTCATTCAGAATCATGCCTGAAATAAAACCTCAAGAATTTTGTCTGTAACTTCAGAGTTTGGGGCTTTAAGAAAAAAAAAGACCAAAAATTTTGAAGTATTATAATTCCTGGCCTCTCCTCAGGTGCCATGTGCCCCTTGTATCACACGCATGTACATATTGACTTACTCATCCACTCAACCAATACTTTCTGAGTGCCGCCACTGGAGATGCAAAAAGAATGAGGTAGAGTTCCCACCCCTGGCTCACAGTCAAGTACAGGACACAGTCATAGAAATAGAAAGTGCTAAGTGACCTGGATGCTGAGGGCCAGGAAGGATGAGCTGGGTCTTGGGTGAGGAATATGAGTCTTTCAGGTGGGAAGAGAAGGCAGGGCATTGAGACAGGAAAAATAGGATGTGCACAAAGGCACTGAACCATGGGGAGGGATGGAGGAAGAGGAGGGTATGACACCTGAGTGCCCAGGTCTGTGGCATCTAGGCCTGTTTTTGTTTATTTAGGACTATTTTGTAGTCAGTGGCAAGGCAGTGGAAGTTGTTCTAGACCTAGATTTTAAACATTACCTGTGCTTATGGTAGGAGGAATCGGGTCATGGGAACCACTCAGGGGCTATTATGAGAGCCCAAGCTGGACTGAGGCAATACCAGAGGTGGAGAAAATGAATTTGACTCTAGATATTTCAGAGGTAGACACTACAGGACTTGGGGATTGATTAGGGGTGCTGAGTTGGTGGAAAGTGCTCGACTCCACAGTAAGCCCCAGGGACAAAGGCAGAACAGGACCAGAGATACTGAGTGATTCATCCAACATCCCCACAGCCGATATTGACCTATAAAATGTCAATTACCCATGGTTCAACATAATCATAAAAAGGCTTGATGGTTTCAGACTTCAAAATTGATTAATAAAGTTTTTATTCACTGGGGAAAAAATTGAGTTAGTCCAACTATATGGCATCCTGGAAAAGGCAAACCTATGGATATAATAAAAGATTTTTGGTTGCCAGGCACTAGGGGGACATGTGGGATGAGTGGGTCAAGCAAAAAGGACTTTCAGGGCAGTGACTACTCTGTATGATACTATAATGGCACATACATGTCATTATAGATTTGTCCAAATCCAGAGAAAGGACAATACCAAGAGTGAATCCTAATGTAAACTTAGGGACTTTGGGTGATGACAATGTCAGTGTAGGTTCATCGGTGATAACAAATGTACCACTCTGGTGGGAATGTTGATGGCAGAGGAGCTGTGCAGGTGTGTGGACAGAGTACATGGAAAATGTCTGCACCTTTTGCTCAATTTTGCTGTGAACCTAAAACTGCTCTTTATAAAAAGCAGTCTATTAATTTTAAAAAAATAATAAAGTAGGGCCAAGACCGGAATCCAGTTTTACTAAATCCAAATATTTCCCTTTCTGCAATGTTTCTTAAGATTGAACATTTTCCAAAGCACTGCCAATCTCAGGAAGCCAATCTGCTATCTCTCTTTAAATAGTCACTCAAGACTTGAGCCCTTAAAGGACACGTCTTGGAAAGAATGATATATTAAAAGGAGAAAATCCTTACTGAGAGAAAGAAAAAAAAAGAAAAGTTGATCTGAGCTTATAGGCTTTGCAGAGACATGAATGTACAATTAGGTTTGCTGCCGCCCCGGGCCTGCCCCAGTGTTCCCACTGGGCCCCCGAGGACCCTGCAGCTACAATGATTCTCGCACATACCTTGGCTTCATCTGACCTTCTCTTTACTAGAGTCACTCATGCTTCATGAGCCCACGACCCCAACCCATCATCTCACACAGAGCATTCAGGATATAAACTTGACTGAAGCCACAAGCAAACCACTAATAATAGTATAAGAGGGAGACAGTGGCACCCACAATGGCAGAAAGACAGAAGACTGTCACAGAGACAGGAGAGAGAGCAAAAAGCCAGGGGCAGAGCCCAGCTCCCTTTCCTTTTACCCTTCAATCTCCTTGAAGTAAGAACTGTGGACACAGTCTCTGGCCAGCACTTGACTCCCTTCCGTTTCCCACCCAAGCTGTCTCCGAATCTTCCTTCTCCCACTCCATGAAGCGGAGGGTGCTCCCGTACTGACCCTCCCATGCAGTGGTTCTACCTGCAACCTTGCCTCCCATCTCTATCCCTCCCTCTGAGCCAGCAATCCACACTCAAGAGGGCTGGCCGTGTCCCCAACCAGAGCAATCCCCTGCATGATGGGGAAGGAACATGAGGCTGAGTGGATTCTGTGTCTCTTCTTTCCCTTGGCTAATTTCAGGCCAGCCAGAGCCTGGGCAGGAATCATTAGGCAGGCTGGCACAACCAGCTCCAACCCCAGGGTCTGCCAGTCTGCCAGTGAGCAGAAGGCAAAGGGAAGGAAGCCCACAGATGGCCCAGTCTCCTAACTTCCCCTAGGCAGAGGAGTACTCCACCTGGACTTGGACCTGAGCCATGGTCACCATCCTGTCTGCCCTGGGGGCCCTGAGTACATGTTCTGGGGCTTCATGCTGGTCAGCAGGTGCACACAGATGTGGGGGTGATAGCAATACCTTGACCTTGACCTTGAGCTTGAGCAAAGCACATAATGGCTCAACTAGGTTAAAAAAAGGGGGTTGGTGTGGCTGCTGTATAATTATTATTGGCCAGAAAAGTTTTCCTGTACCATTGCTAGTTTTATCCTAAGGAAAAAAAGGTACCTGTTCAGGGAAGGAGAGAAAAGTTAAGTCAAAAGAGCAGCATAGGTGTTGAAGGGGGTCCGTATCTCAGTGTGAGTCCAGGATGTGTCAAAGGCTAGGTGGGAACTGTGCATGCCAATGCTAGCCATCTCTGTTTCTTGGTTTCTTCCTCAGATAATTTCTGCCACATCTGTCTCCTAAGGGTGTGAGGGAAATCCAGTAAGATAATGGGTTCAGAAGTGCTTTGAAAAGGCCCATGTACTATACCCAAGTGCCTGGTGCTAGTGTCACTGCGCTAAATCACCCACACGGGGTCCTTGGGAGGACTGGATGAGATAATGGATGTGGAAGCCCCTTGTAAATTATAAAACATGAACTAGAAGAAGGATTATTAGTAGCAAGGCATGATTATCTATGTGGTTCTGATAACAACACCATTTTGCCACCTGCTGCCCAGATATTTCTGTAACTGCATGACTTTGCAATGACGTGAACTTTGCATGCTGGGGTTTGCCCAGCTGTAAAATGAGAACCCTCCGGGGACAGCAAACACAGCCAGCTCTCGTGGATCCTCAGAGGCAGCCAGGAGATGCACTGAGGAGGGGTGGGGCCACAGGCTTCAGAGAAGCCTGCTGAATGGCAGAACGTTGGCTCAGAGGACAGACCAGCACCTGGATTCTGTGTAAGTTCCTCTGGAGGCAGGTTTGGCTCCCGGCACCATTTACCAACACCTAATTATCTCCTTAATCCCCATCTGCCTTTGAACTGATTGCCTCCTGTAACCCGTCAGCTGCCCTGTGAAATCAGGTTTTTTTCATCATTCCCATTTTATAAAAGAAGAAACTGAGACTGGAAGGTAATGTCCAAGGTCACACATCTTTGAAAGCAAAGCAAACAGGATTACAGGATCTACTGGCACGTGGCCAGGGCTGCACAGGCCAAGCTTTTCCAATGTCAAGCGGGTTTATAACAACGGGGAGAGCTGCGGGTCTGGAGGTGCCGCTTTCCTCACGCTGTCTGTCATTGGTAGGTGCATTTTTTGTCATGCACCGGGGATAATTGAAGTGTGAAGGGGTAAACCACATTAAACACATGATAAAGGAGGGCCAAAATGCAGAGTCCCAGGCCCTGTTCTGCAGCTTCAGATGCGGTGGATCCAGGGAGTAGCTGAGGATGTGCCTTCTGAAATGTCCCCAGGGAAAGTGACCAGCTCCTCACTGAGACACTCCCACAAGGCAATCTTGAGAGTCTGTCCAAGGTTAAATATGCATTTCCAGAGATTTCATTTTATGAGGCAGGCTAGCCATGATTAAATTCTCAGTGTGCCCTATTCTTCAAAGAGGATACTGGCTTGGCCAGTCTCATTTCTTCCTTGTCCTTGTCAGAACAGCCTCTGGCTCCCAACCTGAGGAAAGCAGGAGGAATGAGGGACAGCAAGAGATGAAGTAGAGGATGAGTGAGAGAGATTTTGTTCTGAGAAGAAAGCTGAGGAGAGAGATAAAAGCGGTGTGCAGAAGCCAGAGGATTTTCCAGTTATCATCATCATAAAGAAGAAATGAGTTTTTTTCAACATTATTCTTGGTTGTATGAGCTCTCTGGATCTGAATGGCATGGATGATCATGTTAGCATCCTTACACAGATTTATAAGCAACAGACCCTGGGCACACAGGTCTCAAGCCACCCCTGGACACATACCATGCTTAGCATACCCATAGCAAAACAGCTACAATAACCCCAAAAGGCAAAAGACTCATCTCCATTCTCTATTAGCAATGGCCTTCTCTATTAGCAATGGTCCAGCTCTCAGATGCCTGCCCCCACGCCAGATAGCTCCTTAATCCCCATCTCCTGTGGCAGCTAGCTTCTCCATCTTCAAAAGCCTCACTGCCTTCTCCCCTTGTTACTCAGAGCCAGCCACGCTTATGGCCTCTGAAGCTTTCCTGATCAGCCTAGCCATGAGAAATTTCCCCCTTTTGCTTGCCCTCTGCCCCACCACTAAGTCCTTATGCAATGAAGAACACAGGCCAGGATTGGGTTCAGGAGCTTAACCTTGCCTTCTCAATACATTCTAAGACCCTTAAAGACAAGGACCAAGGAGAAACTTCTCTGCAGCCATGACCCCCCAATCTAGCTGATCATCAGCATTACCTGGGAGTAGGGAAACAGATGCCCAAGTCCCAGCCCAGACCTGCTGTGTCAGAATTTTAGAGGTACAAGCCCAGGAATCTATTTTTTAAAAGTTCCCTGGGTGATTCTGCTGAATAGTCATAACAAAGAACCACTGCCCTCCAGCATCTATTTAGCATAATGTGAAACACCTGGACCATTTCTTAGACTATTTGTTTCTTAATGATTGATGAATCAATCCAGCAGCAACTCACATTTCATCAGGCCAGTCACACCTGCCTTGGAGTTAGAATTGTGGTGCCACCAGCCAAGGTTCTGGAAGCCAAGAAGAGCCCATCCTGCAAACAACCCCCACCCAACCCTGCCCAGTGTGCTCAGTGCACATGAGGTGTCCCACATGAGCTCATGCTGGCTCACCCTCTTGGTTGGCCGTAGGATGGTCTTCCCAGATTATTCTCAGCAAGGCTGGGGAGCAATCCACTCATGGGGCTTCTATTGCCCCTCCAGAACCAGCTGTGTGACTCAGCACCAGGGTTGCTGTTGGACAAGCATGTCACTCATTCTCAGAAGCCATAGCAGCAAGGTCTGCTATAGTTTCCTCTGCCTTGCATGCTAAGTCAAGGGTATCTGCTCCATATGGCAATGCATAATTTACAACACAATTTACTTCATGCTTATATAGCCTATTCCATACAAAGCTTCCATTTGCATATTTATTAATTTACAGACTTAATGCCATTTTCTTAGTCACTTACAGGATGTGTCGCTGGTCCCTGTCTTTGAATTAATTTTAATCTAAGGTGGAAACATTTGTTAAAGGAGTTGGCTCATGCCAAAGTAATCAAATGCATTTACTGAGAGCCTAACTATGCTAGACTCCAAGAAAATTAATGGTGCAGAATGTGAGTCTCCAAAAACATCGCTGTAATGACATAGTGTTTCTGTTTTATAATAAGGAAATTGAGACTCAGAGAGAGTCAGTAGCTGGTCCACTGTCATGTAGCTAAGCTAGTAAGTAGCAAAGCCTTAGATGACCAGAAAAGTCAAGAAGCAGGGTTTTCATCTGCACAGATTTCCAGACGTGAAAAAGACCACTCCTCTACATGATTAATATTATTTTTCAGAAAGAGTACTCAACACTCCGGGTATTTCAGTGCTCACAGAGATTCTTGCTGCGTAACATAACACTTTAGATAGACAGGAGTGGTAGGTGCTCATTGAGACTCTTACTCCACCTGTTGTTGCCAGCATTGGAGCAGACCTACCTACTCAAGAAGACAAATGTTTTGGTCAACTTCCCCATCTGGTGGCACTAAAAATTTTTCAACAGGAAGGTAAGTCCATTTTCTTTTTCTTTTTTTTCATTTCCTACGTTAACCCTCTCTGTCCCAAGTCTCCTTCCCTCTACCATCTAACTTCCTGAAGGTATGGTCCTCTGGAGTTCCTGTGCTCCTCACTGCTCCATGGACTTCTCAATCTGTGGTGATATGGTCACCACCTCAGCCACCAATATCTTTCTACTGTCTCTAGATTCGATCTCTCCATAGAATTTGTTATCTTTAAACACTCCTTCCTTGGAGTCTAAGCCCCCACTCCATTAAGAAACAAATAGCTTAGAATGGTCCAGTTGGTTCACGTTGTGCTATCCAGATGGCGGAGGGCAGTGGTTCTCTGTTAAGACTATTCAGACTATGCTTTGCCCTCGAGCCCCACTTCCGTTGGCACCTAACTCTCTAAAGGGGGATGACGGCAGGATGAGAAGTGTCTTTGCCTCCACCCAAGTCAAAGTACACCTTTAACTTAGGTCTCCTAGAGCCAAACATGAAACAGAGAATCCCCGAAATGTAAAATTTTAATTGAGAAAAAGCTTCACGAAGCGAAGCTTTACCCTTATCCCTGAAACCCATTCCTCCATGCATTTGTCTCTTCATTCAGCAAATGTGTGCTGAGTATCTGTCCCATGCCTCCCTTTGTGCCTCAATTATGTTTACCTTTGACCCAGACCGGCAAGGATGCTGAAGTCTTGAGCTCCCCCTAGAGGCCAACAGTAACAGCGAGGAAGGAAAAGCCTAAGACTCAGCAGGCCAATATAAATGACATTAGATCCACAGTGAGATGCAAAAAGCACCGAGAAATGAAGGGAGCACCCCTGGGGCATCAGCCCAGGAGGCCCATTCACAATCCGTTCTGCAGGCAGAAGGGTGTTGTAAAGATATTTGAGGAAAGCTGTGAATTGTGATTTCAACCTTTGAAGACACACTGGAGGAAGGAAGAAAGAATATTGCCCTCTTCTGAGGTTTTGCTTTCTGCTGTTGTGTGCAGTACCTCGCAAATCCATAAACAGTAATTCAAATGCTTGCTGCTTTTAATCCCCACAATAAAACTGCTGGCCAGGTATTATTTTCCTTATTTTACAACTGAGAAAATCAAGGTCCCAAGTTTACACTAAAAATAGGTGTGATCTGGAATTGGAACCCTAACTTATTAAACTCCAAAGCCCATACTCTTTGTATTTGCCACACTGCTTTCAAGGGGAAAAAAGCCTTAGCTGTAGCCACTCCTTCGGGTCGTGCAATGTATATTCGAAAGGCCGACACAGACCTTCTTACTGCCTTAACCACCATCCTGGCCTCTGCGTGCCTAGGGCTTTATATATATTACCTCAGTCTTTACAACAAAGCTGTGAAGTGAGTATTATCATTATCCCCTTCCCAGAATATTGACTTACCCAAGGTCATAGCTAGGAAGTAAATTTGAACACAAGAGATGACCTAGAGCAGGGGTTGGTAAATATATTCTTTAAAGAGCTTTGAATTATAGTGGGAATGCAGCCAGAGACAATGCACGAATAGTGGACATGGTTGTTTTCCAATAAAACTTTATTTATAAAAACCAGCAGAGGGCTGGATTTGGACCACTGGCCACAACTGGCCACCCTCTCTGCTAGACTCTTCTTTGTCTTATTTAATAGATATTCTAGAGGAGGGTGGATCCAGAAGGGCCTCACAAGTGAACTCAGACATTTCGGGCACAGACACCTGATGCACAAAGGCACGACGGTGCAGATGTGTCTGGCAGTGGTGAATGCCGGATAGAGGTGTCTCTGCCTGGACAGGTGGACTGCATGGCAGAAGGTGGGACAGACTGCAGGAGGAAGGAGCCACACGGGGAGGACAGGGAGGACACTGAATCACACCGAGGAGTGACAAAGGTCCAAAGGTCAACAGATTTTAGATAAAGGAGTGGCCTGGTCATCTTAGAAAGAGCTCTCTGTGGGCTGAGGCAAATGTAAGGAATCCTGAGATTGGTGCTGGGAATGCCAGTTAAGGGACATCACATCCATGCAGAGAAGACTTAACGGTGCTGTCAAATGCCCATCAGAGAATGAATGGTTCGTCCATACAATGGCATATTATTCAGCCTTGAAAGAGAAGGAAATCCTGACACATGCTACCTCATAGATGCTAAGTGAAATGAGCCAGTCATGAAAGGACAAATATTATATGATTCCACTTATACTCTAGGGTAGAGGGATAAATGAAGAGTTACTGCTTAATGGGTACAAAGTGTCAGTTTTGCAAAATGAAAAAAATTCTGGAGATCTGTAGCACAACAACGTGAATATATCAGTGCCACAGAACTGTACACTTTAAAATAGTTAAGATGGTGCATTCTGGTTTGTGTGTGTGTTTACAATTAAAAACAAAATAAAAGAGCTAATGGGGTTGTAAACTATGCCAGCAGCAGAGGGGAAGATGAGGAGGGGCAGACCTGAGAGAAAATGGAGAGGCAGAAGAAAAAGATGGTACAGCCCCAGGCCGGCACACTCGCTCTTTCAGATGCAGCCAGGCTGGCCTGGCTCCCTTGGCTCCTTTCTTCTTCTCACTCCTGCCTCCCAGCATCATTAGGCTCCCATCCCCGTGAATATTGTCCTAACACTCTGGCCTGGGCTGTCAGCCGTGGGGCTGGGCTCCTCTCACCCGAGTCCACTCGGTGTGGTGTCTCCTGCCATATGTTGGGCCACCCTGTTCATTCATCATGCCTCCTGAAAAGTCTCTTAATTACATTATGTTCACAATCCATAAAACATAATTAAAATATGTAAATCCATTATATTCTTTAATGAGCACATTGAGACCTCAAAATTTCAAATTAGATATAAAATTGATGTGGACCTACTACTATTGATTACTCACGGTAATAAATCACACTCAATTTGGATTGAGATCACTTCCCTCCTCCCACTGGATTTTTTTTTCTCTTAGCATTTCCTATGACTATCTGAAATTCCACATGCTCTTTTAAGGGTAGCAGTGCCTGGCTTGCTGTAAGCTGATAACACCAGTAACAAGAACAGTAACTAATGTCTGTATTGGTGCTCTGGAGCTCACAGAGGGCTTACACAAAACATTTTCTCATTTATGCTTCAGCAATATTTTGTTTTCATCTCAACATAAACGTAATCGATTTTTCATTCCCGTGGAAAATATCAAAAGCATCACCAGGCCTTGTCTCCCTCTTTCCTCATTTGCTGCTTGTCCCCTGGCCACATCGCAAACTCTCACTCAAACAAGTCAGTCACTATTTGCCAGACACCCTGCATAGTTGTAGGACTCCACGTCTGCACAGGCTGGTCCTTCTCTGCAGGAGACAGTGTCCTTTTCTCATTTGCCTGTGAAATGTGTATGAATTCTCCAGCCCAGTTCTATTTCCTTTCCTGAGCCCCCCTGACAATGTTAGTGGCTCTTTCTGAAAGCCTTCTGCACCTCTCTACTTTCTAAGAATGCCTTCCATGGGTACCATTCTTTTTTTTTTTTTTTTTTTCCATTGGAGCCTCATAATGGCCATAGAAGACAGTCATTAAGGTAACACCTTCATTTTATAGGCCATATGCTTGTAAAGTTCATAAAGGTTAATGATTTGTCCATGGCCTTGCAGCCTACAGGCAGGGCCTCTGCCAGGACCCAGGCACTCAAATACCCGGGCCAGGCCTTGCTCTGTCTGATATAGAAGCTCCCCACTGCTTGCAAATCTTTTCCAAAGAGCCTCTCTCTCACCACCACTCCCACACATCTGCTATCAATATGCTACAGAAGCTTTAATAAAATACATTCTTCCCCTTTTGATTCAGTTTCTTCCCACCATAGCCTGAGGGTTTACTTTTATTTTCATAAGCTTAAAGTTGGTTTCACAGTTCAAGCTAGAAGTAAAGCACACAGTTTTAGATCCACACAAAGCCTGAGCTTGGATTCCCATTTGCCCACTTACAAAACTTGTGCCCTTGGCCAATATGTTGAACCTCCAGTCTTGGTACTTTCATCTCTGAATGGGAATAAGCAACAGTAATGACCTCAAAGGAGGGGGGCTTCTGTGAGACAACACATGTAAATTGCTGGCTTCTTTGTCAGCGATCACTCATTGTTCACTTTGATAATTACTGCCATTATTGTCCGCATTGGTATTCCTAACCTAGGAAATCCTCTCTCTTTGTTGGATGGGGCTCTTAAACATTTTAAAACATTTCTGTAACTATGCAGCAGAGAGAGCCAAGATGGCTACCCACCAAGGGAGGTTTTCCCTGAATACCAGAGATGTACTATGTTGGGATACATTTGGAAGGAGCTCAAGGGATTAATTTGAAAGTCAAATTCCTTGTTTTCCAAGGTCAGCAATCTGAATCCCAGGAAGGTAATGATTTTCTCATTCTTTATGTCTTTTGATAAGCATCTATTAATTGCCTAGCATGTATTAATTGGCTACCAATCTAAGTATCCAGGTAAGTCAAGAAAAGTCTATTTAATCCAAAATATCTTAAACAGGACTTTTATAGGTCGCCATCTTGATCACTGATATATTCCCAGTGCCTACCATAAGACCTGGAACACAGTACAAATATTTATTGAATAATGTACAATTACCATTCCTACTGCATCAAATATTTCATTAACATCACTTCTTTGCAATAAATTCCAACTCAGATCATCAAAATCACACCTTAGAAATGTGGTTCTCCATTGTTAGAGTTTATCAGAATCACCTGGAGGGTTTGTTAACCATAGATGGCTGGGCCCCACCCCCAGAATTTCTGAGTCGGTAGGTCTGGGGTGGACCCAGGAATCTGCATTTCTTAAATGTTCCCAGGTGATATTGATGCTGCTGGACCAGCAACCTTACACATAAGGAACAACTGCTCTCCAGGCTGGATGGAAGGAGCTCGGATTTCTGAATCACTGAACCCACCCTGGGCCATGAGGGAGAAATCAACTTATTAATGTTAAACCACTGAGAGTCAGTTGATCTGTTACTGAAGCTGAAATTACCTGACTTACACAGAATTAAAGGTAGTTGTTGCTGTGAAAAAGGGAAAGGTACAGTACAATTAGTTCCTTGATTATTATCCCTTGGCTTAAAATACTCTGTATACCCTAACTTTCTTCCCTCCTCCAAGTTTCCCATCAGCCCCATACTCTCTAAATTCTAAGTCCACCATGTTCTAGAAGGCACATGGTAGAAAGAGACCAAGAGTGAGGTCACCCCAGTGGGCCAAAGGAGAGCCTTCTGAAAGTTGAACTATAAGATCAGATGACTGTGAACCCAGTAACTCATCATTCTTTAAGGGACTTGCTGAGTGCCGACTGTGGATAGACACTATTCTAGGAGTTGCTGAGTGCCAACTGTAGATAGACACTATTCTAGGAGTTGTAATGATAGATACAGTGATGAACAAGATAGCTGGAGACTCAAAGCAAAGACTCATGGGGTTTTTCTCAATGAATGGGTTAACAATTTCAAGACATTAGAATTCTATTTTCAACCAGAATGGGCAGTTGTTGGTCAGCGTAGCAAAGGTTCATGGAGGTATCCTTTGGCCTTGGTGACACCCCAGGAGAGAGAGAGCACTAAACCCCCTTTGTCTCTTCTTATTAAGGGAGAAGTATTCCTTAAACTGCCTTAGCTGAGAAGCCATCATCTGCGCACCTGTGTACTGGGGCACAGGTGCTGATATGCTGAGGTAAGCACCCCATCCTTACTGTTAATTAGGTTTGTCGATGGAAAGTGACACAAGCTTCTTGGTTATGAATCAGTCTATCAAGAGCTGGGCTAATGTGAGTTCTCTGGAGATGGAATCCTCTCCCAGCACACTGACAAAAATGAAGTTTCTAGGCTAGCTCAGCCTAATGGGCCATTTCACAGGCCAGGACCCCATGTGAAGCCTCATGACACCCAAGCAGCCATACTTCCCTGTTGACTTTCGACCTTTAACATGGGCTTTCTTTCAAACATGGCCCCAAACTGGGTGCAGTTTTGTTCTTTCCAGACTTTGTGCATTCATCTCTCTGTCTGAAATTGTCATCTGGCTTAGCCACCAGTTACAGTCCTACATTTCCTAGAAATCCAGTTCAAATAGCCCCTCTTTGTGGTGACTCTTCTTGATATGTGTCTTCTTCTTTGAATTTTCATTGTACTTTGGACATGCCTTTGTTTCTAATGACTTATTAACTACCTATTGAATACAGGCCCTGATGTTGTTATTATGTATTTGATCCTAATAGAAACTCCTTAGTGAAAAATGCTGTTATGTGTATATCATAACTTAATATGATGGATATAAGCCTCAGAAAATTTAAGCCCAAGTTCACACAGTTAGTGTGTTTCCTGGGCTAGGATGCTAACTGGGATGTGTTAATTGCAAAGGTCACCCTTATGGTCATAGTTCTCTATTATTTATTTACTTGTCTGCCCCTTCATTAGCCTGTTAGGTTCTATAGGACCCATGTCACTAACTGCATATGTGTGTGTTGAATGAATGACTGGATACATGAATGAATGAATGAATTACTTTTTCACATGTCAAGGATGTGGTCATGTAAAACAGATTTTATACAAATATTTTATTTTACTGTCTTCAGCTTCTGCCTTGCTTAAGTGGTATCGTCTGTTTTTCCCCTCCATTCCATAAAACCGATTCCACTGAGATATTCTTGGAAAGATGTTCCTCCTGGTTCTTTTAGGGGAATTGTCCAACCACACAATGCAAATTTCATGCAACTTAAATGGCCCAGACATTTAGCTTACCTCTCTCATTTATACTGCAGTAAGAATCCAAGATGTGTTTGTTTAAGAGACAGAAGGAGACAGCCTCTAATCTACACATGATTTCTTCTCAACTGTTCTCTCGCTAGAATGGCAGATGGTTCACAGGCCCATCCTGTGAATGTTATGATACTTAATGCATAAGAAGAGTCTACTGGGGAAGAAAGAGAGAAGAAGATAAAATCAAGGACAATTACCATTTGTTTATACTTCAAATCCCACTTGCAGGAGAAGTTGAAGCTCGAAAATGGAGGATAGAAATGGGGGGTGGGAAGCTAGTTAAGTACAAGATAAAATCTAGAGGATTAGGCAATACAGTTAACTGACAGCAAAGATGTTTATTTCATGCAGGTACAGTCCTGCTTTCTTTAAATCTGCTTACTCTTTAAATACCAGGGCTTCTCTAAGGCATTGTCCGTTTCTTACATGAACATTTCAGTTAAATAAAATTATTATTCAAATTTTTTACAACAAATATGACAAATCATTGATGTTCTTAATAGTTAATTACCTTCTACAAATCAGATCAATAACTTAATAAAAAATACTTAGATCCTCCCATAAAACAAAAGAGAAGTAAAGTAATATTTAATAAACTTTTAAAACAATGTACAGTCACACCAGAAAAGGAAAAAAATTACAACAAAGAGGCCATTTTTCTTGCAAATTAGCAAAGATACAAAAATGATGATCCACATTTTAGTAAATATATAATGCGATGTGCCTCCTCATATACTGCTGGTGAGGATATGAGTTGATTCTACCTTTTCACAAATATCTGCAAAGAATACTAAAATACACATAAACAATATTCCTGAATTCTAGTTCTGAAAATTCTAAAGAAATAATTTGAGATGGGAAAGGGAGAGAAAGTTTATATAAAAAGATGCTCATCACAGTATTGTTATTAATAAGGTAAATTCAGGAGCAAACCCAATGCCTCCTAAATCTGGAAATGTGGGTTAGTCCAGTGCAATCCTGTAACAAAATATTCTGTCTTTCACTCATTACCTTTGTTTATATGTTGAGGTAAGATAAATGTCCATGTATATTTTATCCTAGGTTTGTGTGTGTGTGTGTGTGTGTGTGTGTGTGTGTGTGTTTGTTCTCATTTCTTCCATTTAACCCTTTATTCTATACAGAATTTATTTTGATTGAAATGTGAAGAGTAAGAGGACATGGGCCTAAATTCTGTTTTTACCACCAGCTGGGATACTTTGGGAAAATAACTTAAGCTCTCTGGGTTTTAGTTAACTGGACCATGGAAAGCAAAAGTAATCACATTTATCTTATAGATTGGTTGTGAATCTGGAGTGTGTGCATATAAGAATAGTAAGCATTGTTTCAATTGGCAACAGGGCTCAGGGGTGAGAGAAGTCAGAGAATAACAACTGAAATAGCTGGGAAAATCTTTCTGGAAAAGACAACCCTGAATCAAATATTAAAAATAAGGAAAAAGTGACTTCTACGTCCAGCCACGAGCGACTAACAGGGACTAGAGTTCCGATCTAGCCTAGGGAATCAGTTAAAATGAACCAGGAGTTTTCAGAAATTGAACAATAGACTGCACAGGTCAGTGATCCCTGCAAGAAGGGAAATGAATGGGATGAGCCTAGTGTGTACTCCAACTCACTGCCTACAGAGAGATTCACTGGCTAAGCATGTGGGTGGGGATAAAACAAAGCCAGGTGGCCTCCCAGGACTGAAGAGATAGAAGGCAGAATTTCAGCTGTGGGTGAGAGACCAGAATTTGCATGGAAGGGTACTGGTAAGGAGAAAGCAAAGACAGAGAGATGCAGAGGTCAACAGTGGGCTGCTCTTGTGACTTTGACAGAACACTGATCTACACGTGTGTATGAGGAAACTAACCAGGCCAAGAAAGAACCTCTGGCAAGTCAGCAGGAATCACAAGGGCTAGATGTAATTCATATTCCCACCATGCAGAGTGAAAAGAATTTCTAACACACAGAATACAGAGGGTGGTCCTCAGGATTGTGTTACTGTCACCGGAAAAGAACCAGGCCTAAAGCCAGTCTGCCTCAGGCAAGCCTGCGGGTTCTTGACTTCATGCAGGAGAGTTCACAACACAAGTCTGGGTGATTTGGGGAGTGTGTTTATTAAAGCTGGGGACAATGAAACAAAGGAAGGGCTTAGGGTAGAAAAACAGGAGAGAGCCTAGGGGGTGCTCTGCTTCAGTTCCCTAGAAACGTGGTGGGAAAGGAGTGAGCCAAAGCAGGGCTGCTGTTAGCAAAATGGGAAGTAAAAATTCATAGTGACAGATGTGAGCCAAAGCAAGGCTGCTTTTAGCTCACTGGAAAGCCAGAGAAAGGCGGCCTTGGAGACAGGATCAGGGGTTAGCCCAGGACAAGCTGTTGAGGCCCATTTCTCCCCTGGTTGCAAGTCATGTGGAGACCCTTAGAGTTTAGGAGAGAGAAGTAAAGCGGCATATCTGAGAGGGAACAAAAGCATGGGCATGCTCCGGAGAGAGGGAACGAGCTGGCATCCTTTGTCTTTAGGGTTTTTCTCTCTCCTGTGTAGGCGGGAATCCTAGGGGAGGTCTTTGGGGTGGGTCTTCACAGAATAGCCATTAGTTTTCCAAGTGTGTCCTTCAGTTTGTTGATTCATTAAAATAAGCATATAGGGGAGGTTGGTGTCATTCCCTGGTTAGCTTCACTGCTTTATTTTGATCTTAGGTCTGGCAGGATCTTCTCAGGTTTTCTGTTATTTCTTCACCAGACTTCACCCATCCTTGGGTTTGGCTGGCACAAATGGCACTAACTGGGTTTCTGTGACCATTACCTATCTCCTCCACCAGGGCAATTTAAGCTATTTATCCCCTGGTTAGGGAAGAGAGGTGTAAACCATTTGCTCTCAAGTGTCCTTGTTTAGGAGAGATAGGGTCCTGGGATTCATGAGCTGGCTGTAAATTGGTAAAATTGTTTGGTCTTGTTTAATTATATAATCTAGGTTTCTCCATTCCACTTGCCAAGAAATTTTTAAAGTTTTTTACTATCCTCCCTCATTACCTCACTAGTGGGGTGCTAGACTGCATGTGTGTGTCCCCTGAAAATTCATATGTTGAAATTTAATGCCCAATATGATGGTATTAGGAGTTGGGGCCTTTGGGAGGTGATTAGGTCATAAGGCTGGAGGCTTCATGAATGGAATTAGTGCCCTTATTTTTTAAAAAAGGTCTCCAGACCTGACCAGCATGGCTCAGTTGGTTGAATGTTATCCTGCAAAGTGAAAGGCTACCGGTTCAATTCCCAGTCAGGGCACATGCCTGGGTTGTGACAGGTCCCTGGTTGAGGCATTGATGTTTCTCTTACACATTGATATTTCTCTCCCTTTTTTTTCTCCCTCCCTTCCCTGCCCTCTAAGAATAAAATCTTTTTAAAAAGCTTTTTAAAAAGGTCTCCAGAGAGCTCCTGTGTCCCTTTCACCATGAAAGGACACAGCGAGAAGATGGCCCTCTATGAACCAGGAAGTGGGTCCTCAACATCTGGCACCTTGAGAAGTAAATGCTTTCTGTTTAAGACACCAATGTATGGTATTTTTGTTAAAGCAGCCCAAAGAGATTAAATGTTGAGCCAAAGTATCCTGGACTAAAGGTGGTTCTAGACCTGCCTCAGAAAGTTTAAGCCTCAAAAGTTTTAAATAATTCCAAGTAATTAATTTTGTACCAGACCAAAGCGCAAAACATTTAAAGAGATATCCTGGGAATGCAAAATCTTGTGCAACATTCGAGTACCAATAAATGCAATCCAACATACCAACAGAATAAAAAAGAAAAACTACATGATTACATAAATTATAAAAAACAAAAACATTTGATCATTCAACATTCAGTAATGATTTTACAATACCAATTTCTAAGCTTCAGCAAAGTAGGCTTAGAAGGGAACTTTCTCACCTGATAAAAGGCTTCTAGAAATGCTGAATGATTTCACCCTACGACTGGGAACCAGATGAGATGACTACTCTCACCACCCTTATACAACACGGAGCTGGAGGACGCAGCCAGCACAACAAAGAAAGAAAGTGAAATCAAGGCAGATAGATTGGAAATGAAGCAGTAACACTGTCTATTTATGGCCTATGTGATTATCTAGATAGGAATTCTGCAGAATCTGAAAAAAAAAAGATTCTAGAACTAAAAAATAAATTTAGAAAATTTGTAAAAAATAAGTCCAATGCTCAAAAATGAATTATATTTTAATAACTAGTAGTGAACAATTGGAAATAAATTTAAAATGAATAAAATTTATAAAAGCAGCAAAAAAAAAGGCATATTCAGGTCTAGGGCTAACAAAATGTGTATGATATCTGGTACAAAACACTAATAAAATAACGCAAAAACAAAACATAAATAAAATGTGGAGACATATCTTATTCATAGGTTGAAAGCCCCAATATTGTTAAAGAAGTCCAGGCTACTCAAACTGACCTCCAGATTTAATGGCAAAGTTCCAACATGATTTTAGAAACTAATAGGCTGGTTCTAAAGTGCATGCGTAAAGGCAAGGACCTAGAATGGCCAAAATACTTTTGAAATAAAAAACAACATTGAAGAATTTTATACCTTATTTTTACATTTGTTATAAACCTAGAGTAATTAAGACCATGATGTTGACATAGAGACATATAGATTAATGGAATACATGTATATGACCAATTTATATTCCACACAGGTGTCAAGATTACTTAACAAATGTTTCTGAAACAATTGCTCAAACATGGGCAAAAAAAATTGAACCTCAACCATTACCTCACACCACATATAAAAATAAACTCAAAATCAATCACAGACTTAAATAAAACAGAGAAAATCTTAGTAAGTACAAATTAAGCAAAGATTTCTCTACTGGACACAAAATGCATGAATTATTGAAGAAAAAATATGATAAATTGGACTTCATCAAAATTAAACTCTTGTTCCTGTGGGTATATAAGATATTAATATTAGAGGAAGCTGGGTGGAGTGTATACAGAACTCTCAGTACAATTTTTGTAACTTTCCTGTGAGTAGTTTCAAAATTAGAAAATTAAAATAAAAGTACTGTTAGCAAAAATTAAAAGTACACCACAAACTAAAAAAAAAATTGAAAAATATACATCTTACAAAGAACTTGTACCCAGATAAAGAACTCTTACAAACTAATAACAAAAATACAATCTGTTTTATTTAAATGTACAAAATATTTGAACAGATATTTCACCAAAGTATATAAATAGTAAGGACATGAGCAATGCCCAAATTTATTAGTCATTTGGGAAATCTAAACTAAATCAACATTGAGATACCACTACATACCTATTAGAATAGCCTTTTAAAAAAGAAGTCTGGCAAATACCAAAAGCTGGCAAGACTGTGGAATAAAAATAACTCACACATTGCTGTAAGAAATTCAAAATGATACAGCCACTCTGAAAAATAGTGAGTTTTTTCTGAAGTTAAATTTATATTTCTGATATCACCCAGCAATTCTACTTCTAGATATCTAAGAGAAATGAAACCATAGGTTCACACAGGCCAGTATATGAATTTTCATAAAAGAGTTATTTGCAATAGCAGAAAATTGAAACAAGCCAAATGTCCATATCCCAGTAAATGGATAAACAAACTGTGGTCTATCCATACAATAGGTTAATGGGAACAAACTAACTGAAATAGCCAATAACATGGATAGATTTCCAAAGCTTTGCCTAAATGGAAGAAGATAGACACAGGAAGCTACATATTTCATGATTCCATTTGTAGTCTTTTTCATAAAATGCAAAACTATTAGGGGAAAAAAGGGATGTCTAAGGGTTAATGAGTACGAGGATATGGAAGGAAATTGACTATAAAGAGGCATAAGAGAATTTTTTGAGGTGATGGGAGTCGTTCTATATTACGACGGTGGTGGTAGTGGTGACATGACTACATGCACTTGAAAAAACTCATCACCCTGACTGAGTGGCTCAGTTGGTTGGAGCATCATCCTATACACCAAAAGGTTGTGGGTTCAATCCCCAGTCAGGGCACATACCTGGGTTGTGGGTGGATCCTTAGTCAATGTTTCTCTCTCTCACATTAATGTTTCTCTCTCTCTTTCTCTCCCTTCCTCTTTCTCTAAAATCAATAACATACCCTCAGGTGAAGATCTTAAAAAAGAGAAAACTAATCAAATTGTATACCTTAAAATCAGTGTTTTATTTTATATAGATTATACCTCACTAAACCTAGCTAAAAACAAAGGACAAACAAGATGAACTTTAAAAAAATAATAATAATGGTCTATTGATACAATAAAAATTTTTTAAAGAAGAGGTAGGATTTAGACAGATGGAATGAAAAACAGATAAATTCCTGGCCCCTCTCATCTTTTGTAAGTGAGTAAGGATGCTAGGAGAGGCCTGGTGTTTTAAATGGATCCCCATCAAAAGCATTCCCCAAATGTTCATACCTTGTAATACCTGTTGTTCCCCAGCTTCTTACTTCCTCACCTATTTTCATATTCTGTGTTCTCTTTAATTATTTAAATGTTCAGAGATCTCTCCCAGGAGATTACATACATGTCTTGACTTTCTAAAGAAACTTTCTGCCAAGTGGAATAAAACAACTATACTTTTCAAATCTACACGGTCCCCAATTATCTAGTCCACTTTGGATTAACATGTACAGCTAATGTTGAAACAGGCTGCTCAACCCAAAAACTCTAAACCCAGGCTTTGGCAAATACACTTGGCTATTCTCAAAGTTTTACTCATTATGGGTTGATCCAAGAAGTACAGATTCCTGTTCTTACCAAACTAGGGTACCGTTCTAATGGTGGTGTGAGACTTGGGGTAGGGTAACAATTAAGTCATAATTAGAACCCACCTTAAGATGTTCTCCCTTTGCCCCCAACCCACTGTCAAATTTTTATTTGATCTGGAAAACTGAGACTATATCTTTGCATGAACAAGTGCCTTCTGAAACATGCTGTAGTTCAAACAGACCATCTTTCCCAGCAATGCAGAAAATAAAAGTATGTTCAACCCAAAGGTCACACCCTGGACACAGATACACAAAGAGAACCACCAGCACAGCTATACAATTCTTCTTTCACAAGAAAGGACTGAAATCTGTTGACATGAATATTTTCCCCCACCCAGCCTATGTTCCTGGTCCTTTAGGGATCGTTCAGCAAGCTTATCCATTAAGATTTCTCCAGGTCCTCATTATTAACTAGATAGCTGGAAAATAAGAAACTATCCTTTCTGTGCTTGACACCAAAATTGCAAGAAAGGCCTGATCTCTTGAGTCAAATTATTTTAAAAATCTACATTTATTGCAACTTGGATCTCTGGGGAGTATGACTTTACTTCTAGATTAAAATATGGTCTGACAGCAAAATCAAATTCCAGATGATATATAGGAAAACCAAATATATTTAAAAAAAAAAGTTTAGAGAAAAGCTGTTAACCCAGATTTGAGGGCTGGTTCTGCTACTCATTTGTTCAGAGACTTTGAAAAAACTATTAAAGACCTCGAAGCCTTGATTTACTCATCTATAAAATGAGACCAATAGTAACCAACTGGGATAATTGTGAGGATTAACTGAGATATTTTAGATAAATGTGTTTTTCTTGAACATAATAAGAGCTGAAAAATATCCTTAAATGCACACTTATGCCTGTTAAGCAATTCAGTACTTTTGAGCTCCAATATACCATTGACGATTTTTCTGTCACTTGTTAGCTTTCTGAGCTATAATTTCTTAGATATGATCCACTTATGTGACTTAACGAGTAGGGGGAATTAGTTCAAATCTTCCTAAACTTTCTTCATCATCATTACTTCATAAAGTTGAAAATATGTGAATTCAGCCAAGAAAAGTTGCCATATCTTCTTCCCTCAGGGAGTTCAAATGCTCCCTGAATATTTCTAAAGGAAATTTTAAAGGAATGTCTGCTTTCCTTTCACATGATGAAGTATAACTGCCTGTTTCTTCTCTGCTTTTCCATATAAACCCTTAATGGGTCATCTCAAAATTACCTTTTGATTGTCTTAATAACCAAAAGTCAAGGACACCTTAATTGTGCACGCAGGCTCAGTGTGGCAGTGAGTCTTCTTATTCCAGGTGACCTAGACCCTGCCTTCACCAGATAACTCCCCCAAATTAGCTGGAACTAATGACCAAAAATAAGGAAAAATCAGGAGTAATGACAAAAATGTGTTTTCCACAAGAAATTATGTATTATTTTTACAATAAGAAAATTACAATAATGTTCAGCTTGTGCGAGGAATTTCATCTCAGCCATAGCTAAACACAGTTGTACATTCTGTTCTGACACTTGAATCACTGGAACGAACATCACATTTTGTGTCCTTTTTCTACTTAAGTTTTATCCCGGTCCAGTGATTTCTGCAATCCAACCTGGTTATAAAAATCTGAAATCCTCTCAGAGGAATATTCAGTCAAACTCAAGTTCCTTTCATTCTCTCAGCACTTATCCATTTCAGACTCTCCCTTGGCCTCTCTCTACTATAAGGCCCAGCTAACTCTAAAGACCAGGAGCATTTCGCCCTCCTCCATAACCACTGCTGCTCAGTCAGGAGAGAAATGGAGCACACCCAGCTCCTAGACAATCGGCGCACTCGCCGCGGACCTTGGCTCCCTCCAGGTCATCTCCCATAACTTCCAGAGAAGCAGATAATTTTGCTCCTAACATGGAGGCAGGCTGACATTCCACACTAAGAACCAGAGCCCTTTAGATTTGCCATTTGAGTGTTTAGCATTGCACTCTCAAAGTCATACTGTTTCCACTGTAAGTCCTTCAATATTCCTCAATTGAGAGGAACAGGAAAGAATCTTTTATCTTTGTGGCACACTTATTTTTAGGTTTTTGTGACTTTTAACCTACTAGTTTCAGAACAGCTTCTCATTCTAAAAGCACCGTAAGTCTAACTACTATGGCCAAGTATAGCTGCTGCTTCATTCTGTATGTCTCACATATCACACTTGAGACATCTCCTCAAGATCTCCTCTAGTTTTTTTTTTTTTTTTTTAAGATTGTTTTTGGCTATTTGGGATTTTTTGTGATTCCATATGGATTTTGGCATTTTCATTCTGTTTATGAAAAAAATGACATTGAATATTGATAGGTAGTGTGAATATTTTAACAATGTTAAGTTTTCCAATTCATGAGCAGAAAATTTTTTTCCATTTATATGTATCTTTTTAAATTTCTTTCAGCAATATTTTGTAGTTTTCATTGTAAAAATTTTTTACCACCTTTGTTAAGTATATACCTAACTATATTTTTATGCTATTGTACATGGGATTATTTTGTTAATTTCCATTTTAGATAGTTCATTGTTAGTATATAAAAACACAACTGATTTTTGCTGGTTGATTTTATATACTGCAACTTTGCTGTATTCATTTATAAGTTCTAACACTATTTTTTTATGTGGAAATTTTAGGAGTTATGCCATTTGTAAACAGACAATTTCATTTTATTATTTCCAATTTATATGCCTTTATTGTTTTTTTCTTGACTAATTATTCTGGCTAAAACTTCTAGTACTATGTGAAATAGATATGGCGAAGTAGGTATTTTTGTTTTGAACTGGATCATAGTAAAAATTTTTCATATTTTCACCATTGTGTATGATGTTAGCTGTGGGCTTTTCATATATGACCTTTGTTATGTTGAGGTAATTTTCTCCCATTCTTAGTTTGTTGAGTCATTTTATTGTAAAAGAGTGTTGGATTTTGTCAAAAGCTTTTCCCACATCATTTGAGGTAATCTTTTAATTTTTGTCTTTGACTCTGTTAATGTGGTATATTATGTTGATTGATTTTTATATGTTGAACCATTCTCGTTTTCCAGAAATAAATCCCACTGGATCATAATGTAAAATCCTTTTACTATGCTGCAAAATTCAGTTTGCTAGTATTTTGTTAAGGATTTTTGCATCAAAACACATTAGGGCTATTGGTTTGTAGTTTTCTTATAATAGTTTAGTTTACTTTGTCATTGGTCAGTAGTTTTATTATCTGCAGTATGTGTCAGGTTTTTGTATCATGGTAATGTTGACCTTATTAATTGAGTTTGGAGTGTCCCCTTCCCTTAAATTTTTAGAAGAGCTTGAGAATGATTTGTGTTAATTTTTCTTTAATGTTTGGTAAAGTTCTCTAGTAAAGCCATCTGGTCCTGGACATTTGTGTGTGTGTATGTGTGTGTGTGTGTGTGTGTGTGTGTGATATGCAAAAGGAGAAGTAGAGGGGGCTATTGATTACTGATTCAATGTTCTTATTATAGGCTTGTTCAAAAAAACATTTTATGATTCAGGTTTGTAGATTTTGTTTCTATAAATTTATCTACTTCTAGGTTATCCAATTTGTTGGCTTAAAATTTTTTGTAGTAGACTCTTATGATCCTGTTTTTATTTCTGTGGCATCAGTTGTAATATCTCCTTTTTTGTGCCTGATTTTGTTACTTTAGTCTTCTCTTTATTTTTTCAGTCTAACTAAAGATTTGTTAATGTTGTTTATTTTTTCAAAAAACCAAATATTACTTTTGATGATTTTTTCTATTGTCTATTCTCTACTTTTGTTCTAATCTTTATCACTTCCTTTCTTTATAGCCTTAGGTTTAGTTTTTGTTTTATTCCTTAAGCTGTAAAATTAAGTTGTTTATTACAAATTTATTTTCTTTTTTAATGTAGATTTTTACCACTATATATTCTCAGTTGGTATTGCTATTACTGTATCCTTAAGTTTGAGTATATTTGTGTTTTCATTTTCATTTGCCTAGGGACATTTTTAAATATCCCTTATGGTTTGTTCTATGAACCATTGATTGATCAAGAATATGTTGTTGGGGAAAAAAATGGAACTATTGTAACAACACAATCAATAAAATATACTTAAAAAAAGAAAATGCAAATCATTAGTAATGACTTAACTAGTGGAAAATAAGGCAATAGAGAGTTATTTTCAATTTTTTAAAAATGTGTTGTTAAATTTTCACATATTTGTGAATTTTTCAGTTTTTCTACTTTTATTAATTAAAAATTTCATTCAATTGTGGTCAGAAAAGATACTTGGTATAATTTCAAACCTTCTTAAATTTATTAAAACTGACTTCTGGCCAAGATGGAGGTGTAGACAGACATGCTGAGTCTCCCTCCACAACTAAGAAGTAATACGACTACCTCAAAACTAGAAACAACCAGAAGTTCCAAAAAAATCAAACTACATGAAAGTCCAGCAAACAAAGATATAAAAAAGAAATACTCATCCAGAGAGGGAGGAGGGGCAGAGCCGGAGTGGAGAGGATTCGGTGTGGTGACAGAAGCAGTGGCAGCAGAGGCGTGCCAGTGGAAAGCGCAGGCAAACATTTTAAAAAGTCAGGAGGGACACCTGTGAAGCATTCCCAGCTCCTCACTGGACCTCGCAGCTCACCGTCCCAGCACCAGGAAAAATCAAGCCTCATTGCTTCTGACTGTGCACACCAGTGGGTGTTGGGGTGGAGGCAGAAACTGCTGGTATCTCAGCAGAGTCTGCTTGTTTAAAGGGCCCCCAAGGACCTAGAATGTCTTCAGACCCACCCACTCTGGGAACGATGGCCAGGGCAGCAGCTAGAGGGGCGCCAGTGTGGTGTGGAAGTGGGAGAGGTGCCTGGAACAGGGGCGAGTGCTGGGCTGGTGGCATTGTTCCCTCTTGGACCCCTCCCCCACATACAGCGCCACAACGTGGTGAAACAGGTCGTCCTGTACTGACGAATCCCTAAGGCTCCACCCCTTACAACATAACAGGAATGACAGCTCTACCTGGGACATGAAGGCAAACAAACACAGGAGCCTGTCAGAATGAGGAGACAGAGAAGTATGGCCCCAAAGGGGGAACAGATCAAAGTTCCAGTGGGAGAACTAAGCGACAAGGAGATAGCCAACCTCACAGATGAGGAGATAGACAACCTAACAGATGCAGAATTCAAAACACTGGTGATAAAGATGCTTACAGGCTTGACAGATATGCTTGAGTACAGCAGATGCATTAGAGAAGAAGTGAAAGGTATGCTAAGTGAAATGAAGGAAAATCCACAAAGAAAAAAAAACTGTGGTGAAGGGAAGAAAACTAGGGTTCAAATCAATGATTTGGAACATAAGGAAGAAAAAAAACAGTCAACCAGTGCAGAATGAGGAAGCAAGAATTGAAAAAAATGAGGAAAACTTCCCAAATTTTACGAAGGAGATGGACATACAGGTTCAGGAAGCATGGAGGGTCCCAAGCGAGCTGGACCCAGAGGAAACCACACCAGGACTCATCATGACTGAGATGCCAAAGGTGAAATATAAAGAGAGAATCCTGGGGGCAGCAAGAGAGAGGTGGAGAGTTGCCTACAGCAGGGTGCCTATAGGACTATCAGCTGATTTCTCAGAGGACACTTTGCAGTCAGGAAGGGACTGGCAAGCAGTATTCAATGTGATGAAACGCAACCTGCAACCAAGATTATTCTATCTAGTAAAGCTATCATTTGGAATGGAAGGGCAGATGAAGTGCTTCCCAGACAAGGTAAAGCTAAAGGAGCTTATCATCACCAAGCCATTATTATATGGAATGTCAAAGGGGCTTACTTAAGAAAAAGAAGATCAAAACTATGAACACTAAAAGGACAACAAGCTCACAACTATCAACAACTGAATCTAAAAAATAAAAACAAAATCCAACTAAGCAAACCAGAATAGAAACGGAATCATAGGTATGGGGATCATTTGGAGGGTTATCAGCTTGGAGAGGGGAGGGGGAGAAATAGGGAAATGATGCAGGGACTAAGAAGCATAATTGGTAGGTACAAAATAGACAGGGGGAAGATAAGAATAATATAGGAAAGGGTGAAGCCAAAGAACTTATATGCATGACCCATGGACATGAACTAAGGGTGTGGGATTGCTGGAGGGAAGGGCGGTACTGGGCAGAGGGGAGCAAAGGGGAGAAAAATTGGAACTACTGTAACAACATAATCAATAAAATATACTTTTAAAAAAATTATTAAGACTTGCTTTGTGGTCTAACAGGTGGTCTATACTGAAGAATGGTTCATGTGCCCATGAGACGAATGTGTATTCTGATGTTACTGGGATGACTGTTCTGAGCAGGTCAGTGCAACTGTCTATAGTGTTGTTCAAGTCCTGTTTCCTTATCAATTTTCTGTCTTATTATTCTATACATTATTGAAAGTAGACATTGAAATCTATAATTATTGTGTTACTGTCTATTTCTTTCTGCAGTTTTGTCAAGGTTTGCTTCATATATTTGAGCACTCTGTTGTTAAATGTACATGTTTATAAATATTGTATGTTCCTGGTGAATTGACCTTTTTGTTATACAGTATCCATTTTTGGCTCTTGTGACAATTTTTGACTTACACTCTTTATGCATGATATGAATATGGTCACTCTTTGCAAGAAATATCTTTCTCCATTCTTTCACTTCCAGTATATGTGTGTCCTTATGTCTAAAGCAAGTGTCTTATACATAATTTATAGTTGGATCTTGGTTTTCTATCTATTCAGTTACTCTATACCTTTTGATATGAGCGTTTAATCCAGTTGCACTTAAGTAATTGCTGATAGAAAAGGACTTGCTATTGCCATTTTGTTCATTGTTTTTTGTGTCTTATAGTTTTGTTCATTATTTCCTCTCTTTCCACTTTCTTAATTGTTTCACTGACTCTTTAAAATAGTTACATGTTTGAGTCCTTTCTAATTTTTGTGTATGTGTCTTCTATAGGTATTTCTTGTGGTTGCATGAAACAACTTAGAGTTATAATAATACATGAGATCTGTCCAGAAAAAGTTCAGCCATTGTTAATACAGCAAGAATGGTTTGCACAATATCAATGTAATCTGTCAGCCAAAGAGAGTGAACTGGAATGTGTATGCATGAACAATGACTATTTTACTGTACTAGTCAGTGGGGACAGGAGATGCTACTGAGTGAGCATGTGTACTGTGTGGCTGTCACAGTCAAAATGACTGAGTAGGGCAAAAACTCTATAAATTTTGTGTTAAGCTTGAACATTCCTCCACAGAAACAATTCAGATGATTCAGAAGGCTGCAGCAATGGGCAACTGGTGATTGGCAGCTTCATCACAACAGTGCACCCACTCACGCATCATGTCTCATGCGGTTTTTTTGGCAAAACATCAAGTCACCCAGGTGGCTCAGCTCCCCTACAGCCTAGATTTGGTGCTCTGCCACTTCTGGCTTTTTCCAAAACTAAAATCACCTTTTAAAGGGAAGAGATTTCAGACCATGGATCAGATTCAGGGAAAATATGCAGGGCAGCTGATGGCAATTCCAACAAAGGATTTTGCAGAGGGTTTTGAACAATGGAAGCAACATGGGGAGAACTCTTTGAAGCTTCGGGGTTCCTACTTTGAAGGGTACTCGGGTGTTATTTTCCTATGTACAATGTTTCTTGTAGCTTGTCTCTTCTTCAATAAATGTCTATTTTTCATAGTATGTGGTTGTATACTATCTGGACAGATCTCATCTTGTAAGATTATTTGGAAAGATGCTTACTCCCCCATTTTTGTAGGACTGTTTTACCAGATACAGTATTCTTTGTTGGCAGTTTTGTTTTGTTTTGTTTTTAATTTCAGCACTTTGAATATTATTCCACTCCCTTCTGGTTTGTAATGTTTCTGCTGCAAAATCCAATGATGATCTTATAGCAGCTCTTTTGTACATAACATGTTGCTTTTCTCTTGCCAATTTCAAGATTCTCTCTTTGCCTTTGATTTTTGACATTTGATTATAATGTGGGCCTTTATGGGTTCATCCTAATCGGAACCTTTTGAAATTCTTAAATTTGGATGTCCATTTCCTTCTCCATATTTGAGTCCTGTTACAGTGTAGAGTAATACCATTGTTTTTGAAACTTTATACAGTTTCCAATTTCAAAAAATGGGGAAATTTTGGGGAGTAGAACCCCTTTTGTTTTAAAATACACATTAAAAAGTTCTTAGGTTATAGAAGATAAAACCTGGGGTAAAATAGCTGGTTATGTAGAAAGCAGGGTGATCTTCATAATACATGGATTATGACTTTTTCCCATTGAAGGCTTAGGTAATAAATCAAAGAGCCCTCTCATAGAAGGAAGGAAATAAGGAAGCTTGAAAGCAAAGGTCAGCCTCACCACAGGCTGTTAGGACAGAAGCCTTAAGATGGAGATAGCTGTGAAGATGAGATAACACAATGGCAGACATGGCTGTGAAATTTTAGAAACAGTGATGTATAAAATCTAGAGTTTTTTTTATTATATTTCACCCCCTTGATCCCCTCCACCCAGCACTGCCCCCTGACCCCCACCGCCATTCCCTCAGGCAATTCCAAAATCATTGTTCATGTCCATGGATCATGTGTATAAGTTCTTTGGCTGCTCCATTTCCTATAGTGTACTTTACACTCCCATGGCTATTCTGTAGCTACCTATTGTATTTCTCAATCCCCTTACCTCTTCATGCATTCCCCCACATCCTCCTCTCATCTGGCAGCCATCAAAATGCTCTCCATATCCATGATTCTGTCTCTGTTCTTCTTGTTTGCTTAGTTTGTTTTTTAGATTCAGTTGTTGATAGATATGTATTTTTTGCCATTTTATTGTTTGTATTGTTATCTTCTTCCTTTCTTAAACAAATCCCTTTAACATTTCATATAATAATGGTTTGGTGATGATGAACTCCCTTAGTATTTTTCTTGTCTGGGAAGCTCTTTATCTGCCTTTCAATTCTAAATAATATATTTGTTGGGTAGAGCAATCTTGGCTGTAGGTCCCTGTTTTTCATGACTTTGAATATTTCTTGTCAGTCCCTTCTAGTCTGCAAAGCTTCTTTTGAGAAATAAGCTGACAAGCTTATGAGAATGCCTTTGTAGGTAACTAACTTCTTTTCTCTTGCTGCTTTTAAGATTCGCTCTCTATCTTTAATCTTTGACATTTTAATTATGCTGTGTCTTGGAGTGGGCCTCTTTGCATCCATCTTGTTTGGGACTCTCTAGACTTGCATGTCTATTTCCTTCACCGAATTAGGGAAGTTTTCTTTTATTATTTTTTCAAATAGATTTCCAATTTTTTGCTCTTTTTCTTCTCCTGGCACCCCTGTAATGTAAATGTTGGAACACTTGAAGCTATCCTAGAGGCTGCTTATACTAACCTCATTTGGTGTGTGTGGGGGGGGTGTCTTCTTCTTGTTCCAATTGGTTGTTTTTTATTTTTTTATGTTCCAAATCAATGATTTGATTCTTGGCTTTATTTATTCTACTGTTGTTTCCCTGTAAATTGTTCTTTATTTCACTTAGTGTATCCTTCATTTCTGACTGGATTTTTTATGCTGCTGAGGTCCTCACTAAGTTACTTGAGCATCCTTATAACCCAAGTTTTGAACTCTTCCTCTGATAGATTGCTTAACTCCATTTCATTTAGCTCTTTTTCTGGAGTTTTGATCTATGCTTTCATTTGGGCCATGTTTCTTTGTCTCCTCATTTTGGCAGCCTCCCTGTATTTGTTTCTATGTATTAGGTAGAGCTGCTATGACTCCCTGTCTTGGTAGCATGGCCTAATGTAGTGGGTGTTCTGTAAGGTCCAGTGGCACAGCCTCCCCTATCACCCAAGCTGGGTATTTGATGTGTGCCCTTTCAGTGGGCTGAGTATGCCCTCCTCTTATAGTTGAGCCTTGATTGCTGTTGACAGGTCAATTGGAGTGATTTACCCGGGCTAGTTAGCTGCAGGGACTGTCTGTGACCACTTACCACAAACCTTCACCATCCATGGAGGATCAGCTGTGCAGAGACAGGGTAGTGGTGCTCCATTGTGGTCTGTAGCTATGCACTAGATGCACAGGTTCTGGGGTTCCCTGGGTGGTGTGGGCCAAGGTCAATCCTCACCTGTGTTCTGCCCAGAGCCACCCTGTATGAGCTTCAAAGTAATCTGAAGATAGCTACTACTTGTAGTGGGCTTGGAGACTCCCAGGAGAAGCCAATCTGTGGCTCTAGGCTGGTGCTGCTAGTGGCAGGCCTTGGGCCACTTAGCAAGAGGTATGAGGGCTTACTGAAGCCAGCTGTTGCTTGTTTGATAGGATTTAGGATTCATGTGAAGCATAAACCAAGACCAGCCATTCATATGGAAAAGCCATTCAGCTTGAACGGGCTTATAAATTGGGTGGGGCAGAGCTTCAGAGAAACTCCAGGGCAGGGCAAACAGTGTTAGCCAGGTTGATGGGATCTCAGATATGACACAAGCCTGCTGGCTCTGTGTATCTGTGGGGGCAAGGTTCAGAAAAGGGACAATGGCCTCTGCCTGCCTTTCTTTCTGGGACAAAGCTATCCCCCAGCTCCCACCTTGATGCAAGACACTCAGTTTCTCCCTGTATGCTACTGGTGCCTATTAAGCTGCTCCCCCAGGGATGGAGCAAAGAGAAACTGAGTCTGAGTAAGTCTTTGTGTGGATTCTTTAAGAGGAATTGGTTGGGACTCTAGGAGTTTCTTCCACTGACTTAATCACCACTTGTTTTTGCAACCAGAAGTTATGGGAACTTAAATTCCTGGCTTGGAACTCTGGACTGGGGAGGCCTGGTGTGGGACTGGGATTCCTTCCTCCCAAGATACCCCTACTGAATTTTTATCCACCACATGTGGATGTGGAACCAGCCTGTTCCATGTCTCTGCCCCTCCTACCAGTCTGAATGGATGTGGTTTCTTTAATTCTGTAGTTGTCAGACTTACATTCAACTCAATTACTGTTGGCTCTGAGAGATGGTTGTTCTACATTTTAGTTGTAATTTTGACTTGGTTGTGCAAGGAGGTGAGCCGTGTTTACCCATGCTGCCATCTTGACTGGAAGTGTGATTAAATTTTAGTTTTGTTTATTCCTTTTATATGCCATTAACTGCCACCACCACTGTCAATCCTTCAGACAAATTTTGTCTCTGACAATAGCATTTATCCATTAATTCACTGAGTATCATTTTAAGTGCTAATGGTACCATGCCAAATGGGACAGACAAAAATCCCTGCTCTCATAGGGTGTTTCATGTTTGTGGTTGCTTGGGATATTGATGAAGTGGACTGGGCACAGCAGAGGTTCCCTCAAAATAATAAAAGCATGAGAACTCTGAACATCTTTTGGATTTGTGTGCTGGGACTCTGGCCACTGTATTTGGATATTAAAGGCAAAGAAATGGGAGGACTTTGGAAGAGTCACATTACATCTGTAATAATCCATATTTCATTAACACTTAGTGTCTTAAATCATCCATATAATAACTGTATTTTAATGACCAACTGCTGTTCTTTAAAAATTACAATCTCTGCACTGTTCAAATATTTTCCTGTTAATTTTTAAAATCTTTTGGATAGCATATATCTGAGACTCTGCAGATCCGAGCATGCCTTTGTGGACTTTAACATACTCAACAAGTAGACGCTTATGTATTGATTATGATAGAGAGAAAATCTGAAACTATCTTGATTTTAACTCTTCTGAAAGTAAATGTTCTTTTTGAAGCTCACAGGGTTATGTTTTTATTCTTTAAATTTAAAATCTTCACAAGAGATATGTCTTATTTTAACTTTTATTTATTTATTTATTTATTTTGGTCCTCTTGATTTCTAATCCTTGGAAATTTTGTAAGTTCTACATAGTTCTCTTCCATATTAGTTTTGAAGATAAAACTTTTATTTTGAGAAGAAAATGTGATATACATGGTACTCTTGTGTGTTTTCAGATTTTTATAATAATCTCAGTTTGCTTTTACATCCTCTGCCACTTCCCATTCATTCTTAATTCAAAAGACTCAATTGAAAAACTTCATGAATATTCAACTTTGTTTAGTCTGGGTTTTTCTATTACAATAAAGCAGGTGGCAGTCATATCCTATAAACAGATCTAGCAAGCACTACTGGCACAGATTTCTATTGTTTCATTAGCAAAACACAAAATTTAGGATTATTTCAGTAGCTACACAGGAAACTGAAAGAATCTATTTTTCTCTGTGTCATTATGTCCTTGGCCTTCCTCACTGGTACCATACTTGAGATAGTTTATTGCAATGTGCATCATTTCATTTTGGCTTATAAACTGTGATACCAGACTTTCTTATGTTTATGAAGTGATTTATTCCATGTCTGTGACTATTCCCAGTTAACAGCAGTTTCAGTAACATGCCTGTGTACTCTAAAAACCCACGGATTCCCACATTTGGAGCTCTCTTTAATTTCATTGGGGAGTAAAGCGTTAATTTTTGTAAGGAATGGAACATTGTTATTTTTCTTCTACAGCATCATATTTTCCCATCTCCTTGTCATCAACTTCTCTTAACTCAAGGCTCAAAACAACAACAGTTTACTCTCTTACAGTTCTGGAAGCCAAAAATCCAAAATTAGTATCACAGGGAAAAAATCATGGTCTCATCAGGTCCACTCTCCCTTCAGAGGGTCTAGGAAGAAATCCATTTCTTTCCTTTTCCATCTTCTGGTGGCTGCCAGTATTCCTTGGCTTGTGGCCACATCACTCTAATCTTCAAGACTATCATCTTTAAATCTCTATGCTCCATCTTCACATGGCCTTCTCCTTTGACGTACTGAGCCATCGTCTTTCTCTTATAGGAATGCCGTGATGGCATTTGGGGCTCACAGGATAATCCAGAATAACCTCTTCATCTAAAAATCCTTAACCTAATCACATGTGGAAAAACCCTTTTTTACAAACCAGGCATCATTTACAGATTTTAAAGATTAGGACCTAATGCCTGATATCTGTGGCTCACCATTGTTGTGTCTAACACTCTGCCAAGATACCCTACCCAACTCTGAACAACTAAATATCTACCATTTGTCATGCTAGCTTTGTTTGAAAAACAAGTCTTTTTGAGTTGTGCTGGGGAATTATAGATGGACTGAGGCTGGAGGGCAGTTTGAATATAGATGTGGGTTGCTGAGACCATGAGCATAAGCATAATTAAACATAAAGAGAGATGTTCATGTCTTGAGCCACAAGATGAACCATGGGTTGACCCTCTCCTATTTTCCTGTCTTGCTTCTGGCTTGAGAGCAAGTCACATAGAAGGTCTGGTCTTTCTTTCTTTCTTAGAAGACAGTATCTTGGTATTGGTACCTTCTGGTGCAGATCACCAACTCATTTTGGCAGTATTGTTAGTCCAAAAGAATTATTAAGATTGAATGAATGTGTAAGTCATAATTCCATCTTGATAGGTAGTATTTTATAAATGTTTTTATGTTCACTGAGATAAGAAAAATATATGCGGTATTTTTATCATTTATCTTATGATATTAAAAATGTTATTAAGCCACTTTTACAAAAAAAAAATCACCCAGAGCACAGAGAACTTATTAGTTTTTCCAAAATGATAGCATCTTAACTTAAATCTAGATTTAAGAAATACTTTGAGAAGTTATAAAGCCATTGGATTTTAGCTCTTCCTTCCAATGAGAAGTTGAGACAAGTCAATACTATGATTCTAAAGGCTAATAACAGGAGACCTTCCTGAAAGGGAAAAAATGCTGGAGAAAAAAGAACTTGAAAAAGAACACACAATTGGCCAAACTGAAGGAGGATACACTTCTCCAAGACTGGGGAGAGACCTACCACTATTAACTGGCAACTTGGTGGAGCTCAGAGATGAATGACCCAGAGTCACATCTAGGTAATGAGGTCAAGACATGTAGGATTCTAGTCTCATCAAAGTTTCTGCTCCAACTATAGCACATAGTGGTGGACATGCACCATTTTGTGCTTAGAAAATGATCATATCATGATTTTCCAGCATAGAACTATATTCTGGAACCCTTTCCAAAAGTTCTAGGCCCAATTTAGGGGCAAGGAATTCCAACAATGACAAAGCTTGAATTTCTCAACATCTTGTCACTATAGAGCTCAGGGTGAGATTGACTTTAATTTGGATTTGATTCAGGATGAGGTTTGACTTTGATAAAGGATTCTGATGCTTCTCTATTTATCATATTCAAATTTGGCCATGAGGAAATCATAATGGCTGGCCACAGGACTGGATGTAATATGGTGATATTTCAGAGACAGGTCAAATTTTGTGTTTGTTGTTGTCATTGTCAATAAGAGTGGACTTTACTTACCTTGAAGAATGAAACTTGGGGGAGAATGTTTCTGTGATTACCCCTCATGCTGACACCGTCTCTGAAATCTACTTGTCACAATTTAATTAGTAAAAAGGGAAGGAAATCTGTGCCAAGAAATTTTCTTCATCTCTGAAAACAATAGTATTTAAACATTTTATTAATCAAGCAATTATTATTTTTTGCTACTTTTGCATCTGTATTACCTTATGACTCTACGGCTCTTAATGGCCATTATGAGTTGTACATTTTCCTGAAAATCAAAGATGTCTGGGGTATAACTTCTCTTATCTCTATGGTACTTCAACTGCTTCTCATATCTCTAATAATTCTAGGACTTATTATATTTTCGGTCTTTATACCTCAGTAGCCACCTAAGTGCTAAAATAATAAGATATGAAACTTTTTAAACAATAAAATACTCTAAAATGAACCCACAGTCATCACTATTATATTCACTATTGTTTTGCCCACTCTTAACATTCATCCCATAAAAATCTTGGGTCTGAAAAAAACACCTAGAAAACTCGATTATGCCCAAACAAAAGAAGTCATCATCTTTAAGGCTGCTAACATGTACTTGGCATTTCCAAATGAATCTCCTTTATCTCGATAAGCAACAATTACTCCAAGTTCTTATTTTAATTCTAAAGCTACAAAGGACTGCCTCTAAGCCTGGAAACAAGTATGCAATGTTGAGGTCTCTATGAAATATTTCCTCCTTAGCTTCAATAGCCTATTTTCTGAGACAGAGATTGAATGACAGCTTAAAAGAGTACAGATTATAAACCCATTTAAGAGTGCTGCATTTTTTGAATTTGTCACAAATGGAAGGAAAAACCAGGGTGACACAGGCAAGGCTCAAGTGCCAACATGTGTCTTTCTGTTTATTCATTATTCAAGGGTCAGGCCCTCAACCAGGGCCAGAGAGAAATGACAAAAATAAATACATATCAGTGCAACAATCTGCAATTTAAAATAATGAAAAGCAAGATTCCTATTCATTTTTATGGCACAAACCTGACATCATTTCACTCCAATTTTCTATAATGGAGCCAGCTGGGCTCTGGGAGGGAACTAGTAATAGGTTTTAATGGGTAAAATCTGCCATTGAAACTGGTCGTTTTCTAACGCGATCTCAGTGCTTGGCACCCAGCCCAACATACAGCATCATGCTTTCTGCTGGGCTGCATCAGCTTTGCACAGGACCACTGAGCTTGGAGAAGCCTCTACCCTCTTCACTGAGAAGAGTCCCAAGCCCCAGGTCAGGATTTCATAGCCCCAGCTGAACAGACCACTGGGGAGGAATCAGGGAAATGTCAGTATTTTCAATAGAGGTTTGCCGAGATCATGGAAGCAAGGTTACAGAGAGAGGCAGGGAGGGCAGGATGGATGAGAGCATTGCTTTATGTGATGGCAAGCCCCCGGTCGATGTCCAGTTCTGTTTGGTTACAATAGACACAACTGAGATTTTCTGGGTCTGAATTAACAGTCAGTGAGTGTTTTTCACTCTCTCTTTCTCTCTCATTCCATTAAACCATTCCTCCTCTCCTCCTATTCAGCTCTCAAACTGCTGTTAACATATGAAAATAGCATGCAAAGAATGGAATGGGCTGACTGCCATGGAGATAAAAATGGGATGTTCATTCTAATTTATTTCATGGCACCACGCCTTCTCTCTGCCTCTGTTTTCTTTGCTAAGCAGCTTGATTGCCTCTTTGAGAATAGGACTGGTCTGGCCCGCAGCCTTGCGTTTGATCAATGGTTGAGGTAACAGGTAACCAGCCTTTGGAGGCTGGACACCAATCGGACAAGTCACCATGCCCAGGTTGACCTGGACACAGAAGAAGTAGGCTTTTTTTTTTTTTAACTTGCAGCAGATTTCAGACTAAATAATCTCTAAGATTCATTTTGGCGAAACACTACAGGTTCTAAAAATGAATGATGTTTTCAGATAATCTATACTCACTTTACCTAAAGCGTGTTCTACAATTCCTGCTTCAATTGCTTCATGGCAATGGTCTGCGACACAGATACAAGGTTCAAAAGCAAATTTAAAATGTTTTTCAGATGATAAGGCATGACCCAAACAGAAACTGTAGACACATTCAGGATACTTCCCTCCTAAGCACCCATGTATGTTTGCTAACATTGCCTGATTTTATAATCACATATCTTTTCTCTGGGCTGCCTCCATCAAACAACTGTGGCCATACTCTCCTCATCAGGTTTTGTTACTACAGGAAACAATAATAAATGGCACAAGAAAACTTGGTTGTGGAAGCATTATCTTGACCAGTAAATTGGAAACTTTCAATTCTAAGCCAGGGTTAACAGCCTCTGATTTCAAGATGGCACAGAAATCCGCTGCTATTCCTTCTTTCCCCTCTTACATATGAAGCTACTGACTCTGCAGCTTCTTTGTCCAACTGAAAGTGCTGCATGATGCCTCTGACCTCTCCGGAGCCTCCTGTCCCATCCTGCCCATCATTCACGCTACAGTCTAACTACATCCAACTGTGGGCATTCTTTGATCTTTCAGGTCTCCTTATAGTTAGCAACCCCTGATGCGTTTCTGTTCCTTCTTTCCACAAGCTGTTGTTGTTCAACTGCTCCAAGTAAGCTGCTTTCTCTGTTCTCATTACATGTTTATATTTCTATCAGCTGCCCCCCACACTCCAACCTAGTGAGCATCTCAAAAGCGAATTCTCCAATGTAAAGAATATATTCTGACATGTAGAAGGGGTTTAAGAAGCATCTGTTACAAGAATGGATGAAAAGTAAATGGAAAGTAAAGGACCCTTAAAGCCCCCAAACAAATGGCTTTTTTTTCCCTCTAGATGTTCCAGAGATACAGGAATTTGAGCTGGCTTCCTACTTTGTGCTGATTGCTGTTCTCTGATTGTCTATCTTTCCAGTACAGTCAACTCTATTGTGCATACTAAAGGAAGATAACAATGGTATGAATAATAATAAAACAGATATTTCAAAGATGATTTATCTTTGATATTCTTAATAACATGTTTTAAAGCAGTTTTTCTTTCCAACTAAACTTAGGGGAAATGTAGGAGGAAGCACTCTGAACCTTAATATATGCAATGCAATTTCTCTTTCTTGCTTTGTTGACAACTTGCTTTATGATTGTGGTCAAATCTTTCCTTCTCTTTGAACCTTAGTTTCTTAGCCTCTAGAAGTCAGTTAATTTTGAACCAAAAGGCATAGCTTCGGGTGACTTTGAAACTCCATTCAGTTCTGTGATATATTGTTCCCAATGATAGCCACCCAGTGTGCCTTTCATTTGTCTGCATCATAGCACACCTCCCAAAAAGAGTCTGAGCATTTTCTTCTCCCCTTGAAGCAGCAGTGCAAGAACTCTGATTAAGACCTCTGGAAGATTTAAGGCAGAGCTAGTAGACCCTCACAGCTAAACAATCAGGTGTCTAAGAAGCTTGCTGTCCTTCATCAGCTGAACAAGTAGAAAGAAGCATGTCTCAAATAGAATCATGGATATGGCTTTGGGAGTCACAATAAGATTCAGAGAAAACCCAGTTTTAAAATAATTGTACTAGCAAAATATCCTCAGTGTGGACTAAAACAAAAAACACAAAATGACAGGAGTCCTCTCGGTGCCCAACATTACACATTGGCAGGAAGCTGGATTAGGAAGCTCTGAACTGTAAGCACCAGCCCTGTCTTATACAAAAAGAAAAATGACTCTGAGGTCAGAGCCTAGATCAAAGGAGAACTGTGGATCAGGGAGCCACTCTCAGAGTATAGTACTGGGCCCTGATCAAGGACCATTTCCCACAGCTGGATGAACTGACGACATGTGCTTTTTGACACATGATGACACACTTTTTAAACAGCTGTGTCTATTGTGGTTATTCTGTTCTTATCTCACCATGTTGGGCACATTCGTGTGGGGGAAGGGGTTGAAAATTTGGCTTGTTTTTGTTGTTGTTGTTTGGTTTTCAAGTCTCCAGACATACCTGAGTAGCCTCAGCCACATCCAGACCTGAACCTGAGACACTGGACAAGACTGAAGGTCTTTGTAGTGGGTGGTTGAATTTGCACAAACTGTTGTGACTGCAGGGCAGACTGTGGTAGTTTACCTTCTTATGGCCACAAACAACTCTTTCCATGTTCCATTTCTGTATGTCTATGCAACCCTTCCCATTGAAAGGCGGACTCTGTCTCTCCTCCCTGTGAATCTTGGCTAGACATTAATTTGCTTTCCTAAAACCATGCCAGTTCTGGGCCTGGCCCTTAACAGTTTTAGTAACTTCCACTTTTAATCACCTAAAAAAACATGTAAGACCTGGCTATCTTGATGGAGAGAGTACCTGCCAATCACCAGCTATTCCAGCTACCCTACATGAGCTACCATGCGTGTGAATAAAGTCATTATGGACTTTTTAGTCCCAGTCAGGCTCCCCAGATGAGTGAAACTGTATAAGTGCCTTCATCCAACAGTATATGGAGCAGATAAAACATCCAGCAGACCCACCAAATTTTGAGAAATAACAAGTCATTATTGTTTTAAGCCATTGAGCTTTGGGATATTTTGTTACACAGCAATAAATAACTAAAACACTCCAACGTCTAATTGTCTAAAATTATATTAACTGTTCAGATTCAGAGTAACTCACGGTTTAGGTGAGCAGCCTAAATGTAGAAAGGAGACAAATTACCTGCTTGATACTAAAAACAAGTTGTTGATTATCTCCCATGAATGACCAAGGTTTTTTTTTCTATTTTGTTTTTTACCTTTATTTATCTCTGTCTTATTCTGTATTTACATTCTGTCAGGGCATCTGAATTCAAGCAAGGACATTTAGCCAATTAGCTGTACTTTTTCTGTGTAGAGGACAGTCAAAAGAAAGTCCCTTATAAAGAGTACAAGGTATAGAGAGTTGCAACGAGAAGTTCATGTTTGTAGAACAAGCTATTGGCATTTGGAAACAGAAATGATTGACCAGATGTTTCCCTTTTTATTCCAGCTACTTGAAAGAAAATAGAGATTAAATTAATTCTATTGCTTATGAAGGCACCTAGCAAAAGCCACATTACTTCATTGGGTGGTTGGTAGACCCACTGATCGATCCATTAATGAGAAATAGCAGGAAACCTCATAATGAATTATATTTGACACAATGCCATATTTATTATGAAGTAGGTCCCATTTGAATTTGAATTCCACACAAGAAGGTTTCATTAAAGAATTTTTCTAAAATCCTCATCATAGCATATTCTCACTAATAAGATATTACTAAAATCCTGGTTGAGGAGACAATGAAGAAAAGGTGTCATTGCTTTCCATAAAATCAAAAGAATGTATAATATGGTATATATGAATGATTAAGAGACAATTTTACAAATATATATATATTTTTAATTATTTGGAACCTTTTCCCTCTATCCAGAAGTGTGACCCTAGACTCATTCACCCCTTAGCACATCTAAATTCTTGACAAAGTTTATAACTGAGCTCTTGCAGTTGAGATGTATTTGAGAAATGGCTTTGCTTCTGGGTTTCCATGGAGATCACTTCCCAACTTTGTGGCTGAAAGTAACCTCTGACAACCATGGCTGGGGGTAGTTCTCAAGCTGTCACTGACAATTTTCTCCCTCATTTACTAGAAGCAACATTCCAGAAAGAAAATAACAGGATGACATGGGGAGAGCACAGTTTCTCTTTGGAACTGCAATTTTGGGAAGACTTCTACTGTCAGCTGCAAGCTCCTGGTCCCAAGGGAGGATGGCCCACCCGTAATCTGGGTAGCAGAGTGAGTAAGAAAAATAACTCTGGACTTGTGGTCAAACCAAGTAAGAGCTCTGGCCTGGTGGTGCTAACTGTAAGAATTTGGGCATATCAGATCAACAATAGGAGTATTGGTTTCTTCCTTCCTTTCTCAGGAAGGCAGAATAACAATTTTTTTCCTGCTTACGCCAAAAAATTCTTGAAACAGTCAAATAGAGTGAAGTGTGCTTTATAAACTGTTATGTGCTATATAGAAAGGAGGCCTTGTTCTTATTTCTGACTTTTGGACTATGGTACCCAATATCACCTTCGTTCCTGAAGATAAAGCCTAGGTGTGTGCACCAAAACTGAGCTGACAGATATTGTGTGTTAGATTTAAGAGCATCTAGGAAAAAATGAGAAAGTAATTCTTGGTGCTTTTCAGGTCAGAATTCATAGATACCCACATGGAGTCTATTAATTGTATGAACATCTGTTAAAGGAATGAACTTGCTAAAAGTTGCTTTCCTTCATATAAAGAAATTGCTATAATATTTTAGGCTGTGTGAAGGACAGGTCTAATTTATATATGTTTTCTGAGAACACAGGCACTACATATATTTTAAATGCAGCTAAAATTTGGCAAGTGATTGTAGGAGAAACAGTCTTACAACTGAATAAGGTCTTTTTTGAAAGAGGCTTTGTACCTTTAATGGATTTTGATTCTCAGACTGTTTGGGCTGAATGAACAGGTGAAACTGGATATTAGACATTAGCAGCTGACTTTTTATTCAGTAATCTCACACTTGCCCCAACTCCTTTGCTATTGCTAAGGAAATAAGATATTCTAGTATTTTACATCAAGCTAAGTCCAAAGGATACTCACTGAACTAGGAAAAAAAATCAGTTAAATAATAAACAATCTTAATCTACATAATGTCAAGTAAATAATTCAATGACATATAATTAAACAAACATTTATTAAGTAACATTCTATCCCAGGTAAGGTGGTAGGTGCTGGAAAAACAAGCAAACAAATTGTCACAAATTTGTCCTCAAGAAACTGACAGTTCAGTGAGTAATTATAATTTAGTGTTAGCGTCGTCGTCAGCAGCCGTCCGTCTCGAGAGACGATGGTGTAGCTTCTTAAGAGTCTATCTGCACCACCGAGAATGGCTGTGCAGTCCAACTCGGGAGTGACACGGTATCTGTCTCCTCCCGTGTTGAATCGACATCTTGCGATGACGCTGAAGCTACAGAGCCTGGGCAGGGTAATATGGAGGGTCTGCTGTTGCCCATGCAGCAGACCCCCCCTCTCTTCGCAGCTGAAGGGTCCAAGGGAAAGACGGAGTCGATACAGCTTGGGTTCAGGTGCGCCGCAGGAGTTGCCGGTGTTGACCACAATGTCAAACCGCCTTAGGGACTCCGGCTCCGGATTTTCTGTCGGGGTTTACTCCCTTAGCCTTTCCCCTGAAGAGGTATGCCGCAAGGCAGCGGAGGTTTTTTGGAGTCAGAGTTTTCCTTCTCTGATGTGCTAGCAGTGCCATAATAAAACCACACACAGGACGTAAAAACAACCTAACTAAAGAAGTTATTGATTTCTGGGGTTAGACAAGAAAGAATCCTCAGAAGGATGTCTCAGGTTTGTCTCAAAGCTTCTAAGGCATATGGTAGTTATACAAGTTTGTGAGGGAAAGACATCTAAGATCAAGGGAAAAGCTTGTGCACATTGTAGCATGGTCTGATAAAGCATATTTGGAGAGCTACAAGGTATTTGATAGTACTAAAAATGCAAGGCAGAGAAAAGAGGTGGCTGGGACTAGAGAGGTAGTCAGGAGTAGTGATGGAGCCTTGTGTGCCATGCTAAGCAACTTGCACTTTATTCTATAGATTTGTAGCATCCAGTATGACTGACCCTAACTATTTTGATTATTTCAATTTCAATTAAAAGTTTGAGAAATTATTTCAGTTTCTTAATTTCACCAGCCACTCTTGATGTGTTCCATAACTACATGTATATAGCAGCCACCACAATGAACAGCTCAGATACAGAATATTTCCATCATCATTGTCTATTGCATAGCACTGTCATAGATATTTGGAAGCCTTTGAAATGATAGAAGCGGGAAAATGCTCTGCTACTATTTTGCATTTTAGAAAAATAAGTTTGGTAGGAAGATAACTTGGGGAGGAGTAAGAAAAATTAGCATCTAATCTAAACAGGATTACACAAAACTACAAGGGCAGTGAGGATGGGATAGAGGTGGCAGATTTGGGAGGAAGAGTGGTCCAAGCTAACCTTCATCACTGAGATGATCAGTTGTGTGACTAAACTGATTAGGGGTGACAATCAAGATGGTCATTGAAGAAGCGAATGTGTGTGTGTGTGTAAAGAAGGGGCCAGCTAATTTTGACTCTGTATGAAAAGGGTAGTAGGAGGTTGCTGGAGATAATAGGATGGCTAGAATCAACTAAACAGATTCCATGGCCCCATGTAGGCTATGAAGTTGACAGCCTGTAATTTCCATTTTCAAGCAATAACTTTGCCATTTCTAAAACCACTGGCGTATTTATCTTCCAGTCAAAGCACTTGAATATCTTCATAAATCTTTAAGAGGTTGAGAGGCACATTTAGAGAATGAGGTTCTCATGAAAATCTTACAAGAAAGTATGGTTCAAAGTTTCCAGTGTTCTGGTATTTTAACAATGTCTTTGTCCATAGGAATGACTTCAAGTGTGACTTCCTACAGTGCCTTCTGATTGGATTGATCATTTGATGATCTATCCATTTGATAAATGGCCCAATTAACCAAAGTAGTATTTGAGGTTTCTATTACACCACTTATAGACAGATGGAAGCTAGGAATTCAAGGTTTAATATTTTGCAAAATTGTAATGTTGGGACGTTAAGTCTTCCTGAGGAAGTATCCCTGACCCCCTTGCTCTAAGCATTCTTCTCTTAACTATTTCTTCCCACATGCCATGGTATTAATATGCACTATGACTAATAATAATTATGGCTATTATTTATTGAGCACATGTTATGTGCCAGCCCTATGTTTAATTCTTTTAAACATTATCTCCCCGTATTATCTTGTTATGAGTGGTTGTGTCAGGTCTCAAATCTAGGTTTGTTTGATTCCAAAACTATGGTTTTAATTGTTTTATGCTGCCCCATCCCTTCAGAACGCTGTGGGGCCAGTTGGGTCTTCCATTAAGGAATTACCAGCAGAGCTTGCACTTGGCTATCATTTCCATAGCCATAAAAAAAGGTTTTTTTTTAATGAGTCATAAAAAATAAGAAAAAGCAGAAATACTGGTCTGCAGTGGTAGAGAGAAGAAATGACAGCTGGTACCTGTGACTGTAAGAGGCCTTGTCCTTTCCTTCCTCCAGGATAACGCAGACACAGCGTGACAAGATCAATCTGGGAAAGTGGTAATAAATAAATAAATAAATAACTACAATATGTGGATCCAGAATGAGGCGTGGTGTTCAGCTAGAAATTGCGGTCAGCAAGGAAGCTGTAACAGACATCAACAGGACCAGGCCAGGAGATGCCATATCTCTTAACCACTCCAGTCCTCAGGGGGCGAATGGCCATTTAATACAACTGCCAAAGGAAAATCCACTAGACACAGATTATAAATATCTATTAAACATGTGAAAACATGCAAACCTACCATTTTATGCCTTCCAAAGCAGCTAGGAACTTTTCTTATAGGACTAGGCTAAAATGGGCAATCACATACATTGCTGATAGGTGGGTAAATGCGAAAAATCTTCTAAGAAAGCAATTTGCAATGTTCAAAAAGGTTAACTGTGATTTTCTTTTATCCTCAATTCTACCTCAAGAAACATATTCTAAATAATGAACTCAAATACAAATACAAATGACCTCAGGAGAGAGATGGAGAAGTAAATTCTGGAGTGTTCATAATCTGAACTTTTTGCAGTCAATCAAAACAGATTCCACTAAGATAAAATGTGCATTAATAAATATCGCAGGGGAATACAATAAAATGCCACTCGTAGATGATTCTAGATTTGGGAATTGTACATGCTTTACTCTTTTTCTTCTATAATTCCAAAGTTTTTGACAGAAAAGACTTTAATTACAATTAGCACATACTTGAGAAGTATTTTGATATAGTGGAAAGAGCACTGTGCTTTGGAGTCAGACTTCCTGGGTTCAGATACCAGTTCTATACTTATTAACTATGTGACATTGAGCCATGTGTTTAACCACTCTGTATCAGTTTTCTCTTCTATATAATGCAATGATGATCATATATACCTCACAGAGATTAAACGAGTTAATATATATAAACTGCATTTTGAACAATGCCTGAACATAGAAGAATTATATAGTGCTAGTGATTACTGTTATTTATATGAATATTGTGACACACTAAGGAAGAAATATCTGAGTTTTAATTAAAGCTGAGTTATGTATTAACTGTATAATATTCAGGTAGCTATCAATCCTATTGAAACACTTTTTTTCAATTATAAAGTGAATGTAATAATGGCATCTTGTGTTTTTATAAAAATTTTGATTATGTGTAAAATATATTTATAATATATTGTCATATAAAATGGTTGTTTGCAAAGGTTATTACCTACATACCCTACATATAATATATATACATAGTGTTTATGTACAAGTATATATGTATAATATATAACATATACATACATAGTATAAGCTAAATACATAAATAACTTATGCACATAATATAAACTATATCAATTGTAGTTATTAAGTTTATAATCAGAAAAATAGGTTGTAAACCTGAGAAGAACATATGTAGAGAACATTTGGGGGTCATCATTCTCTTGAAATATCTTGTTTGTGTTCTGCAGTGTACCTAATGAACAGACTTCATGATGTAATTCTGTGCTACGAGTACTAACATAGTACACTGTGAGAAAAAGAAACACTACTTAATTCAGTATTGTATCAAATATTCCCAAATGTCCAATCACATGAAATAGTGACAAAAGTCACAACTTAGTCCTCTGAGGCAGCAATGGCCACCTTGGAAATGATTATTCTTTTTAAGGGGCTGCCTGATAATAAAAAAACAGTTAAGGGATCACTCAGAATATTTACAGTTTAAAGAAGGCTATTTAGAGAAGATTATAGAGAGAGGAGCTGAGCAGAGTGTGTCCAGGGAGAATGGAAGGGGTGTATGTGTGTGTGTGTGTGTGTGTGTGTGTGTACTAAGTGGGGGAGAGGAGGGGGCTTTCCTAACACCCTTTTCCTCTAAGACACATACCTGATTTCTCACAGTGGAGGTGGTTGCCCCTTGAAAACACATCTCACAGAGAAGATCAAGAAGTATGCATGGCTCAACTGTGACTTCCCAGGTAATTGCCAGGTGCCTTCCCTGTACCCTCTGACCTGAACATAGTTACTGCATTGGCATCAGGTCTCTGCACCCTGTACATTCAGTTCTAACTCATTGACACATATTAGATACAAATTGTCCATCTAAATAAGAAAGCTCCATACTCAGATGAAAACTATTGATTTCCAATCTACTACCTAAAAGATTCTTTCATTAGGCCATATTAGGTAATTTGCTTCAATTCTGACTTTTGGATTTGGGCCTGAAATTCCATTTTCAAGCCATAACATTGTGCTGTTTAATTGTTTGGAAGGAAGAGAGAAAGGAAGGAAGGAAGGAGAGAAGGAAGGAAAGAATTGCTGTGAACCAGGGCATTTATTCAGGATTCTAGGATCACCTTGCCTCTCATATTACCTGCCATGCTCCAACTCTTACCAAAAATGTGTTAAGGAACTTAACATCTGATTCTTACTGGTGAATCAGGAAAATGATTAATACTTGATTATAACACCGCCTTTGCTCCTCCTGAAAATTAACACTTTATTGCATGCTAAAAAGATGCCCTGTATCAGCCTCTGCATTAAGAATGCAATTACCACTTCCAGCCAAGATGCAGGCCTAGACTGACATGCTCCATCTCCCTCCACAACTAAGAAGGAATACAACTACCGCAAAACCAGAAATAACCAGAAGTTCCAGAAAATAAAGCTACGTGGAAGTCCAACATATGAAGTTATAAAGAAGTGGTACTCGTCTGGATGGGTAGGAGGGGCAAAGCCAGGGCAGAGAGGTCAAGCTGTGCTGGCAGAGGCAGCTGCAGTGATGGGGACAGGACAGCGGTAAGCACAGACACCCATATTTAAGGGGAGGCAAGAAGAGCCTGGGGAGCACTCCTGGCTACAGACCAAACCCATCAGCTCGCTATTCCAATGCCGGGGAAGGCAGACCCCCATTGCCTCGGACTGTGAGAGCCAGAGGGCGTGGAGATGGAGGAGGAGGCTTCTGGTCTCTCAGCAGAGAGTGAACGGCAGGAATCCATCTTAGACCCCTGCCCCCACACAAAACACCACAGCATGATGAGACGAGTTGCCTGGTAGTGACGAGTGCATGGGGATCTGCCCCCTATAGCATAAGAGATGTGACAGCCCCACCCATGAAGCAAAGGTAAACACAAAACTGTCAGGATGGCACAGATCATGATAGAGATCCCAGTGGCGCAGCTGACCAGACAGCAAATATCTAACCTAACACCTCAGCAGATAGGAAATCTTTCTGAGGCACAGTTCAGAGCTTTGGTTATATGAATGCTTAGAGACCTAACAGCAGATCTTAAACAAGATGGGGAAGAAATGAAAGCCAGTGAATGAATGAAATGAATGAAAACACATATGAAACTAGTGGTGATGGAAAGAAAACCAGGGATCAAATCAACAAATCAGAACATAGGGAAGGAACAAACAGTCAACCAGCGCAGAAAGAGGAAACAAAAAGTGAGGAAAATGAGGAGAGGCTCAGAAACCATAGGACAGTAATAAGCAGGCCAACATCCAAATCATAGGGTTGCCAGAGGGTGAAGAAGAAGAACTAAAAATTGAAAAAATTATGTGAAAAAATAATAAAGCAGAACTTTGCTAACTTGGGGAAGGAAATGGAATTACAGGTCCAGGAAGCACAGAGGGTTCCCCCCAAAAAAATTGGACTCAGGGACAATCACACCAAGACACATTATAATCGAAGTGTCAAAAATTAAGGATAAAGAGAGAATCTTAAAAGAAGCAAGACAGAAAAGAATTATATACAAAGAGGTCCTAATAAGACTATCGACTGATTTCCCAAAAGAAACTCTGCAGGCAAGAAGGGACTGGCAAGAAATATTCAAAGGAATGAAAAGCAAATACCTACAACCCCAATTACTCTATCCAGCAAAGCTGTCATTCAGAATAGAAGGGCAGAGAAAGTGCTTCCAGGACAAAGTAAAACTGAAGGTGTTCATCAGATCCAAACCACTGTTACATGAAATGTTAAAGGGACTTGTTTAGGAGAAGGAGGATCAAAACTATGAACACTAAAATGAAAACTGTATCACAACAACCAACAGCAGAAGCTAGGGAACCAAAACAAAGGCAAACTAAGTAGGCAACGAGAGTGGGAAAAGAATTATAGGTATGGGGAATATTTTGGGGGGAGGTCAGCAGGGAGGGCGAAGGAGGGAAAGGGAGGGAGGTGGTACAGGCATTAAGAAGCATAGTAGGAGGGAGTGGAGTAGACAGGAAGATGTTGAGAAGAACTATATGCACCACCAATGGGCATGGACTTAGGTTGGGGGACAACTGGAGGGAGGGGGGTCACTGGGTGGAGGGTAACAAAGGGAAAAGAAATTGGGACAACTGTAACAGCATAATCAATAAAGCATATTAAAAAAAAACAAAAGAAGGCCATTGCCCACACCTCACATTATAGACAAAGGATGATTTTCCTAAATACATAGTGAGCCTTTACAAATCAATAAGAACAAAAATCAGTAACCAATCTCAGCTGGAAAGTGCAGAAACCTTGTCTGTTAGGATAATCACTGCACTTCTGGTACCCAAAGATGCTTAAGAGGAAATTTATAGCATTAAAGGCAACTAAATCCAGTAGCCTAAGCATCTATCTTATAGTTTAATAAGATAGATGCTCTTCCCTAGTTTAAGGGAAAGAAGAGCAATTTAAAACTTAAAGAAAGAAGAAAAAAATAATAAAAATTAGAACAGAAGTCAATAAAATTGGAAGCAAAATAATAATAGAGAAAATCAACAAAATCAAAAGTTGATTATTCTCTACATTGTTGCTATAGTGGCTGAAATTTCACCAACAGTGCACAAAGGTTCTTTTTTTCCATAGCCTTACCAGACTTATTTCCTGTTGTGTGTTTTTTGTTTTTTGCTTTTTAATTATGACAGGCATGAGGTGGTATCTCATGGTTAGTGAGTGTCACAAGGTTGCAATTTATAAGGTAAACTTACAAAAGTCAATGTGGTTTTTTTTTTTTTCATGAACAATAGAAATTTGAAATTTTGTTTAAATTCTACTTACAATAGCTCTCCTAAAGTGAAATACTTAGGTATAATACTAGGTATAAATCTAACAAAATCTGTACAAGACATATGCTCATGTCCTTTAATAGGAAAATGGATTTTTAAAAATAGTATATGCATCCAATGCAATATTTTTCAGTGATAAAAGGAAGTGAGTTATCAAGACACAAATAGACATGGATGAATATTAAATGCACATTGCTAAGTTTAAAAAGTTAGCCTGTTAAAGTTACATAATGTTCGACATTTTTTAAAAGAAAAACCTTTGGAGGTGATATACAGATTAGTTACCAGGAGCCGGGGTTCCAGGGGAGAGAGGAGGGGACGTTTTAGGAATGTTAACCATTCACTATGATTCTGTGATGGCAGTTGCAAGACACTAGGCATTTGTCAAAACCCATGGAACTTTACAACACAAAATATGAACCTTAAAGTGTGTACATTAAAAAATAATTTAGGAGTACAGAGGATCCCAGATGGAATTCAGAATGTAACAAAAACAATTTAAATGTATTACAAATATGTAAAACAACCTCACTGAAGAAGATTGGGAGAAAATGTGCTGGAATTAAAATTAAATGCAAAATAAACTATACATTAGTGATATACTCTAGTTGAAAACTGTGTATACCACAGAGATATAAGTAACCTATTCTGATACCACTATACATTTATATTTGAAATGAACAATGAAGTAAATGGATGGAGGGTGTGGGAGTCAGACTTCTCACTGTTGGATGGAAGTTTATGTATCAGCAATGAGAAGAGACTAGAATAATTTTTAATACTATTCTCCAAAAGAACAAGACTCCTTGGAGAAGTTGCTGATTCTAGGATTAGGATAGAAGATATATAGTATGAGCCTGGTGCATCCCATAGTGCCAGAAAGTAAGGCCTATCCCCCCCACAACATAAAAAATAAAAACAAACAAATGAAAAACAAAAAAGTGCAATGATGGGGATATGTGAAAAGAACACAGGAGCCAATGAAAGGACTCCTGATGGCTGATGCTGAAACAATTTGAGCAATAAATAAAATAGGATTCAATTATAACCAAAAATATAAAATAAATATTCATGAGTCTAAGCTATTATAAATAATTGAGTAAGCAAATAAATGGGAGAGAGTAGACAAATCTTCCATGCAGAATTTCAAATAATTTATGTAGCTACTCCACCTTTGAGGAGGTGGAGTATAACCTCCACCCCATTCCTTAAATGTGGGCTGAACATAGTGATTTCTTTCCAAAGATTACAACATGGTAGAGGAGAAAAAGAAAAGTAACTTTACAGAGGAGAAACCTGGTAAAGAGGACTTTAGCCAGGTGATCAAGGTCAACTTTAACAGTCATAAATCATGTTGATAATATGTACCCTTGATATGATGTGAAGAAAACAGCACTTTACCTCTTTGTTCTTCCTCCCAAAAACTCACACACACACACACACACACACACACACACAACAGTCTAATAATAAGAAGAATATCAGATAAATTCCAATAGAGGGGTGTCCTATAGTACATTCTACCAGGACTCCTCAAAATCATCAAGGCCAAGTTTAGAATAGGACTTCTGGCCAAGATGGAGGTGTGGACAGAGATGCTGCATCTCCTTCCACAACTAAGAAGGAATGTAACTACCTCAAAACTAGAAACAACCAGAAGTTCCAGAAAATCAAACTGCAAGAAAGTCCAGCAAACAAAGATTACAAAGAAGAAATACTCATTCAGACAGGTAGGAGGTGTGGATCCAGGGTGGAGATGAAATGGTGTGGTAGTGGCAGCAGTGGCGGCAGTGGGAGGCCAGCAGAAAGCACAGTCACACGTTTTAAAAAGTCAGGAGGGACACCTGGGGAGCATTCCCAGCTCCTCACTGGACCTCAAAACTCACCATCCCAGCACCAGGAAAAATCAAGTCTCATTGCTTCTGACTGTGCAGACCAGTGGGGGTTGGAGCAGAGGCAGAAACTGCCAGTCTCAACAGACTCCGCTTGTTTAAAGGGCCCCGACAGTCCTAAGAAGTCCACAGACCCACCCACTCTGGGAACGACAGCCAGGGCAGCAGCTGGAGAGGCTCCAGTCTGGTGAGGATGTGGGAGAGGTTCCTGGAAAAGGGGCGAGTGCTGGGAAGGTGGCATTGTTCCCTCTTGGACCCCTCCTACACACACAGTGCCACAACGTGGTGAAACAGGTCGTCCTGTACTGACGAATCCCTAAGGCTCCACCCCTACAATGTAACAGGAGCAACAGCTCTACCTGGGATGCAGAGGCAAACAAACACAGGAGCCTGTCAGAATGAGGAGACAGAGAAATATGGCCCAAAAGGGGGAACAGATCAAGATTCCAGTGAGAGAACTAAGCAATGAGGAGATAACCAACCTCACAGATGAGGAGACAGACAACCTAACAGATGCAGAATTCAAAACACTGGTGATAAACAAGCTCACAGGCTTGACAGATATGCTTGAGTATGGCAGACACATAAGGGAAGAAGTGAAGGTTATGTTAAGTGAAATGAAGATAAATCCACACAAAACCAATGGTGAAGGGAAGGAAACCAGGGTTCAAATCAATGATTTGGAACATAAGAAAGAAAAAAAAAAACAAAAAACAGTCAATCAGTGCAGAATGAGGAAGCAAGAATTGAAAAAATGAGGAAAACTTCCCAAACTTTGCGAAGGAGATGGACATACAGGTCCGGGAAGCATGGAGGGTCCCAGGAGAGCTGGACCCAGAGGGAACCACATCAGGACGCATCATGATTGAAATGCCAAAGGTGAAAAATAAAGAGAGAATCCTGTGGGCAGCAAGAGAGAGGTGGAGAGTTGCCTACAGTGGGGTGCCTATAAGACTATCAGCTGACTTCTCAGAGGACATTTTGCGGGCAGGAAGGGACTGGCAAGAAATATTCAAGGTGATGAAAAGCAAGGACCTACGACCAGGATTACTCTATCCAGCAAAGCTATCATTTGGAATGGAAGGGCAGATGAAGTGCCTCCCACACAAGGTAAAGCTAAAGGAGTTCATCATCACCAAGCCATTATTATATGAAATGTCAAAGGGACTTACTTAAGAAAAAGAATATCAAAACTATGAAGACTAAAATTACAACAAACCCACAAGTATCAACAACTGAATCTAAAAAATAAAAACAAAATACAATGAAGCAAACCAGCAGAGAAACAGAATCATAGGTATGGGGATCATTTGGAGGGTTGTCAGCTGGGAGGGGAGAGGGAAGAAATAGGGAAATGGTGCAGGGACTAAGAAGCATAATTGGTAGGTACAAAATAGACAGGGGGAAGTTAAGAATAATATAGGAAAGGGTGAAGGCAAAGAACTTATATGCATGACCCATGGACATGAACTAAGGGGGATGGGACTGCTGGAGGGAAGGGTGGTACTGGACAGAGGGGAGCAAAGGGGAAAAAATGGGAACTACTGTAACAACATAATCAATAAAATATACTTAAAAAAATTTTTAAATCATCAAGGCCATCAAAGACAAGGGAGATCTGAGAAGTTTCCACAGACAAGAGGAACCTAAGGAGACATGATAACTAAATGCAATGTGTCACCTGGGATGGGATCCTGAAATAGAAGGACATTAGCTAAAAACTATTGAAATCTGAATAAAGCATAGATTTTAGTTAGTAATGTATAAGTATTGGTTTCCTATAATTGTAACAAATGTATCACACTATTGTAAAATAATAATAGAGGAAAATGGAGATGAGGTATCAGAGAACTCTCAGTACTATCTTCTCAATGTTTCTGTAAATACAAAACTATTGAGATAAAATTAAAAAAAAACATTTATATAAAAACATTGTTCTAACTTAACTCCCTCATGATCTGTAAGAAACCCAACTCCCTCACACTGCCCACAGATTGCCTTGGTATATTCTGTCAGTTCTCAAGAGGCACCTCTACTGTTTCTTTGTCCACTAGTAGGACTTCTCCCCTCCCATAGTCTCTTCCTACAGTTGCCTGTGGCAGTGGTCCCTGCTGAGATACTTGTCCCAAATAACAACTCTTCTGCTAATGTTTGCTGAAGACAATACCATGGCTGGTCACCAGAGCAGTGGCCTTTACAGTGTCCACTGATGTCCCACCAAGGCTACAAAGCTACAGGTATCCATATAGTTCCTTGTTTGCAGCCCTTTTGCCTTGTGTCTTCCATAGGAGCCATGGGGCTTGGGCTGGGCAGAAACCTTTCTATGTTCAGAATCTTCAGGCTTCCTCTCCAACAGACTCATGAACCTTGCACCAAAGCTGCAGTTTCTCACTCATTTTCCTTTGCACAAGTTCCTTCTGCAGGAACATATTGACCCATCTTGTGGGTGGTTCTACATTTCTCAGCTTCAAAGTGAGACAGCATCATGGACCATGAGAGCAAACTCAGTTTAGGATGTGGACCTGAGGTTTGGAAAATTTGAAAGAAATACTGCATTGATGGATGTGGAGGCACTTAGAACAATTTCTAGTGCATTATAAATGCTCAGAAGTCTCTGTGACTTGTACCAGTTCCGCAGTTGCATTATTTTTATTATTGCCATGAGTTCTTCAAAAAAAAAGTAGAAATGAAAACAATTAGTACCAAAAGACTGGAACCAGAGACTTTTTAGAAAGGAGTTATCTCTGCTTAGGAAACCACATTTATGACTCACACAAGGTAGAAGCCAAGACCCTGCAGAGGTGGGAAGGAGATTGTGCTACCAAAGAAACAGATAAACTCTTCTGTAACAAAATAAATAGGAATTAGAGGGAGAACAGAGAGGGAAAAGGGAGAGAAGAGTAAAAGAGTCTGGCTTAGTGGAGGTCTGTGGACTTAGGGAACAAGATATGGATATTCTGTTTTAACTTGTTTGCATTTGAGGACTTCCAGCCAAGATGGAGGCCTAGATAGACATGCAGCATCTCCCTGCACAACTAAGTAGGAATACAAATACCTCAAAACCAGAGACAACCAGAAGTTCCAGAAAATCAAGCTGCATAGAAGTCCAGCAAACAAAGATATAAAGAAAAAATACTCATCCAGACAGGTGTGAGGACAATAAAATCTGTCAGGCTCCATCACCCTGGATGTCCAGGTGTGGGCTGCTTAGAGATAATAATTAGATTTGCATGCGCTGCATGCTTGCAGTTATATAAGCATTGATGTCATATTTTGGCTAGTAGCCAACTTTGTCTATGCATAGTATATAAGGGGTGAAATCCCCTTGGGAGTGTGTGCAGGGAGCTGCAGGAGCATAGTTGGCGGTTGGCTGGTCATTCAGCGCATACACACTGCAGAGAGCAAGCACGGATGTTGTAATATCTGCAATAAAGGAATGTCAGAAATCCCATCTTTACCTTGAATATTCTTCTGGTTGCCCAGGAGGTAAAAAGACTTGACAGATATGCTTAAGTATGGCAAATGCATAGGGAAGAAGTGAAGGCCATGCTAAATGAAATGAAGGTAAATTCACACAAAACCAAGGGTGAAGGGAAGGAAACCAGGTTTCATATCAATTATTTGGAACATAAAAAAGAAAAAAATAGTCAACCAATACAGAATGAGAAAACAAGAATTGAAAAAAATGATGAAAGACTTAGGAAACTCTGGGACAACTTTAAATATGCCAACATCCAAATCATAGGGGTGCCAGAAGGAGAAGAGGAAAAGCAGAAAATCGAAAGCTTATGTGAAAAAATAATGAAGAAAACTTCCCAAATTTGGCAAAGGAAATAGACATACAAGTGCAGGAAGCACAGAGAGTTCCAAACAAGCTATACCCAAAGAGGACCACACCAAGGCACATCATAATTAAAATGCCAAAGTTTCAAGATAAAGAGAGAATCTTAAAAGCAGCAAGAGAAAAGCAAAGAGTTACCTACAAAGGAGTGCCTATAAGACTATCAGCTGATGGAGATCCAAGATGGCGGAGGAGTAAATGGAAGCTACACTAACCTCCTCCCAGGACCAGTCTGGATTTACAACTTAATTTTGGAGAAATCATCTGGAACAACCAACGAACACTAGCTGGAAAGAAGTCTTATAACCACGGAGAGACAGAAAAGGCCGCTACATCACAACGTGACCGGTAGGGAGTGCGGAGACGCGGAAGGGCTGGCTGGGCTCACATGGGTGGCAGCTGAAGGGACTGAGAAACAGCTCAGCAGCCGGGGATTCCCCCTGAGAAGGGCAGGGTCTAAACCCCCAGCTGGGCTTCCCAGCCTACAGCAACAGAGTGGAAAGTAAAACAGTATCAGCTGTGAAAAGCGAAAAGCCACAGGGTTTCTTGCTAGCCGGAGAGAAACAGCAGGAGAAAAAGAGCTCTTAAGTGGATCACATACGAAAATATTTTGGCCACCACTTACCCTGGGCTCAAGCAGAGGGAAGGCAGAGAGGACTGGAGACACTTGGGGAGAGTTTGGCACGGTGGCTTTGAGGGAAGAACTGGAGGAGCAGCCGACTGGGTCCCAGTGCTGACTCATCCCCAGTACTGCGGGTAGACCATTCCCCTCCAAGTGGCGTCAGCCTGAGGGGAAGCAAAAGCCCTGCCGACGGGAATTAAGCTGCCACACCCACAGTCCTTAAGCCTGACAGCTAATCACAGATTGAGCAGATTAACAATCAAAGAAGACAGACAACAGCAGTAGATCCCTGGAAATCTCCAACAGGCTGCCTAGGGCCAGACTGGTACATGATCTGACGCCACCAGAGGCAGATCCAGGAAGTGCAGATCATTCTAGGAAGCACCAACAAACAATAGGAGTCAAAAAAAATGGGGAGACAGAGAAACAACCTCCCATCAAAAGGAAAGGTAGAATCCCCAGAAAGAGTGCTAAATGAAATAGAGGGGAGCGAACTATCAGATATGGAATTCAAAACATGGATTATGGAGAAGCTGAATGAGCTCAGTGGAAACTTCAAAGAACTCCAGAAAAACTACAAGGAACTAACAGAAAATTACGTGAGCATGAAAAAGGACATAGAAGCTATCAATAAGAGCCAGGAGGAAATGAAGAATACGATCTCTGAATTGAAGAACACAGTAGAAGGAATTAAAAGCAGGCTAGAGGAAGCAGAAGATCGGATCAGCGAGCTGGAGGACAACCTACACAAAAACTCCCAGACAATGCAACAAAATGAAAAAAGACTGAACAAGACTGAAGAGGTTCTAAGACAGCTGCAGGACAACATGAAACGTAATAATATCCGTATCATAGGAATTCCAGAAGGAGAAGAAGAAGAGCAAGGGATAGAAAACCTCTTTGAAAAACTAATGACAGAAAACTTCCCTAACATGACGAGAGAAAGAGTCACGCAAGTCCAGGAAGCACAGAGGGTCCCAATGAAGATGAACCCCAACAGGCCCACCTCAAGACACATCATAATTAAAATGGCAACATTCAAAGACAAAGAGAGGATCCTAAAAGCAGCAAGAGAAAAACAACTAATAACATACAAGGGTACTCCAATAAGGCTATCATCAGATTTCTCAGCAGAAACACTACAAGCCAGAAGGGAATGGCAAAAAATATTCCAAGCAATGAAAAACAAAGGTCTACAACCTAGAATACTATACCCAGCAAAACTCTCATTCAAAATGGAGGGTGAAATAAGGAGCTTCCAAGACAAAAGAAGGCTAAAAGAATACATCTCCACCAAACCAGCAATGCAAGAGATGCTAAAGGGTCTGCTCTAAGAAGATAAAGAAACAGAGAGAGACAGAGAAGAACACAAGTACAAAGGGGAAAAATGACAGTGAATAAGTACTTATCGGTAATAACCTTAAATGTAAATGCATTAAATGCTCCAATTAAAAGACATAGGGTAGCTGAATGGATTAGAAAGAATGACCCACATATATGCTGTCTACAAGAGACCCACCTTAGAACAAAAGATCTACACGGACTGAAAGTAAAGGGATGGAAAAAAGTATTTCAAGCAAATGGGCATGGGAATGACTGGGAATGACTTTCAAAGGTAATAAAAGCCCGCGAAATAAAAGGCCTGCTGCCATGGTTGGTTGTGCGGTCCACAGCAATCTCTCCAGGGAAAGAATGAAGGTTGTTTTCCTGAAAGATGGCTAGAAGGGACCTTAAGGCACAATGGAAAACCAGAAAGACTTGGAAAGGACAGGTGTGTACAGGCAAGGATGAATGCCAGGTATGTGGCCCAGCTTCTGTGCCCTGAAGAGCAGACTGAGGGCCACCCTAAATGTTCCTTGGGTAAGTTCCAGCAAAACAGAACTAAAGATCATAAGTGATCATTTGCTGCTCTTGTTATGTTTACGCAAACGAACAGGATAAATTAAAAATGGACTTAATGTAGCCCCTTTAAAGACAAGGAGAGTAATCTTAGGGAGAAAAATCATTATTCAAGGAAAATCACAATGATCAGTGGCAGACTGTAAAGTAGGGCAGCTAACCGTCTTAAAAGTTTCTTCTCACTTAAAAAATGGTTTCACTTGAAAATTAAACCATATCTGTGATATCACCAAAGAGATTCAAGTTGCAGGCAAGTAGAATGTCAAGTGCCTTGCAACTGGATGTCTTCCCAATAAGACAGTCTTACAGATTTAGAGACTTGTTTGTTGGTTATGTTACATAAATTAACATGTGTTTTCTGTTTTCAAAGGGCATAAGCCTATGACCGCATTACCTCAGTGATTGTCTGTACGCAAAAGGCTCACTTAATCCTCTCTGCAGCGCTGCCTCCTGAGACTCAACGGTTTGGCTGAACTAAATGGCTGGGTTGATGAAGAATAGGGTGGTCTGTGGGCTTCACTTTAAAACTGAATTCTCTTTTCTATCCTAATGGCTTGGACAGAAAGGGCCCAGAGGTCTGAGAAGGGGGAAACATAAACTATTTCCCTCAGCCCAAACTAAATATAATGGGCAAAAGGGTTTTGGACAGGCGAGATGTGCCTAGCACACCTTCCTCCAAAGAAGCCCCCCCCCCCTTTTTTTTTTTCTCCTAATGTGGAACATTGAAAAATTAATCCCTGCCTTTTGTCACCTAGTAGTTATGGATTGAATGATGCTTTTTAACCCTTTTTGCCAAATCTGTTCCCCCCAGAACACAACAAGGATGCCAACCTGCTAAACCAAGCACGCCGTTGTCCGGAGACAGCCAACTGACCTGGAGTCTGCACAATCCTTCCCCATGTGGGAAGGCCACCCTCCCCTCCATACCCCCACTATTATTAGGGATTTCTGGACCCAAGGGTAGGTAGGACGACGACCATGTCCAGCTTGAAGCAGCTAGAGGAGCTTGAGACCTTCGCCCATTGTCCTTTACAAGACTACAAAGGGTCTTAATATCTGAGAGGGAGGGATAGTTATTTTTTACGAACCATGGGTACGGACTTGGGGGGGATGCTGGGGGAGGGAGATACTGGGTGGAGGGGAGTAAAGGGGAAAAAATTGGAACTACTGTAACAACATAATCAATAAAATATACTTTAAAAAAAAAAAAAAAAAAAGACTATCAGCTGATTTCTCAAAAGAAACTTTGCAGGCAAGAAGGGACTGGCAAGAAGTATTCAAGGTGATGAAAAGCAAGGACTTATAACCAAGATTACTCTATCCAGCAAAGCTATCATTTGGAATGGAAGGGCAGATGAAGTGTTTCCCAGACAAGGTAAAGCTAAAGAAGTTCAACATCACCAAGCCCTTATTATATGAAATGTTAAAGGGACTTAATTAAGAAAAAGAAGGTCAAAACTATGAACACTAAGATGATAACAAACTCACAACTACCCACAACTGGATATAAAAAATAAAAACAAAATCCAACAAAACAAACCAGAATAGGAACAGAATCATAGGTATAGGAATCATTTGGAGGATTATTAGCTTGGAGGGGAAAGGGGGAGAAATGGGGAAATTGTGCAAGGATTAAGAAGCATAGTTGGTAGGTACAAAATAGACAGGGAAAGTTAAGAGTAATATAGGAAAGGATGAAGCCAAAGAACTTATATGCACAACCCATGGACATGAACTAAGTGGGGTGGGATTTCTGAAGGGAAGAGGGGTACTGGGCAGAGGGGAGCAAAGGGAAAAGAAATTTGGACAACTGTAATAACATAATCAATAAAATATATTTTAAAAAGAATCAATAATAATAATAATAATAATAAATTGTTTGCATTTGAGTACCCAGTAAAGTTGGCCTCAAATATTAAGGAAGTCAAGCTCTGACAGGAGATACTATCCCTGTCTGTATGAGGGGAAGCAACATCACAAAGTATCATGGAAAGAATAAATGCCAAAGCTCGGAATGAGGGTGTCCAGGGATAGACATCCACCCAGAATCTTCAAATGTCTTTGGGAGGGACAATGAACCACTCACAATTTATAGAATGAGCTTGCAAGCCAAACCTGAAATCTAAAATTTAAGGGGAAGCATAATTTCAGCTGACATCTGAGTGACAATAGCATCCCTTTGGGAGTGAGTAAACTGAGTCTCAGAGTATTTAAGTGAACTGCCTATGTTCACAATGTTCACATGACTGGACCCTATTGGACCACGGACTCACCTAGAAACCTTGAAAATGAGCTTTTGTCTTGACTAAAAGTCCAATAAGTTTCTCCATGTTGTGTCCTTTTAATGAATCATTTCTGCTTTCCAGGTATCAGATGTTCCTTTTAGAACATAATAAATAAGAACGGACATGGAGAGCCTCTAGGAAACAATTCAGACCAAGACAGATGTCTTTAGTTGGTATTTTGATGTCACTCCCATTTATCTACTCCGTTCCCTCACCTGTGAGTCTTTGTCCCTGATCTATGGTTCATGCTCAGGGTTATTCATTCAAGAATCTGCCTCTGCTCGGACAACTACATCTTGGTTTTCACTTTCCCATCTGTGTTGGCAAATTTTTTAATACTTAGGATTTTTCTGCCTTGCTTGACTATGCCTCTTGGATCATGGGCTGAACCTTCCTCCCATATATTGGTTTTTGGAACTAAAGTTTTAAATTTCTGGTGTCCATCTGGTTTTCACAGACCCATATCATACCAGTACCCAGAAAACTATAATTATAACATTAAGCATTTATTGACCATGTACTATAATACCACCAAAAGCACAAAGTTCAACTGCCTAAAGATTCCTCAAATGGGAGCTTGGATGGGTGAGATTAATACATAGAGCTGTGGGTTGGAATTAGGAAGTTGTTCCCAAGGGATTTACTGCAATGGGGATACATCCTGATTTCACAGAAGTAGAAGGAAGAGGAGGAAGAGGGGGCAGAGACCTAGAATGAATCTGACCCTATTTTTGCACAGCTGTTTGAGTAAAACTAGGAACATGGAACACTAACAGCAATTAAAGTTGAACTGGAAAAATGGGAAGACAGAAGTGTAAATATAGAGACACCTCAAACATCGGGATGAGAATGAGAACAGGTTAGAAACAGAGTGAGAGGGTCTCTTAGAAACAAGCCTGTGGAAGCTTAGTAACTTTTTTAGTAACTGGCTGGCAAAATATCTCAAGGCCATAGACAGGATGGGAGTGGCTGGAACTCTGTGCAACCTCAGAATTGATGCAACCTAGCAACTTTGTTAGATGTTTTCCCAATGGACTGCCTTCAAACTGAAATGGACCCTGAGATTGCATTGTGGTTCAAGTCAGTAAAATGATTTTTGCACCTGTGTCGAGAAAAGGTCTTATAAACTCATATCTTTGGCTTTCAGAATGCAGATCATCTCTCCAGGTTGAGTATTATGGGATGGCCTCTCTTTCCGTTTCTGTCCCAGATCACTAAACTCAGAACTCTTTTTTTATAGCCACTTCTCACTTCCTCCAGTTACTGCTTTGTTGGAAGTAAAACATGACCTCCCACCTCAGGACCTGGCCCTTTAACTGCTCTGTTTATGGTTAAGTTTATGTGTCAACTGGCTAGGCTCTGGTGGCCAGTTATTTGGTCCAGCACTAGCCTTTATATGGATATGGATGCATAGGGTACATGTGGATATATACACTTGTATATTTTGCTCCTCTGGAGATGCCTAACTGATTGACTGATACATGTTTCAAACCCAACTCAGTGAGCAAATTAATGACAATGAATGAGAGAAGGTGTTGTGTTGGCTTGGGTTTCACTTAATCATTTAGTGGGTAAGAATAATTATAATAGTAGGAAGAATAAAATGAAGAAGAAGAAAGAGAAGGAGGAGGAGAAAAAGGAGGAGGCAAAGAGAAGTTGGAGAGGATAGGGGAAAGGGAGTGAGAGTGGGATTTGGAGAAAATGCCCAAACATAGTATATACTTTGAATTTGTTTTTCTGATTGAAAGGAAAAATAAAGTTTATGTGCTATTTCTCTATTTGTACTATGTACACAAGACACAAAAGATGGATAGAGGGAGAGATAGAGATGGTGGGAAAAGGGAAGAAGCGAGACATAGAAAGAGCGAGGGAGAGGGAGAGAGTGCATACCAGTGGATTCTACAGAAAGCAGCTTGGGTTATAGCATCATCAGTAAGCGAAGAAAGGGGGACAGGAGCACACTTCTGTTCAGGGCATCTGTCTCATCCCTGCTTGCTAATGGACCAGCAGGGAATGAGAAGGGGGCTAAGCAGGGGCTGGTGTTGTCACAGACGTATTAGCTTCATTGTCTCCTGATGATCAGCCTCCTGCAGATGTGATTCCACTGAGGCTGCACATGTCTCTTTTTCACTGATGCAATATTGCTGCAAGCAGGGTCACATCAGCCTGAGACGAAGAAGCTAGGCATCATGTCTGTAGGTAGAAAAGGGACCCCTGGGAAGCAAGGGAGCCTGGGATCCCCTCTGGGTTCAGGGAAGCATAAAGAGCTCCTGGTCCTGCTCCAGCACACTCCAGAGCTGGGAGATGCTCTCCCCTGCTCAGCCTCCCCTGAGAGTACAGAAAAACACTAAAGGTGTCTTCAGTACTTCCTCTGATTGCCTTCTGTGATGGCAAAACCGAGTTAGAACTGCCATACAGTAAACCCTCCTCACAGGCCCAGGGCCCATTGTTTCTGTAAGAAGCAGCCACTCCTCACTTTCCTCAACCTTGTGTGCTCTTTCAGAGGTAAACTATGGGGATACTAAAAGTAAAGTCGTCGAGGACAATGTGAAAACTGCCCCTGTGGGGAATCTCAGTTAATAACTTCATTCTTCCAGTTCCTCCATTAAAAAGCAACCAAAACACAAAGAACCTTGGGAGATTCCTTGACTCTCATTTTACTTTCATATTTCACATTCAACCTGTCAACAGAACCTATTGGCTCATTTTCCAAATACAATCAATCCAAAATCAAGACTATTTTACCCTTTTCTACCTGGTCTTAGCCACTGTCATCTCTTACTAGATTATTTTATGCACCTCCTAATGGGCCTTCACACTTCTGTCCTTTCTCTCCCCGCACCACCCTATTCTCAAACATCAGTCAGAATAACCCTGCTGAGTTGTACATCAGACCTTATCATTCCCCTGCTAAAGACTTCCCAGTGTCAAAAGGCAAAAATCATCAATGCTCTTCGCTGGTGATTCTCGACCATTTGGTCTCACAACCCCCTTTAAACTTATAAAAAATTAGTCAAGGAACTAGTATGAATGACCCATGATCATGGACAACAGGGTGGGGATTGACTGTGGAAAGGGGGTGGGGTTGGCGGGGCAGGGGAGAGCAATGGGGAAAAGAATGGGTCAGCTGTAATAGAACAATAATAAATTAATAAAAAACTACTGAGGACTATAAACAACTTGTTTATATGAATTATATCTATCAGTACATGCCATATTAGAAATTAAAATTGAGAACTTTAAAGAACATGTATAACTCATTGAGAAATAACAGTAATAAACCTATACCATGTATTACCATAAGTAACATTTTTTTGAAAATATAACTATGATTTCAAAAAAAATAATTAGTGGTGAGAGTGGCACTGTGGCACATTTTTGCAAAACTCTTTAATATCTGGCTTAATAGAAAGAAGACAGACTGGTTCTCATATCTGCTTTTGCATTCACTCTATTGAACTATCATATATTACATAGTTTCTAGGAAACACCATTGTATATTAGTAATAGAACTATAGTAAAAAAGGAAAATAACATCTCAGCATTATTATAAAATGTTTTTTATTTTTTAATTTCTTGGGCCTCCTGAAAGCTTCTAGGGAACCCCAGGATCCCTGGCCCACACTTTGAGAACCACTGCTCTAAACCATCTGGCCCCACCCCCAAAACCTGGCCTCATCTGGATCATATAGTTCCTGGTTGATACAACCTCCAGCCTCACAGGCTTCCTCTCACTCCATCCCTCAGCGATGAGTACTCTCTTTTCCCCATATAGTCCTACAGTTTACTCCATCATCACCTGCATGTCTTTGCTCAAATGTCACTTCGCTGAAACTTCCTCTGACCACCCTTTGTGAATTTTACACCCTTCTCAGGAGCCCTTTCCTGTGGCCAACTAAGTAAAAGACAGGCTGCTTTCTGAAGTCATGTGCTCTTCATCATTGGAAGAGTTAGAGTATCTGTGAGGATAATATGACTGACGCTCTAGCATAGCACAAAAATGTGGATTTTAGAGACAGGTTCATGTTTAATTCCTGACTTCATCATTCAGTTACTGGGTAGCTGTAGGCAAGTCACATAATTCCCAGTCCTCAGTTTCTTCATCTGTGTTGGGGACCCACGACCCACAGAGATCCCCTGGTGTCATGGATAAAATGAAATCTTCCCAGGTAGCTTGTGCTAGGGCAGAGAAGGCCAGCAAATGTCTGAGAGACAAATGCCTCAATTGCCTTCCTCCAAGGTCTTTTATTGAGTTCGGCAAGCTTAAGGGCATATAGCATGCATGTAAAGTTCATCAGCCAATGTTAAATAGTGCTGATTACAGAAAACAGATATTGTTCAGGGATAATAATTGAAGAAACGTTCAGATCTCCCTCAGGTAAGGGTGTGTTGGATACAAAGACTTCCAATGGCCATAAAATAGGGAGGGTAAGTTCATTTTGAGTTAAAGTTAAGACCTCTGCTACTTGTACAATAAAGTGATCAGGCGAGGTAAAAGAATAGGGCAAGCTTCAAAGGACATACAGCATTTTCTCATGGCCCGATTCCCACCAGGGCCCACTGGCTGTAGCATCGAGGCACATATGCACCCAGCTTTCCCAGTTTTCTGGTCGGGTCTTACAGGCTTCATTTCCTTTGCCTGGCCTGCATGGGGCTACAAGTCTCAATACTTTCCCAGGGGGACCCCGACAATCTGTAAAACTCAAATAACAGAACTTACATTGAAGGCATGAAAATGAGAGATAGTAAATGGAGAGTGTTTGACACTTTGTTTAATAAAGGTGGTTCTAATTGCAATTATTCTTTTATTGCTTAGGAGGTGAAGTGAGATGGACTCCATAATATCTCACAGATGTAACTATCACTAATAGATATATCTACAAGAGATGTAATTATCTCTGAATATGTGCTGTAGCCAGAGAAGGAGAAGATATGTGGCCTGAGGATGAAGATCACCTCACCATTAATATGCTTAATTTCTGGTACTAATTGCAAACAGGTAATTTCCTTTGAGGTCTACAACAGGTTCTGTCCACCTCAAGAGAAATGTTAGTTCTACCATAGACATGGGAGAAAGGTGGTTAGTTATTTTTCCCTGGGAGATTGGACAGATCTTCTGGATTTGGAGGAAACCTCACAGAATAGGTTTTTTGTTTTGTTTTGTTTTTAATTTGTGATATATTTTTCTTTTCTTTTTTTTTATCTTTTTTTTTTAAATTTTATTATTTGTTATTCAATTACAGTTGTCCCATTTTTCCCCTATTGCTCCCCCTTCCCAGCCCATCCCTTCTCCCACAATTATATGCCTCCCCGTTGTCCATGTCCATGAGTCATTCATACACGTTCCTTGACCTGACCCTTCCCTTACTTATCCCCCTTCTCTCCCTCCCCCCTACTGACTACTATTCTAGTCTTTGCCTATTTAGTTCGTTTGTTTCTGTTGCTCTTTAGTTTCCTGTATTGGGTGATATCATATGGTATTTTGCTTTCTTTGTCTGGCTTTTCAGTTGTATATCACCCAACAGAGGATCTATCTATCCATTGATCATATTGAATTAAAGTGAAAGTATGAGAACTCACACTAACTGGCCCTCTGTGATGGAAAATAATCAACTCTTTTAAAAATTATTAAATATATCTTAAAGAACCACTTTAGTTCACATTCATGTTAGAGAGTACCTTTTGGTTACATGGCAATAATTTCAGAGAACATTTTTTAATTTGGTTTTCAATTGATTCAATTTTTCATTTCCTTTTGTTTTCACTTATTTTAGAATTTCTAGATTTTGTTTTTTGTTTTGTTTTTTTTACATGATATACTTTTTGTTCAATATAGTGGTAAGAAAATTTCCATGTTTAAATGTAGTTTTCTACATTTAATAATCAGTTGAATTCAAATTCTTGCTTTTAAAAAGTTTAAATTTTGCAATTAAGTAGTGACATAATTTTGTATGTTTTTAAATTTATATTTTTTCATGCCTTTTGATACATAATTTTCTTTTATTAAAGCTTAAGAAATGTATCCTTATTTAAAGAAAATTTAAATAGTCTTTGCTTATTTACTCATTTGTTATTTTTGAATATCTACTATTAAAAATCAAATATTTCTTTAAGAGCTTCATTTCCTCTCTTAATACAAGAGTTTCCAATGTTTTAATGTAACCCATAACACTCTGATCATGTAGAAGTACCCCATCTGCTATTGTGAAAGGGATGCTTTAATGGTGACAAGCAGAAATATCAGGGCACTTATATTTTTGCCCACCACTGATCCATTTACAGCTTGGACTATGAGGAGGATATTATTCTTTCTGCCAAAAGGGGTTTGAAATGTCTATTCCTTATTTTCACCCAGACAAGGAAGAAAATGCAGACTCTGTCCAAGATATAGATCTAGTAATGAGGTTAAAGACACACCTGAAAAATCACATAGCTATTTTTGCTAAGATGTAAAATTCTGCCAGCATTTTGCTGAGTCTATTGAAGTAGAGAAAGTTTCCACAGGATCTAAGACTGATGGGTTCGTGGATGCTGATTGCATTATTAAGACACACTAATTGACAAATAAATAATTAAACAACACAAGGCCTGTTCATGGACCAAGAGTGCTTATGCTGTGAATCAAGGGCTATGATTAATCCATTCTATGCACCTGAGCTCTCTTCTACACCAAGCAAAACAAAAACCTCAATGGTTACAGACTGCAAGCTGAGCTGAAACAATTTCTAAGGCCTTTTGTGATGCATAAGACAGGGTCAAAAGCTGATGCACCGTGTGGACACATGAGATCTCCCCAAAACAGAGAGATATGAACAAGATTTAGAACTTTAGCCATATGGCCAGTTAAGTCTTACACTTTTCACAGGGGGTGGCCTGGAGTTCCATGAGTCTTTTTGTGGTTCACTGTATATGCATATGGAGAGAAAAGTATATGTAGCTCAGCCTAGCAAGTATAAAGGTGGTGCAAAAATAGTATCTGATTTCGAGGTCTATTTTTAAAATGAAAAAAGCCCATGATTATGAAAATATTTATAAATTAACATAGCTTTCTTTGCTTTCTAGAACCTCATTCCATCTGTCAACTAGCTTACAAATGCCATGCTTGTAAAAATCTTTAGGTTTTGAAGCAAAATATGAATCCAACTCCTTTTCAACGTCTTCTCTTGATGTCAACCTAAGAGCATCAAAATGGTTCTGTAGTCCCCAAAACAAGTTATAATCAGAAGGAGCAAGGTCAGGAGAATGTGGAGGATGAAGCAATATTTCCAAACCAAGCTCTTTCAAGAAATTTTTGGTGAGTCGAGCTGTGTGGGGATGAGCATTATCGTGATGGAAGATTATCCTGATGACTAAGGAGGGTCAGTTTCGGTTCAAAGCTGCTTTCAAATGATGAAGTTGTTCATAGTAAAGATTAGCAGTAATTGCTTGATTGTTGTCTAACAGTTCATAATGGACAATTCCTTCCATATCCCACCATACACTCAACATGATCTTCTTTGGATGAAGACCTCCTCTTGGTTGTTGAACTCTTCTTCCTCCTCAACTGATCCACAATCAGCGGCATGTAATGTTATGGTAAAGGATCCACTTCTCAGCACCTGTAACAAGCCTACCTAAAAATGGTGCCTGAAGGTGTCGCGAAAGCAGTGATTCACAACAAGCAACGCATTGTTGCAGATTCTCTGGAGACAATTCATGTGAGATCTATTCTCCAACTACTGAAACCTTTCCAAATCTTTTCAGTTGGCATAACACAGTTGTATGGGCTACGTTAAATTTTTCTGCAAGTTCCCTAGAGGTGATGGTGGGGTTTTCCCTGACAATAGCTTCCAGCACTTTGGAATCAAGTTTTTTTGGACGACCCTATTTTGGTTCATTTTTCAAACTGAAATCCCCACTTCGGAAATGAAAAAACCACCTCCTGCAACTTCTTTCAGTCACTACATCATCCCCATAAGTTCTCTGAATAGACTTTGCTGCTGTACTTGCATTGGCGCCTTTATGAAACTCATAGAGTAAAACATTTCTAATGTGGCCTTTAGATGGGATGAACATAAGTGTAAATATTGCAAACAATTATGAGCAATACTTCGATAATCTGAAAAAATAAGGTATAAATTAGTCACTGTGACATCAAAAGAATTATAAGAAGAGGCACAAATTTAATAAATATTATCTAAAACTTTCTTTTAAAAAAGTTGAACATTACTTTTGCACCACCCTGATATTTGTTTGGTAATTCTCAAAACATTGTTTTGTCATCAGTTTCTTATAAAGCTAATTTAAGATCTCCTTCACTTTTTGTTCTTTATTTTAAAATACACAGGGTAGCCCTGGCCAGTGTGGCTCAGTTGGCTGCAGTGTCAGCCTGTAGCCAGAAGATTATGGTTTTAATTCCTGGCCAGGGCACATACCTAAGTTGCAGGTTTGATCCCAGGTTTTGTCTGGAAGCATATGGGAGGCAACTGATTGATGCTTCTCTCTCACATCGATGTTTCCCTCTCTCCTTTTCTTTCTCCCTTTCTCTCTCTAAGAACAATTTAAAAAATGTCCTCAGATGAAGGCAAAAATAAATAAAATAAAATACACAGGGTAAAACCCAGCTGATGATTATAGTCTTGATGTCTGGTATCCAGAGTGGCAAAACCTGGTCATGTTTATCATGGGAGAAGATATCCAAAAACTTTAAGAAAATACAAGGTATGTAAATCCAAACTGCATTGAGAAAACAGAAGCCAAACTAGATATTTCAAGTAGGAGGGGCTTTAAGAGAGGGCACTACATGCTTGCTAACCACTGGGAGGGCTGCAAGGGTGAGTGTTAGGGGAGCTCGGAGAAGGAGCTCACAGCTGCCTAAGGTGTTGCCATGCAACATCCTGTCTGCCCAAACCCTTGCTTCTCCCTGTCACTATGAAAATGGCTTTCTTCAACATCTTGCATGTGAGCCTCTCAGAACAGAATGTAAACCAGAATCCTGTTGGCAAGGGATTGAAGGAAACAGGTTCACAAGTTTTTGGCAACTGCTGTACCAAAGAGAGCATATAAGGAGTAGAAATTATGCTGGGTGTCCGGCCCATCGGGGTATGCTTTCCTGTCTTCATTTATCCTTCTTGGTACTTTCCACGTGATGATGGAATTGCCTCTAAGTTCAATTGTCATTGCGGTAACCTCAATACCTGGCCTGTGGCCTAACACATAATAGGGGCTTAGCAAACAGTGGGCATGAGAGGACTGGTGCCTGGGTGCATGACTGTGAGCGCCAAGCTCTCACACTTTATTCTACTCATTACTAGAGGAAAGGAATCATTCCATTTCTGTTACCCATCAGATCAGAGAACATGAAGACTGCTTTTAATACTTCTTTTCTGCCTGAAGAATTGACTCAGTCACGTGGCCCAGTCAACTCACATGAAATTCAACTCTTAGGTCTGTCAAAGGGTATTTATTGTGCTTCACTTGGGGGAAGGAGGAAGAGAAACCTTTACAAAATAGGTACACAGGAAAGCCAACCTTATCAGCTGCTATAATTTCCCCTGGTTTTTAAAGGCCTCATTACAGAGATGGAGGCCATGATTCCACAGGGATTTATATACTCCTCAGGCAAATGCTAGGGAAGGAGATAACATAGACCATGAACTATTAGCTGAGTTATCACTGAAGCCACACTGTATTTAGCTGTAAGCACTGTATATCGTGGCTTAATTAGAAACACTAGTTAACCCAGAGTCAGACTAGCATTTTATCTTCTGGTCACATTTCTATGCCTCAAATGGATTATGTGGTTCTAGTAAAAAAAATTGAACCTTGACGCTGCATATGTGGGCCCAAAAGAAACCAGGTAAGAGACCTAAAAGGTAATCACATAATAGCATTCACATGCATTTACTCATTTAACACATGCATTCATTCATTTAACTAACAGATCTTTATAAGAGATGTGGTCCTGGAGGTCTAGCAGGCTTCCAGAACAGAAAGGGAAGAAGTCACTTAGTCTCTCTGAATCTCAGGGTCCTCTTAGGAAAGGTGAGGGTAATTAATAATAGTTCATGCCCCACAGTGTTTTGAGAAGCAGTAAGAGATAAATGACACAAAGGCTTGCTGTAAAGAACAAGTGATACAGACAGACAGATCAATGGATAGATAGATGATATATACATATATGTATTTAAAAACACATACATATATGTTTGCATGTGTGTGTAAACATCAGGCATGACAAAGACTCCAGGGAGCCCAGGAGAAAGAACGAACTGGAACAGACATGAAAACTGCCAGAATTTTCAACGTGTTCTCCAAGCCACCAAGAGCCATGCCACATTGTGAGACATGTGTCACTCTGGAAGCATTGTGAAGCATGTGCTGGGTATAGGAAGTCATAAATCTGTGGGAAAGGCACTCCAGGTATAACAGGGTGGAAGGAGACACTGTGCATGGAGTGGATGAGCAGCAGGCCCCATCGGACTTGAGCAAAAAGTACTGCAGCCTAGAGAACTGAACACAGCTGGGCATGGGAAATGAAGTATGGTAATGCAAGGCTTTAGCTCACCAGTGATCCTTGGTGTCAGGTAGCCTCGCTCTGAGAAATCACCCGAAGACCACTCTAGGTTTAAACATCAAGTTTATTGAGGGGAAAAGAGGGAAGGAGGTTGTATGGTGGAGCTGCCTCACACACCCTAGGCTTGGCTGGAAGTTGCTCTGTACAGCAGAGGCTTCATGACCACGGCGGAACAAACTTTTACCCAGGACATTTCATTATGTCTGAGGGAAGGAAGGTGACTGCTCTCTCTAGTGGAGAACAGCAATTAGACCTTCTTCCCTCATGCCTTTTATTGAGGAGGATACACGTGAGAGATACAAGGTCAAGATCCATGAATCATCAATAGTTTGGAGGCATTAGGATTACAGTTGACAGTAACAGATTACATGTACTAGTACAGAGGGTACAGTGACGAGTCTGTGTCAGGGTCTATTAAACATCTTGACGCCACACTGGCATTAGGTGCAAGGTTTTATACATTCTTATCTAGAGACTGTTTATGTTATACTACAGATAAAGAAAGCAGGGCAAGTTCTAAGGCAGAATAAACATTCTTTAAATCTAATTCCCACAGAAACCCTCTGAGTGGCTTTCAGTTATGTCTCCCGCGCAGCCTTATGTTGAGACTTAAAGACAAGCACAGCCAGAATGCTGACAGCAGTCATGCTCAGGCCAGGGCTACAATTCCCTAAACCACGAGGAGCGGTTCCCTACAGGGTTGGAAGGAAGAGGAAACTCCCAGACCAACTCAAGGGCCTGTAGTAGAAAGGGAAGGGGAAATGGAGACTCCTGGTCGATCTCGCGGGGCCTATCAGAGTGAGGAGAAAGGGGAAAGGGGAAAGGAAGGGGGATTGGAGACTCCCAGTCACCCACACAGGCCCCGTAGGAAACGCCTGCCTGAGCCTCTGCAGGCACCGTCTCCATATTTTGCTAAATATGCATTTTGGTTAGAGTGAGTTTACCCATCAACATATTCAATTCAGCAGGCCATCTACAACTCCCTGCTTTTCGTCCACCAGGCCAGTCAATATATCGTGCTGTGTCCATCAACATTTCTTCTGAGAACTAGCAAAGTCCATTTTTATTTCCTATGGGAGAGGATAGGTCCAGGTGAATTTGCATATGATTCATTTGCATATGTCAAAAGTCTGGGTGGGCAGTCCCGCTGCTGCCACATTATGACACTTGGTTCCCATATTATTTGGGAAGCTGTTAAAGCTTAGAAAGTTTAGGCCACCAGTTTGAGGACACCAACTGGTACATAGAGGCGATGAGCCTGAGGGCCCTGCTCCATGCCATAGGATCTCTGGGGAGTGCATTGAACAAATATTTAGCAATAGCACTTTATTGTTAATACTGTGAATTGAATATTAAGGAGTAATCATAATGAAGATACCCTACTCGCAGTATTTCCGAGTGTTACCAGCGCCTCTTCTGCAGACTGTACAAGTGCTGCTGGCAGCTAACCCTGAAACCAGCACAGGCCTGGCCAGTGTGGCAAACCCATGAGAAAGGTGACAGTTTCTGTTGTGTTTCAGGACCTGTCTCTAGTGGAGCAATGGCAGCATTCCAGCAGAGGGGAGCAGAAGGCTGTGGGGTAGAAAACACCCAGGGCAATGGCTTCATGGTGCTGTGCAGAGGAAACCCTCCCATGTAAGAAAGGAAAGAGAAATCAGACTAGAACATCCAGATCAGGCCTCATGGGGAGAAGGTTGACAGACATCGTCCAACAGGAGGTCAAACACAGGAACCAGAATGGAAAGAGTTTCTAAAGAACTTCATGCCGGTTGTCAAAATTGTCAGTCTTCATGACTGGTCAAGGTCAGCCCTGCCTGGCTGGAATTTCCAAAGGCAAATGATGAAATGAAGCTGAAAAGCAGTTAAATGTTTCAGCCCAGGCTCATTGTGTAGGTCAGTGTAGACCCTGCCTGCCCAATCTCTTGCTCATTACTAGGCAAAGAGCAGGTAAGAAATACCCTTGGAATTACCTGGGAGAGGAAGAGCAGTGCAATGTTATTTCAATATCAGAGCGTGGTTCCCAAGGAAAGTACTCTCCCCTGGGAACCAGGAGGTCTGAGTGCCACGGTGTGGAATTTAGCCTAAGGAATAAGCAAATTTGGGTTCCCATCCAAAATCCTATCTCAGAACCAGATTAAGACACAAGGTCCAAGGATGTGCCAACTTGTCAGACTAAATCAGAAATGTGGTCTCCATTGCCGCGGTAGACTACCCTCATTAAATAAATGCTAAACAACTATTTTAAAAGGATGCAAAAATTATACAATTGTTTTATAGAGTATCATGAAGATTTGAAAAATTATAAGCTTGTCCTAGATGCTGTGTTGGTCTGTCCATCTTTGCCTCCCTTTCCCCTATGATCTGAGGCAGGGGGTATGTCTCAGGCATCAGTCTCCTGGCCTGCACTTGGTCCATCATGCTGTTTGAGGAGTGAGCGGCATGTGTTCAGCAAATGGGGTTTACTTGTCTGAGTTCTGCCAGTGGGTATTTCCTCTTAAGAAACTCACCGCTCCTGTCTGAAATTCATGGTTCTTCCATGCAGAATGCAGGGTTTGGACTAGATGGGCCCTACGAAATCAAGCAGAGCTTTTTGCTTTCTGCTGCTGTGTTTCCAGAGCAGCATTTGGTGAGGAACAGGCACTACTCCTGGGAACACCTGGCAACAGGGAGGCGCACCATTGTCTTCAGGTTACTTTAGAATCATTTCAGGTTCGAGACCAGACTCCACCACAACTGCTTCTCATAACTTTTAAAAGTGAATTAAAGAGAAAGGAAGGTGAGGCATTTTTCTTAGGTACTTTGTTTGTAAAGGAGAGCCTCTAAGGCTTCTTTCTCCTTCAAGAATAACATCAACTATTGGCTTGGAATATACTCTTGATAATATTAAAGAAGTATTCTTCCATTCCCACATTTACACTTTTTAAATAATAATAGATTGAATTAATAAACTGTCTGTATCAATTTATTTATTGATTCATACATGAATTTTTCTGAAATGGTAACATAAAAGTATTAATAATATATTATATCATTATATTAATATTAATCATTTATTATGTTAATTATTAATAGTTACATTAATGTATTAATATCAATACTATATTAATATTTTTCATGATATTGATCACTTTTATACTTGGAGCAAACCCTTCATAGTATATATTCATTATCTTGGTTTATCATTAAATTCTACATATTAAGAATATTTTTAATCTTATAGTTTTACATTCATAAGTGAGATTATTCTATAATATATTTGGTTATCTCAGTCCAGTTTGGGGATCAGGAACATTTGCCTTAGGCTTGTCTGTGCATCCATCGCTTCTCACTGTTGCCTAGTATCCCATAATGTAAATTCATCTCATCTGACCCCCCACACGGTTAATATTCAAAACATTGATCCTTTGTACAAGGTAGGAAAAGCAAATCAGGAAGCTGCCTCAGGGTTAGAGCTTGCTTCTAGAGGCCCCTCAAATGTCAGGCTGCCTCCAACTTCCTGGACATAGACTATAATGCAACAAAATCACTGGTACAAGTTTATTATGGACTCTGAGATGCTTTCCTTGGGATAGACATCAGGGAAGGAAGTTCTAGGTCACATGTGTGCACATATGTAATGTGCATGGGTGATGCCACATGTCTCTCTATGACAGTGGTCCTAGTTCACCCTTCTGCCAGCAGAGCATGTGGCCCTGCCATAACACCAGATCCCCGCCAATGCTAGTGCAACCCAGCTCTCCAACGCTCACCAGTTTATTAGGCATGAGGGGTGGCTCCCTGTTTGAATTAGCATTTGTCTGATATCTGATTACCAATAACCTTGGACTCTCTTCTTATGCTCAAACTTTGGTGGTGTCCTTTTCTATAAATGCCCTTCTCACAGCCTCTCTTCACTGTTGTATTGAAGTTGCTATCTTCTGTTTACTGATATACAAGAGTTCCCTGTATGAGAATGTTAATGTATGTGTCAGGAGTGCTAGGTGGTTTTTTTACAAGCCATTTTTTAAAATTTGTAGGTGGAAAGGCCCTAAAAGCAACTGTGTTTGTACAAAGTGTTAAGAGTAAACAACACATCAGATGAAAAAACAAATTATTAGTTGGCATTAAGTTAATCATCTTTCCCTGGGGGACCCCTGAAGCCCAAGCTGGAGCAGGAGAGACTTTAACTAGAAGGGAGCTCCTGATGTGTGTACTGGGGAAGAGGGTTAGAAAGAGATTCTATATCTAGGGGATAGGGAAGAAGCCATATCCCAAGAGGGCTCTTTCTTAACACAGGTTCTAGGAGAATTAAGAATGATTAGGGCAGTGAGGGGTTGGATGCCATGACCCACTACTGGATCTTGTCTTCCTCTCATACACTTCTTGGAGAAAAAACTCAGTGACACACATTAATAATGAATGACTCAACTATCCTCTCTTTCCTTGGAGAGTGTAATAAAAGCCAGTTTTGTTGCTTAATACCACAGCTGCCTCCCAGGAAGCATAGATCCTGGTAATAAATAAGGCTTCCCCTCAATCCCTTTTTTCTTTCTGTTTAGTTCCAGAAAGCTTGGTTATGAAGCCAGGTAATATGAACTACTGAGAGCTAAATTGTCCTGGCCAATCAAAGCAGAATTTGAAGTTGGTTCGGCAATCCATGAGAGAAGAAGTGAGTGCCACAGAGATACTCGTTTGAGGCTGGACTGTGTAAGATGAAATACCGGATGAAATTTCTCTAGGGTTAGTAATATTAAGAATGAAATACTTAATGTTTAACTGGGATTTATTTAAGTTGATGTAATAACCGCCCCCCTCCCCCACTTCCATCAGCTTGCTTCAACCTGAATGTTCAATAGACTCATGAGTGGTAAGTTTTGTTTCTTTGGTGTGAAATAAGCAGAACTTCATGGAGGTGAGAGACATAGTGTGAAGAAAAAAGAAAATGGGCCCAGAGGTAGAGACAACTATGAAAATGGGAGTATCTTCGGGTGACTGTGTTGTCTGAAGAGTTTAGAATTAGACCATTCAAATGAACCTTAATCTAGCTCTAAACGGGAGGGTGTGATTGGGTCACATAAGACAAATTTTGATGAGGTGGTGAGAGCAGAAATCAGATAAGAGCCCACTACTGAATATATCAGAGGCAAGAAAGTAGCAACAGTATTATGTGATCATTCTAAATCATGGGAATTATACAGAACGCAATTTAGTTGGTGAAATATCCTGCAGATCTTGCGTTCATCACATTTTACTTAAAGTATCAGGACACAGCAGATACATTTTCCAGTTTTCATTAAGTCAACTGCTTCATTGATTTTATCAAGATTCAGAGTATGGGTAATTAGTGGATCTAGATTAAACTTCTTTGCCATATATTAGGAAACCAGTTTAGAGACGTTCTCTCTACTTTTCCAGCCTCCAAAAACAGATCTCTTTGAAGTACGTCCTGAGAAGAACAAGAAGCCGTCAATGTAGTGGGACACCATAACTCAAGAACCCAACAGTCACACAGACCATGTGCTCAGTGCCAACCATATGCTGAATTCTGAGTCAAGGAGGGGAGACTGATTCTCCTACTGACTCTGCCTCCCACTCTGCCACCTGCACCCTAAGTGGCAGTGTGTGTGCCCAGAGTGCCTAAAATCTCTTAATGAAACACTTCTTATGGTTGCTGTCCTCAACCCCTCCCTAGCTGAACCATGGAGTTGCAAACAAATGCTGCAGGGGCAGCAGACTTGGAGGAAGGAGGTATTCTTGTCTTCTTAAGTGAACCAAACAATATTAATCATTTAGATTTATCAACCAAACCAACTCTTCATTAGGGGTAGTAGTATTTGTGTACCTCCATTAATGGCAGTGATTTTCACTATTTTTTTTTACCATGACTTTTTCATCTGTGACAACTTTCTTGGACTCAGCATTCTGTGAACTCATAATAGGTATCTGGTAAAGAAAAGACTTAATTCTCAAATAGGATGAAATCTGGGCCAAGCAAAACACAAAAATTTTTTTAAATAGAGTTTCTTGTTATGAACATTCGGGATTTCAAAAAGGTATATGCAGTATCAACTAGAAAGTGAGAGTGCTCTCATCTCTCTGGCGCATACAATGTGCGGCTGGGCTGTGACAGTTAATCACTCTGAAGCTTCAGTTTCTGAATCTGTGCTATGGGGACAATACAGTTTGTGGATAAAAACAGGAGCTTAACAAGATGTTTGATTGAGTTTCTGCTTAAACCTAGAATTCATTTCTCTCTAACAGCTGCATGCTCTTGTCCTTCAACTTCCCCACCTCACCCTTGAGGGAAATACTTCATTGAAACAGCCAAGGTACCTCAGCAGCTGTAGTCAGTAACACTTGAAACAAAGCCCTTGTTGATTTAGTTGTGCGTCTGTAAAGTTCCAATGGCATGCTATTGGAAAGCCCAGTAGTAATTGTGCATCTGGACTTCCCAGCTCCTGCTCCGACAGACTGTCACTGGCAGAGAAACATGCTCCATTGGTAAAGGCCATTCTTCCAATCACAGCTTATCTGAGCAGTGTTTAAAGTCCAAAGCTATGATTTACAGCTCAGTGAGGAGAGAGCAGAGAATCAGGAGCTGTGGATGAGACCCAACCTGCAAACACAACTCACAGTGAGTGACAGGGTTTGAGATGGATAAGGAAAGAAGGGTGTTTTTAGGATCCCTAATGTCTCAAAGCTTGGCCCTCTCTCCTCCCCTGGAAGCCTCCCCTGACTGATACAGCCTACATTGCTCTCTTCCCTCCCTGACTAACTGTATTAGTCTGCATTCTCTAGAGAACAAGAGATAGATAGTTTTCTCTCTCTCTCTCTCTCTCTCTCTCTCTCTCTCTCTCTCTCTCTCTCATACATATAGTTATCTATAATCTCTGTATACCTATAGATAGATATTAAATCCTGACTAACACAGTTGGTTTATATGTATATATGGATTTATTACGAGGAATGGCTCACATAATTATAGAGGCTGAGAAGTTCCACAATCTGCCATCTGTCAGCTGGAGGCCTAGGAAAACTGGTGGTGTAATTCAGTCTGAGTCCAAAGACTTAAGGACCAGGGGAGCTGATGCTGAAGGTAGTAAGTCCCAGTCCAAGGTCAGGAGAAGATGAGATGAGCTGTCCCAGCTCAAGCACTGGGGCAGAGGATGGGGAGAGGCAAGTGTGTGGGGATGAAGTATTCCTTCCTCTGCCTCCCACATTGGGGAGGGCCATCTACGTGACTGAGTTCTGGATAGAAATGCTAACCTTATCCAGAAACACGCTCATAGACACATCCAGGAATAATGTTTAATCTGGGCACCCCATGGCCAGCCAATCTGACACATAGATTTAACCATCACACCAACCCTATCCCACATTAGGGTGACCAACTCGTCCTAGTTTCCTTGGGATTTCCCTGGTTTTCAAACTTAAAGTCCAATGTCCTGAAAAACGCCTCAGTACCTGGCACCGCCCTGCCCATAATGCCTGAATTAAGCATTTTTTTCACTTGATAATATTTAATTTAAGAATTTAGCCACACTACCAGACAACTCTTATTGGGTGTCTAGTGAGTCAACTGGGCTAACTAAGCTTTGAGGACTCACTGCCCTTATCTGACTTTGTTTCCCTCTTTATTTTCCCATAACATTCTACAAAGTCCTTTTTCCAAATCTCACACTCAGATCTTGTTTGCTACATACTGTTGTCCAAGATAAGGAACCAGAGATCCTTGGAGAACTGGTGGAGTCCAGGACTGGGCCCAGGAATATTTTTCCTGGATCCAGATGATCCTGGAACCACTTGTGATACCATAAAGTAAAAATGTGTCTTTTAAAAAGAAGTGCAGTGCAGGAGCAAGTCAAAATAGCACAGAAGGTAATGTGAAGGAGCCCCTAATGACCAAATATGAGACAATTTTAGCAACAAAATTATTAATAATGAACCATTCTAACCCTTGAAATACTGTAAATGTCCATGCTGAGATAAATAGATGATAGGCAGATAGAATAAAATAAACAATAAATGAAAATAAATTCTTATAGCAAAATTATAATCAATGAAAAATTCAAGGTGAACCAAGTTCTGGGGCATTCCCCACCATAGCAGGCATGCCATGGGGTGTCCTGGCCATTACTGTCCAGTGCGAATGCCTCTAGGGACAGTGTCTGCTTTGGAGCTCTGCTTTGGGTTTGACAAGGCTGTATCAATACCACATCAGGGTTGAAGGCTCTCCTTGCTAATCTTGCTTCTTCTCTCCTTTCCTGTCACATGTAATGAATGGATCTGCACTGTGTACTGAGGCTTTTCCTACCCAATCCTCTGCTTCCTCCTCCTTTGGGTCTTATGGGCATTACCCACCAATATTTGTCTCAGCATCTGCTTCCCAGAGAACCCAAATGACACCATGCCTCATAAGAGAGTGGAATAATGACATCAGCGATGTCTGAGATGCTCCTAAAATAAAAATCCCCTTCTCTTCTACCAGTAATTATACCCTATAACTGTTTTCCAAGTTATTTAGCTCTTTGAGCCTCGGTTTTTTCATCTATCAAAAAAGAGATAATATTCACAATATTATCAAGATAAACATATTAATGAATATTAAAACATTTTTATAAAATGCTATGTAAGTGCTGGGAGGCAAATACAAAGTAAGTCAAGGATAGTGTTTCCCTTTCACAACATTATTATTTCATTTCACATTAATTAAATGAAAAAATAAAAAGTGCCTGGCTCAAAAATGAACAACCCTGAGAGTAAATATGATAGAAAAATATAAATCTACACAACACATGGATGTCTGTTATTCTAGTGTCTTTTTTCATTTTTTTAAAATTTTATTGTTGTTCAATTACAGTTGTCCCAATTTTCCCCCCGTTGCTCTCCCCTGAACAGCCACCCCCTCTCCCACAGTCAATCCCCACCCTGTCGTCCATGTCCATGGGTCATTTATACATGTTCCTTGACTAGACCCTTCCCCATCTTTCTCCCATTATCCTCTTCCACACTGGTAGTTGTCAGTTTGTTCCTGTTTCCATGTCTCTCATTCTGTTCTACTCATTTGTTTGTTTTGTTCATTATGTTCCACTTATAGGTGAGATCATATGGTATTTGTCTTTCATCAACTGGATTATTTCACTTAGTATAATAACCTTCAGTCCCATTCATACTGTCACGAAGGGCAGGAATTCCTTCTTTGTTTCTGCTGCGTAGTATTCCACTGTGTAAATGTACCACAGTTTTTTGATCCAATCCTTTACAAGACATGGATCTTTTATATGCCAAAAGTGGAAGTAAATAAAAAACATTTTGGAAAAAGTTTGGCATTATATCAATTGAAATACTTTATCTAGTGATTCAATTTTTAAATAATTATACAAATTTTCAGACTTTTAAATTTCTTCTTTCATTTGTTTTAATAAATTAAATTTTTATAGAAAGTAATCCATTCACCTAACTTACAAGCCAGTATGAAGTTGCTCCTATATATTTTTCTTATTCTTAATCACTGATTATGTCTGTAATTGTGCCTCTTTTTATTTCTAATATTGTCTGTGTCCTTTTTATTCTCTTATTCTTTTTTTAACCTTGATTAATCTTGACAGAGTTTGTCAATATTGTCAGTTTCTTTCAATAATCCAAACTTTGGGTTTGTTGATGGCCTTTTTAGCTGTTTTCTATTTCATTGTTTTATTATTATTATTTATTCTTATTTTATCCTCTTGCTTTCTAGCTTCTTTGAATTTCCTGGATTTTCTTTGTAAGTTTTTGATTTGGACACTTACATTGATGCTTTAGCCATTCTTTTTTTAAAACATAAATACTTAGGCTATCAACTTCCCTCAAAGCATTCTTTTTTTTCTGCATTCTGTATTATTAGCAGTGTAGAAACGCACCCATCCTCCTGTCCACAGGTAAGCGTTATGCTGATTTCTAACACCATAAATTACTCTGGCTTATTTATAATGTTATGTAATTGAAATTATACAATAGGTAATCTTCTGTATCTGTTTTTGCCTATATTTTCTATAATTCTTAATTTTTCATGTATTCTAGTTTTTTTCATTTTTGCTCTTTTCTGTAGGAAAGAGTTCATCCATTTCAACTAGTTTCTCAGCTATGTCTGTTCTACTCTACCTCAACTATTGCAATCTTTATTTCAATTATTAGACTTGCACATCTAGTATTTCCACTTTGTTGTGTGTGTGTGGTGTTTTGTTTTATGTTGCTATTTTCTTCCCTACCTCTTTCTATATGTCTGTTATGATTACTTAATTTGAATGCTCAGTCTGTCTCCTTTATTACCTCAGATGCCAGTGGGATCTGTACTCCAGTTTGTTATTTTTGATACTGTTGTGTTCTTCAGATGTCTCATTATTTTAACCTATGAGCTTATCTTCCCCTGGAGGTATGGAGACTCCAAGAGGCAATGCAAATGGGGAAGAAGCAGAGACCAGACAGTCTATTCAGATGAGTTTAAGAAGCTGGAAAAGAGGGAGGGCGAACCCTATGACAGAGAGACCGAGCCCCCAGAAAGCCATAGTCACTTGCTCTGCACACCCCCAAAACCTTCTTAGGTCAAGGCTTCTTTCTCAGTCCCCATGGAGAAGCAACAGGGCAGGGAAAGCTGTTCTCAGAGTGCAAGCCACAGCCCTGAGGTCAGAAAGATGGAGGGGTAGGAAGGTAAATATCTGAAGTTCTTCTGTCCCCACTTGTTTCTTGCAGTTCTTCACCCACTCAGGCATCTGTGCTGCATAATATGGTCCATGAGTTGGCCTGTCCAGGTTTGTGGGTGAAGGGAAGCAAGAGTAGAACTCCAAGATTTGTCCTCTCCCAGCCACATTGTACACAGGTAATCTCAGTTGACAACAGCTCTCTGCTCTCCACGCATTTCAGTGGTTGCTCCCATTTCAACATTTTCTCATCCTAGATTCTCTAGGTTGTTCTTGGGAGAGGGAGCCAGGCAGATCTGGCCAGGAGATCACTTTTAAACTCTGACTTAAATAATTGGCTAAAGATTTTGGACAAGATAAATCAGAAGTAATGAGGAGTAACCTAATGTGTTTGAGGAGGGGAGAGCCATAATACACATATTACACCATATACATGGTAAGAATTCCTGGGTGGAATTCTTGATTCAAATAACAACTAACATCTTGATTCAAATCCTGCTTCTACTTCTCAGTAACTTGAAACTCTGGGCAAGTTACTTGGTCACTCTAATTCTCAGTGTTTTCATCTATAAAATACAAGTCGCAACTAACTAGTCACCAGATTGGACTAAATAGGTGAATGAATACAAAGCACTCAGAATTGTGCCTGGGCCATAGTAAGTGCTCAAGATTTATTTATTATAGTCTAGTTAAAGTTTTTTTAAAAGAATATTCATCAATGAAATTATGAAAAAGAAGCTAAGAATATACAACAGAGAAAGGACAATCTCTTCAATAAATAGTATTGGGAAAAATAGACAGCCACATTTAAAAGAATAAAACTGGATCAGTATCTTCTGTCAAGCACAAAAAATTAACTCAAAATGAACAAAAACTTGAATGGAAGACCTGAAACCATAAAACTCCTAGAAGAAAACACATGCAGTATGCCCCTTAACATGGGTCTTGGTGTGATTTTTTGGATCTGACACCAAAAACAATGGTAACTAAAGCAAATATAAAAAGTGGGACTACATCAAAGTAAAAAGCTCCTGCACAGAAATGGAAACCATTGATAAAATAAAAAGGGAGCCTACCAAATGAAAGAAAGTATTTGCAAATCATATATATAATAAGGGGTTAATACCTAAAATATATAAAGAACTCATACAAATCAATAGCAAAAATGAACATAATAATAATAATAACAACAATAATAATCTCATTAGAAAGTGGGCAGAAGACCAGAGTAAACATTTTTTAAAAAAACATATACAATGCTGATAGCCAATAGGCACATGAAAAGATGCTCAACATCACAATCATCAAGGAAATGCAAATCATAACCATACTGAATGTGTTTTATTAAAAAAGACAAAAAATAAGAGTGTTGGAGAGGATGTGGAGAAAAGGGAACACTTGTGTATTGTTGGTGAGAATGTAAATGGGTGCAACTTTTATGGGAAACAGTTTAAGTTTCCTCAAAAAATTAAAGATAGAAATACTATATGATCTAACTATTCAACCTGTGGGTATTTATCTGAAGAAAACAAAAAAATTAATTTGAAAAGACATATGTGCACCATGTTCATTGCAGCATTATTTACAATAACCAAAAAAAGTAAACAACCTAAATGTCCATCAATGTATGAATGGATACGGAAAATGTGTGTATACACAGTAGAATATTATTCAGCCATAAAAAAGAATGAAACCTTGCCATTTGAAACAACATGGATGGACCTTTAGGATATTATGTTAAGTAATATAAGTCAGACAGAAAAAGATAAATACTAAATAATATTACTTGCATGTAAAATCTAAAACAAAATACAAACAAATAAAAAGCTGAGCTCGTGGATATAGAGGACAGATTGGTAGTTTCCTGAGGTGGGGTGTAGAGTGAGTGATGTAATTCCCAATTACAAAATGAATAAGTCATGAGGATATAATGTACAGCATAGTGACTAGTTAATAATAATGTATTACATATATGAAAGTAACTAGGAGAGTGCTCTTGAAAGTTCTCATGACAAGAAAAAAATTGTAATTACGTGTGGTGATGGGTGTTTAATGAACTATTATGGTGAACATTTCAAAAAGTATACAAGTATCAAATTATTATGTTGTAAACCTGAAACTAATGTAATGTTATATGTCAATTATACCTCAATAAAAAACTAAAGTATTATATATAATCTTCATAATGAAAACACAAAAGAAATAAAAAGTTATAACACTTTTAAAATAATTTTATTTATTCTTAAGAGTAAAACTATTGTTTTCTGCTTTCACTCAAAATTATTATTAATAAAACTTTAGAGAATGCAGTAAAAAAAAAAAGAAAGAAATCTTAGAAAATGCTCCAATGAAGAAAAGAAAGGCTGTGAAGGAGCTGGAAGACCACTCTGAACAGTGCCGAAAGCCAAGAGATGACCATTGATCTTAGTTTTCTTTTTCTTTCTCTCTTTCATCTTTTTTGTCTCTTGCATATCCTCTAAGGTTGATGAAGTTCAATATTTGCTTAATTCATGTTCTTGACATGCTGATACAGAAAACATAGAGTAGTGAATTTTTTTTTAGTTTTAGAAGTTAAAATTGCTTTGCTCATTTCTGCAAATAACTGCAGAAAAGTATTTTAGAAATAAACTAAAAAGAAGTATTGCTCTGGAGTAAATATGTTGCAGTGAATCATTGAAAAAATAATAAACATAACATTAAAAACCCTGCTGTGATCAAGAACTCCTGCCGCTGTTTGGCTAGAGGCAGAAACCTCCTTGGCAGTGGGGCGTGGTCTGTGTCAGAGCCAGGAAAGGAAGACTGCAGCCCCTCCCCACAAGCAGTGTTACACCTGTGCAACACCATTGCTTGTGCCTAAAGTCTCATAAAATCCCACATCTGATGGACTTCTGGATTCTGACTTCACTCTGCATCTCTCTAGTGCATCCCTCGTTTCTGGGGTCAGGCTCAGGACCAGCATACTCAGGGCTTCCTATTCTCCACTTTCAACAGCATCCTCCCAGGAAGCTATGTGCAGAATGCTCCTCTTTGCTGTTATCCAAACAATTAACAAATAACTAAGAATTCATCTGCATGTCAGCAATAATAAACACAGAGGTGGGGATCACCCAGTCTCCACTTAAATTCATCTGGGACTGACCCTCTATAGACTGAAATCCTTGAAATATTCTTAATTTGCTAAGAAAAAAATGTTTTATCCTCTTTTCTTTCGGTGGTCATCTTGTTTGTCTTCATATTTCTCCTCTCTAAATGTACTGTTTATTTTTGTTTTCTGTTTGTTTTCCATAAAACACATTTACTCCAGCATTTTTCTTCATCAATGGGCAACTACCAAGGCTATGGTAGGCATCTGGATCCTATCTATGCCAGGTCGCAAGATGAGATAAATGCAGCGTGCATGGTACAGAATTTTGGGTGAAAGACTGAATGGATAGGTGAACTCATGAACAGAATCTTTTCAAATGTGTAGTTCACATTTCCAGAATGTGGTTGAACTCATGCCATTCTGTGCCAAGGGTGGATAATATAAGCTGATCTTTGGTGCTTCTCTTACCATGTGCCAAGCACTGTTCTAAGGAACAGCACATCTCTCTGGATGCAGATATTAAGTTCCCAGCCCAGTTTCGTGAGCAAATGGCAGAGACAGTATCCAAAATCACGTAGTCCTTGTGAGTCCAACCCCGAGCATGTAACTACTATGCAATACAGGGAATTAAGCTGCAGGCTGTTACCTTAAGACCTGCTCTTTTTCTGTGTACAATGCCCTCCTTAATTAAGCCCATGGTAGGCCCCCCTAATCTTTCAAGGGAGAAGAAATCATCTTCCTCCACCCTGCAGAGGGAAAGGGTAATGCCCTGTGTCCAATTTTCTTTTCATTGCTATTTTTATTATGGAAACACAAATGTTCAGTGATTTCAAAATGAAAACAGGGAAAGTTAATTTTGTCATCCTTATCTAATAAAATTCTTAATGGGTTTCTCACCCATTATCATAAATACTTTTATTGTTTCTAATTTTTTTCTCAACTGCACAGTAGTATATCTTGCCTTTGAAAAATATTTTTTTAATTTATAAAAGACATGTTTTCTGGTTTTTAGATCTCTTAAATCTCATTTGCTATTTGGGATTTAGTTCTATTTTCTCAATTCAGATTAGAAATAAGTGTTCTAAAGGTGGATTTAGCACGTCTAGCACAAATTTTAGGTAGTGAAAATTTGGGCTATTTGGCATGAAAAACCACGAATGTGAGTTTGAACTGGTCTTTTGACCTGACCTGGTCTCTATTTGCCCATCTCTAAAATTATACCCTGGGATCCTTTCTTTCCCTTACTCTCCCCTTCATCCAGTAAGAATAACATATGGTTAATTTAACTGAAGAGTTAATCATGGTTTTTGTTTTGAAATCTCAAAGAGTTGTCAGTTCTAGATAACCTTATTCTGTATGTGGTGCTGGGACTGTGGGGGTGAGGGTGGAGGCTTGTGTATAGAAGATGGTATTTCTTTTATGGAACTGTGGTTCTCAAAGGGGACCAGTAGTAGCAGGACAGCTTGGGAGCTTGTTAGAATGTAAGTTCTTAGACCCCACCTATTCCCTGCTAGATCAGACTGAGGATGGAACCCTGAGTCATTGTTTTATAATCCTTACAGGTGATTCTGATGCATGTTAAAGATTGAGAACCACTATCGTAAAATACTCTAAACACTGTGGTCAGTGTTTTTCAGTATGATGGCTCTAGTAGTGATTAGTTATCTTTTACTTCATTTGAAATAATTTTGTTAAATTGTATTGTGACAACTGTCATATCAGCGTGCATTTTTTTTAAAAAAAGCATCAAAATTGGTGAATTTTTGTGCAACCATTCTAATATTGAAGATGGAAGTAAATATGAAATCTTTTTGGCATATTATGCTTTATTATTTCAAGAAATGTAAAAATGCAACTGAAATGCAAAAATAAATTGCACAGTGTATGGAGAAGGTGCTGTGATTGATTGAATGTGTCAAAAGTGGTTTAAGAAGTTTCTTGGTATATTAACATTTTGGCCAAATAATTCTTTGCTGTTGGGCTGTCTTATGCTTTGGAAGATGTGTAGCACCACCCCTCGCCTCTACCCACCAGTAGGAGATAGCCAACATACTCAAAACATCCATCAATAGTTATTGATGAAAATGTGTCTTTTATTTTACGGAAAAACTGGAGATCTAAGATGGTGGAGGAGTAAGTGGAAGCTACACTAACCTCCTCCAAGGACCAATCTGGAATTACAAGTTAATTGTGGAGAAACCACCCAGAATAACCAACTGAACACTAGCTGGAGAGAAGCCTTCTAACCATGGACAGACAGAAAAGACTGCTTCATCACAACGTGACCGGCAGGAAGTGCAGAGATGCGAAAGGGCTGTTTGGGCTCCCACCGGTGGCAGCTGAAGAGATAGAGAAACATCTCAGCAGCCAGGGGTTCTCCCTGAGAAGTGTGGAGTCTAAACCCCCACTTGGGCTTCCCAGCCTACAGCAACAGAGCAGGAAGTAAAATAGCATCCAGCTGTGAAAAGCAAAAAGCCACAAGGTTTCTTGCTGGCCTGAGAGAAATGGCTGGAGACAAAGAGCTGTTAAAGGGACCACGTATGAAAATATATTGGCACCCACTTACCCTTGGCTCCAGCAGAAGGAGGGCAGAGAGAACTAGAGATGCTTGATGAGAGTTTGGGGTGGTTGCTTTGAGGGGAGAACTGAGGGAGCAGCCGACAGGGTCCCAGTGCTGACTCATTCCCCATACTGCAGGCAGACCACTCCCCTCCAAGTGGTATCAGCCTGAGGGGAAGCAACAGCCCCACCTGCAGGGATTAATCTGCCTTGCCCTCCGTGCTTATGCCTGATGGCTGACCAAAGATGGAATAGATTAACAACTAAAGAGGACAAAGGCAGAAGATCTCTGGTAGTCTCCAACAGGCTTCCTAGGCCCAGACTGGGACATGATCTGATGTCACCAGGGGCAGATGCAGGAAGTAAAGAAAGTGCACCTCTGCAACAGTACGCAAGACATGGTGGGAGGAATGACTCAGTCAGCTAGCTGGAGGGAAGGACCCACCAAAGAGCAACACAACAACAACCAAAACCCAAGTACAACCAGAGAGCCCAAATAAATGGCATAAATGGCATCCCAAGAGCATCAAGTTCAGGAGATCAAGGAGACTGCACCACTGAATCCCACAGGTCTCCTACCACAGAAGGTCACAACATAAAGACAGGAAATCAAAGCCAACAATCTAAGAAGGAGAAACAAGCAAGAAGAGTCACAAAAATGGGGAGACAAAGAAATAACCCCTCGTTGAAAGAAAAGGGGTATCCCCAGAAAGAGTGTTAAATGAAAGAGAAGTAAGCAAACTATCAGACATGGACTTCAAAATAATGACTATATGGAAGTTCAATGTCCTCAGTGAGCTCAAAGAAAACTACATATTACTCCAGGGGACCTACAAAGAACTCCAGGGAAGCTACAAGGAAGTTATTTTATGGAAAAACCTAAATGGATTTTTTGGCCAACTCAATGTTGTATTTTTGATATAAATTTTAAAATTTTGTGAGGTCTGTCCAGAAGGTAATCAGCCATGTACTATGAAAAATAGAAACATTTATTGAAGAAGATACAAGATACAATAAACATTGTACATAGGACGATGATGCCTCAGTCCCCTTCAAAGTAGGCACCTCGGGACCTCACACAGTTCTCCCAGTTGCCTTCAGCTGCCCCGTCATATTTTCCTGAATCTCATCAATGGTCTGAAATCTCTTCCTTTTCAAAGGTGATTTTAGCTTGGGGAAAATTCAGATGTTGCAGGGCACCAAATATAGGCTGTAGGGGGGCTGATTTGATGTTTCATCAAAATACTCTGCACAAGATGTGATGTGTAAGTGGGCGCGTTGTCATGATGAAGCTGCCCATCACCAGGTGCCCACAGCTGCAGCCTTCTGAGTCATCCCAGTAGTTTCCATTGAGAAATGTTAAAGCTTAACGTAAAATTTGATGCAGATTTGTTGCTCTACTGGCTCAGTCATTTTGAATGTGACGACCACAGAGTACACACGCTCACTCAGTAGCGTCTACCATCCCCACTGACTAGTACAGTGAAGTTGTCATTGTTCACACATGCGGATTCCAGGCCACTCCCTTTGGCTGCCAGGTTATATGAAGTCATGCAAACCATTCTTGTTATATTAACAATAGCTGTACTTTTTCCAGATAGACCTTGTATGACACCAAAAGCACAGTCAACAAAAGCAAAAGTAAACTAATTAGGTTGCATTAAACTAAAAGGCTTCTGCAGAGTCAAGGATACAACAAAATAAAAAAGCAGCCTACCAAAAGGTAAAAACTATTTACAAATCACTTATGTGATAAACACTTAATATGCAAAACATATAAGGAATTTTTACAACTCAATAGCAAAAAAAAATTTGTTTTACTGTCGCAGAAGATTTAAATAGACATTCTCCAAAGAAGACATACGCAAATGGCTCAATGTCACTAATCATCAGGGAAATGCAAATCAAAACAGCAATAGTTATCACTTCACACCTATCAGGATTGCTATTTTTTTTAAAGAAAACAATAAAAAAACAAGTGTTAATGAGGATGTGGAGAAATTAGGACCCTCATAAGAATGTCAATTGGTGCAATTGCTATGGAAAAATCAAAATTCTCAAAGAATCAAAATAGAATTACTATGTAATCCAGCAATTTCATTTCTAGGATTTATCCAAAAGGAATGAAATCAGCATCTCAAAGAGATATTTGTACCTCCATGTTTATTGCATCACTATTCACAATAGCCAGGATAGGAGACAAACTAAATTATCCATCAATAGATGAATGGATAAGGAAAATGTGGTATATACATACAATGGACATTACTCAGTCTTAACAAAAGAAGGAAATTCTAATATGCCTGAATCTTGAAGACATGCTGCTCAGTGAAATAGGCCAGTCACTGAAGGACAATTACTGATGAGGATCTAAAGTATAATACTATATATAATATATCAATATGTAAACTGTGTGCATGTTATATGTGTGTATATAATATGTCATATAACATATAAGAAAATTATATGTGTATATCACATAATATATATAAAGTATGTTCATAATGTCTAAAACTTTATATCACAACTTGTTCACTTACCACTCAATAGTGAATGAAAAATCAAGCCATATTAAATATTCTTCCAGAACATAATGTTTAATGGCTGCATAATATTCACTTCTATAGATGTGCCATAATACACTCAGTTGTCAGGCTGTTGTTGGATACGAACTTCACAGAAACTTGTACTGCACTGAAATTATTTGACTAGCGATGTGTTCTCTGCATTGGACTGCAGAACCCTGAGGGACGGACCCATGGATCCCAGGCCCCAGGGCACAGCAGGGGCCTGGTAATCCTCGGCAGGTTTCAGGTGTGAACAACTCCCTCCTGCTGCCCTGCACCCACCCGACACAAGCCTGGAGTCTTCATTATTTTGAAGAACTCTAATATGGAGCCTTTCTCACATTGGTGCTGGCTTGTTCTCCTGACAGCTGGACAACAATGGAAAGAATTCTAAGGTATTTTGAGACTGAAAATAGAAAAAGAACAGTAATTGCCTGTTCTAGCAGCTTACATGCAGAATCAAAAGACCCAGTTGTGCAGGTTCCTTGGAGCAAATAACATTTGCCTTCAGTAACTGTCTAATGCTCAATACCTTTCTATGAAGGTTATTATTATTCTTGTGTATTTTTCTAAGACTCAGAACTAGTAGAAATCTTTTTGCATCTACAAATTAATAGAGAGGTGATATCATGGGTTTTGTCTACCTTTTAAAAATAACTTAAGCTTAAAGTGAATCTCACATTTGGGAAGAAATTCTGGTCTGCTTCCCAGAAAGTTAGATAATAAACTCTCACGAACACATAATTTATTCACTTAGTGCATTTTCTGAAGTGCAGCTGTAAGGCTTTCTGTTGGAAAGGCTATTTGAGCTTAATTGATTAATTATGATAAAAATCACAGAATTTTATGGCTAGGAGGAGCCCTCATTTGACACATGAGGGGCTGAGAGCCCAGGGTCACACAGCTAGCTTGTGGCACCAGGTAGACTGGAACAGAATCTAACTCCCTAGTCAGGATGTCTGTGACTCTCTGTGTGCTTGGTCACTATTAAGGAGCCATTGCAGTAACCCCAGGTCTCAGAGGCAGGCAACTGTCTTATGTGGATTCTTTAATTGTAAGGGACAGGTAATCACCAGTCAGCTAAAAAAAGAAAGGAGATACATTTGTGAGAACATAGCAGTCGCTTCCTGTGGAGCCCCTTTCTCTTAGTTACATCTCATTTTCCCACTGGTGGTCCTGCTGAGGCCTCTCCCACAGATGCTGCTGTGGCCACAACATGGAGGCTACGCTGAGGGGCGTGGGGCAGGGTCTGAAGGCAGACCCAATGTTGAGATTAGGGTAGAGCCCTACAGTAACTTTACTCATTTCTTTCCTGACCTTGTGTTGTGGATTTAGCTCTAAGGGAAATGTTAAGGGTTGGATTTTGTTCCCCTAAGACATTCTGTTGAAGCCCTAACCCCCAGTATCTGAGAATGTGGTCTTATTTGAAAATATGGTCTTTATGATGGTAACCAAGTTAAAATGATGGTGTTAGGATAGACTTTAATCCAATATGACCTGTGGTCTTATAAAAAGGGGACACATGGACACAGAAAAACGCACATAGAGGGAGACAATGGGAAGATGCAGCAAGGACTCTATCCACAAGCCAGGGAATGCCTGAGGCTACCAGAAGCTGGGAGAGAGGCCTGGGACAGATTCTCCCTCAAAGCTCTCAGAAGCAGTCCACCATGCTGACACTTTCACTTCAGACTTTGAGCCTCTAGAATTGAGAGATGTAAACTTCTATTGTTTAAGCCAGGTCTACTGGCCAGTAGCCCTAGGAGATGAATACAGGGACATCCTCCAACCTCATGACCTCTCATGGTCAAGCTCTCCCAACTAACAATCACTGTCTACTTCTTTTTCTCATGTTAGACTCTTTAGAGCAGCGGTTCTCAACCTGTGGGTCGCGACCCCTTTGGGGGCCGAATGACCCTTTCACAGGGGTCGCCTAAGGCCATCAGGAAACACATATATAATTACATATCGTTTTTGTGATTAATCACTATGCTTTAGTTATGGTTGGGGGTACATGAGAAACTGTGTTAAAGGGTTGCGGCATTAAGAAGGTTGAGAACCACTGCTTTAGAGAAAGAATCTTTTTTGGTCTAGTTCTTTTTCTCATCCTGGACTAGTCTACAGACTGCTACTCTGCAGTTATGGTCCTACACCTGGTTCAATCAGCTGTGATCTAAAACAAATTTGTGTCTCTCTTCTGCTGGGAGTACAGTTCAGACAATATCTATGTCTCTGGAAGAGAGGGAGGGCTTTAGGCATCACATTGACACATTTTGTACCATCGTAAGGAAAACCACATGTAATAATTTGTGAAGCTGTGCTAAGGGACAGAGAACATCCAAGCCAAAATAGTAAGAAGAGGGCCTGAAATTTAATATGTTGCATAGCAAAGGAAGCTATACGCTAAATAATTTCAGTAAAGTATGTGTCTACGTTGGGAAGCTATCCAGAAAAGTATAGGACAACAAGACCAATGAGCAAGCGTTTTGTCCCAGTCTCAGCACAAATGATGCTAGAAATGACTTGGAGCACTCACCTGAGCCTATGAGGCCCCCTCAGAAATTTTTCCTTTAGGAACTAGTGTTGGGACTGAACCAGCCCTTGTGATTTTTACTATGATTACAGGACTCATCAGGGAACTTTGTAAAACAAGGGTTATTACTCACAAGTCCTGGAGGGTACATGGCACACCCAGGGCCACACACAGTGAGGCTGTGGATAGAGAAAGACTGAGAGTGTGGACTTGAAGTTCTGCTTTTATTGGGGTTGAGGATGACAGCCTAGAATTTTGTGGGTTCACTCTGTATTGGCTATTTAAAACATAAGAAAGGGAATTAAAGCTGCAAGAACGAAGAAGCAATCAGTCAAGTGGTTGGTTCTGTAACTCAACCAGAGATCTCTAAAACAAAGGAAACTTCAAGGGTGAGGCAGCCTGGCTCTTTACCTAGTCACGTGGCTGGCAATGTGTTTATTAGAGATGAGTGTCTTTGAAATGAACACCTTGGCAATCAAAAGCTTAATATCAGACCCTTACATTACAATCAAAAAGGCAATTGTCAAGGCTCACACCACACTAAGACATGAAATGACTTACATAGGTAAGTTTAAAGAAGAGAAACACTACCCATGCTGGTGTGGCACAGTTGGTGGAAGCATTGTCATCATAACGAAAAGGCTGAAGGTTTGATTCTGGTCAGGGTACATACCTAAGTTGCGGTTTTGAGCCCGGGTCCAGGTGCATAAGATTCTTGGTCCAGGTGCATTTGGGAGGCAACAAATACATGTTTCTCTCTCACATCAATGTTTCTCTCTCTCCCTTCCCCTCTCTTGAGAAACAATGAAAAAAATGTCCTCAAGTGAAGTTAAAAAGTTTTTTTCAAAGAAAAAAGAAGAGAGACCATGAAACATTCTCATCACATAAACGAGAAGGCCAAGAAAGTCATCCATGAGTTGTGTGTAGGGTGAGTCAAAGCTGCCTTTCAGTGACTTGGGCTCTGATTTTATATTTAATCAGGCAGCCTTCTGCTTAGTAATCCGACCTATCAGGCCTCTGGGAAGAGAGTGCCTAGAGGATGGACACAGAACTTTTGATCATTCTCTTGCAAAGGAATACATTGTCATTCAGACTTATACATCAGTCTCTTGTGAGTTTAAGCAATATAAATCAGTTCCCCTGAGAGTTACAGAGTACCTCCTTGTGGCCTGAAACAGTTAGACAGCAGAACCAAGCCTAAGAACTAGACCCTGAATAGTAGTAAGTTCAACTGTCAGTGAAGCCTCTCTGAACAGTCATGTGGCTTTCCTTTCTGCCCCTCTTGTTCCTATCTCCTGCGTGCCACTAGGAATCTAAGTGAATATTAGAACTGAAAGTAGCCCCAATTATGAAAAAAGAGAACTCAACTTGGACTTGGTCAGATATAACTGAAGTTCTGTCTTGCCACTGATTTCACATGGAATTCTGAGCAAGTTCCTTAACCTCTGTGGCACCCACTGCCTCAGCTTTAGAGTGAGAATATTAAAAGCTCTCTCACAGAGCTGGGAAGAAGAAGGCATCTTGCACAGAGTATAGCACAGAACACGTGTGTAACAGGCAACAGCTTCAGGCCTCGGCTTGCAGATCATGCCTGATATCGGATGAATATACCACTCACTCTTCACAGTTATCTCCTCTTACCAGTAGCTGATGGCTGTTCAGGGACTGAAAATTAATTTTTACATTAGCCCAAGCAAAACATAATTAGGAAGTCAAAGCTGTTGCCGCGGCAGCCACAACAGTGAAAATAGGAACGTGCATCACAGATAATGGTGTCTTTAGCAGCCCGCAGTGTCCTTGCAGCCCATCCCTCACACAGATGGCTGGATTTATGGAGATTTCATGGCACAAAGCAAAGAGCACTGGGCTTGGAATTTTTAAAAGCCTTCATTTTAGTCTGGCTTCTGTCATTTTGTGGAGACGTTGGGTATATCACCTCTCTCTCTTCCTGTGCTTCCATTTCCTCATCTTAATGTGGCAGTACTCTCAGCTTGACCTGATGACATGCTTATCCTGGAAGTCAGGGAAGCTTGGGAGGATGAGAAGCTGTAAAATGGATATTCTCGGGGTCCCTTTAAATAAACAAATGACAGCCATGGAGGTGCAGAGCTCAGATCTCTTTTCAAAAGAACATACTGTGAGGAGCAGTTGGAGGTCAGCCCCCAGCTGCTGCATCCTCCTGATCTACTACGAGTCTTCTGTAAATTCTCTGCAGCATTCACATGGCAGTCACATTTCCCTCCCAACTGCTCCATCCAAGGTTGGGTACAGCAAGGGTGCTAGAGCCAGGCTGTTTCTGCCCATTCTGGGCTCCTCTAACAGACTATCTTTGTTTTGAGAGGGTGGCAGCCAGTCATGAAGATAGTCCAGTGATCCTCCAATGAACATGGGACAGTGACCACCTGTGTGGACCCCTCTGGCAATGAGCTGAACAGAAAGAGTCCACAGAATTGATAGTGTGTGACTTCCAAAGCTAGATTATAAAAGACCTCGTAGCTTCTATCTTGTGTCCTCTTGAGTCATTCACCGGGATAAGCAGTTCTTTGGAGATGTCTATGTGGTGAGGAAATGGAGGCCTCCTGCTAATAACCAGCATCAATTTGCCAGCCATGTGAGTGAACCACCTTGAAAGTACATCCTCCTACCCAAATCAAGTCTTCCGATGACTATAGTCAACATCTTGACTGCAACTTCATGAGAGCCTGTGAGCTAAAATTACCCAGCCAAGCTGCTCCAGAATTCCTGACCCATGGAAGCTGTGAGACAAAGAAGTTTGTTGTTGTTTTAAAACATTAAGTTTCAGGGTAACTTGTAACACAGTAATAGAAAATTGATTCAGCGACTCCCGATTGGCCTAGCCAAGACTCAGAGCTGTGCTCCAGTCCAGTGCTCTTTATACCTGGTTCCTTTCCTTCCCTCTCTCCTTACACCAGTGTCTGACCTGATCTGAAGGCTCTCCCCACCAACTCATGCTTCTTCTTCCTTTATCCTTCAGAGGCATTTCTCCCTACAGATTTTGTCCATGTCTAACTTCTCTTTAGTGGGAATACTTGCCTGGCATATAGCAGGTTTGGTATTTATTTGTTAAACAAATGAATGAATGAATGCCTTCAGGTAAAGGTGGGGTGGGAAAGAAGTACAGTTATTTTAGTTGGGGAGACTGGGATGGCAGAGCCTATTGTCCCCAAGAGTTTTCAGAGGGCTGCAGATAATTAAATGAAAACCATCTATTCAACTGTTCACCATGACAACTACCCTTGATTGATGAGCCCCGAGGAATAGCCTGGAGAGATTTCAATCTATCTGAGAGGATCACCACCAACCAGGGATTTTTCTGAGCTGATTTTTCTAAGATCTGCAGATAATGTTGTCACTAGGTTTGACGGGATGACAATTTTCAATTCATCCCACTAGCACCTCACAGTTTTATCTGGCAGCCTGCATGCGAGCTAAATGGCATTTTTGTGTTAATGCAATGGCATTACAATCTTGTGTATCTCTTTCCTCTCATCTCGTTTAAGGACATCTCTTTAAGGGAACAAAATATAAGAAAGCATCAAATCTTCACATGATAATATTTATAATCGAGAATTGCATAATGGTGCCATGTGCTTATGAAAAAAACAGTAATGCATTTGAAGAATGTGTGCCTTATTAGACATTTGTTGAATACCATCTACAAGACCACATTTACTAGGCAATGCTTCATCTCAAGATAGATAAAAATATATGGACTTTTTGTTCTAACTCTGAGCACAGCCTATTCCTCCCCTTCACACTGGTGGTCTGTGGCACACAGGCTGGGAATCATTCTTTTACTCAACTTTCTCAAGTATAGGATTCAAACTTGAAAGTCTCTGTTGGATGCAATCTAAGGAACTCAGCCACAGTGGGCTCCCTGAGTGTGTCTGACTGCCAGAGGGTCAGTGCCTGGGCGCTTGCAACTGAAACTCCTAGGTCACTTGTACTTTCCCTCTTGCAGCCCAAGAACATTAAGATTTAAGGGTTCCAGCGTATTGAGAACTCCACCAGTGAGAGTGTGCATGCTCTGGATGGGGCAGAAAATGTCTCCCTCCCAAGTGGAAAATGAGAACCTCAGGATGAACCAGACTATATACTCCTCCCAAGGGAGAGACCTGTCTGTAGCCCCTGGTGACTCTATTGTCATTTTCCCATCCCAAGGCCTCTAACCTTGCCTGCGTCATGACACATCTGCCTGACATTCCCATCTCCTATCCCATGCCCAGTGTTAAGCACAATGCCAGCTGCCCCGCTCTTATAGAGCTAGGATTCCCTGGACTGTTCAGGTCAAACATTCTATGGTTGCTGTTAATTTGAAGAGTAATCTCATTTCAATAGTTAATGTGTCAGAAGGATGTCAAGTCGAAACTCCAAACTGTGTATAAAATCAAACTCCTCCGTGCTCCAGCTGTACTTGCTTCAGGATGGAAAGTTGGGAGGGCTGGAACATTGGAGCAAATTGTGAATTCTTCTTTGTTTTCCTGCCAAGTACTGCTACTTTCCCTCCATGGTCCACAGGCTGCCTTTGGCTCCTCCTGCTTGAGAAAAGAAGCCAAATAACAGAGAGAGAAGGGACAGGACTGGCCAGGGCTGCCTGTTGCTTTCCAATGCTCAGAGCAGACATTTACTGCTGCCTCTTCTCATGGACCAACCCCTAGAGACCCATCTGATTCTGCTCCCTTAGCAGGGCAGGGCATCCTACCGCAGGCTGTTTACAGCCAACCCTCTGCTCCAGCTTCTTTTTGCTGGAATTACCCCTCTCTTAGGAAATACTGCTTCCCAGGGCCTCCCACTGTTCCAGGGAAAAGTGCACTTTTGTTCTGCATTGGAGCAGGTGGTCACTGCTCTTCACTCTCGGCCACCTGGGAAACTGTACTCTGGGAGACCCGTAAGGAGCCTCCCACGTGGTAGCCTCCCTTCAGATCCTCTCCATAAGTACCCCACTCATCCTCCATGGAACTGGGGGTTGGACTCACTCACTTCCACCCCATGAGACCCCATATGAGTGTTGGGCTAAGTGGCATGGGACCTGGTCTCAGCCTAAGGTTCTAGACCATTCTCAGATGGGAATGCACAGTGCTGGCCCAATGGTTTTGCTTTTGGTCTTTGGGTTTTCCCAGCTGAAACTGAGATACAAGCAGTCACACTGTGACATACAGAACACAGACCAATTTACAACTATACTTAAAAGCGTGTCTTAATTTACACAGATACACAGCAAAGCCCAAAAGGACTTAACTACTAACCTACTAGAGCTGAATATATGCATTTTCACGATCCAGCAATTTCACTCCTGGAGATATACCACAAAGAAATATACACATATTCCCCCAAACACACAAAAGGCTGTTTGCACCATCATGTTCCAACAGAGTCTCAAACTGGAAACTACTCAAAGGAACACCAGTAGAAGAAAGTGCATGTGATTTACTTATCCATGGAAATACTAGGCAGCAAAGAGAGTGCACAGCTACACAAAAGGTAAATGGAGCTGAGGATCATGATGCTGAACAAAACAGAAGGCGGAAAAGAGGACATATTGTGGGGCTCCATTTAAAAGCTCAAAAACAAGTCAAAACTAACTTATAGTATTAGAGACCAGAGTAGAAGTAGTGACCAAGAAAGGCTCTAGGATGCCAGTAGGATTCTGCTTTGACTGGGAGCGTGGTATGTTTGCTGTGAGACCCCATCACACTGCACATGCATGATGTGTGCACTTCTCTAACACACAAGTTATTTAAAAGAAGGAGTCGGCTCCAGGCAGAGCACACTACAAGGGGCCAGGAGACTTTAGAAACAATGACCACAGCCACACTGAGCAGGGGTGGCAGCCCAGCCAGGGCCTTTGAGGAGGAGGCTCTGCACCCAGACAGGCCCACTGACTTCTAACACTTTGTTTCTCCTGCTCTGCTTTTCTCTCAGTGTCTGATTAGTATCCATCCCCTTCCATCTTCTTAAATGTCAAGGGCCTTGCTTCTTCTTCAGGGTGATAACAAGGAGAAAGCATGGGATTTTTTTTAAGACTTCATAGTTTTTAGGGATGTTTTAGGGTCACAGCAAAGTTAAGAGGAAAGTACAGAGATTTTCTTTACCCCCTGCCCTCACACATGCAGAGCCTCCCTCATCATTGACATCTCTCAGCAGAGTAGGGCATTTGTTATAATTGATGAACCTACACTGACATGTTATTTTCACCCAGATTCTACAGTTTAGAGTTCATGCTAGACGTTGTGCATTCTATGGATCTGGACAAATCTGTAATAACATACACTCACCCTTACAGTGTCATAAGGAGCATATTCACTGCCCTAAATGTCTTCTGTGCTCTGCCTATTTATTCCCTCCCCAGTAATGCCTGGCACAACTGCTGCTCTTTTATTTATTATTATTTTTTTTTTATCTTCACCCAAGGACATGCTCACCAACCTTAGGGAGAAGAAAAAGGAGGAAGAAAGAGATGGAGAAAAACATTGACATGAGAAACATCGATTAGTTGCCTCTCGTGGGACCAAACCTACAACCTAGGTATGTGCCCTGACCAGGACTTGAACTGGCAACCCTTCAGTTTATGGGACAACACTCCAACCAACTGAGCCATACTGGCCAGAGCAACTACTGACCTTTTTACTCCTTCCATTCTTTTGCCTTTTCCATGATGTTCCAGAGTTGGAATTATACAGTATGTAGCCTTTTCAGATTGCCTTGCTTCACATTATAATATGCATTTAATATTACACCATATTTTTTCATGGCTCACTTAATTTTAGGGCGGAATTATATTCCACTGTCTGGATGTACCACAGTTTGCTTATCCATTCATCCTCTGAAGGACATCTTAGTTCCTTCCAAGTTTGGGCAATTGCGAATAAAGCTGCTATAAATATCCATGGGCAGGTTTTCATGTAGGGAGCATGGGACTTTAATACAGAATATCTCACTTTGATGCCCAGTTTTTCTAACTGCTTGATTTGGTTTCTTGACCAAATTACAGAATTTCTCTAAGCCTCAGCTTCTCACTCTGTAAAATGGGAGGTTAAAAGAGTTAAAGGCTCTGAAAACATTCTATATGGTAGAAGGTGATATACAAATGCTAGGTCATTATCTCTAGTCTTTGCTTTTAGGTGGTGAGTGGCCCAGGGCAAGGTCACAGGGCAAGCAAACAGAGGGAGGCCTGTGGCCACGAATCAGTGCCCCTTGTGCCTGCAGAGGGGGTTTGGAAGCCACTGACAACCAGTCTCGCTCATCTCTGAGCATCATGTCAGGACCCTCCAGAATGTCTCCACTCCAAGGCCTGTCAGTCCTTTCTCTTCTCTACCCTCCAAGAGAGACGGAGCGCCACAGGGAAACGGATTGCCACCCCTTGCCACTCCCGACAGGAGGAAAGGCACGGCTGCTCTCTCTGGCAGTCCTTGCACTTTTTTCAACTGGTGATTAATAGAGTTCACTCTAGGCACAGTCAAGCCCTTGGAGTAGTAGATAAATAACAGGCAGAGTTTAAGAAGATGCATGTTCTTTGAGTTAATAATTTTAACAGCCAGAGAAATACTGTGGTTCTCATGGTAACAGGGATCTGTGATTTAGTCTCTAATTTGAAAGCCTCAAACTGATGTGTACAGATAGTAATCCTACAGGAACTTCTTTCTTTCTCTTAATTGGGGCATTTTTAATGAAGCGATGATATAATGCAATTTGGAGAAACAATGTAGAAGAGACCAATTTCCTCTAAATATGTCAATGATATGCCTACTTGTAAACATTTTCTAAGATGATGTGGGGGTTTATGGCATTTGCTTCAGAGCTTTAGCATAAACCTGTGTTCCTTGCAGAATTTCCAAGGCTAAATCTGCTGTTTGCTCCTGAATTCCCAGATGCTTCAGGTGACCGCGATCCTCTTTTACTGTAAGAATTTAGGAAGTTCTTTTGCTGCAACTGACTTAATGTCTGGGATGGATTTGCCTTCCAACATATATGGTGAGAGGGGCAGGACAGGAAATACCACCCTCACCCTAATAAGGAGGATAGGAAAGTCTGTTCTTGAAAGAGTCTTGCTGATTTCCTTGATACAAACTAAGCCAAATAAACAAACCTTAAAAGCAGGAAGTGTATGGAGAGCTGCCTTTTGGAGACAGTCCACTGGGCCAGTCGGCCCTGACTATCTCTTGTAAGCTGCCTCTTGCTTAATCAGTTTCTGGCTTGTAAAGATATTTTTCCTAGCTGAGTGGTTTCCTGTATTTGCACTTGTCACTTCCCTACAAACATTCACAGCATGCCAACCTCTTCTCTTCCTGAAGTGATCAAACTGCCCTTTGATCGTGCTGGAGACATCTTCTGTTGTCGCTTCTCTTCTCAGGTGTTTGGAAGCATGTCAACGCCTTCCCTGAGGCTGAGCGTGGCTCACAGCTCCGGAAAACTGCCTTCAATCAGCGCACGTCCAAGCACTGCCTTCTCTTCATTCCACTGACTGCAATGTGCACACGTGGTTTTGTGCTTGCAGTGGTCACAGTCATGGCTGGGTTCTAGCTATGAATTCTGCATGATAATAAGGTTTATGAAGGGGGAAGATGGCATGCGAAGCCATAGGAACTTGGTAATTCTTCTTATGTTAATATTCTCTTTTCCTTGGCCATCTCTTGCACGTTGCCACTGATGGCACCATGCTTGAAAAATCAGGGTACAGAAACTCTTGGAATACAAAAGCCAAGCCCACATACATAAACTCCTCATTAATAACTCTTAATGCAGCTGTCTGCCATGCCTGAGCCAAATACACAAGGCTTTACAAGAGATGCTAAGTCACAAACAAGGGAGAGAACAGAATCATAAGAAGCTAAAAGCCTGGTTTATGGTGCAGTTTGTTTCCTGAGCCTCTCAAGTCCTTCCTCACTCTTGGAAAACCCCAAGAAAGAAGGAAGGAGGCCTAGAGTCCTCCTGCCCTCCTGCTCTCCTGCCTTCTTTCTTATTCCCCCTTTGCTTTGGTTCTCACCACCCTGTCTGGCAGGGCAGTCCCACATGCACCAGTCAACCACAAATCCGAAGTTTCACCTCAAACTCAGGGGGCTACTCACAAAGCAAAAGTTTAACCTCGGACTAGGGGGGCTGCTGCCCCAAGCCTTCCCTGGCTGCTGTCCAGCTCAGTGTCTGCCTAGGAAGTGCAAAGAACTTTGAAACAGCCGTGAAAAATCATTTGAAAAGAAGGAAAATATCTAAATTAACAATTAAAAAAATAAATCGCAACTCATTAAAAACCTAAATTGATATGGTTTGGAATCTTCTACTCTGTTGCTTTATCCACACAAATATATTCTTCCTATGACAACATCGTGGTATGAATATTCAAGAGTTACTAGGTTTAAACAGTTAGGTGAGATGTGGCTTTCTTTCTGGCATTAGATGTATACCATATATATCCATGTTGGGGTACAAGATATAACTTTTGAACTAGCAAAAAAATTATCTTAAGTGTGACCACTGAGCACAATACTAGGCAAACTTATATTCCTAATTGATCTTTTAAATTTAATAACACAATTTGTCACAGATCCCACCAGCATCTTCCAGCTGGAGGAAAAGACCTGAAGCCCCACTCCAGGACAATATTTTGTTATTATGAGGCGTGCACCCCACCCCACCCCCCACCACCGCCACTCTGTTTTCTGAGCTAAACCAACTGGCCCCACTGGATTCTTGAGACTATTTGGCACTTCTGTCTGTTATCCCACGTTAGGATCTCGCTCTGTGACAGTTCTGTCAAATCTTTTTGTAAGTGTAATTGGTTATAGTTTCCATGTCCTTAGAGCTACTAAGCTAGCAGTTTAATTTATCCTAATTCAGAACCTAATTGTCTTGCACTGCTGGCTAATTAAATGTTCAAAGAAGTGATAAATTAGGCAGGTTGATCATTACAGCACAAGTAATTAGCCAGTTGATCTGAAGCCAGCCAGGTTTTTAGGACAGGGCTTGGAAGGGGGGTCATGCAGAGTGATAAAGCCCTTGTGTCACACTGATTTGTGATAAGGAGGGTCAGTTGTAAAGTGTTGGGCCTGTCACCCCAATCATGGCTAAGGGTCTTGTCTTTCAAGGCTAAAAATTTGCCAAAGCGTTGGGCAGGCCTAAGGCCAAGTTAAGCTACATTAACCACCCAGGGTTCCCTGTGAACATGTCAGCATTCTTTGCGGCCTGGCCTGGAACTGTACAGAGATCCCTTCACTGGGGTGTCCACACAGCTGAAGCAGGTGGGAATTGACCCTTAACTTTAGTAGAATTCCTGGAGAGATATGATTGAAGGAAAGCCTAACAGGTTTGGCCCAAGGCTTCAGTATCACACAGGGTGTTTGCTGAAAACAGCATGACTGAAGTTGCCTGGGAATGAAGTGATTGAGACAGGCTGAAAGATGACAGGCTGGGCTGGGCAGTGGTCAGGTGAGACAGACTTAAATAAGCAGAGATGACCTCTAGAATGTTCCCACCAGGACATGTTGCCACGTGGTAAAAGGGTGACCTGATATTCTCTATAGTGGATCTTTACAGGATGGCTTATCTTGGCCTTGAAGAAGCACTCTTTGTAGGAGTATGAGGAGCAAGCAGGAAAGGTTCTAGTCTCCCCGATGCTGACCTCGGAGGCAAGACTCCCAGTAAAACTAAAAAGGTTGTATCATACACACACACACAGCCCATGAGGTTGGCCAGCCACACTCTGCTCAGCCTGGCCCCTGAGCTGTGAGTTTCCTCCTCCGCTCAACCTTACATTTCCACACAGAGCGTATCTGTTCCTCACAGCGCCCCCTGCTGTAAGCTGAGGATCGATCCCTTTATTCCTGAAATAACCACTCAATGCTTGGATGCCCCAGATTTCACTGAAGGCTTGGAGCCGGAATGTTTCATAGAAATAAAAGATGAGCCACAATGTATGTAATTTTAAATCTTCTAATAACCACATTAACAAAAAGTTTTTTAAAAGATAAACTTAGTTTTAATGATGTATTTTATTTAACCCAGTATATCTAAAACGTTATCATTTCAACATGTAGCCAAATATTTAAAAAATTTTAATGAGATATTTACATTTCTTACTTTATCTTAACTCATCTAAATCCACTGTGTATTTTGCATTGACAGGACGTTGTTATTTTCCACTTCTTTTGCTTATAAGACAATTGAAGCTCAGAGAGGTTAAGTAATTTGCCCAAGATTACAGTCAGTGAGTGTAAAACTGGGTTTTGAACGCGATGCATGGCCTCCAGATCTGACTCCTCCTCACTGGACCGCACTGCCTTCCAAGCAAGTTTCACATAATGTCAATACCACTTCCGGCACACGCTGTTGTAGAAGTGGGGACGGGAGACCTGTTCGGTCATTCAAGTGGGATGTACAAGGCACTGTGCTAGATCCCAGGAGCAATACTGACCAAGACATATGCTGTTCCTGTCTCCAAGGGTTTCAAGACATTTGCTCAAGCAACTACATTTTGCCAGGCACTCTTGTAAGCAAAGAAGAACAATTATTCTAGAAAGCCTTGGAATATGTTTAGTTCCAAATATTTCAGTTGATGTTCATATATATTTATGTACCTCAAGATATTGTGGGATGAGAGAGAGGGGGAAGAATGGTTAAGATACCACAACATAGAAGAGTCACCTGTCTTTTTAGGGCAGGAACTTAATTAATTTTCATTCACTACAAACTGTCTAAACAAGTCGTCGTCGTCGGCAGCCGTCCGTCTCGAGAGACGATGGTGTAGCTTCTTAAGAGTCTATCTGCACCGCCGAGAATGGCTGTGCAGTCCGACTCGGGAGTGACATGGTAGTATCTGTCTCCTCCCGTGTTGAATCGACATCTTGCGATGACGCTGAAGCTACAGAGCCTGGGCAGGGTAATATGGAGGGTCTGCTGTTGCCCATGCAGCAGACCCCCCCTCTCTTCGCAGCTGAAGGATCCAAGGGAAAGACGGAGTCAATACAGCTTGGGTTCAGGTGCGCCGCAGGAGTTGCCGGTGTTGACTACGACGTCAAACCGCCTTAGGGACTCCGGCTCCGGATTTTCTGTCGGGGTTTACTCCCTTAGCCTTTCCCCTGAAGAGGTATGCCGCAAGGCAGCGGAGGTTTTTTGGAGTCAGAGTTTTCCTTCTCTGATGTACCCTGACTGGAAGATCGAACCAGCGACACTTAGCTCGCAGGCCGACGCTCAATCCACTGAGCTAAACCAGCCAGGGCAAACTTGTCTAAACAAGTATCAGTAATGATATTATCATAATTTTGACAAACATAAAACATGGGGAAAATTCTGAATTGAACTTTACTTTGATGTAGAGAAGTTGCTTGTGGGCACCACTCATCAGGGAAAACACACTCATTGACAGGACAGGAACTGGTCTGAGCTTATTCTACACTCTCTAGACTCGGATAGACTTGATCTTTGTTGGAAGTGGATGAGCTGGTGGTGCAGAGAAAAGGGGTCAGGAGTGAGGTCAGAAGGAGGGTGGGAAAATAAAGAAGTTGGAAAAAAAACACACCATAGATTGTGGTAAAGATTAAAAGGGCCTATATACATAAACCATGAAAGTAGTGATGTTGGCCCAGGTGAGCTACAACCTCTGGACTCATTTTGCAAATAGTACCTACCAAACACTTGAAATTTAGACCACATGACAAAGGGTGTCAAAAATAGTCTATGTCTTTGAACTTTAGCTTAATGAATTCACAGTACCCTAATATTCCCATGCTCATCTTAAGGATGGGGACATGGGTGGGCCAGCATCCACTCCTCTGAAGGCTGGCACTGCCGGACTATGCTCAGGTCCTCACCACTATCTCTAGACTCAAAGAAGGCAGCTACAGGGCAAGGGGAGGAGGGAAAGAAAGTACCTGATGATCAACAATAACAAAAAATCATCAACAAAAGCCCCACAAGATTCCAGCTTCCCTATGAAACTATTCCCTTCCTAAGTGAGTGCTTCACTTATCCCTGAGGAAGAGGACATGAAAGGTATGGCAGGGAGGCCCCTGGGAAGGACAGTAGAAGCTGTGTTCAAGTTTGTGCTGCAGGCAGTATATCTGAAAGAGGTAGCCACCTGCCCCAGCTCCCTGTTGCATGCCCCTGTTATCCTTGAGCAAACAGCAATCCAAGACAAAAACAAGAATAATGTAGTCAGTACAGATCCTCAAAAATTATGAAGAAATGAAAAGGGAGAAAAGGTATTTAATAAGTAAAAGGCAGGTGAAGAATAATTAATTTAGGAAACAAGAAATTTTCAGACACATTTCTCTAGACTCTCTTAGAGATCATGGAGAATATAAACTATCCGAGTAGTGGCTATTCTCCTATCCTTGAGCTGTCAGGGCAGCTCTGCACACATCCCAATGAGGTAGGGTCAATGTGGGCTCATAAAGAACCTCTTCTATTTATTTATTTTTTTATCCTCGCCAGAGAACATTTGTTCACTGCTTCTTTAGAAAGAGAGGAAGGGAGAGAGAGAGAGAGAAACATCTATCTGTTGCCTCCCATATGTGCCCCAATCAGGGTTCAAACCCACCACTTTTGTTGTACAGGACAACACTCCAACCAACTGAGCCACTCAGCCAAGGCACTCTCTGTTTCTCACAAGTTCAACATTTTTTGATTCCACATATAAGTGACATCATACAGTACTTGTCTTTCTCTGACTTACCTTAGTTATCATAATGTGCTCAAGGTCCATCATGTTGTCACAAATAGAAGAGTAAGTAAACTCTTTTTCATGGCTGAAGTGTCTTACTTTCTTTGGAAATCTATTCATCCATTGATGGGCATTTGGGTTATTTCCATATTGTGGCTGTTGTGAAAATTGCTGTGAGAAACATGGGAGCATGTATATCTCATCAAAATCCCATTTTCCTTTCATTTGATTGTATATACCCAAAAGTGGAATTGCTGGATTATATGATAGTTCTGTTTTTAATTTTTTTTGAGGGACCTCCATATTGTTTTTTATAGTGGTTACCAATTTAATTTACATTCCCACCAACAGAACAGAATATAAGTGTTCTTTTTTCACCACATCCTCACCTGTCCTGTTGTCTAGTGTCTTCTGGATAGCCATTCTTACAGGTGTGAGGCGATATCTCATTGTGGTTTTGAATTGCATTTCCCTGATGACTAGTGGCATTGAGCACCTTTTCACCTGTTTGTTGGGCATTTTGATATCTTCTTTGAAGAAATGTCTGTTTAGTTCTCATTTTTAATTGAACTGTTTGTATTTTTCTTGTTAACTTGACTGAGCTCTTTATGTATTTTAGATATTAATTAACCCATTATTTAATATATGGTTTGCAAAATTTTTCTTTTAGTCTTTAGATTGTCTTTTCAGCTTGTTAATTTGCCGTGCAGAAGATTTTGAATTTTCTGTGGTCCCATTGTTGATTTTTGCATTTGTAATTTGTGCTTTGGTGTCATGTTAAAAAAATCATTGAAAGGCCCATATTAATGAGCTTCTATGGTATGGGGTCTTATGTTTAAGTCTTTGATCCATTTTGATTTAACATTTGAGTGGTGTGAGACAGAAGTCCAGCTTTACTTTTCTGCATGTGTTTCTTCATTTTTCTCAGCACCATTTCTTAAAGAAACTGTCTTTTCCATATTGACTCTCTTGTTGAATATTAGTTGACCATATATACCAGGGTGTGATTATGGACTCTCTATTCTGTGCCATTGGTCAATACTTCTATTTTTGAGCCAGTAACAAACAGTTTTTATCATTATGGCTTTGTAGTATACTTTGAAATCCAAAAGCATAATTAAAAAGACTTTGTTCTTTGTTTTCAGAATTGCTTTGGTCATTTAGGGTCTTATGTGGTTCCACACAACTTTTAAAATTATTTCTTCTATTTCTGTGCAAAATGTCTATAAAGAACCTCTTGAAGGTACATCATGCTTCCCCCAGCCCCAGACCTAATCCTTGAAATTCCATCACTAGGGATATTTTTCCCCAAGGTACTTCCTTTGATAAGTGTCAATATTAATAGGTGTTCTGACAGACTACCAAACATTCTACACATGTTATTTTATATGTAACTTACACAAAGATGTGATGGGAGATTAAATCATCCCTTGCATTTTACAGATGAAGAGACTGAGTTGGCATAGAAATAGCATGACTCAGTTATCATGCAGTGATTATAGGTGTCAGAATCCAGATGTTTTAGTTATCTCTTGCTGCATAACAAATAACTCTAAACTTTAGCTGCATAAAACTATGACAATCAGTTTATTATTATCTCCCATGGTTCTGAAGAGTGACCTGACCAAGCCTGGTGCTCTTCACTCAGGATCTCTCCTGAGGTTGCAGTCAGACTGTGGCCATGTTAGGCAAACTGAAAGCTGCTTCACTCCCATGTCTGGTGCTTGAGCTTGGGAAGATTTAGAGCTGAGAAGGGATAAGGTTCGTTGTCTCTGTCTCTGTCTTCCATGTCTCTCTGTCTCTCTCTTTCTCTCTCTCTCTCATCACTCTGCATTATCTCTCCAGCATAGGAAGTTTTGATGTAGCTCAGCCTCTTGTATAATAGCTCATGACTTCAAAGCAAGTATCACAAGAGAACAAGACAGAAGATGCTTGACCTTGGTCTTCTCTAATTCAGCCTTTTAAATCAAGCAGCATCACATGTCACAGAATTTGCAGACATATTGTTAAAGCACCACACCAGGTCTTTTGATCTCAGGTGTCAAGATGTTCTGTTGGGTTATTTCCTCCATGAGTTAAAGCTTGACATAAGTTCATATTGATGGCTTGCTGTGCCTTCATTTATTCCATTAGCCAAGCCCTTAATAGAGCCTGTGTCTCTCTCTCTTTGGGGGTCAAGGAGAGATAAGTTCAGGACATAAATGCAGCTGGAAGTCTCAGGAGTTCAAGTTGGAGAGAGAAATGACAGATGGAGGATTGATTGGGGCACAAGTAAAAACAGCAAGTGCCCTCTTCACCATCTCTTTCATTTTTCCTTCTCTCTATTCTAATATGCCCAATGCCCAAAACATGAGGAGGACAGAACTTTGTAGGTATATGAGAGTCTACCACACTTCCCTATTCCTGGTCAGCCATGCTCAAAGCTTTAGCTTTGTTTTTATAGGTTGAATCAGCGGTACAATAAAGCTTTAAATTGATGCTGCCCTTACAAATTGTCGGTGAAATCAATGCCACCAGCAGTTCCCAAGTTCATGTATGTCTGTGAGAGTGGAACCTAAACACTGTTTATTTCTAGTAGTAAAGTTTTCATCAAGCTATCTTTTCTTTTTAGTTGAGCTAATAATTTCACACCTGTCCTCTGGGTAGAGACACACCAGCTATAACCTAATCACATCTATTTGAACAAATACCAAAGTAAAAAGTGGCACTATGGTAGGAAGAGCAACAGAATTAGCATAGAAGGGTCTGTTCCTGCTCTGTCACCTACTTGCTGGGTGTCTCTGAGAAAGTGACCCAACCTCACTGGGCTGGTTTTATCATACATAAAATGGGGGAAATGTCTTCCTTACAAGTCAGTATGTTAAAGGGGGCATGCAGTAAGTGATAAATAAATGCAGTTTGAATTTATTTCTAATTAATTTTGTGCTAAACATGACCCCTCCAGCTTCCAATCTTCCTTGTTCCTTCCTCATGCATTTAAGAAGGCTTGCTTCTCTTTCTGACTCAACTTTCTCATTCTTATTGTACAAAATTAGCAACATACTAAAAAATACAGAGAAGAAATTGCAAATAGCTGCTCCGGAGCAATAATCCTCTCTAAATATTCTGGTGTATTCCCTTTTAAGCTTTACGTTTATATGTGCATATGCAGGCATGTATGCATGTATGTGTGTGGCTATGAGTATATATGTATCCTCATTTGCCATTTTGTGTCTTGTTTTTGTCATGTACTTTCTTGTGAACATCTTCCCCTATCCCTGAATAGTCATTAAAATTCACATTTTAGTGGCTGTATTGATAATCCATTGTATAAACATGCTTCAATTTAACCAACTGTTCTATAATTGAACATTTAATTCCCCTCTAATTTTCTCTACTAGTTTTTAATAATGCAGAACTATGAATAGTGTTATTAATATATCTTTGTCCACCTCTCTGATTATTTTCTCAACACAGATTTCTCAGTGTTAAATCACTATGGCAAGGATAAAAACAATTGTTTAAAATCATTATATGTATTTTCTAAGAATTGGCATCAATTTATAGTCCCATCAGCTGTTTGGAGAACTCTGATCTCATCATATACCACCTGGCATTATCATCTATAATTTATTTCTTCATTCATTTAATAGGCAAAAGAATTATCTCATTAGTTACTTTAATTTTTTTCTTTTTAAATTATTTTTCTTGTTTTGAAGTAATTGTAAATTCACATGAAGTTGAAAGAAATAGTGTTGAGAGATCCCATGTGCCCTTTTCTCCATGTTGCTCCATGGTAACATCTTACAAAACAATATCATCAGTGCTATTGATGTAATCAAGATACAGGATATATTCATCACCAAAGGATCTCTCATGTGCGCTTTTATCGACACCCTCACTCCCAACTCCTCCCATCTCCATGTTCTTCACCCCTGGAAATCACTAATATAATCTTTATTTCCATAATCTTGTCATTTCATGTCTTAGTTAAGTGGAATTATAGAATATGTAACCTTTTGGGAATTGGTTTTTTCTATTCAGCATAATTCTCTAGGGATTTATTTAGGTGTGTGTATCAAGAGCTTGTTCCTTTCAATTGCTGAGTGGTATTCCAGGTATGGATGTACCACAATCCATGGAACTATTTATCACATTGTAGGACATCTGGGTTGTTTCCAGTTTGGGCTATTTGAATAGAGCTGCTCTGAACATTTGCATACAGGTTTTTGTACGAACATAGGTTTCCATTTCTCTGGGATAAATGTCCAAGAGTTCAATGGCTGGGTCATATGGTAGTTGCATATATAGTTTTTTAACAAATCACCAAATTGCTTTCCAAAAGGTCTACACTATTGCTTTAATTTTTCATCCATTTGCTTATTTATTAGATTGAACAATTTCAATATTTTTATTTGTTAATTGTTTATTTATCTTTTTACATTTCTCTATTGAATTGTTCTATTTCTTACAGGTTTAAGAGATCTTTTTAAATAATGATAATAAATTTTCCCCTTATTATTCCTTTATTTGTTGTTATTGTGGTTGTCATTTATGATGTTCTGGATAAACAGAAGTTGTAGATGTTTATGATTTTACCCATTGATTTTTATGATCAGAAAGTTTCTTTCCATATAACAGTCAAATACTTACTTTAATTTGTTGGGAACTTTTTTCTCTGACTCCCTAATACAATTGGAATTTAATTTGTAATATAGTGTTACATAAGGACTTATCACAGTTTTGTTTTAAAAGAGTTAATCAAATTTCTAACATAAATTAGTGAGTCATGTGCCCCTTCACCACCCACTGCTGCTTTGTATCATAGGTGTCAGCACGTGATCCAGTGCTATCTGTTTGGTTTCATCTCTCTGTGTGCTGACTCATGACTCCAACATATTTTCCTATGCGGCTTTATGGTATGCTTTGTATGTGCCAGGGCAAGTCAAATCACACCATGCTTCTTACTTTAAATTTAGTAATTTTGATGACTCTTGTAATTCTTATCTTTTTCCTGACTGCTTTAAAACATTTTATTTGAGATCATTGTAGATTCACAGCAAGTTATAAAATATGGGACTTAGAGTCCCATGTACCCTTCACCCAACTTTCCTCAACAGTGACATTTTTTGTAACTGGAGTACAATGTCAAATCCAGAAAACTGACCTTTGCACCATACTGTTAACTAGACTACCAACATTATTCAGTTTTTACCATGTGTATATGCATCCATTTACATGTGTGCACATGTGCACAGTTCTGTACAATTTTATCCAATGTGTAGATTTGTGTAAACACCCCCACAATCAAGATATGGAGCTGCTCCATCGCCACAAAGGTGTTCCCTCATGGTGTCCCCTTTATATTTGGACCCTTCCTCCTGTTCTATTTGCATCCCCATCCCCTCGCAACCACTAATCTATTCTCTATATCTATAGTTTTGACATTTGAAGAACATTATGTAAATGGAAGCATACAATATTAACCTTTTAAGACTGGCTTCTTTCATTAAGCATAAAGCCCTTGAGATCCATTCAGGTGTGCACTAGCAATTTATTCCTTTTTATTACTGAATAGTATTCCATTGTGCCAGAGCTCATTCATCCTTCTACCCACTGAAATACAACTGGGTTATTTCCAGTTTGAGGCTCTTGCCAATAAAGTTGCTATAAACATTCATCTTCAGGTTTTTGTGTGAACATAAGCTTTCATTTCTCTGGGATAATGTTCCAGGGTGTAATTGCTGAGTTGTATGGTAAGTGTATGTTTAATTTTACTTTTAAAAACTGCTAAACAGTTTTCCACAGTAGCTATATCGTTTTTCATAACCACCAAAAATGTTTGAGAGGATCCAGTTTCTCTGCATCCTCTCCAGCATTTGCTATAACTTTTTATTTTAGCTGGTCTACTAGGTGTGCAATGATATCTCATCAGGTTTTAATATGCATTTTCTAATGTTAAATAATCTTTATATTTTCTTGATAAAATTTAAAATCATTATCCAAAAGTTCGCCCCCAAATCTCATTAATATTTTTCTTGGATTATTATTAAATAGTCCTTAAATTGAGAATAGTTTGTATTTTTTAAATATTCAGCCTTCCAGACAAGAGATATATTATCTATTATTCATTAGTATTTTTCTTCAGTAAAGTTTTATATTTCTCTTCCTATGGGTCTTACACATTTCTTATTTTATTTGATAGTAAGTTTTTTTCTATATTCTATTTCATTTCTTTAGTATATCTTTAAGCATATTGATAGAAGATCAATATATTGATCTTATTTTTGTTTATTTGCCTTTTACTGAGCTCTGTTATTAACTGTAATAGCTTTACAGTTTTTCATAGACACAAATATGTGAAATGAAAAAACATGGTCTAATAGTTAATACTCATTGAGCATTTGGAATGTGCCGGCTAAGCACTGCACTGTACAGGCATTATTTTACTTAAATCCATTTGTTGTCTTAGAAAGGCTCATCAGCCAGAGACATCTCTTCGCTTGAATTAATTATGCCTGGAATTGGTGTCTACTATTAATTGTAATTACAGGTTGTTCTGGAATGTGAGTATACACACATGGGACAGTTAGTCAGGTTGGAAGCCCCTCTGAATAATCACAGCATAGCCTGGCACGTCATATGTGAATGTATGTATGAAAGGATGCAAAAAGATAGAAAGTCCCCAATGAATAAAGAAGTGGGAGAAAAACATGGGTTCTGTTGGGCAAACATGAAGGACCAGAGGTTTGATGTAAACAATCTGTGATTCCCCACTCCATCCCTTACCTGCGTCTTTGCAGAAAATGAAGGCTAATTACAGAAGGAGGTTAAATTTGAGCCCAGCTCTCCACCTCTTTTCTTCTGTCCCCAGACCTCCTTGCCCAGAAGGGGATTTCCGATCACTTGAATTGAACATTTGGACATTTCTGGAATCGAAGCAAGATTTTGTTTATTTACATCCTTTCTTGTTTAAAATGTAAGTACATAGACATGCACACTTATCTCTCACTTCTTTTTTTTTTTTAACTGCATTCCATCAGAGTTGATAGGCATTATTTCATTGTCATTATTTTTTAAATAGCCTATAATTATGGCTGTGATATCCTCTTTGACTCAAAAACTTATTATAGTTTTTGTTTTAATTTCCATATAAGTGGGTATTTTAAGCATTTATAATCATCGTTATTATTTGCTTTGTGATCAGGAATATAAACCCTACAATTTCTGCTTTTTGAAATTTATTAGTTTTCTTCAAAGCCTGGTATGTGGCCAATTCTTTCATAGATGCTTAATAAGGAGGAAAATTATCCATAGATTAAAAATGTTTATAGATACAGAGAGGTTATATAAGTAGATAAATGGATGTATATGAATAAATCTAGCCTTAATTTTATAATTACTCAATTGTTTAATCATTAAAACACATAGATCCTTGAGAAATTCTCTTTCACATTAATTGTTTTCTGGTAATTTTTTCTATTTTTTTTTTCAGATTTAATGTGTTTTATTGATTAAAATATTACATTTGTGCCAATTTCCCTTCCCTCTGCTCCCCTCCACCCGGTGGCCCCCCTCCCTCCAGTTGTCCCCCCCTTTTAGATTATGTCCATTAGTTGTGCATACAGTTCCTCCCAACCTCTCTCCGTCTATTCCATTCCCTCCTACCTTGATCCCCAATTCCTATATCATCTCCCTCCCTTTCCCCATTCCCCCTTCCTGTTGACCTCCCCCCAATATGCTTCCCGTACCCACAGTTCCTTTTCCACTCTCGTTGCCTATTTAGTTTGCCTTTGTTTCATAATTTTTTCTATTTTTAATAGCTGTCTTTTTAAATACATCTTGATGGCCTTGAATTATATATGTATTACCAAAATGAAATGTCCTTTTATATTATGTAATGTATTTTTCCTTGAAGTCGACTATTTTCAGGGCCTATCATCTTGAGTTGTGCTGTTTCAAATTACTTCCTTCACTCTTGCTTTTCTTTTCTTCACATTTGACCCATAATGACTGACATATCTTTCCCCATCCTTAAAAAGACTGAATGAATAAGAGGTGTGGTGAAAAAATTTAATCTTATCATCCACAGAAGTCAGAAACACCATTCTATTACACTCCCTTGTCTTCTGCCCAGTCTACCCCTCTAGGCAGAGGTGACTAATCTATTCTTTAATATTTTATGAAAAACAAAAATGATATTCCTACTTTCCTTAAGATCAATTCCAAAGTGGCAGGGAATGTCTTTCTTCAGTTTTCATGGGTACAGATTATGACTACTTTTCACATTAGGCCTTGTCTTCTAGTTAGTAAATGCCAACTGGGTGGCTAAGAGGAAAAAGGTAGATGAGAATGGGTTGCCCAGTCCTGGTTTGCTTTCCAAGGCCTTCCTACCTCCTGAATCAGGCAACTCAAACCCTGCACTTAGCTGGACACTGTGCTTGACAGACCTTGAAGGAGAAATCAAGGCAAGGCTTTCAGTACTGGACTTGGAATCCTTTTACTGACATGCATTTATGGTCTAGCCAATCAGAGCCAAACAAATAGCAGGATGGTAGTAATTTATACATGAGAAGAGGAACAATTTAGGATTTCTAGAAATGTAACTATGGCAACAAATTAAGAAAGTTAGCTACAATTTGTCATTCCCTAAAGTCATGCATATTACATTATCCTAATAATTTACGTAGTAATTACTTAACAAGCCCAAATGAGAGGGCTCAGTAATCATGTGAGCCTAAGGCTGAGATTTATATGTGGTTTAAGAGTGGATGGCCTTGCCTTTTTCATTCAACCTTACTACCTTCTACACATTATGTATTTGGCAAAATGGATGGCCTTCACGTTCATGAATGTCAGAACTGAAAAAACAAGAAACGTCTCTACAACGAAAGTCACAGAAGCTCAGCACTACGTACTCAGCTCCTGAATGTACATAGAGCAATTCACCAGATAACAGTAGAACATATGGGTTAAGTAATCATATGTTAGGGTATCATTTTTTCCTATCTTTAATGGAATTATGTCTTGCCACTAGGTGACTACAGATTTATCAATTCCTCATCAGTAGTATAGGTTACAGGTGGCCAAGTTCTTTGGCATTAGTATCATTTAGAGCCAAGTAGTTTATTACCTGGAAAGTGAAGTTCCCGTAGAACCCAGAGTTGATCAGGGTCCACGATAGTTGAGGGAACTTGACATCAGGTCTATGACAGAAAAATCATTCATTTAAGCAATTGGCGAAAGTCACTTTTCCAATTTTTCTCCTAAAATCAGAACATGATCTGTGAAACGTGTATTTCTTTTGGCCATTCTAGCCTTGCTGATAGAAACAGCACCCAAAAGCAAAACAGTTACTCCGCAACTTGTTCTACTTACAGAATTGTTGGAACATCCATCCCCTGCAAATTCCTTCCTCTATCATTTCCTCCCTGTCCTCCCATTTGCCCACAGGCTCCAGGTCTCTGAGTTATTTTCCATTTTAATTTAATAATGTTTATCGAGCACTTTTTATGTGCTGGGCACTGTGATAGATGTTAGGAATTCACAGTGACCCAGGCCCCTCTCATCTTCCACCCTCTTGGCATTTATAGTCTATAGATAAGCCACTGCCTCATGTGGGAGCCATTCTAGAAAACTCTACCCCTGTCTGCTTCTGAAGACTTACTTCCTTTACTGCCATTGCTTCTGGAACCACCCCTACCCTCCCAGTCCAACGGGGGCCTATCTTTCATCTTCAGTACCAGTCCCCCAGCCATGAGCTGTATGGTTGGTTCTCGCTCCTGTGAATCCTTCTGTTTCCTTGGGCACCAGCCATGGAGTTACCTGGAGTTTTGTTACACTGTTACTCCCTGGGCCCACTCCAGACCTACTCAGAGTTGCTGGAGGGATAATAAGCTTATCAGTTGATTCTTAAGTACACTGTACCAGGGTGCTTAAAGCACTTGGATCTGGTTGCCACATAGAACCAAGACTCCTGCAGGCCTACTAGCTTAAACTAGCTTGCACTGCAACATAACCTAGTTTGTACTTACTAATACACTACACCTAACCATGTATGGTGATGGCCATATGCTTGTATAGAATACTCTTCTCCCCTCCCACCTGCCTCCACCTCACTTATCCTCTCACCTTTCTCTCCATGAGAGGAGCAAACCCTCATCTTCAGCCACCAGATCGCCCCTCTTTCCCCAGCAGCACCTTCCATTTCCCTTCCTCCAAACATATCCCACCACACTTAGCAGATTGAGGCTTTTTCCCTTCGTTTTATTTATTTATTTTTCTACAATTATATTTTATAATATTGCTTTCAGAGGGCAGGGAACTCTTTGTACAAACAGACTTCCATTTGCAGTCAGCTCCTTCATAAAATAAACAATCCCAAGCATTTTTCGAGGGAGACAAATTAAATCTCTGTTTTAAAGGCACCTAGGGGAGTTTGTTATTTGAAATGATCACATGTTAAATCTTTTGTGAGATAACTAATCTTTTTTTCCTGCTTGTATAGAACATTAATCTCTCTTTAAAAAATATGTTCATACACACAAACACAGATGTGTGTGTGTGTGTGTGCACATGTCTGTGTGTGTTTGGGTGTGTATCTGTGTCTGGTGTAGTCTAAAATGAGGGCTTCAGTAAAATGCCTAATAGAGTGCAATGGGTGATTAGCTTCTATTTAAAGAGATTTTTTTCCTTCTACTGATGATGGCAAGAAGGCAGGAAAAATGATTAACAGGTTAGAAGCAGACTGTGAGGAAAGACTAAAGGAATTATGGATATTTGCCTGGAGCCAGAAGGCTGATATGTAGTTAATTACAGACTTCAAGTTAATGAAGCAATATTTTATGGGTGATAGGGAGCAACTGTGTTTTTTATTCCAAGAACAAGAAGACCTTACGTTATAACAAGACAGCCTGGGTTCAAAGTAAGAATTCTGAATATAGAAGTTCGAAGATAAAGCAAATCAGAACCTAGGAGGATCATGGAATTACACTCTAGATTTTTAATAATCAATAAGAACGTTCATGCAAGGCTTTATAGGTACTCAACTATAGTTCCAGACTGGTGGCCCACAGAAAATACTGCTATTTCTATGCCTCTTCTCCTACGGTCAGTCCTCCTAGTTGACATTTCCACCTCCTTGAAATCCCTTTGTCTAAGCCCTTTTTGTCTTTCCATCCCTAGCTTATAACATTTCCTTCTCTGCTCCAGAGCTCTCTCACCTCTTGGCTTTCACCATATATTCTTTGTTTAGAGTGCATTCATTAAGATGAACTAATTTTTGATACAATAGCAAACAAAGTTTTCTGAGGGTTTGTCACCTCTCCAGTGCAGTCCACTTTAAGCAATGACTCAGGGATTCTGGCTCTGACCTCTTGGTGGCCCCACCATCTCAGGACTCACGTGAAATATGTGGCAGCAGAAGGGTCTGATGGAGAGTCACATGTTAACTCTTAAACACACTAGCCTGGAAATGACAATCACTTCTACTCACAGCTCACTTTCCAAAACCAGTCCTGGAAAAATCCATATAACTGCAGATTAGAAAAACGTAGGGGCAGCTGGAGAGGTGCTCTGTAAGTATATAAACAACTGTAAGTTTTTCTAACATGTGGAATCTTCTTTCCAAGAAGGGTCAGTCTCAAAGGACAGACAACTGGCCTTGTGCCTTTCTGATATGGCATCTTGAACTTGGTATATGTCTATTGATCAAAATGATGGCATCGCTTGTCCCACTTATAAATGTCAGTTTAAGATTTATGGCACATATTATCAGAACTTTGAAATGAGTGGAGCAGAGAGAACAAGGGATACTGGGAGAACCTCTCTCTTGTTTATACTTTCAATATACAACCTATTGGATAATTCCTAGCCTTTGCCCTGCACCAGTCTCTGGTAATCATGGCCTCAGATTCCCTTGGACTCTGCCTCTTTCTACATCTTTATCGCCTTTTCTCTCTACTTCACTTACAATCAAGGTCTTGACTGTATCATCCCAGACCTTGATGATCAACCTATTATCAGACTGGAATCAAGCCTTATCCTATACCTTTTTTGGATAACCAAAAGCAAAACAGTTACTCCACAGCTTGTTCTTAATGGTTCTTAATTGTGACTTAATTATGTCATGTGCTGCTGTCTGATAGTTGACATGACTTTTCCGTTTATTGAAGTACTTTATAGTCATATATACCTGAGTTCAAAACTTGTCTTTGAAGAATAGACAATAGGTAAATGGAGATAATCTTAGCTTTGTGGATCATTGTGAAGGGGAAATGAAGTAATAATCTATAGAGTGTTTAGCTAAGTACTTAGAATACAGTACGTGCTCAACAAATATTAACAATAATTAAATTAATAATTAAATTATTAAAATCAGTACATTTGGAGTATGTAAGGGTAAGTATACTCACTACAATTTAGTTCATATTGTATCAAAAATATGACAGAATGATGTCCAGATGGATGGACTGAGGTATGACAAAGCAAATATAGCAAAGTGTTAGCAATAGAATCTAGTTGGTGGGTATAGGACTATTCACTGTTCAGTGCTTTCCATTAGGCTATACGTGTATGTTTGAGTGTTTTCATAATAAAATATTTGGAGAAATCAGTACATTTACACATTTTTGCTACTTCATCCAGACACACAGGAGACTAAAACTTAACACTTGCTCTAGACAGAGTACCAATAAAATTTTTAAAAGATTGTGAAGCCCCTCTTCAATCTATTTAATATTTAGAGGCTGCCTGTCTTGACAAATAGGGCACAACTTGACAAGTGAGGAAAGAAGCAGGTGTCTAGAGCACCAGGAACGAGTGGGCAGAATTTGTACCTGGGGACTTCCAGAAGATCGGCATAAAATACAAATCTTTGTCTTGCACACTATTCACCAGGGAAAAATATGGACTAGATATTATTGCAATGGATCATGTGGGTTCTAAGTGACAACAACTCTAATTCAATTTGGAGTATATAACAGATTGTGTGCACCATTAAGACAGCAAGAATTTTAGTGAAATAGAAGAAGTTATGGCACTGCAGCCCAGCTAGGCATGCTCAGAAATTCCACCTCAAAGTCACAGCTACAACCATCCTTGGCTACCTGAAGCCTCTGGTAGCAGCCATACAAAGCACAAAAACTGGCAAGATTCTTAAAAAGGATGAGTATAACATCTACAGAATTATAACATGAATAGTGACATTGGGTAACATCAGGTCAATTCTCGTGTTATAGGGGAGGAAAGAGAAGTATGAGACCTTATTAAGACAGGTTTAAGGTGACAGAGTTTGGTTTAAAATTCACATCTATCCTCTCTTCTAGTGAAAATGTTGAAATGTACCTTGGAGGTGCTTTATGCCCTCCTCATTATCTCCATGGGCACCCCCAACATGTAAAAAGCTTCTGTATATAAACAAGATACAATTTAAGGTAGAACCTGAGTAAGCTGTGCTAACCTAGCTCCAGCTAAGTCCCCCAGGCCTCTTCTCCTCTAAGCTGACTGCCAGCACCAAGCACCTCCTGTACAGAAATTCTATAGCCACTCATGCCTTTCTCTGTATTCCTTAAATACAACTCTAGTTGAAGTCTTCATTACCCCATGACCTAGTCTTCCAAATTCCTTCCTTACCATCTTACCAACCATCAGTCTTCCCCTTCCTCCACTATGTCTTATAGATACTACAGGTTAATCTTTCCTAGCATGTAGTTACGATCCCATCATTGTTCTACTTGAGTGGCTAGTGCTTGCCACACCTCACTCCTCTCTCTCGAGATAAAATGTCACTAGGCAATACCTCAGTCCTTAGAGTTCATAGAATTCCAAACAGTTCAGGATATCAGTGGGCTCCAATTAAAACCTCTGCTTCAGGTATACAGTCTGGAATCCTATATAAACATATGATCCAACCTGCCTGTGTGTGAAAATTCTACTCAGTCTTCAACACTCAGCAAATACCATCTTAGCCACAAAGTTATCTCTGATGTACAGAAAGCCTCCCTTACATTTTATTTCCCTCAATGCAGTGTTTGGCCCTCTGTTATGGTATCTGTTTTTATTTTGTCTTATGGTACAGCTTTTTTTTAGTTTCCTTGCTAGACTGAAATTTTCTTGAAGCTCCAAGAGAGGAAAACCTAGGCCATTGCTAAGTCCTTATTCTATACCTGGCACATTCTTCTTGTCATCTGACTAGATAGGTGGCATTATGTGCCTTTGTAGCTGAGCAAGATGCAATCAAGACCCCTACTGTCTTACCATTGGCATGATCTCAATAAATATCTGAGTAATTAATTAAACTGTGATCTTTGCTAAAGGTTTTGGATTGTTTATTCAGATAGAGCTTCTCAAAGTTTCCCCAAGAACTCAAAGATAAAAATGTTTGATGTTAGATCCTCAACTGACCTTATTAATGATGCTTTCTTATACATTAACTGAAGGGCCTTTCCTAACCCTGTTCCCAAATATATCTCTATGTTTTTGAAGTGGGAAGACTCCTAAAGAGAGGTCAACACATTAATGGTGAAATGTGTGCAAAGAAGCAACTGAAGGACAGCCAGAAAATGCTGATCTCCTCCTAGAGAAAAAAGCAGAAAGTCAAGCGGCAAATGCTTGCTCTCCTCTAGCAGAAGAGACCAATTCTGAGCTTAGGCATGCTTGTCCTGGGATGAGGACACAATGAGAATTCACCATCCTCTTCAAGAAACAGCAGGCTCAGGAAAAGAGGAAAATATCTTTAATTCACTCCACTTGGTCATGAATATTTTCATCTTCTTTAGCTAAGAGTAACAAGAGCTGGGGGATGAGGGTGAAAGACCCAGATGGATTCAGGCTGGACGGCATGCTGATGTGCCTCATCATTCTGTCCGAGAAGCCATGCAGAATTTTCATTCATGCTGACAGTACCAAATGATGCCTTGAGTCACTGCTGGAAAGGGAAATACACTCAAAATATAAATTCATTTTGACAGTAGTTTTTCTGAGAGTATTCACTTCTGGGGGCTGAATAATTTAATGATAAATGAAGTAGATAGCTCTTAATTCATTTAATAAATATTTATTGAGAATCCAGCTACTGTGCATTGGGATGTTGCAGTGAATATCCTGTATGAGAGCAGACATGACTCAACACCTGCATTAAATTAGAAGGAACTTGATCTCTTGGGGAAAACAACTGGGTTAAGGCCTGGGCACAAGCTGAAGGGGGCACATGCTACTCCTGGGAATCTATACCCTATTCTTTTCAGAAAATCATTAAAATTCAATTTTTTTTTTTTTTTTATCTTTTACCATATCCTGAGGTGCCTACGAAAATGTCAATGGTGTAGTCATGCCTAGTGACTACACTGTTTGAGCCAGGTCCCATGTGCCGCCCATGATCAGTCTTGGCGGTTGTAACCCCCGATAGTGCCTGCTCTTCTATATATTAGCGTTGTTGAGCTCTCAGACTAATGTTAGGATGGGATCCAAGCACCAGTTCTTGAATAAATGGAATAATTATTTAAAGTGGCCAGGGATAAGGAGGCCTAGGGCAAAGGAGATCCATTTCTCAGAGAGACAAACTGGAGAAAATTAAGTCTTCCCTGAAGTTCAAGATCTGGGGTGAGGCAGGACAGGAGGGAAGAAACAGAAAAAGTCATGAGGAAGATGACGTATGCCTGGAGCACAGATAAGATGGAAATGAAGTAATGAGGATCTGAGAATATATCTGAGAACAGAGATGGAGTGTCATGAGATAAGGAAGGACAAATGAATGTTCGGGTATGACCTAGAGTTGAGCAAAGAGGCAGCAATGGCTAGAAAAAGAACATCATAGTGTTTCAATGGGAATGAACTCTGACATCACCTTGGAACTGAAAAGCTTTTCAAATCACTCCAATGGAATCACACTCCATTCTGACAAAAGAAAAATCAGTATTTAATATTGTTTCAGAGAATGTGTATTTCTTCACATAACAAATCCTTTGAAGTTGAACTGAAGTTACACTTGAATGTACTGTTTTTACATTCCATTTATTAATTCACATGTGTTGTTTTTCCTAATCTCTACATCACAGCACAAACCCTTTCCACGCTCCATTTCCTGCACACTGCAACCTCCTGTTTTGTAGATAATGTTCTTTTTCTCCATTATGATCACAAATGACTGGAAAAAAATACACAAGTCTTTACCAGCCCTGTGTAATAACCTGTCTACCACCACAGAGTGTGTTGCTGTTGGCTTTTTGTTTTGTTTTGTTTTATATTTTCTGCATAAGATGGTTAAGATTTTCACAATGATACAGGCTTTTCAGCAGATCAAGAGTAGATTACAAAATGGGATATGACTTTAGATTTCTTGGTGGTGGCCTGGTTTATTATTTACCTTGGCTTGTTTTTATCAAGCTATGTTATTGTTTTAACTTTGTTACACCTAAAGTTGTTGTTGTTGTTGTTTTTACTTTTTATTGAAGTATAACATTATAACAGGATTTTTTTTTTTCCAAAATTTGCCACAGCAGTATATCTTTTAGAATTTTGCCATTTGCCATCTGGAGATGGGATCCATTTCTCCTCTCCTTGAAACTGGATGAGCTTTTGTGGCTGCTTTGGGAAACAGACTGCAGGGTGAGGGACACCGCTCACTGCAGACTGGGTCATAAAAGCTAATACGGCTTTTGCCTGGCTTTGCTCACCCTTGGAACTGAGCCACCGTGCAGGGAGGAAGCCCAGGCCACACAGGGAGACCCCATGAGGGTGGTCCAGCAACAGTGCCAGCTAAGGTGTCACTCGACAGCTAGCGTCAACTGCAAGACCGGGGAGTTAAGCAAGCCTTCAGATAGTTCCAGCACGAGGCCTTTGAGCAGCCTCTGCTGGCACCAAATGCGGCAAAGATAAGTTATCCCTGCCAAGCCCTACTCAAATTGCATATTCGTGAGAAAAATTAATGTTGTTGCTTTAAGTCACCGAGTTTGGGGGTGAATTTTTTATGCAGCACTGGATAACTAGAACAAACACACATGTCAATGAAATACATATGGCATTGATGACTTTTCACAATTTGAACACAGCCATGTAAGCAGCACCCAGATTAAGAAATATCTTCTCAGAAGCCCTTCTTCTGGTCACAGACTCTCAGGAATAATCACTCTCTTAACAGTCTGGATTAGTTTTGCCTATTTTAGTATTGGCTGAGTTTTCACATGGCTTTTGTGACCCTGTTAGAAGCAAATGACCCAGGACATGAAGCAAGATCCCAGGAACAAGGAGCCCCAGCTACTGGAAGGGCTCCCAGTTACGTGAGGTTTGCTGGGTACTATAGACTGGATAGCATCCCTCCAAAATCCATGTGTGTACCCTCTGATGGCAGCCCAAGCTGACTAATACACTGAACAGTAAGCGGAGCTGAGCCCCACTACAATGGAGAGCTTGAGTTAAAACAGAGAAACTGACACAGAAGTCTTCTTAAATTTGGCAGGTATAATAAAGACTGTGGTTTAAAGCCAAGCTACTTGATGATTCACAGCCATGGTGATGGCAAATTCCTAAAGAATTTTGGCTGCAGGAGCTGAACTGACCACACTTTACAGACCACAGCTAACTGGAAATTGGAGCTGCTCCAACTTAAGCCCATTGAATTTATTCTCTCTCTGAAGAAGCACAGAACTTAGAGGCAAACCAAACAGCAGTAGATAACTAGAGTTCCACAGTCATGTACTCTCAAAAGAAGTAGCTGATTTAACTGAAACACATGCATGACAACAAATAAGTCAAAAAAGGTAGAGCAGAGAGAGAGAGTAGAAAAATAAGGTAACTACACAAAGAGAAGCCCATATCATAGCCTGAAACAGAGAGGGAGAGAAGGCACAGTCATGAACACAGAGACCTGGGGATGTTTCCTGCAAGAAGTCCTCTCTTGCTCTGATATGTTCTTTTGTACTTGGGCTCTCCTAAGTCATGCCAAAGATGGGTGGTCAGGCAAGCAGAACACTGGACCCGTGTTGACAGAAGCAATTCCAGACCCTAACTGCTTTGGACCTACAACAATGAGGACTGGTTCTGGACATGGGCAGTTAAGGCTGAAAATTAAAGACACTGCTTTTCTTCAGGAGTTGTGTGATGTAGATGTGGACCAGCATACAGGACAAGATCTCCACCAGTTCTTCACCATCACCAGAGTAGCCAGTGGCTCTTTTCATTCTGTACATACCATTCAGCATTGTGAAAATGCTTTGATATTGTACTTACTACTGTTCTGTTCTCTCACTATTTCTTCATGGGTCTCTTTGCCCAGTTGATTGGAACCTGTTTAAAACAAACAGCATACCCCATTCAACTCTATATTTATTTAGGTTCAAGCCCAAGGACTGTGTACATAAAGTGTTCAATATCTGTAGAATAATTGAGTGAAAGAGATCCGATTTCCCATCCTGTTCTGTTATTAACTCCCTTTGTCACCTTAGGCAAATCAATTGACTTCTCTGGGCTTTAGTTTTTTAATAATGAAAATAATGAAATGAGGCAATCAAGTCTTTTAGGTCCTTTCAAGATCTAAGTCTCAATATACTCTATTTATATTCGGAACTACTTATAAAAGAGAGACCAAACCCCTAGCGGCACTCATCTCAAAGTAGCATCTAAATGAGGCTGTGATCTGTCCATCTGTTTCTTCTGGAGATCAGTCCTGTTCCTGTTTCAGCAACAGCGCCAGCCTATACACCGCCTCTTCCCCTCAGAGGCTTTCTTGTGTCCCGTCCCAGTCTTGTCTTGTGTAGCAGGCTGACGTTTGATCTCCAGTTTACATTTGTTCCTGCTCTTATCACTCTTGGGAGGCTGCGTTACCATCTTCTAACGCCGTCAAAGGTCTTTAATGCCTACCGTTCAGCATACTGTGTGTCATCTTGTAGACGCAGCTGAGTGTTAGCTTAGCATTGCCCAGGGACGTCCACTCCTGATGAATGACAAATGAGCAGTGAATCAAAATTTCTCCCTCTTAACTGGTCTCAAAATAGAGCTTTCAAATCATAAAGTCATCTATTCTTTTGGTTAAGGGATTCCTGAATATAATTTCTTCACATCCCTGTCCCTAGAACCAAAAAAGTGGCAGATGCAATGGGAAAAGCAATGAACTAAGAGCAAAGGAAACTATTCTAGTCCCATCTCCACCACAAAGGACCTTAAGTCAATAGTAATACAACATCATTTATTCTAAATTTTATATGCAGATCTTAGCTTATTTTACAAAGACTGTACCTCAACTATGCCTCAGCATGCCTAAAAGTACCCAAACTAGGTAGACTTGTGTAATAATACAGTTTGCTATTAGAGGCTCTGAGTGCATAGATGTAGTAAGAGACCCCATGGCTCCCAACCAGTGATTGTTTACCTCTAAACTGCTTTCCCAAAATGTGTTGTTTCATGCAGCACTAGATTGGAGCAACCCCTCCAGAGCAGGAGTCTGTGACAAAGGGGATGCTGTCATGAGCAGCCCAGACCCCCCATGCTGTTCTCCCTCCAGAACATGCCCTCACTGAAGAGGGCTGCCTCATTCATGGCCAAGCTCCCATCCCAAGGCAGCCTGCATCTTCTAATGGTCAGCAGGGGATGGCTCTGGGTGACGGCAGTGGAGTTAACAAAAGCCAACTGTCTTGTACCATGCTGGGTCAGTTCTGAAGGGTTCTCCCACCTCCAGAGATCCCTGTAGGAAGGGCCAATATTTGCTTCCTGTAACAGGTTTTGATCCTAAGAGCCCACCCTAATAACCATTTGGCACACAAACCTCAGAGTACTAGAGTCTGCTTCTAGGAGAGGCTGATCTGTTACCTGTGATCAGATAAATCTGAAATACACTGCCTGGTGCATAACCCTAATACTTATTAGCATATTGGAAAGACCTATTGTCTACAAAACACATGAGCTCTGGCAACAGGTGGAGCTAGGTTTGAAGCTGAACTTTGACACTTACTAGCTGTGCAATTTTTGAGAAGTTACTCGATGTCTTCAAACTTCAGTTTAGTCATCTTGACAACTTCAGGAATTCATAGTAGGCACTTCCTAGAGCAGACTAGAGGTGCAAATGTGCTCACTGACATAAAGTTGCCAGCAAGGGGCCTGCCCTTGAGTTAATAGCAACTTTTAGAAGGCCTTCAGCAAAGAAATCTACTTGCCTTGATTCAAACAAGTGTGTTCCAGGCTGTCAATGTCACCATGGGACTTACTAAGGTACAGGTTTTCACTTTGCAACACTTCCCTCTACTCATAGTAAAGTGGGGTGAGGGCATATAGAACTTGAGGATCCCCTTTTTCACTCACTCCTTGAGAAAAAAGAATGTTGACATAAGCCATGGACCCTCAACTAAACACTGGGATCAGGGGATAGAGAATTTAGAAGAAGAAGCAAAGTTAAAATGTCTTATTGTCATAAAAAGGAGCCTCCTTTGGGGTCTGTCTTGATGAACTGTGTTTTCTTCTCATGTTTCTCCCTCTTGAAACTCCTTTGTTTCTATTGTTCAAAAGCAAGGGGTGGCCTTTTGTTTCAGTAATAGGGCAGTTCTGACTATGGAAGGCTTAGCAGGGCCTGTGCCAAGCCGTGGAGCAAAGGCCAAGGAGTGGAGTGTAAAAAGACAAGGTTTAAACTTGTTACTCTCAGCTTTAGGCTGAAATGCTTGTCCTTTTGTTCCCCTTCCCATAACTATTCTTACCACTGAAATGGGCAGATCCTGACAACCAGATCCAGAAGGGTGAGATTGTGGAGCGATGGTTTCACTCCAATTATATATTCTATAGACTCTAAAACTGCATTTAAAAATGGGTAGTAGGTGGTCACCAGGACAAGGGGTTCCTCCTATTGGTGGTTATTGCTTAGAGACTGACATGCAAAACATGCAAAATGTGGGACAGTCTCATCCTAAGAAAAAAATGTCCCACTCAAAATTCTAATAGTATCCTTATTGATTTATACAGCTAGGACAAGAATTAAGGGGTCTCTTAGCCTGACTTCAGTAAATGCACAAGCAGGAAGGATACAAGGAAACGTGTAAATCCACCAGCACACCTGGAATCTGGAGCTGAGGCCCTGTGGCCCTAGCTGAGGGCCTGCTTTCCATGTGGTTGCTGGGTAAGAAGTCCAGGGTGCAAATGCTGGTCATCTCCATTTCCCTTTTCATCAGAGAAAATACTATTGTTTGCACCACTGTTGGGAATCCCTTCATTTCTGACCCATTGGTGCTCTTCACACTGTTTACCCCAACTTGATCATGCATTAGAAAGGGCATTTTTTATAAAAAGACACCAGAACTTTTATTAGATTTTCAAAGTGACCCCCGCCAGCATTAAGAACTACTGTGTGACATGTAAATGGAAAACAAATTAGTCAGTTAATTAACTTTTGATGGGATCTTCTTTGCTCACACTCTCACCTGAACCTCTCTTTCTTTTCTTATTTTACTTTAAAGAATGCCATCATCCTAATGCAATTTCCCTCCACCCGCTGATGTTTTGAAATATCTGGTTTCTGCTTTCCCTTCTTTATGCATCTCCCTCCTACTCTCAGGCACATCTATTTGCCCAGCGATGTGGGCTGTGCTTGTCAATAATGGCACTTAAGAGTTCAGAGTAATGATCTCAGCACGCTTTTCCCATCTGTTATTTCCATACACCTGACGTCTTCATAGTAGCTTTTCAGGGAATAACAAGATCCTCCTTTACAAATCATCCTTCTCTCTCTAAACACTTAACGTTGAAATTGTTGGGGCTGCTCTTTATAGAGCTCCTGCAGCATCGTGACTGAAGCGATCATTCTGCCTCTTTGTAATAATCACAGCTCAATTTTCCAGCCGAGACTGATTTCTGGCAGGGCTTCGGTCAGGACCATATATTCATGGGCCTCTGTCATTTCCTCCCTTAGATTCCGGCTCTGGTTGGAGCAGTTGATTTCTCTCATTAGCAATGTCACTTCCACCATCTCACATAGTACATCAACATCACATCAGCACAGCACTGCCCTCCCTAGAGCAACCCCAGCTTCTCCGGAGTGGGAGGAGCTGTGAGGTGGCAGCATGAGAGGCTGAACCTCTGCTCAGTTGAAATTTGAGTCAGCACAGCTTGAAGGCCTGCAGGCACCCAACCAGCAATGCAAGCCCAGGGAAAAAGGAGAGGAACTCAAGATGGAGAAGCTGGGAACAAGAGGAATTAGCCTGGGTTGTAGGCTTCGATTCTGGAGAGTTGGCAATACAGGGTTTGGAGTGGGGAAAATAAACAATATGCTCAATTACTGCAATAATATTTAACATTTATTAAGCACTTTCTGTGTCAGAAACTGTTTTAAGTACTTTCCATGAATTAAGTCATTTAGCCCCATCACAATTTTATAAGGTAGATACTATCATTTCTCTCATTTTATAGATGAGTAAACTGAGGCAGAGAGATTCAGCTGATATACTGTCCAAGGGGCTCTGGTCAAGTGAGCAGGGGCTGGCAAAGACATTTTAAGGTATTGACAATATTAAGTGTTGCAAAGTCTCAGGATTCAAGGTCTGAAGCCAGAGCCCTGGTAGTGACTGAAGGTAAAGACTTAAAACTCCAGAAAGAATGAAGAGAAAAGAGCCAAGTAATGGCTTGGTCTTCATGCATATTTGAGGCGGGACTAGTTTCTGAAAGGGAACTGATGAGGCTGAGGTCTCACCATGAGACCTGGAGCAGCATGATGGGGTGGGGATGCTGCAGCTCTGTGGGCCTGTTGGTGGCCAGGCCAAGCCTAGGAAGGACAGGCATGGGTTTGGGAGCCACAGGAGCACAAAATACCACTAAAGGGTCAAAGTCATCCTGCTTGTTCAAGAACTGGCAGCCAACCTGAACTTTGGGACACTGAGCATCCACAGAGCAGGATGTTCCCACCTGAGCTGACAAGAGCTTCAGCATGACCCAGTCACTATCTCTGCCTTTGGTGCTGTGAGTCAATGAAAAGTGCATCAGAAGAGTGGTCCATGGGCCATCGGCCTCTGGGACCCCTGGCTGCCCTGTCAGCTCTGTTCAAGTGCTTTTCAGAGGCCAGCTCCTCCTAGGAGCCCATTGTGAGTTCCAGGTCTAGCCTTCAGCTGGTTCACAACTAATTTCCTTAGCAGGTGAGGGAATAAGGTGGGTCTTATTCCAGGGAATAGTACTTTTTAAGAGGGGAGTCTTAGAAGCCAAGAAGCCTTTAAGAGACAAAGGAATGTAGTTTTAGTAGTGAAATGAGGCCCTGCAGACCTATGGTAGCAAGTGAGGTCATCACAGAGGAAAATGGACGTCATAGCACCGCAGAACCAGAGCAGCACAGGGCAGATGTTTCCTGTTATAAATCTGGGATAGAGTCAAGCCACAGTCTACTGTCCAACTAGTGCTCTAAAATTTTAGAGTCTTTGTAAGCTCTTATGTGTGGTATTTGTGTCTCCTCTGATCCCCGTAGTGATGGACTGAAAAACCATTCAATCGAGAGGGCTTGTGACTTGTTTGAAAAGAAGGTGGACTGAAGAAGCCAAATTCCTCTCTGTGCCCATGTTTAGAGAAAACAGCATTGAGAGATAATCATACAGGTACACCTCTTAATAATTGGAGCCTCCCTAGCAGCAAATCACCTCATGAAGGAAAACAGCAGCTTGCTTATACCCTCTCAGGAGTCCTTATTACTCTATTGCTATTTGGAAGTATGGGAACAGACCATGCAACATCTTCAGCCTGATCAGAGGAAGGAACATTCACCGAGTTCCTATATATAATGCTCGTGGTCATTTTAAAATATGTCTGCAAAGCCCTGGCTGGGTGGTTCAGTTGGTTGGAGCATCTTCCCATACCCCAAAAGCATTGTGGGTTTGATTCCCAGTCAGGGCACATACCTAGGTTGCAGGTTTGATCCCCGGTTGGGGCACATATGGAAGACAACCAATCGGTCTCTCTCTCTCTCCCCTCCTCCTCTTTCTCTAAAATAAATATATACTCAGGTGAGTATTAAGAATATATAAATATGTGTGTGTGTGTGTGTACAAAATCTTTCACAGTCCTCTCATTTCCTTCTGCCTATATATATCTAACACAAAAAATGCAGTAGAGTTGACACTATATGATTCCCAGGCTATATTCAAAAAAGTCAACAGTTTCTAGCTGAATTTCTTGCCCTCTCTCAGGACATTTATTGTTGAAATGAAGCCACCATGTTTTGAAGAAGACTGGACCATATGTAGATGGTACGTGTAGGTGTTCAGCCCACAGCCCAGGTACTCACCCAACCGACAGCCATCATCAGCCATCAGCAAGTGAGTTGGTCTTCTGATGAGCCCAGCCTGCAACCTTTCAGCCACCCTACGGACATCAAATGGAGCAGAGAGGAGCTGTGCCTGCCAAGCCCTGCATTCACAGTGGATTCATGAGGAAAACAAATGTTATTGTTTTATCCACTAAGTTTTGGGATGGTTGATCACATAACAACAGATAGCTGAAAAAAATGGTCCCATCCTCACTTTGTACCCATGTCACCATAGAAACTTCACCCTACAATAAAAAGAGATGTTAGCTACTGAAGCAGAATATGGTGGCAAGAAAATTCTCAGTGTTTTCCTCCAAGGATCTCAGCCTGTATTCTGATCCTTTGGTATCTTACAATCTGCAACATGACCTATTAAGCTTCTAATGTCAGTGCCACTTTAACACTATATGGGTCTCACCTTAACATATAACATCTACATGTCCAAATAAAATGAGCATCTAACTTACACAAACCTTTCTTATCAAATAGGAAAAAAGGTCACTTCTTACCTGGTGCTGTAAATAATTATAATAAGGTGCTGTAAAATAAATAAATAAATACATACATAAATAAATAATCCAGCTAACTTCCTAGAAATGGATCAAGGCCAGGTCATCTTCCCTTTAAGTTAGGAGGAAGCTGGCAGTGAGGGTTTGTATGCCCTATTAAAGAGTTTAGCTTAGCCTTAGAGAAGGTAAGATGCATTACTAGGAAAGAAGTAAGGGAGTGAAAGAAAGCTACAGACTCTGGGTCCCTCCAAAGTGGAGGTGATGCCCTGGTTCATCTCATGTCTCCTGCTCCTTGCACAGATTCTAGCACTGAGTAAACAGGTATAATGTTTAATTTTATACAGCAACTTAACGGGGTTAGGGAGCGCCCAGACCTTTGGCCAAATGCTATTCTGGGGGTGTCTGAGAGGGTGTGTCTGAATGAGATTAACACTTGGATCAAAGGATTTTGAGTAAAGCAGATTGCCCTCCCCATCGTGGGTGGGCCTCATCCAGTCAGTAGTAGGCTAACAGACTTAAAAGACTGGCCCTCCAATAAGTAAGAGGGAGCTCCTCCTGCCTGGCTGCCTTGAGCTGAGACATTTGTTTATTCCTGCCTTCAGACTCAAGCTGAAACATTGACTTCTTCTGCGTCTTGAGCTAGGACAGATCCTTCAGTGTCTTCAGCAATGATCTGGGCCCCTCCAACAACCCGCCAGCACAAGAGAATGCCTGGTTTTAGATGACACCGTGGTCTGGCTTTAGATGCGGGATGGCATTCAGCTCTGAGCATGAGCCCTGGGGCGGGGGTTGGTGGAGGGGAGCTACAAATGGGAACCTGGTTTTCTCCTTGCCTTGTTCTGAATGCTATGCCCCTCCAAATTCATGTGTTGAAATTCTTACCTCCAGGTAATAGTGTTAGGAGGTGGCCTTTGAGGAGGTAATTAGGTCATGGGGGTTGACCCTCATAAGTGGGAATAGTGCCCTTGTAAAAGTGACCCCACCAGCTAGAAGACAACTGTGTATGCACCAGGAAGCGGGTCCACTGTATTTGCCAGTGTCTTGATCTTAGACTTCCAGCTCCAGAACTGTGAGAAATAAATTTTTGTTGTTTATAAGTCACCCAGCCTATGGCATTTTGTTAGCACAGCCTGAACAGACTAAGGCTCTCCTCTTTCTGTTTCTGCCTATATACCCTTAGGTGTGTTACTTACCTCTATGGATTTCTGTTTTTTCACCTATAAAATAGGGACAATGATAGTACTTCTGAAGGGTTTTTATGAGAAAAAAATGAGTTAATACTTATAAACAACTTAGAACATTGTCTTGCACATGTCAGAGCTATATTTTTAATTAGTCAATTTCAGCATTTGTCTTTTCCAAAAGGTGGGATTGGAGACGGGGAAAGGGGCAGATTTTATTCCTCTGTGTTAGTTTTGTTGTTATAATGAATATGTACTATAATTAGGAAGAATGGAAGGGAGAGAGGAAGAAAGAAAGAAGGAAGGGAAAGATGGAGGGAGGGAGGGAGACGATCTGAACCTCAGCCCTTGCGCAGAAGCCCTAAGCTACGCTGTAGCATCACATCGCTTTCCACCTGCCCTTTTGACCAGAGAGGAAGTCAGTCCCATCTGAATGGAAGTTCCAGCTCTTAACTGAATTTGGTGAGTGTCTGAATGATAGTCCCCAGTCTTACTCTTTCATAAATCAAAGCTGGAAAATAATTCTAACGGTGCAGAAGCAGAAAATATGAAAATTAATGCTTGCAGGATCCTTATTCAATTTTGCTGTAAACCAATTTTCATGACATTTATGCTGTTTGTTTTGTTCATTTGTGTGTGGCGGGGGGCGGGGGGTTCTCCCTTTCTATTTTGTTTTCTGTTTTTTCCTTTTGGCTCAGTTTCAGAGAAGCTAGTTATATGCACATTCATCTCTAAAATGACCTTCCCTTTTTGAAATGCATGTCCTTCTGTTTGTAATAAAAGGTCATAAACTTGTCGGGCCCATCAAAGCCATTACTATGGCAATACACTACAGGATTGCGATTATTAACCTCTGGATAAACAGGCAGGCAGGGAAGATGGATGGAGAGGGATAAGGCTTGTGTTTATACACATTTATCTTTGGTAATTAGCCATCTGGGGAAAACTACAAATACGGGCAACAAAAATTGATTTATCTTCAAATAATAAGTTTTGCTTTACAACAAGGTCTAAAAGTGGATCCTCTCAAGTGCTAATTTTGCATGTCACTTGCATGCTGTAAGGATGAAAGTAGTAATTACCAGGCCTTTCATATGCAAAAGTAAGGTGCTGAGTAGGGGCTGGCTTCATCCAAGGATGAAAAGATGTGTTTCCCAGTAGTAGCCCAGTTTCCAGAGGCCTTCCTAGGTCCTAAAGGCTGGTCACTAAAGAGCTGTATCTCCCTGGAGGTCCAGGGCCACCCATGCGTGATCAGCTGCATACACGTGTGGTCTGGAGAGCACCTCTAGCTCCATGAGGGCTCCTGTGCTCTTGCGCTGACCTTGCACCACAGATGCTAAGCTTCACGAAGGGGAGAGGATCCACCTGGACCCTTGAGCTGCACAGCCAAGTGAGACAGCGTTCTTGAGCAGACCAAGGTAGGGATGGAGGGATTAAGATGCCCTAAGTCTCATTTCCATTGCTAGCTGATACCTAAGGGCTTAGTAGCTACATTTGCTCCCTGGTCAAAGGCCCTTCTGTTCAGGAGGTAACAGCCCAAACCAAGGCGATTACCCCCTGGGGGAATTTCACTTCGCCTTCATCATTAACCCCCAGGGAAGTGCCTGTTTTTAATTAGCTGTGGTTCAAAACCATCCATCCAGGCTCACATGTGGCACCCTCCGCTTTAGTATTCAAAGGCAAAGGAAAACAGAGTGGAACACTCTGGAGAGGCCCCGTCGACATCCATCTGCTGCAGCTGCGAGTTCCCCCGTTAAACCCTTCTCATAAATAGCACTGGATCCCACAGTCTACTGCCAAGTGTTTTTTGAACTGTTTTTATTAATAACAAATTGGAATCAGTTGCTGTCTGAAGTAGGCCCTGCATGTTTCCACCCATGAACACCTTTGGCAGGAGGCAGAGCTGCTCTACACCTAACACCTGTCCACAGGCTACATGCGCTGCAGGGCCCAGTCCCGACCGCCCGCCCTTTGGAGGCCTTCGATGACCCTGACAGAGCTGACCCAGGGCTAACACAGCCAATGGTAAGGGGGAGGACTGCACAGCTGCGAGCCAGGTGCATACCCCACCGCTGCCACTTGGTCTTATTTTGCTACTATAAAATGAAGATGTTCATTCAGAGTTTCTATCCCAAAGGGCTGTTGTAGGTGGTGCAGCTAGATTACAGGCAGGACAACTCTGCCCACTGCTGTGTGTAACCCAGAGCTCTGCAACGCGCTTGCTGTGAGACCCAAGGAAAAATCCTTTCTCTGAACCTCAATTGTGAGACTGAGAATATGGTTCTAATGAGAACTAAAGCTCTCAGCCAGCACCTTACACGTATGAGGCAATAAATAAGTAATAGCTTTTTTATTTTGTGATTGGCATATGTGCTTATGATTACATGAGTGTGTTTTCACTCTAGGTAGAACTCAAATTAATAAGCAAATGCCTGCACTAGGTCGCTCTTGATCTTACCAGCTGTAACATAAACTGACCATTACAAGCAGAATTGAAGTGGAACAGAGACTGACTGGTCCTCCAAATCCATCCTCCCCTCTTCTTTTAGTAATAGAAACTCAAGTTTTAGCAGGGCCCATGGCTGCCCAGCTACAGACCACATTTCCCAGCTGTACTATTCAATTCTCACCAATGAAATATGGGCAAAAGTGCTATATCACCAGCTTAAAAGAAAGTAGTGTCCTTTACAGACTCTCCCCTTCTAGGGACAAGAATAGGGTGGTCCAGTTTGGTCATGCTGGTGAGAACATTGAGGGAGATTGCAGAGCATAGTGAGAAGGAGCCAAAGACCCTGTGCAACCTTATAGGGCAGAGTTCCGGCCCTCCCTCTACCATCCACCTACTCTCTGACTGTTATTTGAGAGAAAAATTAATTTCCATCTTATTTAAGTCATGATAGTTCTGGGTTTCTCTGTTACAGCAGCTCAGTAATCTGCCTCAGACATTGGAAGGGTGGTCTGCAAAAGTAATGGGCTGTGCAACCCAGTGTTTCTGCCCTTCCACCTCCTTTAATTATATCCAGATGAAATGCTCCTCCCTTAGCCCCTTCTCTTTTTATCATCCAACTGTCCTCGCCCTTCACTACATTGCTTTATGATATCGATTAAGCTCAACAGCTTTCACTAAAAAAAAAAAAATTTGGCCTATTTATATGCAAACATTCCTTATTTGTCTTCTTATTTGTTCTCCTTTTCTTTATTGCTAGCCTTGCTTAGCTTACAAGTCAATTTCTCTGGCTCATTTCTTCCTTTTACTTTTTTCCACTTATCATTCATACTTGACATCTTTGCTCTTTTCCATCACACTATCTTGTATTTTTCCTCTCAGTCTTTATTTGTTTTATAAGACAAAACCAGAGCCAATTACCACCAGTAAGAACAAAAACACAATGTTGGCAATATATGCAACAAAAATAAAAAACTATACATAGCAATAGTCCATAGACTTGTACTGGCAGATAGCTTTGGAAGACCTCCAGATAAGACTTCTTAAATAAGACATCAGTAGCCACAGGGAGTTGGAGACACCAGGCCACAGTCACAGAACAAGCTAGATAGGTAAGAATTAGAATGAAAATTCAGGCTTTTGACTTCTGGTCAAGTTCTGGCTCCACCAGCTTTAGCATGCCCTTCTACCCCTTAGTGAAGACAGCTCGAAGAAGTCCAGATGGCTTTTTCTAACTCTACATTTTTTTATTGCAACTTGCTTCCCCTCAAGACAGAGGCTAAGCAATAACTTGTTCCAAATTGTGTTGTAGCAGGTCTCAAAACCGATGCTGATTGGGCCCCCACAACCTGGGCAGGAACTTCATTGCTGCTCAGAATATCCACTTACATATCTCTTTTTGACCCCAGCCCTGACAGATTGCCTAACTGGGTAGAAGTTCTTTGAATGCTTCTTCACCATCCAAAGCCTTTAGCCCAGTGCCAAGGAAATAGTATAAACTCAATAAAGACTTATCAATTCATTTTAAATGCCCAGGGAGAATTTTCCTTGGCTTGTTTTTATAACCTCCTCACTTCTGTGTTTACCCTGCCCTCCCCTGCCAAGGCCATTCCAGTTCTCATTTCCTGCTGACTACCATGGTTAGTAAGTTCTTATCCTCCACTCATGAACCATGCTTTGCCATCACTGCCACCTGACTCAGCTCTTAATTATACAGTCAAGAACCACTGACTGTTGTTTTCACTGACAACTTCTTCCACTAGACCTTGAGCTGCTTCCCTTTGCAAACTCCATGGTCAGACCCACCTCTGAGCTATAACACTGACGTGACCTACCAACTACTCTTAGAGGTGAGGGGCCAGTGCCCCCTTCAGTGTCCTTTCTCCCCTCTTGTTTGAGGGCTGTTCCACCTTCTCCACACAGCACACATGCCAAATAGCAGCCAACAAGAGTTCCTGCCCATCATCTCTGCCCCTCAGAGATCACCTGAACAGTCTTTAGGTCCTGAATGCCACTGTCATATTGGCAGCTAAAATTTTTCTTCCTTATAGTAATCCTGTATTAAATATTCTCAAAGAATGAAAGGCAGAATGACTTTCATATCGTAGGAATGCTCTTTATGACATTTTTATCTTCAAACAAGTGTCAGCCTAAAGCAACGCATTGCCTTGGTTGGATACTATTTTTAATTCTTTATTTGTCTTGTTAAGTTATTGAAATTGAAGCTTAGATAGATAGATAGATAGATAGATAGATAGATAGATAGATAGATAGATAGAATGATAGACAGACAGACAGATATGAATACCAAGCATCCTAGGCTATTAGGTCAGGCTAGCAATGTGGAGAAATGTGACTGCAAGTGAGATTTGCTCCTACCTTAGTGACTTAGGTGACCAATGACAGGGCTCTGAACATCATCTAGCTTAACTTTGTGAAGAGCCATTTGCAGAAAGCTGAGAGCTTGCTATGAGTGACACAGAGGCCAGGGCAGGTGCTAGGCTTTGAGTCTGTTTCCAGAACAGAACCATAAGCTTTGCTGTCACACCCACCCCCTCACCAAGCTATACTTGCTGTAAATCCTTCATCCTATCTCATGTCCAGCTGCCTGACTGGGGTCTACTGGGGTCTCAGTCAGGATCCAGTCAAGAAAAGGAGCCACACCAATCATTTGAACAGAGAGAGCTGAATATGAGGAGTTATCTAGGCAACAAAAATGACAAGAATAATATAACAGGGTGTGGCAATGCAAATAAATAAATGTTGCCACCGCCTCCGGCTAGACTGGGAACAAAAGGAGGAGGTGGGAATCATTCAAAGTTAGAAACTTGGGGGAAGGGCCTGTGCAGTTGAATCTCAGACCCTGGAGGAAGGAAGGTAGCTGCTCAGCTACTGCAGGTATCTTGGTGGCGGGCTGGGGGAGCAGGGGTGACAACTAGTCCCACAGGTGTTGGGAAAACTACAAATTAGATTCAGCTGCCTCTACAGAAGGGTTGGCTGCTGCCAAGATGAAGAAACATTCCTGGGGAAACTATCACAGAAACAAGAAGAAAGGAAGCCAATGGACACAAATGTGAAGTAGCTAGTCTCTCCTTCCTCCTCTAGTCTCATGCTCTTCCTCTAGTGTTCCCCATGGTCAGACTCTCACTGGCTTTCCAGAGTCTGGTCCCAAGCATCACAAAGCGGAATTTAGAAGGGAGGGGTTTTGCTGAGAGACAACAGCTTAATAGCTGGCACACCTGGGTAGTGGGTAGTTCCCAGACCTGTTTGCTGTCTTAAAAAGAAGCTCCTCAAAGTTCCTTGGAATGTGAAAAGCAAAATATGTGGGCATGTTATCTACCTATAGGGAACAACAATGACAAAAACTAGAGAGGCTGAACTTTGCCAACTTGAAGAGATGAACAGATAACTAGAAACAAGGGCTGAAGATCAAAGGATGCAAAGCTGAACTTGGACAGGACCAATGCAGGAGCGTGCAAGACCATAGCCATGAATGGGACCGGGAGGCCTCCTGCTACTAGTGAATAGACGCCTATGCTGATTTAAGGCAGAGCATCAGAACAGACACCTTTGACTAAGGCCTCAGACCATATCCACTCTGGGCTCTAGTTTCTTCCTCTGTCAAATGAAGACGTTAGTCAAATAATGAGTCTTTTTTAGCACTAACATTCTATGACTCCCTTTCTTTGTCCTTGGGCACCTGTCCTAGAAAGTAACTGACAGGTCTATTTATAGACCTCCTTCCAGGAGGTATAAATATTCAATGAAATCTCTCTATGTACAGAGACAGAGACCAGGAAGGAATGTCTCTCAGCAATGCCTGGACATATCAGCAGATAGAGAAAAGAAGGAAATAAAGGGGATTCCTCTGCATGACAGTTTAGAGACTCCCAGAGATGTCAGGGCTTTTGAAGTGAAACTACTTGATCTTTAGGGGAGAAAGGCAATCAGGGGTTATGAAAAAAGGAATTTGCATTGCTTCATTTAATCACCTTACCACAAATCCAATAAAGCAGCACTTGCAGAATAGCTCCAATGTGCAAGGCAGGTGAGGGGGTGCGGTGGGGTCAAGGAAGTTTAAGGCACAATTTCTGACTTTAAGGACATTATTATCAGCTCACTCACTCATTCCACAAGTGTTTGTTGAGCACTTGCTATACCTAGAAACTGATTTAGGCACAGAGGACACAACAGCAAGCAGGACTGACCATGCTTCTGTCTCCCTGGAGCTTATGACCGATAGGAAAGATTGGGAATACACTCCAAGCAGACATACAAATTAATCAATAATGGAAAATTATGGTAAGTGATATAAAAGAAAATAAACAGAGGGGATAAGAAAAAACACTAGCATAGGGTGAGGGTGGAGGGCTACTTCAGATAAAGCCCAAGGAAGATATTGCTGGGAGGAGCTATTTAATTTGAGACCCCAGGTAGAGGGAGGGGAAGGTGTTCCAGGCAGAGCAAGCAATACATGCAAGAGCCTGGAGGGTGAAAAAGGTTGGCCCGTTTGAGGACCTAAAGGAGGTCGGTATGGCCAGGCCATCATGAGCCAGAGAAGAGAGAGAAATGGGATGAAGCTAGAGAGGAAGGCAAGGCCCAGATCAATCTGCCCCACTTTGTATATTAAGGAGATTACACTAAGGCAGCTGGAAGAGAACAGATGGTAGAGGGAGGGAGATCACTTGGGACACTGGGCCATAAAAGAGATTTTAGTGGCCTGAATTACAGTGGTGATGGAGAGAAATTTATAAATTAAAGATCTATTAGATATATTATGAAAAACTGAACTTGCCCAAGGGCAGGGTGGAGAAGAAGGAAAATCAAAGTAAATTCTAGGTTTCTTGAAGGACAAAGCTGAGGAAGAAGCTATACATACATAAGGTAACTATCAAGAGATTTACCTCAGAGTTCAAGATGACAAGACAGATGTCCCAGGTAGATAATGGATAATTAATTTCCACCTGCATAGTGACTGTAGTAAGTGCTTTGAGTTACTAAACATGGGTTTCAAAGCATTGTTTCATGGGAGATAAGAGATTTGGCTAGAATATGAATGAAGAGGAGGGTTGGAATAATTTAGGAGTAAAGAAGAAGGTAATCCAGGCATGAATTAAAGTACAAAGTAAAATAGAGCCGATGGCAAGTAAACACATTTGCCACCAACACAGCATTTTGAAGCAGGAGGGAATGGGGAAGGCAAATGGAGATGATTTTCACTGTTCCCCAAATTTGGAGAAAGTTAGCTGCTTCCACTAGGGTCATCCAGACATCAACCCTGGGTCTCTCATGGCTGCTCCATCAGCACTGTCTGTTTGGGGGATGATGTGTGCCCTGGGCTGTTATAGAATCTGTGGTTCACACTGGATCATAAGGGTGAGCTAAGCAACATCCAGAGGCACAAAGAGGCACCATTTCTGCTGCCCAATTCATGAGTGATGTGCAGGTATAGATGGATCACCCCACTAAAGGGCATGAGAAGGACACCTAATGTGGCTTTCAGTGTAGTCAATGATGAGAGCTCATTTAAGTGGGTGACTCTGCCTCACCTCCATGGGCTCCCTGATGCTCAAACATTTGTTCCTTCCTCAGGAATTGGGCCATTTCTTACATTTCATTTCTTCTATATGTGACTGCCCAAAGTCCAGGAGTTAGGTGTCTGGCATACTTCCCCACACCCTCTCTATTTTCTAAGATGGGGCTTGACAGGCCAAATCCTGCTCATCGCCTATTTTTGTATAGCCCATGAGCTAAAAACAATTTTTTTATTTTTTTAAATGGTTGAAAAAATCCAAAGGAGAATACTCGTAATCTTTTGAGACATGTGAGAATTATATGAAATTCAAATTTCACTGTCCATGAAGTTCTATTGGAATAGAGTCACTCATTCATTCACAGAGTGTCTGTGTCTGTTTCCGTATTGTGATGACATAGTTGAGCACCTGCAACAGAGACCACATGTCCTACAAGTCTAATATGTTTATTGTCTAACTCTTAACAGAAAAAGTTTGCCATCTCCCATTCTAAGGCAACAAACAGCATTTACCAAATAAAAGAAAGGTACAAGAAAGTGCAAATGAAAAGTATATTAATTCATATACAAAATAATTTCTTCATGCATGTGGAAGGTCTCGAAAACCATGCTAAGGAATTCTGATTTGTTTTTTATAGTCACTAAGGAGCTATACAAAGTTTTGAGCTTTGAGTAGCATGACAACAGTTTTAAGATTTATTTTCAAAATGTTCTTTTTAAAAAAAAAAATTCTGACTTTAGTTATCTAATTCAGTTGTGTGGAATACTTCTTTCCATGTCCACCTGAAATAAAATTAAGTGTCTCTCTAGTTTAAAAATATATATACCCAGGTGACAAGTATTTGAACAAATTGTAAAATTGTTGGCTTTGCCCATATGGAGGACATTTCTTTTCTCTCAGCATTTCTGCTGAGTTTGTCCCAAATGCAAATGATGACTTAACATGTAACTAAAAATTGTTAATAAAAAATACTCAAAAACATCTCTTCTGCAGCAAAAATCACATTCTATTAGAGATATTACTATTTCCCCTCCATGGACCTTCTAAAATCTTTAGCGGCATCCTCTGATTGCTAAAATACTTATTAACCAGTCTTTTTTCATTAAGAGCTATTCTTGTATATGATTTTGTCCAATTATTTTGAGAAGAGTATTAGATTTGCTTGACTCTCGGTACATTTTTCCCTGAGTGGAAATTAGGAACTGTATTGGGAAGTAATATTGATTTATCCAAATGGATTTGTTTTGCAAGGTGAAAGTAAAACCATAATATTGCTCTGTAAATATGGATGAGCAATTGACCATATAATTAACTACCCAACCTTTTTGCTACATCTTGTTTGTTAGTTGTGTCTTCCGGTAAATCCTCATTATAACTCATGCATTGCATGGTAGACAAGGAATTCTCAAGATGTTTCTTTTATATTTCTTTCCAAATAAGAAAGCCCTCAGTGGCTTGGCCACTTCTGCTGGCCAACCCATGATGATGTGCCCTACTAAGAGGGCATCTCCATATCGAGGACCCATACCACTGAGCCATCTTACAGTCCATGTGGCAAATCTCTTCTCTCCCAGGCATTTCCATGACTTCTCTCTAATCTCTCCTTGTTTCATTGTCTGTCCTGCCCAATACCTCCTCTCTGTGAGTTATGACACCGGTTATGGACCATTAACACCCTTTAGATCCAGGATGTGGAAAACATAACAAGGACTTTGAAGTCAGATCGGAATTTAAATCTTATATTACTATACTCTAGCTGTGTGACCTTGGGCAAATATGTGTCCCCCAAAGTTTCAAACTAGTTCCCCTGTAACTTGTGACTTCTAATCCCACTGGTAAGTTCAATGTGTCCTTTTATTAGTGATGTTAACTTTAAGCCTTTGATTTAAGGTGATGCCCATCAAGGTACATTATGGCACCTGTCTATATTTTAACTACAGAGACACTTTATTTTCTATTTCTATATAATTGACATATAATTCATAAAGGCATACTTTGAGACTATGTAAATATCGATTCCCCATCAAACTTTCAGATTACTTTTAGCATCCATTGTTAATTTTTAATTAAATCGGTTATTATTTTGATGATTTTCTACTTCTTTCATTCCTTCTACATTTATTAGTTGGCTTTCTACTGTAAAAAAAGAGCTTTATATTCTCAATTATTTGATTGCTTGTTATCATTATGAATTTATGAATTCTGATATTACTCAATTTGATGCTCATATTGTCACAGACTTGGCCAGCAGGAATTCCTCTGGGCTGGTACCTATGTCCTTTCAAGTGTCCCCACCACTTTTTGAGGATTTTCTTATTCTCTTGCACAGTAAGATGTTGTAGTTCCTCTTGTACTTTTCTTGGCCCAGCCCTGGAGTAGACACTGCCCCTCACCCTCAAGCCTTGTTCTCCTTTTCTTCTAGGAACTCACTCTTCCCTAAACCCTTGACAAGATCCAATTTTCCTGCTCAAGAATACTGGTATATTTACCACCCCAAATACCCCAAATCCTTTAGCCTATCAAAAGACAAGTTGTAGCAAGCTTCATTTTAAAGGCTGCAATCAGATAACTAATACATACTTTAAGTAACATGCTAAACCAAATGCTTCCTTATCATATTTCATTTCATCTTCATCATCTGGAATACATGAAGTACATATTTTCTCTGAAAAATAAATTAGATACTTACAGTGGAGAAGAACTTATCCAAAATCACCCATTTAGTAAGTGGCAAGACCAAGATTTTAACTATCTGATACCTAAAGAACAGTTTTCTACTTTAAGTATATATATAATTTTTGTATCATATACACTTTTCCTTTAGAATAATCTTTAAACTAAACTAAATCTAAGTTACAACTTGTTTCCTTTCCCACTAACTTTTAGCTTTCCTACATTTATCTAAAACATAAACTTAAACATAGCAACTGATACAACATCCATTTTAAAGTCACCTGCCTTGTTTTAGCTTAAATTGAAAGGGTTTCTTTTTGATTCTTTGGGCTGTTTCCACACCAAAATGCCTCAAGTCACTTACCTCTGAGCAGCCAGCTAAAGGGGTCCATTTTCAGTGCCTCCAGGTCACAAAGACTTGCCAGAAGGAAATAACAGTATTATGTTTCCCTATCTAATTTCCTGCTTGTTTGCTGGCTTGCCTGCTTGCTTGCTTGCTTGCTTGCTTGCTTGCTTGTTTTTACCTACCACATACTATGAATAAAGAGGAACATTGTAGTTGGACAACGTGTCTGTAGGCTCAGATCATAGGCTACATACCTGGCGTGTCTGAAACACACATGGTTCTTCAAATCCATGCAATTGCTGTATCACTGCTGGGAGAAAGCACTTCTCATTCCAGGCAAATTCCAGACCTGTCCTGCTTTCTATCAACCAGCTCTCCTCTGCTCACTGTCTGGTTCATGCCATCTGAGATCTGGTCAGGCACCCTCAGTTTTAGGAACTTGCTAGGCTTCCCCTTTCTGAATCACCAGCCCACTAGGCCTTCAGTTCTTCATCATTTTCTCATGTGAGAGTCCCTGAAGCTTCTGACAAGAGTGAGAAACCCTCCTGAATCTGAGGGAACCCAGGGATCTCACCAGGGCCTGCTGTGAGTTTGGGCCAAGGTTGGGTCATGACCAGCAAGGGCTTTCTGTAAAGAGAGTACAGGACAAAGAAGCCCAGTGCTGGCTGGGAAGGTGGGGAATTACTATTCTTATCATTCAAGAAAGAGTAATCCCAGTAAGAAAGCCTAAAGAGCGGTCCCAGACTTTTGGAGCTGAAAACAAAAAGTTCTTGTAGCAGCTAAAGATGCTAGGCAGAGAAAAGGACCAAGATATTGCTAAAGGCCACCATCAGGGAGAGAGCTCCGTGGGTGTCAGAGAGAAGCCAATGGTTCAGTATAAGCTGTGGGCCCTGAGTTCTGGCAGGCATTCCAATGTCCTTTCCTGGGTGGACATGTAAAGGGGCTAGGTGGGACATACTTGTTTTCTCCTTAATCATGGGAAGGTAGATTCTACCTCACTCTTTCAGACCTTTAGCTAAGAGTCACTTGCTTAACTTAATTTCTAAACAGTACTTAATTATTTAACAAGCAGTCTGCCTGATAATTTGCTGTAGCTATGTTTAGCAGCCTGTTCTATTTACAATTTGCTTCAGTTGGGGTGTTCTTCAGAAATCCTTTCCTTAGGAAAAGCTGATTTCTTCAATATCCATGACAACATCATGTTCTCCATCCTCCTGGGCATCTCTGATTCTATCTAAATCCTCTGTCCCATGAGCACTGTCTTTGTCAGTTTGTGCAGCTGTAATAAATACCACCGAATGGGGAGCTTAGACAACAACAGTTACTTCTCACCATTCTGGAGGCTGAGAAGTCCACAATCAAAGTGTCAGCAGACTTGATGTCTGATAAGGATCCTCTTTCTGGCTTCCAGATGGCCGCCTTCTTGCTTGTCTTCACAAGGCACAAGAGCTCTCTTTCATTTCTCTTCAAATAAGGGCACTAATCCCACCACAGGGCTCCACCCTGATGACCTAATCACCTCCCAAAGGCCCTGCCTCCTAACACCTTCACACTGGGTGGGGGGAGGGGGGGCTTCAATATATGAATTTGGAGGGACACAACATTCAGACCATAGTAAGCACATTCACACTCATCAGTACAAACACTGATCAGTATATCAGACACACCTTTTGCTGGCTCAAAAATGTACTTGAACAGGGGCAGTATATTTTGACCCTAAATGCAAGAAAATATTTTTATCCAGAGTTTTAGTTTTAATCACAATGTTTATTTCAATTTTCTAAATAATTATTTTTTGTTTGTTTTATAACAGATTTCTAACAACTCTAATATTCTTTTCTGCACAATATTAAGGGTATCCACATTGATGAGTCAGAGACTTACACAGAAGCTGTGTCTCCTTAGCTCTCTTACCTGCCACTACCTTGCACTCCTTCCTCGAGGTGATTAAACAAATCTATAGTCCAGGCACCTACAGGGGAACAGCGACCAACCTTCCTTTATAGACGTGGAAATGGTGTTCACCAGGGCAGTGTCTTAGAAAAAGCCTACTTGGAGGCTAGAGTCAGGGTCAAACCCTGCAGTCCCTCTTACCACAAGCCTCCCTGAATTTCCTAATCTGTAAAATTGAGACATTTGTCTTGTGAGGTGGTTTTTGGATTAATTCTTGGATAAAGTTCTTAGAACATAGTCAATATATTGTACAAGAAATGATGCTAAGATTATTATCATCAGATGAACAAATGTCTTTAAGAAAGCTCTCCTGTTTTATGCTGACATGTTCAAAATGCCATTGTATCTATTAATGCAAATGACAGCTAAGCACCCTAGAAGGGGTGAACCGTAGAGGCCATTATTCCAGAGAACAGTTGGCTTAACCCCAACATTCTGATGAAGAGCCCAAGTTGGGGGAGGGAGCCCCTCTTGTTGTTGCCCATTGGCCTTTTCAAATCACCAGTGCACAACCCTCCCCTGTTTCCTCTTCACTCAAGGGTTCTGAAGCTGACATGAAAAATGTGTAATAAAATAATTCTTTCAGACAAGTTTAGAGAGAAGTTTTCCCAGAAGACAGGATCCTGGCTTTGAGTCACATAAAGTGTGTCCTTTGTCAATAACACAAGGAGCAAAGGCGTGAATGAATTTTATTTCGTTGGGCAAGCAGTTCAGAATACAGATAAGGCCAGACAAGCCACTAAACTCTTAAATAAATGTTTTAGCACTATCTGGACGGGAAGGCTCAATTGATTCCAATCTTTTCTGACAGAAAATCAGTTCTTTTAAAACTCCCGAGGCAGCAAACAGTAACAAAAAGGTTCTGTTTCTAATAAAAGTCCTAAAGGGCTGCAAAATAAAACATTGTCACTGGGAAACGACAGGCAGCAATTAACATGCACGTAATTTCCCAAGGTGCCTTCCTTCTCTGTCCTTCATGTCAAAAAAAAAAAAGAAAAGAAAGAAAAAAAAAAGAAAAAAAGAAAAGAAAGAAAGGAAAAAAAATAAACCAAATTTGCTATGCTTTTCATAAAATGATATTTTATAATTGTGCATTGTGTCTTTTGATGGTTCCAAAGACACAGAAAGAGATATTTTAGTACCAAACAAGACCAAGTTGAAATGACTGCTACTGAGTTTGTTAATATGTGAAGGGATCTTATTTTATTTAAACAGCTTAACACTGGCTAAGATCTGTGCATACTCCACACCCACTGGACTTGCAGACATTACTCTGGCATAGTGGTTTTCAAACTCAGGGGAGCAGCGTGAGAACTTGTTAAATTACAGATCGCTGGGCCGCACCCCCAGTGTTTGTGTCTGGGTGGGCCCTGTGGAGCTGCACTTCTCACAAGTTCCTAGGTGATACTGAGGCTGCTGGTCCACAGACCCCAGTTTGAGAACCTCTGCACCGGCATTAGGAATCACAAATTAACTTTACTAAAGGGTAAGAATTTACCACCAGAAATGATAATGTAGAAGGCAGGATAATGTTGTAGTGTTATTGGCTTGTGTTGGACGGTCCTTTTTCTTTTTTAGGATACTTTATCTCATGGAATGTCTTACAGTTCCAGGTTTCAGTTTCCTAGCCGCCATTCAGCCTGGGCTCTATGTTCTCTAGTCCCTTGGGACCACACTGGGGGCTCTAACATCCAGCTCTAACCATGCTTCAGCCCTGCTCAAACACCTTCAGTGGCTGCGCATCGCCTGTGGAATAAAAGGAAGGCTCCCCCAGATGACAGTTAAGCCTGTTCTCCATTGGACCTCATCACCTTGCCAGGTTCACTCCTCTTCCAACCCTCCCACCAAATCACACTATTTGCCATGTCCCTGCCAGACCTAGAATCAATGCCTCTCTAAGCCTGAGTGTCTGAGGAAATAGTGAAAAGGCAAAGAATTGCCCTGTGGGCAGGTAGGCTATGAATGGGAAACTGAGGTTTGACACAGAAACCACACATTTCCACCAACAGAACTCTCTGTGACTCACAGAGCCAATAAACCGTACCAAACCCAAACCAGGACGTTAGTCACAAACTATCTCAAACTCTTTGAACACCTGCTCATTCATTCAGATCTATCTGTTCCAGAAACAGCCATGGGAAAACTGACCCAACAGTCGTCGGCGGCGGCAGCCGTCCGTCTCGAGAGACGATGGTGTAGCTTCTTAAGAGTCTATCTGCACCACCGAGAATGGCTGTGCAGTCTGACTCGGGAGTGACACGGTATCTGTCTCCTCCCGTGTTGAATCGACATCTTGCGATGACGCTGGAGTGTCCTCTCCAGTGAAGCTGAAGCTACAGAGCCTGGGCAGGGTGATATGGAGGGTCTGCTGTTGCCCATGCAGCAGACCCCCCCTCTCTTCGCAGCTGAAGGGTCCAAGGGAAAGACGGAGTCAATACAGCTTGGCTTCAGGTGCGCCGCAGGAGTTGCCGGTGTTGACTACAACGTCAAACCGCCTTAGGGACTCCGGCTCCGGATTTTCTGTCGGGGTTTACTTCCCTAGCCTTTCCCCTGAAGAGGTATGCCGCAAGGCAGCGGAGGTTTTTTGGAGTCAGAGTTTTCCTTCTCTGATGTGCCCTGACTGGAAGATCGAACCAGCGACACTTAGCTCGCAGGCCGACGCTCAATTCACTGAGCCAAACCAGCCAAGGGCCCGACCCAACAGTAACTCCATATAAACCATCATGCTCCAAAGATGAGGTGGCTGGCTGGCCCCTCAGTCACCTCCCTCTTGGAGAAGCCTCACTGATTCCCCTCAGGTGCAGGCATCCTTGCTGTGGCAAGTGATGATCCAGCCTTGTTCACTGCGGGACACCTCCAGTGGTCTTTGGCTGCTGGCCAACAGAATTAGATAAGGTTGTTTTTGCTCAGATTAAATAAAACAAGAGAGAATTGTCACAATGGAACAGTAATGTGATTGATTAAGAGTCAGTTGACACAGTCAGTTATAGATTTAAAGTTTCTTCAGTGGCCATGGAGTGGTGTCGTACAGAGATGGGCACAGCATGAGTTCTCCAATGGAGGTGCAGTGTCCCAGACCACAGCATTCCTGTGGGAATCTAGACATGGAGATTATACTACTTACTCAGAGTGAGAAATTCCAGATTTTAAAAAACTTCCTATGCTTTTGGCACAGGGTTTGTACCCTCTGGGCTTCCTCCCACCTCATCATCGAATGACACCAGCTAAGCATCTATCAGCCTACCTGTGCACCACAGCAGATAACTGACTCACAACAACCCCACCCCATTCCTGGGAGATGATTGTAAGGATGAGTGAAGCAGAGAAGCCAGTTTTTCAGGCACAGCCTCTGTGACCTTCAGACATATCTGAGATCCATTCCTGTAACATATCAAATCCCTACCATGATGCCTGGTGGAAATTAGAACTCAATGAATGTACTATTCTTTTGCATTTTTCCTTTTCCTAAAATCCCACCATCCTTTAAAGTCACTCAATGAGTACTTCATGAAATGGAACCTCCACTCCTACCCAGAAAGCCCACAGGAAATTCTTTCTTGAAAACCCCTCCACACATTGAATGGATGGCTCCCATGACCCACCTCATATGCTGAGGACTTGGCAATTTCTATGACTGCTAATCCCTTCACTCAAAACCCTGTATCACCAATGTTTGCACCTCATGTTTTACTTAGTGTGGATCTTACATTTCATGATTTGATGATGGACACCGTTGTTAATTTTAAAACCAAAATGCGATTTTCTTGGGTTATGCATTCAGTTGAGTAGAACCAGGTTGCTTACTTTTATTCTAAATAGCATTCAGACTTCCAGCCAAGATGGAGGCCTAACAGACACGCTGGGTCTCCCTCCACAATTAAGACAGAATACAACTACCTCAAAACTAGAGACAACCAGAAGTTCCAGAAAATAAAGCTGCATAGAAGTGAAACAAGCAAAGATATAAAGAAGAAATACTCATCCAGAAAGGTAGAAGGGGCAGAGCCAGGATGGAAAAAATGCAATGTGGTGGCAGCAGTGATGGTACCAGCAAAGCACAGTCACGCATTTGGAAAAGTCAGGAGGGACATCTGGGGAGTGCCCCCAGCATCAGACCAGACTACACAGCTCAAGGTACTAGCACTGGGGAAAATCAAGCCTCATTGCTTCTGACTGCAAGTCAGCGGGGGTTGGGGAGGAGTCAGAAACTGATGGCCTCTTAGTAGAGTCGACTTGTTTAAAGGGCCCTCCAGTCCTAGAATGTCCGCAGACCCACCCCCTCTGGGAACAATGGCCAGAGCAACAGCTAGAGAGGCGCCAGTCTCATACAAAAGTGGAAAAAGTGCCTGGAAAAGGGGCAAGTGCTGAGCAAGCGGCATTGTTCCCTCTCTGACCCCTCCTTCACATATAGCGCCACAATGTGGTGAAATGGGTTGCCCAGTACTGATAAATCCCTAAGGCTCCACCCGTTACAACATAACAGGTGCAACAGCTCTACCTAAGACACAGAGGCAAACAAACACAGGAGCCTCTCAAGATGAGGAAACAGAGAAGTATGACCCAAAAAGGGGAATGGATCAAGGTTCCAGTGGGAGAACTAAACAACGAGGAGATAGTCAACCTAACAGATGCAGAATTCAAGACACTGGTGATAAAGATGCTCACAGGCTTGACAGATATCCTTGAGTATGGCAGACGCATAACCAAAGAAGTAAAGGCTATGCTAAGTGAAACGAAGAAAAATCCACACAAAACCAATGGTGAAGGGAAGGAAACCAGGGTTCAAATAAATGATTTGGAATATAAGGAAGAAAAAAACAGTCAACCAGTACAGAATGAGGAAACAAGAATTGAAAAAGATGAGGAGAGGCTTAGGAACCTCTGGGACAACTTTAAAGGTGCCAACATCTGAATCATAGGGGTACCAGAAGCAGAAGAAGAAGAGCAAGAAATTGAAAGATTATGTGAAAATATAATGAAGGAAAACTTCCCAAATTTGGCAAAGGAAATAGACATACAAGTCCAGGAAGAATAAAGAGTCCCAAACAAGCTAGACCCAAAGAAGACCACACCAAGATGCATCATAATTAAAATGCCAAAGGTTCAAGTAAAAGAGAGAATCTTAAAAGCAGCAAAAGAAGTGAGTCACCTCCAAAGGGATTCCAGAAGACTCTCAGCTGATTTCTCAAAAGAAACTTTGCAGGCAATAAAGGAGTAGCAGGAAGTATTCAGTGTAATGAAAAGCAAGGACCTACAACCAAGATTACTCTATCCAGCAAAGCTATCATTTAGAATGGAAGGGCAGATGAAGTGCTTCCCAGACAAGGTAAAGCTAAAGGAGTTCATCATCAACAAGCCATTATTATATGAAATGTTTAAGGGACTTAATTAAGAAAAAGAAGATCAAAACTATGAACACTAAAATGACTACAAACTCACAACTATCAACAACTGAATCTAAAAAATAAAAACAAAATTCAACTAAGCAAACAAAAATAGGAACAGAATCATAGCTATATGGATCATTTGGAGGGTTATTAGCTGGTAGGGTGAAGGGGGAGAAATGGGGAAATGGTGCAGGGATTAAGAAGCATAGTTGGTAGGTACAAAATAGACAGGGGGAAATTAAGAATAATATAGTAAACGGTGAAGCCAAAGAACTTATATGCACGACCCATGGACATGAACTAAGGGGGGGTGGGATTGCTGAGGGAGGGGGATACTGGGCAGAAGGGAGCAAAAAAAGAAAAATTGGGACTACTGTAACAACATAATCAATAAAATATACTTTAAAAAATAAATAAATAACATTTAGTAAAATTAACAAGAGCAGATGTCATAAAATCAAAAACTAGGTTGACATTTCCCTTTATCTTTCAAAAGGTTTCTCAAACACAATTACATAATACTATTTTTATTTTAAAGTAGAAATAAACCAGTTGGTTCCTTAAGGCTCAAAAATGAATTAACTGAAAACTTAAATCCACTGATCCTAATAAATTTCTTTTCTCTAAGGAATGGTATTCATAGTGGAGATAATTGTTGATAATCCTAAGTGATTCACTTTTGTACAATATCTGGAAAGTGGTAGTATGTGATATTTCAATTTCTGCAAACCCAAAACTAAGATCACAAAAAAAGTTTTATTTTTCAAGTGTTCTTGTGTGTGAAGCCGTGAGTCAAATGCCACATTCTGAGAATAGCTTAAATCATAACATTAATTACTGTAACACGATGCAGATATTCATTTCCAGACTCATTTTATGGCTTTAGCATCACAAAATATGGAGCTGTGTTATAGAAGAATGAGCTGACCATTGGGTCTCAGGAGATGGCAGTTACCAGCAGTGAGAACATGGACAAGTGACTTATTTCTCTGTTCCTCTAAAATAGAGGGGATAATAATAGGTAGCACACACGGTTCTTAGAGTAACTAAATGCCCTGAGAGTGCTTAGTAAACTGCAGAGCACTTCATAAATCTGAGTTACTATTTAGTGTCTTCATAGAGACATCATATGTCAGAGCAGGAAAGGTGCTCAGAGACCATCTCATCTATAAGCTGGATTAACATTTCCACTGGAGGAAATGGAGCCCAGAGTGGCAGTTGCTGGTTAGAGAGTGGAAGGGTCAAGAAAACAACCCTCCTGTTGGAAATAAGCACGAAAATAATTTCCCAAAAGCTAAATATTCATACTTTCCTAATATTTCTAACCCAGGAACAGTTTTGGATTGAATTGTGTTCCTTCAAGAAAATAGACATTGGAATCCTAAACCCCAGGGCCTTGGAATGTGACCTTACTCGGAGGTAGGGTCTTTGCAGTGATAATCAAGTTCAGATGAGGTCATTGGGATGGGCCTTAATTCAAAATGACTAGTGTCCTTATAAAAAGGGGAAATTTGGACACAGAGACAGACACACACACACAAAATGCCATGTGAATATGAAGGCAGAGGTTGGTGTGATGTTTCTGCAAGCCGAGGAATGCCAAAGATTGCCAGCAAACCACCAGAAGCTGGGAGAGGGGAACGGAACAGATTCTCCTGCACAACGCTCAGAAGGAACCAGCCTTGTGGACACTTTGATCTCAGACTTCCAGCCTCCAGGACTATGAGACCATAAATTTCTGTTGTCTAAGCCACCCAGTGTGTAGTACTTTGTCACGGAAACCCTTGCACACTAAGTTAAACACCATGTTCTTTAATTTATAAACTTGATGTAAATATAAATTGCATTTGGGGTATTTTTGAAAGGAGTTTATCTACAAAGCAATTTAGATAACCTTCTCTCATTTTATCTCCACAAGAACCCTATGCAGTAAATAGGTACTAACATTCCAGTTTTATAGATATTTTTTATGTTAATTATTTATACTCTGCTACATACAGAAAATATCTGCAGTGACAAGATACAGGTTTTAATAGAAATAAAACAATTCTTAAACTAAAAATAAAGAAAATTCTAATGACAAAAAAATAGGGTAGGATTTAAACAAATCATAGCGACAGATATATAGTCTGTGAAAAATTACAAGAAATGATCACAAGTGACAGACTTAACTTACTCAGAAATTAAGGCCCAATGGAAAGCACAGTGTGTTATAATAACTATAACTTCCCCACATTTTGGATTATCTCACTTAACTTCTTACAAAAATATTTGCAGTGCATTTTATGATTATCTCCATTTTGCAGATAAGGAAACTAAAACTAAATTATACAATTTGTCGAAGATCATAGAACTAGTAAGTGGTGACTTACTCAGACTAATTCCACTGTAATTGCATCTGTCCTACTAATCTCTCTCTTATATTGCTTCCATGTGCGAGACAAGGTACTCCTAACCCAACCCTGAGACAAACCTGCCATGAACCCTTCTGTAAGCAACATGGAAGAACCTCAAGAGTAAAATTAATCACAGAATTACCTAAGATGCTCAGATATTTTACCTTAATTTACGTGCAGCAAACATTAACTGAAGACTTGCTATGTAATTGGTGCATAGTAGGTATGCAATATAATGTGTCAAATATAAAAGACAGAATGATCACTAGCATGCTGATCGTTGGCTGTCAAAAGATAAGTGAACAAGTTCTATTTCTGAACAGACTAAAGGAGGAAGTAATTAGGCTAGAGTGGGCCAAGGGCATTAAGAAACACATATGCTAATAATAGTGGTGCCAGAAAGGAGAGGATGATCCATTGCACCTATCAAAGAAGGTTGGGACTTGGGGGGAAAGCAGGCATTCAACAGTGAGCTTTCAGTAGGCTGCAGTCAAGAAGAGAGGAAGAGCAAAAGCAGAGACATGGAGGGAAGAAATGCAGCATGCAGAGAACACCTAAAGATAAGCAGTAGGAGAAAAATAATGTGGGACAAAAGATGCCATGGCAAAGAAAGGCAGGGCTGTATCAAGATGGTCTTCTATACTGTACAGCTTCATAAACATTTTTTAAGATGATTTTTTTAATTCTCTGAGAAAAACTCAATAAGTGGCAGAATTCAGTTTTCCTGCTGATTAGCTTTCTATTGCTGCTGTCACAAAAATGATCACTTACTTAATGGCTTAAAACAATACAAATTTATTATCTTATAATTCTCAAGTCAGAAGTCCAAAAAATGTGTCTCGTGGCACTAAAATCAAGATATCCTCAAAGTTACGTTCCTTTCTGGAGGTGCTAGGAAAATATTCATTTTCTTGCCCTTTGCAGCTTCTAGATGTCCACATTCCTTGGCTTGTGGCCTCTTCCTACATCTTCAAAGGGATTCCTTCTCATATTTCTACCTTTAAGGTTCTCTCATCTGCTTTTCTTTTTCACACTTAACAACCTTTGTAATTACATTGGGCCCACCCAGATAACCCAAGGTAATCTCCTCATCTCAAAGTCAGTGGACAATCTTAATTCCATCTGCAACTTTTGCCATGTAACCTAACATAGTCACAGGTTCTGGGGAATAGGGCGTGGACATCTTTGGGGGCCATTATAACATACCACACCTGCTATATCTCAGGAAAGAAATTTTAGTCTCACTGATGCATGCTCCAGAGAGCTCTCACTTCACAGGAGCTCAAGCCATTTTGTCTTTCAAGAGCACATACTTTGCCGCTATAGTTGTTAGTTGTCTAATACTGCCAAGGTTCTTAAACGAACCTGTATGGCAGTGTGCTAATTGGGCAATGGGCCTTTAAAAGATGTCATAAGCAAGCTCTTTTTACATTTTATAAACCAGGAACACAATAATTAGTTATTGGCATAAGTCAGCCCTACCACTTTTGTTAAAGTTTCTTTCCATGTACAAAGCCATTCTGAACGTCAGCTAGTGGCCCCCAAAGAGATGCAGTTTATGGGATCTACATTTCAATTTGCTTGCCAATGTCAATGTTCTTCAGCCAAAGTAAAAGAAGGGATAAAATGACCTCCCAAAGATCCTTACTTACCAACAGATGTCTTCATTTCTAACCCAAAACAATGCTACATTTACCCACTGAATGTTTTTTTTTTAACATGTTATCAATTCACTTTAACAGTCTCAGTGACTTCAAGGAGAAAAACCTATGATTTTATGATTAAGATATCAGAAAATTTGTCAGTGATACTAATGTTGAAATTGGAAGTTTGGATTTCTCCTCTTTCTCCTCCAGGGTTGGTGCTGATTAGCTGGCGGATAGACCTGGTAAGCAGATATGCCCAACTCAGGCAAGGCAACTTGATAAAGAGATGGCCTTTCGATGAGATTTTTAGTTCCTCATGCGCAAGGTTAAGGGCAACTTTATGTGCAGGAAGATCACGTGATGATATGAAAAGAAAAGTAGACCAATAGAAAGGAAATGAATTATTGTAATCCCTAATTACCTTGAATTCAGAATTAATTAAAATTGAACTAAAAATCAGAAGCCATGAGAATTTTTTGGCAACACTTTAAGTGAAACTGGAGAAACTTGGAATGTGAGTTTATGAGAAATCAAAACACTGAATTAATAACTTATGTAGGTACATTTGACAGGTTTGATGCACATTTACTTAAAAGTCACTATAAAGTTTAACTAAATCTCTACTTATTCTCTATCTTGTCTCCATAAAGTGAGTATTTAAATATGTTGCTTAAGAGTAGATTGCTTAAGAGAGTAGAGATTTCCTTTAATATTAAAACATTGATTTTAATATTCCCAAATACTTTTGACTGATGGCCTTTATCAGCTATGGATGTTTATTTTAGGAGATGCCATTTGTTAAGATAATTGTTTGTTCTCTTACAGTTGTAAATTGTATTTACCATAAGGGGTCAAACTACTCACTGGCCTTGTGATAATTAATTTGCCAACCACAGCCTCACTGAACTAGCTCTAATTAACTCAATCCATAAAAAGAATGGTACAGATTCTCTAAGAATATGGCTAAAGGCCATCCTTCTTATTAATAATTATCACACATTGCCCTGACTGGTGTGGCTCAGTTGGTTGGGCGTCATCCCACAAAGCAAAAGATCGCTGGTTCCATTCCCAGTCCAGACACATGCCTGGGTTGTGGGTTTGGCCCCAAGTCAGGGCATGTAGAAGAGGCAACCAATAAATATTTCTCTCTCACATCAATGTTCTCCTCTCTTTCTCCCTCCCTTCTCTCTCTAAAAAATAAGTAAATACAATATTTTAAAAATAATAATTTCACATGTAAAATAAAGCAGTTCTAAGACAGTAGTTCTCAAACTTTGTTCACATTAGAATCATCTGAGGAGTGTTGAAGAAAACCAAGCCCACACCACATCCCAGTGTGAATTATTCAGTAGCTCCACGGTGGAGCTCAGGTGTCGATATTTTTAAAGCTCCCCAAGAGATTCCAGGTGGTTCCAATGTAAAGCCATGGTTTGTAGGTGAGCAGCATCAGCATCACCTGGAAGCATGTTAGATGCAGAATCCCAGGGCATACTTCAGTCCTACCAAATCCAACCCTTTCTTTAACCACATCCCCTGTATTTAACTATATCCCCATATGGTTTTTAAGCACATTTGAGTTTCAGAAGCACTGAGCTATGCACCAATGCAGAATCTCGATTTGCCACAAACTGAGTGAGGACACCCGGAACTTAGCAGTGAATATGATACTGCACAACTATGCAACTTTGACCAATTCATTTCTCTTCCTTGAGCCCCAGTTCTTAATGTATTAAATGATGAGGTTGGGCAAGATCTTGTCCAATGTCTTTTGCACCCCTGAAATGTTAGAATCTTATTAAATTATTCAGCTTCTCTGTATTCTATGTATGGACTGTTTCTCCATTTTCAAATTCAGAGCATTAAAATGTAACAGCCTATTGACCTGATAGTTTGGCACACACGCAAGGTAGGAGGCACTTACTTTAATCGTGGCCAAGGCTGCATTAGTTTCCATAGAGCCACAAGTGACTTTTTGGAACAAGTCCATTGAATTTTCAACATAATGTGCTTTACCTGCAGGCATACTTTCAAATAAAAGTGATAACGTTCAAATATTATGGCTTGATTAAGGATATTATTGCCTCCCCAGAGCTTATTTATACAATCTCTTTCATTGTCATTCAGCCTTGCTATTTCACAAGGTGTGTCCTGAAAGCATCTCTAATGCATTGTCTTGGAAGACACAGTCTACCTTCAGTGGGTAGAAGAAAAGACATCCTCATTGAGCCCACTTTTCCCCTAGATGTCACTGGCCATAAAAACGACATGGATATGAGACTTAAGGAAGTCAGATATTTGTCTTGGATTTATCATTGTCCAGCTATGTGACTGTTACAGAAACAGGGGAGTCCAAAAATCCCCGGAGTTTGCGGCTGGGGGATGGGGAGAAGGAAGCAGTTTTCAGAATGCCTCCACACGCCTGAGGCTGGTGGCTGGTGTCTTTCATTATGCAAAATTGCTCGGATGCTTCCAAGGCCTCAGGTGGATGGGAGGAGTCTTGAACCAGGGGACAGTATGGAAAGCACACAGAGCCTACGCGGGGTTCTGTGAATGGTCAGAACTATTGGCAACACCAACTGTGTCAGAGGACGCAGTCAGGGATATATAGGCAGCTGTGAACACTTTAGTGGGGCGGCGCGCTCTGGGGCTGTCTCCCTCGCTGGCGGGTGTTCATAGGGGTGCTCTGGAGGAGGAGAGGAGATCCACGCGGTTTACAGAAAGAAGACAGTTTGCAAGGAGGCGGAGAATCCTGGCGGTTTTGTATTGAGAGCTGAAGGGCACCACAGAAAGGACCTCCCCAATCAGATTGAATGATTGGCAGCCGCTGGTAAAGTTGAACTGTGTTTGGGAAGTTGGGAAACGGTGTTTCTGAAAACTGGCTAGGTTTGGTAGGGGGGAGGCAAGGATATGTGTAACTGTTAAATAAACAATTTTCTTTTCACTCAACTAAAGTATTAAGAGTTGTAACTCTGGCAGCAGGCAATCAGACCCCTAACTAAAGAGCCCGTGGGTTTGTTTTCAATTGGAGCAGCCCAGGGGTTCTGTAACATGACCTTGAAGAGTTGACTGATAATGTCTGTACCTATTTCCCCATCTACAATCAGAAGATTAGACTAGATAGATTTCATTTCCAGCATGTTGAGTCCGTGCTTATTCTCTGTGTATAGGCCCTTCGGTAGCACACATATATTGCATTCCCTATAATTCCTGTTTTCAGAATGGGCAGAGGACCAAGCTGATTTTCTAAGAAGGATTTAGACTCCTTGGGTTTTGCTTGTGTTCTGCAGAACCTCCTGTCTCCCTCCAAAATTTGAGGAAGATGAGTATATCTTGGTTGCAAATAGGCTAATTAAAGCAGAAAATGAATTAATTGGAAAGCTATTTTGTGTTCCCACAATGCATACCCCGCGAAGCCACAGGTGTGAGGGAGGGAGGACTGAGAGTGTGACAGGAGTAGGTGTCCTGAGAGCATAAACCATATGCTCATGGAACTTCCTTGTGCCTTTAGGACCTGCTTGGGCTTGGTTCCAGAAATACTACTAGATGATGAATGCTTTTTATTAGTCAGGGTAATCAGTGCTAGCTGCTGTTATAAACAGCTCCCAAAGCTCAGTAGCTTTATGCAATAAAAATTTATTTCTCATTTACATCCCAGTCTGATGTGTGTTGGGTGTCTCTCCTCCAACCAATGTCATAGTAATGTGGGCCCCTTCCGGCTGCAGCACAACCATATTGCATTTCTTCACTTCCAGCCCCATAAAGAAAGTTCACACATGGAATGTCGTACGTGGTGTGTTATTCCACACATGGCCTCAACCCACCACATGGCTGCAACCTAACTATAAAAAAGGCTGTTTAATATAATTTTCCTGATGCTCAAAAAGAAACAGGAGAGGGAAGCATCTGGGCAAGCTTGTCATCATTCTCCTGAGCAGGTTGATTTATGGCTATGTGGATTAGCTAACGCCCAGTTCATAATGGGCAGCTGAGGTCACGTCACCAGTCAAAGCTTCACGGGCAAGAATTCAGCGTCCACTCAAGAATCATTAACATGTTAAGAACTACTTTCTCAAAATGTTAATTGATGGAAAGGGCACAGTGTATCTCAAAATTTCTGTGAGCCTCCTCTGGTTTCTCGTATCCAATTGCCACAAAATGTATAAGGATCTGTGTGTTATAAGAGAACAAAGACAGAGCTGTTTGCACTGCAGCCAAGAAACATTCTCTTGCTATGAGTCTCATTATAAATCTTGTCACTTTGGGGGCTGGGTGATAGAGGGTTGGAGCAGCACACTAAAGCGTAGTATAGCACTAGCATTATGTCTCTCTTGGCAGCCAGTGGCTGAATATGAGTAGCACAAAATTTCTTGCAGGAGGCAAGATCCAATATTTTCCATGGATTTATCCCACATTTTGTGAAATACATATCTTGGCCAAGTTGTAATAAGTTATTAAGTCTGTTTATGTTCCGGACACTGTTCTAACTACTTTCTGTAAGTCGTTTGAGTATCACAAAAGACTTACGAGGGACTTACTATGGTTATTGTTACTTTACAGATGAGGAAACTGAGACTTGGGAAATTTAAAGTAACTTGTCAACATCACACACCAAGGTTTAAGTGGTTGTCTTGGAATTTAAACTAAGCCCTCCACTATATTGCTTCCCTAAAGAAACTAGTGTGTTTGCAATTCCCTGTCCTCCAGCCCCATTCATCAGTATAATGAAACAGAATAGTTTTGTTTCAGGAGGTTTCTTGGTTTGTTTTATTTTTATTTTTTGGCTGTGAGCAATTAGAAAGATGAAATTGTCATTCTCTGAGATGTGGAAGGAGAATAGTCAAAGCTTACTTTTGAACGTATTCAATTTGAGATCCCTACAAGACATCCAAGTAGAAGACTGAGTGGACGCTTGAATACAGAGGTTGGCAAAAGGAGGTTTACAGTTGTGAGTATGTGAGACAGAGAGTTTATTCTTATATTTTTGTTTATTTATTAATTATTGCATTATTTATTTGTATTATGTAGAACTACTTTTGCCTCTCCCTGTATATCATCTAGATTTGGAGGGAAATTATCAGATGTAAACAGCACTGAAAGTCATGAGACTGGAAGAAATGTTGACACACCTGTGAGGTTAAGATGGCAAAGGTCACTGCTGTCACTGCCAAATTAAAGCACATTATTAGAATAAAATTAATCAGATATATATGTGCACATGAATTTCCAGGAGCTACTCTATCAATTTGTCCCAGTTAAGAGACCTCATCTAACATAGCAATTTTCACTGGAGCCACACCTGATTACACTTAGGATTGTCCAGGTTTATTCTCTTGGAGTTCTCACCAAGACTGCTGCTTACCACGAGCCCACACAGAGTGGAGATTTAAATAGATAAATAAAAGGAATTACCTCCTTCGCATCTTACAGACTTTGACAGTGGTACCAGTATTTGTGATACCTACTACAATGCTTTGTTTTTAAACTTTTTGGCATGGAGAGTGCAATTCTGTGACTTCTACTTGGTCCTTGCTACTACAATAGTCTTTCACCAAAGACCCAGGACACAGTAAGGGAATTCTGATAACTGTTGAGACAGCTATTATAACTAGATATTTAAAAACTGAGAAAATAAACATGGGATGAGTTTGGTAGACAACAAAATTTGTATGTGAGGTAGATTTGGATAAAGCCTCCATTCATGATGCAGTTTTGGTGAACTAAGATGGTATTTGGAGTCCTTAGAAAGTGTCCAGTGCCTCCCCCCACCAAATGAAGGATGTGTTCATTTCCTCAGGTCACAATTAGTTTCTTTGCAAAAAACTAACACACAGATTCATATGATTTACTTGTTATATTATTGCAAGGGCTTCAGAGGTATCTGCCCTTATTTCAAGGTCTTCCATCTCTCTGAATTGATCCCTGTATGAGAAGTTAGTAGGAGATTATATTGTAATTCTACTGTGGTGATTTAAGTCGAATTCCTGCCCAAGAACTCTAGAGGGGTACATTCTGGTCTTTTGCTGAGTACTAATCAAGCCCCTTAGCCAGTTTTCCCTTCAGTTACCCACTGAGAGTTTGCCCCCTGGCAAAGGACTCTGCAGTCAGAGCTTTTTGAACACTTCAGAATCCTGGTTAGTGTGATAACCACTTCTGTTTACCTCTGCAAATTCTGTTGTTGGTCCCATCCCAATCCTAGAACCTCCCACTCCCCCATTCGCTATTGAAATCAGAAAGTTCATTTTAATTGCAGCATCTCATCCCAGCATCCTCAGCCTACTAAGCTGTTTTTTAAATCAATGTTTGTCAAAAGGTCTTAGTGAAGAGATTTTATTGTGGGTCCTCTTGAAGAATAAAGCTTGAAAGTGAAAGCTAAATTTCATATCTGGTGTATATTTCTCCCAAATTCATTCTAGTATGGATTTCTTCCAAAATATATATATATTTCTGCACTATATCAAGTAATTCCTGGTATCTTAACTATCTATGATAGGCAAGCATTAGATCGAGATAAGCAAAGTACCATACTTACTCCCAGCTGCTCAAGTTAGTGCACTGAATATAGAATATCTGAAAAGGACACATAAAATCTCAGACTAATCTAAAACTATGGCCCCACCTTGGTTGATTGTCCTTGGAATATTTTCCATATTTTGCAATTATTAATTAGAAAGTTATATTTAATGTATAAGCCTTGTCTTCCTGATTTTGATATTGTAACAGACCTCTAGAGTCTATCTGGGAATGGAGGGTATAGGAAAATTGCCCTCCTGTGGGAAATACCTACTGATCCTGAAGGATGTCACATGAGAGTCCTAATGAGGGTATAAATTCAGCATCAAGTACTGAGTACAGTTGTCTGATACTCTACCTCATGACTATAAAAGATAAGAAATCCTTTGAGCATGATAATCACAAAAACAAAATGTTCAGATCACAATTTGACCAAAGAACTTAGGAATCTGATGTTGCAATTTTCTTCAAATTATTTAGAAGCAGCCACACTACCTTGAAAACTTAGAATCCCTCATGGTCTCTATATTGTGCTTTAACAGCAGAAATTCACTAACCCCCAAACCTGGCGCTTTATATCCACATGTAATCGTCTTTGTTTTGTTTTTTGTTTGTTTGTTTTTTCAGATATATCCAGGTATAACTGACATATGTATGATAAACTGCACATATCCAAAGTGTACAATTTTGTGTTTTAATATATACATGGTGTGTCCAGAAGGTATCCAGACATGTAATATGAAAAATAGAAACATTTATAGAAGAAGATACAAGATACAAGAAACATTGTACACAGGACAATGACACCTCAGTCCCCTTCAAAGTAGGCACCTTGGGGCCTCACACAGCTCTCCCAATCACCATCAACTGCCCCACCATATTTTTCTGGATCTCATCGATAGTCTGAAATCTCTTCCCTTTCAAAGGTGGCTTTAGTTTTGGGGAAAGCCAGAAGTTGCAAGGAGCCAATTCTAGGCTATAGTGGAGTTGAGTTACCTGGGTGATTTGATGTTTCGAGATGTGGTGCATGAGTGGATGCATTGTTGTGATGAAGTTGCCAATCACCAGTTTCCCACAGCTGTGGCCCTCTGAATCATCCCAATAGTTTCCATGGAGGAATGTTCAAGATGAACACAAAATCTGATGTAGATTCATTGCTCTATTCGGTCAGCCATTTTAAATGCTACAGCCACACAATACACACGCTCACTCAACATGTCTACAACCCCCTCTGACTAGTGTAGTGAAGTCATCATTGTTCACGCATGTGCATTCCAGTCCACTCTCCTTGGCTGCCAGGTTACATCGATGTGGCACAAACCCTTCTCATTATATTAACAATGGCTGGGCTTTTGCCAGACAGATCTCATAAATATACCCATGAAACCATCACTAAAGTTCAAATAATAAATATATCCATCATTCCCCAAAGTTCCCAGGTGCCACTCTACCATGTCTACCCAAGTCCTACTTCTTAGCAACCACTGATTTACCTTCATTCACTATAGGTTAGTTTACATTTCCTAGAATTTCTTTGTATAAATGCAAACACGTATGTGTTTTTTAATTTGTTCTATCTCATGCAATATAATTTTGAAATCCATTCAAGATTTTTCCTATATCAGTAGTTTATTCATTTTTATTGCTGAGTAGTACATCATTATATGAATATAATATAATTTATGTATCCATTCACTAGTTGATGGCCACTTTGGTTATTTCCACTTTTATGGCTATTACAAATAAAACTGCTATGAAAATTCATGTAAAGTGTTTGCATGAATGATTTTTGTAGGGAACCGCTCCTCGTGGTTTAGGGAATTGTAGCCCTAGCCTGAGCATGACCTGCTACCGGCACTCTGGCTGTGCTTGTCTTTAGGTCTCAACATAAGGCTGCGTGTTAAACATAACCGAAAGCCACTCAGAGGGTTTCTGTGGGAATTAGATTTCAAAAATGCTTATTATACTTTTATGCTTTAGAACTTGCTCAGCTTTCTATCTGTAGTATAACAAACAGTCTCTAGATAGGAATGTATGAAACCTTGCACATAATGTCAGTGTGGCGTCAAGGTGTTTGATAAACTATAACACAGACTGGTCACTGTGCCCCCTGTACTCATACGTGTAATCTGTTATTGTTAGCTGTAACCCTAATGCCTCCAAACTATTGATGATTCATGAATCTTGATCTTGCATCTCTCATGTATATCCTCCTCAATAAAAGGCATGAGAGAAGAAGATCTAATCGCTGCTCTCCACTAGAGAGAGCAGCCACCTTCTTTCCCCCAGACATAATAAAATGTCCTGGGTAAAAGTTTGTTCCGCCGTGGTCACGAAGCCTCTGCTGGACAGAGCGACTTCCAACCGAGCCTAAGTGTGTGAGGCACATCCACCTCAGTTTTTTATTTTTAATTTTCTCTTGGGTAAATTCCTAGTCATGGACTAGCAGGGTCATATGGAATAGGTATGGTTACATTTATAAGGAACTACCTGTTTTCCAAAATTGTTACTCATTTAGATTTCCATAACCTTTACATTCTCACCAATACTTAGAGTTTAACAATTAACAACCCAAGCTTTGTAATTCAAGATTAATATTGCTCTGAACCAACGCTCATTAAGATTAGAAAATATAAGTAATCCCCAATAATCAAATTCAGTAATTACTTTTTTAAAATGTAGAACAGAGACTAGTTGGTTTACAGAGAAAGGAAAGGAAGAGGAGAAAATCTTTGTATCATTTCACCATGTCTCCTTCAGTCTTTGTCAGTTCTCCAGAGTCCATACTCTGTGGACACACAATTGGGCAAAAATTTCCCGTTAAGAGGTTAGTAACTACACTATATTTTAACATGCCTTGGAATTAGAGTCTTTATGTTCGCTGTCTACTCTTTCAGACACCAGCATTTAATATACCCCAGGCTTCTTTTAAATTTTAAAAATTGGCATTGGCAACCATGTCACCAGATCTCAATGAAAATGTCTTTCTTCTCCAGGTTTATATTCAAAACTACTTTATTTCAATCTATTCTCTAAGACTTGCGCTCCAAACATACTAGTACTGAAATTAACATGGGTTTTATCCAGTGATAATTGTGAGTAGAATTTTTTTCTATCCCATGTTACATTAGCCATTGTCACTGCCCCTTATTATAGAATGGCTTTGGACAAATAAACCTGCCTCTTCAGAAAGTCTGCCTTTATTCCCACATTTCTTCTTGAACTGTAAATCCCTCTGAGTGGGTCTATGAACTTAGCCTGAAATTGACCTCCCTGTAGTCTGTACTGTAAGGGACCTAGTGTCCTTGGACTTCTCCAGGAGGTAAAAATAAATTAGAACATTTCAGACTTCCAGGCCTTCAGTAACATTTGTCTTTAAAAATCTAGAAGTTCTTTTTTTTTTTCATCTGCTCTACATTAACTCTTAAAAGGCTCTCCTGAGTTTCTAACAATTTAACATGTTCCTAAAGTTCACTTTTTCTTCTCTGATATATGAGTACATATGGTGATCTTGGTTTATTGAATTCAAATGCCTTCATTTCTTCTTTAACTTGCTTTCCATCCTAGACTTTTGTGCATATATGTTTCAAATTAATATAGTAAAACTGACATTTTAATAGCAAGAGTTACATAAGTCTATAAGATTTTTGAAAGTATAAACTTATGTAACCACTTCCATATTCAGGATACAGACAGTTCCATCACCCCAAAAATGCTGAGTCCAGCACCACACTGACCCTGTTTAAGCACACCTACCCACAACTGTTAGCCCTGGCAAGGACTGATCTGTTCTCGGTTGCTGTAGTTTTCCCTTTTTCAGGTTGTTATTTAAACGGAATCATACCACATACAACATTTGAGACTGGCATGTTTCACTCAGCATAATGTCTTTGAGATTTATGTATGTTGTTGAATTTATTAATATAGTTCATTACTTTTTATTAGTTATACTACAGTGTATGAATATACCACTGTTTAAGTTTTTCCATAAACCCATTGAAGCTTATTTGGGTTGTTTCTGGTTTCTGGTGATTATGACTCTGGCTGCTATAAACATTAGAGTAAGTATAGGTTTCTGTGCAGACGTGCATATGCACTTCCCTAGACATGGGGTGGCTGGGTTATATAGAAAGTGTGTGTATTATTTAGGTTTTCTTTGATAGTATTATTGTTGTTGTCAGCATATTTAAGTATTTAATTTCTTGGAGCTATTAAAATAGCATTATTTTTATTTTTTGTTTCAATTACTGCTAGATTATGGAAATACTGTGTTTTGTGTCTTTACCTTGTATTCTATGACCTTGCTAAACTCTTTAATTCTACGTGTTTTTTTGGTATATTTTTTGGGATTTACACACAAGTAATCACAATAACTCTAATAAGAATGATTTTATTTCTTCCTTTCTGATTTATGTGCCTTTTTCTTGCTTTATTACACTAGCTTGGACGTCCAGTGTGATGTTGAATAGGAGTAGTAATAGAGGACACTATCCTTTCTCCAGAGCTTGGGGGAAGAGCATTCAGTCTTTCACCAACAAATAAAATGTTAACTATCACATTTTATATAGACGCCCTTAAGGAGGATAAGAAAGTTTTCTTCTATGCCAAAGTTGTTTAGAATTTTTAACATAAATGGATGTCAAGTGTTGTCAAATGCTTTTTATTCTTTAGTATGTTAATATGGGAGATTAAAGTGACTGATTTCTTAATATTAAATCAACCTTTCTTTATAGGTTAAAACCCACTCAGTTGTAGTATGTTATTATTTTTATAAATGGCTAGATTTGATTGAAGATTTTTGTTTCTATGTTTATGAGTGTATGAGTCTACTTTTCTTATACTCTCTGTGTCTGGTTTAGTATCAGGGTAATGCTGGTTTAGTAGAATTAATTGAGAATTGTTCACTCATAATTTCTGGAAGAGATTATGTAGAATTGAAGTCATTTCTTCTTTTAGTGTTTGGTAGAGTTCACCAGTCTGGATAGTTCTCAAAATAAGATTTCTTTTTAAAAGTTTTGTTTTAATAAACTTAATTTTTAATAAATACAAAAAATTTGGGGAATGTATTTCTTGCTGAAAAAGTTTTATATAAGTTGTCAAATTTATGTGCATAAAGTTGTTCATAGTATCCTTTTATAATTTTTTTAATGTCTATGGGGTCTGTAATGATATTTTCCCTTTTATTCCTGTTATTAGTAACTTGTGTTTTCTTTACACACACACACACACACACACACACACACACACATATATATATTGCTAGAAGTATAGATTTTATTGATCTTTTCAAGAACCAGATCTTGGTATTATTGAGTTCAACTATAATCTTATGAGATTGCTCACTTGAGTTCTCTGCTTTCTACAACCTCCTTGACAGTTTCTGGCTCCTCGAAGCCCCCTCTGCAGTTCTCTGGTCTAAAAGCTGAAGCTCTAAGTTACCCTTCTTTGATATGAACTTCTGCAACAGTATCTGCAGTAGTGGGACAGAGCGGGGAAAAGTGGAGATTTGTGGCAACTCTTGGAACCTCTGAGCAGAACGTTTTCTTCTCAGAAGATACCTGCTTGGTTCCCACTGCTGTCACCTTCACTGCACCACAGCTGAAAGATTGCCTAGTGTGATATTGTGATTTATTCTGAGAAATACATATTTGGTCTTTATCCCTGTTCCTGGCACAGAACTCCTAAAACCCGTGGAAGTTCCTAAGTGATGAGAGTGATAAAAATGTCTCATTATATTAATGAGGTGACTTTTGAAACTCACCTAAGAATGGGGGCCGGATGCCAGGAAAACCAACAGTGTGATTAAAGGGTTGGAACTTTCAGTTTCACCCTCCCCAACCTTGAGGGAGGATGGAAGGACTAGAGGTTGAACCAATCCCCAAAGGCCAGTATCTTAATGATTGTTGGCTAATCATTAAATGGCCAATATTAATGGGCACTAATAATTTAATTATGCCTATGTAATGAAACCTTCATAAAAAACCCATAAGTGAAGGTATTTGGAGAGCTTCCGAGTCATTGAACACATGGAGATTCATGGAGATTCTGGAGAGAGCATGGAAGTTCTGCGCCCTTTCCCTGGCCCTGGCCCTGGCCCTATGCGTCATTTCCATTTGGCTGTTCCTGAGTTATAGCCCTTCATAATAAACTGTTATTCTAGCCAGTGAAATGTTTCTCTGAGTTCTGTGAGTCATTCCATCAAATTAATTGAACCCAGGGCAGGAGTTATTGAACCTCTAATCTATAGCCAATAGGTCAGAAGCACAGATGACAACCTAGACTTGCAATTGGCTTCTGAAGGGGGAGTCTTGTGGGACTGACCCCTTAATGTGTAAGATCGATGCCATCTTTGGGTAGATAGTGTCAGAGTTGAGTTAAATTGAGGACATGCTGCTGGTACCTGAGAATTGGTTGTTAGTGGGGGAAAAACTTCCACACAGGCTGGAAATGGTGACCAAAATTTTACCTGGTTTAGTCACCCTGGCTTTACGTTATCCTGGCTCCAAGTTGAAGGTCAGCAAACCTCCTAGAACTGGGATCACTGAGGTTGGAGTCTGTATCTTTTCAAGTTAGTTCCTAGGATTCTTCTACAAACATGCTTTTCTCCTACAAGCTACGTATTATTCAAAGTCAGCACTTACAGAAACAATGTCAAAAGAATGGTGGGGTGGATTACAATTCCCCACTGTTATAATTTTCCACTGTTATACTACCTTTCTTTAGGTGATTGAGCTGGGAGAGGGAAGAAGCCAAGCTGGCTAGATTTCACACACTGCTAAAGTTGCGAGAGCTCTGGGGATGCAGAGAATTCCCATTGAGACTTCAGCTGAACATCAATCAGCACAAGTGGTGAGAAAAACACCAAGGTTGGGAAAAGAACAACCAAAAAGGAGCAGACAGAATGATATTTGGAAATTGCAGGCCCATATAATGTACTCAACTGCTTTTTGACAAAGATGCAAAGACAATTCAATGAAGAAAAGATAGTCTTTTCAAGTATGGTCCTAGAACAAATGTCAAAAAATAAAATTCAACACTGTGCAAAAACCTGATATTCAACATACACTGTACACCTTATACAAAACACACACACACAATGGATCATAGAGCTAAAAGTAAAACAACTGGGGGGAAAGTGGGGACACAATTCAGCCCATAACACATAGTTTAAGTGGAAATTCAAGATAAAGTAAAATAACTTGCATATGTTTAATGTACTATTTTTTCCCAGGAGTCCATTGGTTTGTTTTCCACCATTATGAACTCAGTGCCCATGTGTCCATAGTTTCAAAACAGCAAAACGAAACACAATAAGCCCTTTAAAAATGGCTTTTAAGCCTAGTTTATTTCACCCTTTATATAGAACAGAGCATCTGTTTAATGAGCACCAAGCATAAGGCAGGAAATATGGTATACAAGATGAAAAAGAAAGTTTGCCCATAAATCATGTTAGTAGAACCAGTTTTTTAAACAATGCATAAGGAGAAAATAATGTTTATAGACATTCTGCAATCACAGATTTGAGAAAATTGCCCAGTAAAAGCCCTGCGAATCTCAGTTCTCCTACTAGAAAATAAAGAACCTTCTGAATCATTGTATGCGAAACCTGCTAGGTCAGTTTATTAGCAATATCACTAAAGTCCATTATTTGATGTTATATGTTAATGTTTCTGTTTTAGTTGCCTATGGCTGCAAACAAATCACCTGAAAACTTAGGAGCTTAAACCAATAATAATCGTTTATTATCTTTCAGTTATGTGGATTAACTGGTAAGTTCTGTGGGTCTGGTTTATAGTCTCTCATGTGGTTACAGTCAGATGCTCACTGAGCCTGGAGGTCAAACTGAACTAGCTCTTCTTCTCCACAGGGCCACTCCTAAAGGTCCAAGCTCTAACAGGAGAGATGGGTCTCCACATGGTGATTTAGAGCTCCCAGCAACTTCAGAAATGGAAGCTGCCTGGGCTCAGATAGCACAGAACATTACTTCTGCTGCCTTCTATTGGTTAAAGCAAGCCATGGGCCAGTGTCAATCCAGTGTGGAAAGGGACTGCACAAGGATGTGACTACCAGGAGATATGGTTACTGGGGTCATCTTTGGAGACTGACTGCCAAGGTTCCTTTTAGACATGTTTAGGGTAATTTAGCTTCTCTGGGCTTGGATATTGCACTAGTCACCTATCTGGTCTCCCTCCCCTGTGCCTCTTCAGTTGACTCTCCTCTGCACCTAGAAAGGTCCCATCGAAAGGTAAGTCAGATCAAGTGAGTTCTCAGCTCAAAACCCACCACTGGTTCGCACTCAGAATAAAGCAACAGATGTTACCCCTACCATGTCCTACATAACCCTCCATTGCCTCTGCCTGCCCCATGTTATCCCGTATCTCCTGCTCCTTCCCTCCATTCACTTCTGCAGTCACATGGACCTCTGTCTTCCTCGAGCCTTCCAGGCACCTCCTCCCTCAGGGTCTTTCCCCTTGCTGCTCCTTCCGCTTGGGACACTTTCCCCCACGTATTTTCCTGGCTCAGTCCCTAATCTCTTTCCAGTCTTACTCAAAAGCCACCTTTGTGAGGACTTCTCTGGCCATCATCTTTTAAGTTGCTGCCTATTTTCAACGTGGTTGTCACTCCATGTTCCCATCCTCTGATTAAGTTATTTTTTCCAAAACACATATCGTCATCTAACGTGCTGTATAATTTACTGAATTATTTTGTATATTTTCTTTTCTACCCACATCAATGTAAGCTCTTTGATAGCAGTGATTTTTTATAACAACTTTGTTACAAACAATAAACACACCGTAATATTGACCTTTTCCAGAGTACAATTCAGTGGTTTTTACAATGGTATGTTGACAGAGCAGTGCAACCATCAACACTTTGTTACATCAATTTCATCACCTTAAAAGAAACTCCATATTCATTAGCAGTCAGTCCCCATTCTACCCTCCTTCAGCCCCTCACAACCACTAATCTCCTTCCTGTCTCTATGGATTTGCCTATTTTGAACATTTCATATAAATTGAATGATACAGTAAGTGACCTTTTGTACCTGGCCCCTTTCACTTAGCATATTTTCAAGGTTCATCCATGTTGTAGTATGTATTAGTACTTCATTATTTTTATGTCTTCGTTATTCCACTATATGGACAGACACATTTTGTTTATCATTTAATCAGTGGATGAACAGTTGGGTTGTTTCTACTTTTGAGCTATTATGAATAGCACCACTATGATCATTTATGAACAAGTTTTTGGGTAAATATACGTTCCTATTTCTCTTGAATATATACCAAGGAGTGGAATTGCTAGGTCATATGTTAATTCTCTATTTAGCTCTTGGAAACTGCTAAGCTGTTTTCTTTAACAACTGCACCATTCTACATCATTTTACATTCCCACCAGCAATGTAAAGGAGTCCCAGTTTCTCCACATGCAGCTCAACATTTACTTTTTGTGTTTTTGATTAGCATTTCCCTAGTAACTAATGATGCTGAGCATCTTTTCATGTGCTTATTGACCAATGGATCTCTTTTTTTGAGAAACGTCTATTCAAGTTACTTGCCCATGCTTTATTTATCTTTTATTGTGAAGCTGTATGAGTTTTTTTATGTATTCTGATTGCAGATCTCTTATCAGATATTTAGCTTATAATTATTTTTCCCAATTGTGTGGAAGTCTTTTTACTTTCTTCATGATGTCCTTTGAAGCACAAATGTTTTTATTTTGGTGAAGTCCAATTTACTTTATTGTTGTTGTTGTTACTTGTGCTTTTGGTGTCATATCTAAGAAACCATTGCCTAATACAAAGCCACAAAAATGTGTCCTGTTTGGTTTTTTTTGAAAGTTGTATAGTTGAGTCTCTTACATTTAAGTCTATATATCATTTAAATAATTTTTGTATATGGTATGAAGGAAACGGGTATTTGCAAACGGATATTCAATTTTTCCAGCACTGTTTGTTGAAAAGACTCTATTTTCTCGTTGAACTGTCTTCATTCTTATCAAAATCAGTTGACTACAGGCACTTGGGTTTATTTCTAGACTCCCAACTCTATTTTATTAATCTATATGCTTTTTTTATGCCAGTACTATACTCTCTTATTGCTATAAATTTATAGTAGTTTTGAAAAAGGAAATGTGCTTCTGACAACTTTGATCTTTATAACGTTTTTTGTTTTGCTTTGGTTTGGTTTTTGCTGTTATTGGCCTCTTGCATTTCCAGGTGAACTGTAAGTTCAGGTTGTCAATTTATGCAGAAGTGGAAGCTAGAAATTTGATAGGAATTGCACTGAATCTGTACATCAACTCGGGGAGTATTGCCATCTTAACAATATTAGATCTTTCAATCACAGTTATGGGATTTCTTTCCATTAACTTAGGTCTTTTTAAATTTCTCTCAACTATGTTTTGTTATTTTCAGTGAACAAGTCTTCCACTGCTGTCATAAAGAGTCTCGTTCTATTTTTTGATGTTTGCTGACAGCCTGTAACCTTAGCCTGACCTCTGTCCCTTCAGTCCCACATCTGGTCAAACTGATAAGCGTCATCTGCTCCCTTTGGCACTGGTGGTAAGTTCAAGCCATGTACAGAGATACTCACCACAGCTGCACCCCTAACCATTGGAAAAACCCAACCCAGTCTTCTTTCACCGATCTCTAAAGCCATTTTCAGACCTCCTTGGGAAACCTGCCTCACTCTTCCCAGAAAGCTTCATGTGAATAACAAATCATTTCATAATCTCTGGTATAGGTTTGGCATTATCAGTCTTAACATCTGAATCAAATTTTGGGTGGGAATTCATCCTGCCCCTGCAAAGTACTCACAACTTCTTTGGTTAAATTTATTCCTAAATATACTTTTATGCTATTATAAATGAAATTGTTTTCTAATTTAATTTTCAGAGGGTTCTCTGCTAGTGTAGAGAAATTGAATTGATTTTTGCTTATTGGTCCTGTATCCTGCAACTTTGTTAAATTCATTTTTAAGTTCTAATCACTTTACAGTGTATTCTTTAGACTTTTCTATATACGAAATTAAATCATCTGCAAATACTTCTTTTTTTCTAAAGTGGGTGCCTTTTATTGCTTTTTTTCTTGTCTAATTGTCCTAGCTAGAATTTCTAGTGTGATGTTACATAGAAGTGACAAGAACAGACATCTTTGTCTTTTCCTGATCTCAGTGGGAAATCATCCAGGCTCTCCCTTTTAAGCATGGTGTTAGCTTTGGGATTTTTGCAGATATCCCCTTCCATTCCCAGTGTGTTTAATATTTTTAATTATAAAAGAATGGTAGATTTTGTTGAGTGTTTTTTTTCTGGATCTGTTAAGATGATCATATGACTCTATTTATTTTGTAGGTATGGCATATTACATTATATGATGTATTACATAATTTTTATAGTAAAGCAACCTTGCAACCTGGGATAAATCCCACCTGGTCATGATGTATAATTCTTTTTTAAGTATATTTTATTGATTATGTTGTTACAGTAGTCCCAATTTTTTCCCCTTTGCTCCACTCTGACCAGTACTCCCACTCCCCCAGTAATCCCACCCCGCTTAGTTCATGTCCATGGGTCATGCATTTAAATTCTTTGGCTTCACCCTTTCCTATATTATTCTTAACTTCCCCCTGTCTATTCTGTAACAACCAGTTATGCTTCTTAATCCCTGAACCATTTCCCCATTTATTCCCCTCCCCCCTCCAAACTGATAACCTTACAAATGATACCTATACCTATGATTTTGTTGCTATTCTGGTTTGCTTAGTTGGATTTTGTTTTTATTTTTTAGATTCAGTAGTTGATAGTTGTGAGTTTTTTATCATCTTAATGTTCATGGTTTTGATCTTCTTTTTCTTAAATAAGTCTCTTAAACATTTCATATAATAATGGCTTGGTGATAATGAACTCTTCTAGCTTTACCGTGTCTGGGAAGCACTTTATCTGTCCTTCCATTCTAAATGATAACTTTGCTGGATAGAGTAATCTTGGTAGTAGGTCCTTGCTCTTTATCACATTGAATACTTCTTGCCAGTCCCTTCTTACCTGCAAAGTTTGTTTTGAGAAATCAGCTGAGAGTCTTGTAGACACCCCTATGCAGGTAAACTCTCTGCTTTTCTCTTGCTGCTTTTAAGATTCTCTCTTTATCTTGAAACTTTGGCATATTAATTATGATGTGTCTTAGTGTGGTCCTCCTTGGGTATAGCTTGTTTGGGACTCTCTGTGCTTCCTGGACCTGTATGTCTATTTCCTTCACCAAATTTGGACGTTATCCTTCATTAATTTTTCACATAAGCTTTCAATTTCTTGCTTTTCCTCTTCTCCTTCTGGCACCCTTATGATTCTGATGCTGGCACGTTTGAAGTTGTCCTAGAGGCTCCTAAGCCTCTCCTCATTTTCTTCAATTCTTGTTTCTTCATTCTGTACTGGTTGACTGGTTTTTTTCTTCCTTATATTCCAAATCATTGATTTGAACCCTGGTTTCCTTCCTTTCACCATTGGTTTTGTGTGGATTTTCCTTCATTTCGTTTAGTATAGCCTTCACGTCTTCCCTTATGTATTTATCATACTCAAGCATATCTGTCAAGCCTGTGAGCATCTTTACCACCAGTGTTTTGAATTCTGTGTCTGTTAGGTTGACTATCTCCTTGTCTGTTAGGTTGGCTATCTTCTCATCGCTTAGTTCTCCCACTGGAACATTGATCCATTCCCCCTTTTGGGCAATACTTCTCTGTATTTTCATCTTGACAGGCTCCTGTGTTTGTTGGCCTCTGTGTCTTACATAGAGCTGTCGCTCCTGTTACATTGTAAGGGACAGAGCCTTAGGTATTCACCAGTACAGGGCAACCCGTTTCACCATGTTGTGGTGCTGTATGTGGGAAAAGGACCTGAGAGGGAACAATGCCGCTTGCTCAGCACTCACCCCTTTTCCAGGCACGTCTCCACTTCCCATATCAGACTAGTGCCTCTTAGCTGTTGCCCTGGCCATTGTTCCCAGAGTGGGTGGGTCTGCGGACGTTCTAGGACCATGGGGGCCCTTTATACAAGCAGACTCTGCTGAGAGATTAGCAGTTTCTTCCTCTGCCCCAACCCCCACTGGTGTTCACAGCCAGAAGCAATGAGGCTTTATTTTCCCCGGTGCTGGAACTGTGAGCTGTGCTGTCTGGTCTGGTTTTGGGAGCGCTCCCCAGGTATTCCTCCCTACTTTTTAAAATGTATGATTGCACTTTCTACTGGTCTGCCACTGCTACTGTCGCCACCACATCACATCCTCTCTGCCTGGTTCTGCCCATCCTACCTGTCTGGTTGAGTATTTCTTCTTTATATCTTTGTTTTTTGGACTGCCATGCAGCTTGATTTTCTGGAACTTCTGGTTGTCTCTTTTTTGAAGTAGTTGTATTCCTTCTTAGTTGTGGATGGAGACCCAGTGTGTCTGTCTAGGCCTCCATCTTGGCCGGAAATCCCTCGTATAATTCTTTTTATATGTTACTGAATTCAGTATCTTTACTTGTTCTAAGTCTATTCAAATTTCCTAATTTTTTATTTCTTCTTGAGACAGATTGGATAGTTAATGTCTTTCTAAAAATTTGTTAATTTCATGTAGGTTGTGCAGCTCACAGTCCCAGTTCCAGGGAAAATCAAGCCTCATTGCTTCTGACTGTGCAAACCAGTGAGGGTTGGGGTGGAGGAATAAACTGCTGGTCTCTCAGCAGAGTTTGCTTGTATAAAGGGCCCCCATGGTCCTAGAACGTCCACAGACCCATCCACTCTGGGAACAATGGCCAGGGCAACAGCTAAGAGGCACTAGTCTGATATGGGAAGTGAAGATGTGCCTGGAAAAGGGGTGAGTGCTGAGCAAGTGGCATTGTTCCCTCTCAGTTCCCTCCCCTATATACAGCACCACAACATGGTGAAACAGGTCGGCCATATTGATGAATACCTAAGGCTCTGCCTCTTACGAAGTAACAGGTGTGACAGCTCTACCTAAGACACATAGGCAAGCACAGTAACTTGTAAAGATGAGGAGAATGAAAAGTATGGCCCAAAAGATAAAACAGATCAAGGTTCCAGTGTGAGAACTAAGCAATGAGGAGATAGCTAACCTGACAGATGAGGAGATAGCCAACCTAACAGATGAAGAATTCAAAACACTGCTGATAAAGATGCTTACAGACTGACAGATATGCTTGAGTATGGCAAATGCAGAAGGGAAGAAGTGAAGGCCGTGCTAAGTGAAACAAAGGAGAATTCACATGAAACCAATGGTGAAGGAAAGAAAATTGGGGTTTCAATCAATTATTTGGAATATAAGGAAGAAATAAACAGTCAACCAGTACAGAATGAAGAAACAACAATTGAAAAATGAGGAGAGGCTTAGAAACCTCTGGGACAACTTTAAATATACCAATATCCAAGTTATAAGAGTGTCAGAAGGAAGAGATGAAAAGCAAGAAATTGAAAACTTATGTGACAAGGTAATGAAGGAAAACTTCCCAAATTTGGTGAAGGAAATAGAAATACAAGTTCAGGAAGCACAGAAAGTTCAAAACAAGCTAGACCAAGAGAACCACACAATGCACATCATAATTAAAATGCCAAATGTTCAAGATAAAGAGAGAATCTTAAAAGCAGCAAAAGAAGAGAGTTACCTCCAAAGGGGTTCCTTTAATACTCTCAGCTGATTCTCAAAACAAACTTTGCAGGCAAGAGGGAACTGGCAAGATGTATTCAATGTGATGCAAAGCAAGGACCTACAACCAAGATTATCAATCTATCCAGCAAAGTTATCATTTAGAATGAAAGGGCAGGTAAAATGCTTCCCAGACAAGGTAGAGCTAAAGGAGTTCATCATCACCAAGCCCTTATTATATAAAATTTTAAAGGGGCTTATTTATAAGAAAAAGAGAATAAAAACTATGAGCATTAAAATGATAACAAATTCACAACTATCAACAACAGAACCTAAAAAAAAAAAACTAAGCAAACAACTAAAATAGGAACAGAATCATAAGTATGAGGATAATTTAGAGGGTTATCAGCTGGTAAGGTGACGGGGGAGAAAGAGGGATTAAGAAGCATAGTTGGTTGGTACAAAATAGACAGGGGGAAGTTAAGATAATATAGGAAAGGGTGAAGCCAAAGAACTTATATGCATGACCCATGGACATGAACGAAGGAGGATGGGAATGCTGGAGGGAAGGGGGTTACTGGGTAATAGGGAGCAAAGGTAAAAGAAATTGGGACAACTATAACAGCATAATCAATAATATACACTTTTTTAAAATCCTTTTTTTTTTTTTTTATTTCTGTAAGGTTGGTAGAAATATCCCTTTCTCATGAGTGATTTCAGGAATTTCAGCTTAATCTTTTTTGTTAGTCTAGCTAAGTATTTTTCAACTCTGTTATCATTTCACGCAACCAACTTTTGATTTTGTTGATTTTTTTCTTTTGTTTTTCTATTCTTTATTTTATTTACTTGTGCTCCTACCTTTATTATTTTCTTAACTCTGCTTGGTTAGGGTTTGGTTTATTCTTATTTTTCTAGTTTTTTACAGCTATACCTTTTCTTCTAGCCTCTGCTAGGTGAAAATTGTAAGTTTTGGCATGTTTTATTTTAATTCATCTTTAAGTCTTTTATAATTTCCCCTGTGATTTCTTCTTTGATCAATTGGCTATATAGTTGTTTAATTTCTGCATATATATGAATTATCAAATTCCCTTCTGTTATTAACTTCTAATTTTATTCCATTTGGTTGAAAACCATATTTTGCATAATTTTAACTTTTTAAAAATTGTCAAGACTCATTTTGTGCCCTAACATATGGTCTATCCTGAGAATGTTCTATATGCACTTGACAATGATATGTATAGGGGACCTATCCACATGGCAATGACAAATGTAGCACAGTCCTGGTTCAGAAAACCTACAGGCACAAGGTGGAACACAGGAACCAGGCCCACAGATTGGCTTTCCCATCAGAACCAGGCCTGCATTATATCTAGAATGCTTAAAAGCTTGCTTTTTTTAAAAAATATGTTTTATTGATTATATTGTTACAATAGTTCCAATTTTTTCCCCTTTGCTCCCCTCTTCCCAGCACCCAAAAACTTGCTTTTGCTAAAACTCCCTCACCCTGAGTTGGAAACAGCAAATGTTTAATGTACGATTTTTAAATACATTTTGAAGACTATTCAGAGCTGTTTCAAGGACAGGATATCACTAGCCCACCCATCCTTATTGTTCCCTTGTATGCATGACATTCTTTTCTGTAAGGAATAATCATCTATAGTGGCCTTGCCTTTAGCGTAATGAGTTGTGGCTTTGTTTAAGGTAATCCACTCTGAAAACAATAAAAGCCTGTCCAGGCAAGGGTTGGGGCACTCTCTCACCTAGAGAGTGGCCTCTCTGTTCCTTTTCTCCACAGGATTCATAGAGTCCACATGAATTTGTTCACCTTCATCTGCAACGCTGAGGACACTGCTGGCTGGAGTCCATGACAGATGTGTATTTTGGTGTTGTTACATAAAAAGTTCTATTTGGTTTATAGTCTTGTTTACGTTTTCTATTTCTTTGTTGATCTTCTATCTAGCTGTTTTATCTGTTATTGAAGGTGAGATATTCACATCTCCTTGTTGAAATATCTATTTTTTCCTTAAATTCTCTCAATTTTTCCTCGTGTGTATTGGGGCTCTATTGTCAAGTGCAGAAATGTTTATAAGTACCATATCTTGATGGATTGAGGCTTTTATTATTATGAAATGTTTTTGTTTATCTTTAGTAACATTTTCATCTTAAAATCCATTTTGTCAGATATTAGTATAGCCATCCCAGCCCACTTTGGTTACTGTTCACATGGTCTATTTTTTCCATTCTTTTACTCTGTTTCTTTGTGTCTTTGACTCTAAAGGGTGTCCTTTAAGAGTAGAAAAGTAGTTGCCAGGATCTGAGGGGTGGGAGAAATTGGGATAGGTTGGTAAAGTGGTACAAACTTTCAGTTATAAAATGAATAAGTTCTGAGAACCTATTGTAACACATGATGATTATAGTTGATAATACTCATTTCTATAATTGAAATTTGCTGAGAGGAAATTAAATGTTTGCCTCTAAATAAATAAATAAATAAATAAATAAAGTGATGGCTGTGCTAATTAACTAGATGGTGGGGGGAGGGATCCTTTCATAATGTATACATGTATCAAATCACCACAGTGTACATTTTAAGTATCTTATGATTTTTATCTGTAAATTATACATCAATAATGATAAAAAGTTTTAAATAATAATAAAGTGTGTCTCTTATAGACAACATATTATTGAATTATATCTTGATTTGTTTTTATCCATTTGAGCAGTGATTGTTGCTTGTTTGTTTGTTTTACTCTGTCTACAGCACCCAATAGGCACTTCATAAGTTCTCAGTAAATATCTGTTGAGCAAATGAATGAATGTTTCTGTATATGTGAAATAGGATGACAGGTCCCATTCTGACATGTTGAAAAGTGTTTTCTAAACCATGAAACATTATCTGAACATAAGGAGATGTTCTTATTAATAAATATTCAAAGTTTGCTAAAATAAATGTCTTCCCTAAAGAGGTAGGACCCTTTGTAGCATTTTTCTGGTCAAGACAATCCACACACTGACAGGAACACACATGGGCATTCAAGAGCAGGAGCAAATCTTGCACCTGAGGCTTATGTTACACTGTTCTGTTATGGTTGCTTTGATTTTATTGTATGAGCTACAAATGGCAAAGTATAAAACAGTATGACATAACCCTACTAAATGGAGCTGTCAGTTTCCTCTGATTTGACACTAGTCCTCAAAGTGTGCTAAGCAATTTCCCAGAAGCCCAATAACCACATGGTCCAATGTCAAATGCATGGATAAATTGTCTTAGTTCAAATCTTTTTCCTATGCATCTCAGCTTTTTGTATTTGTGTAAAAGAGAAAATGCATGTACATAGTATGTAGTAGAGTTGTATCTGACTTTTCTTCCTATTTTCTAATTTTATGAAAATTTCCTTCTTTATAGGCTAAGTGAGGTATAGGATTGAGGCAAGGGAGAGATGCTTCCTTTTGTTTTAAATTTTTACTGCAAGTATTTGACCTTAGAGTTTTCCAGACCTTTCCCATCAAACTGTATATAGTCAGACATTCAGATGTGGTTTTGTCACACACAAAGGTCCAGCCATCCATCCACCCACTTCTCCTCTCCTGGTCCACTGATTATAATCCATGCACCAAACACCTATACAACATCCATCTTCCTTCCTCTCTTCATCCCTCCAGCACAAGATCCATCCTTGGTGTGATGTCTTGATTCAGAAATAGGCATGGTGCACAGTAAATTATATCAAGCCATCCAGTAGAATTTCAGTCACTATAGCTCCCTGAGAAGACAAAGAATTTGTGGCAAAGAGTGATGAACAGGGTGTGCATTTCTTTCTCATGTGTGAAAGCTACAGCTACTTTTTCTTAAGTCTCAGTTTCTACACGTAGGTATTTGGAGTAATCCCTGCCATTTTGGTAGGCAATACACACAGTCCTGAAAAGAACCTTTGCCCAAAATGTATTCCATGGACCACAGGAGGTGAAAGGTGTTCTCTGATGGAAGGAATCCATGGTCAAATAGTCTAGATATGCTTCATAACATAGACTCCTATAGGAGACAGTCAATGTATATTGGCATAGTAAAGTTTCTGAGATTTTCTGCAAAATCTGCTATTTTGTTTAACTCTATATTTTCTCAATTTATTTGTAGCACAGAACTCTTTTTCACATATTTATCATCTCTTAGAACCAGTGTCCCACGAAATACTCTTTGGGAAACAGTTGAAGGCTGATCTTTGGATTTGTGAAAAAATTCAATTAACTTTATTTCAGACTTTGGGAAATCTGAGAAAGAGCTAATGGGTGTTGCGTTTTCTTGCTAAACTGTTTCTTACATAGTGACTCTGCACCAGATTATGCCAGAAATGCAAGTGCTGTCATAAATAGTGAAGCAAAACCTTCACCAAAGCCTCAATGCTTATGTTGAAAAAACATGATGTTTCGAATACTAGAATTGCAGATATTTTTTCCCTCAAGTATATCCCAAACATATAACTTTCCATTTGAGGAAGCATCTTTCAGATAAACTGAACTGCATAACATTTTTTTTTTTTTTTAGATACAAAATTAATCACTTTCTCTCTTCACTTTACTTTTTGGGAGAGGGCCAGGAATGCCAGAAAGTTAAGCTGTTTATTTTGAAAACAAATATAAAATTCAAGTTTCCTCAGGAAGGAAAAATGATTGAGAGGAGCTTTGTAGAATGATTAAAAGATAATAAAATGGAGAGGGGAGAGCAATTCTGGGAAATGTGCTTATAGGTAGAGAAGTGTGGGGCAGTGTGGCCAGTTATGGCTGGAGTGGGCATGAGGCTGGACCATGGAAGGCTCTTTGTGCTAAGTGAGCAGATTCAGACACTGTCTGCTAAACCAAAGGAAGATTTTGATGAAGGTTTTTAGGAGTGGGGTAGACTGGTTTACATTTTAGAGCCATCACTCTGGCTGCCTAGTAAATTAAGGTAGGGATGAGGAGATGCAGAAGAGAATAAGGCAGAGAGGTTAGGAAGCTACTGCACTAGTTATGGCAAAAAATGACAGGCTTGAACTGAGAAAATGATAGAAACAAATTGGAGAGGAGGAGACAGATATGAGTGATGTTGAGGGGTAACTGGTTGGCAAAAATGTTGAGGAGATATGAGCTAAATCCGGTGAGTGATAACCATATTGGCTCCTCCTCCTCCTCCTTGTGGGTCAGTGTGATGAACTCTGCACTGAGGTCAGGTGATTCGTTGCTTGTTCCATTGCTGCCATTGTTTGCCTCTTTGAACTTGACTTTCATTTCTCTGGATTCAGACTTTGTTTAGTAAAATCAAATAGGGGCTAATTCCTAGCCATAATACCTTGGGAATTTATTCTATGTTCTAATCATGGTCTCCATAATATTAAAAGCCGTAAATTTACTATGGTCTATCTTATTTATATATTTCTCTGATTCTCTTTTGTTACCTAAAAACCTAACAAACCACCCCAAAATATAGTGACTTAAAACAATTCATTGTTATTTCTCATGGCTCTATGAGTTGACGGAGCTGAGTTGGGGATTCTAAACGGTTTCTCCTGCAGGGGCTGGAGGCTTTGAAGGCTCAATTGGATGGACTTTCCAGTGGGCACGCTCACATGGCAGCCACTTATGCTGACATCTGCCAGGGGCTCAACGAGGACTATTGGCCAAAGTGTCTACACATGGCCTCTCTCTATGGCTTGGGCTTCTTACAGAATTGTAAGAAGATCCCAAAAAGAGCATCTTAAGAGCAATATTTCCAAGAGATTCAGACAAAATCTGTGAGGCTTCTTTTGATCCAGCCTTGAAAGTCTTAGAATGCCACATAAGTTGAATTTCATTGATCAAATAAGTCACTATTACCAGCATAAATTTTGGAGAAGAATTAGACTTCACCTATTGTGGAGAAAATGGCAAAGTCACATTATAAAATAACATATGAGGAAGGAAATGTTGCTGCTATTTGGGGAAAATATAATCTAAATATGGGTATTTGAAAACATTCTCAATTTTTCTTACTAGCTTTTTGATAATAAATATATTTGCTTATTTTTAAAAATAATCTTCCCTTTGATCACTATTCACTCCCCATCTCATTCTGTGTCATGCCAGAAAGTCAATGGAATTTATCCATTGATTTTCTTTCTTTGAGAACAAAGAGCAAATAAATACAAGTTTACTTTAGAGATGTGAACAAACCCTTCCTCACCTCAATGTTTGGATTCATTGAAATTATAGGTCAAGTTCTATTAGACTGTTCCCTTGACCTGGCATAACCCCCATTACACAACTGCCAAAAGAAATCGACCCTTCATCAATGCCTTGACATAAACAGCTACTATTTATTAGCAGTTAATATGTAACAGGAAATGTGCAAAGTGCCTTATCTAAATTACATCTTTTGAGTCATTTGATGCCTCCCATAAGAGAGTATATTCTTACTGAGGACCAGGACTTAATCTGATTTTTCCTATATTTGCCGTTTGCAGCCAGCATAGTATGATACATGGTTATAACTTGGAACTTATATGCTGGTTAGAACAATATTGGGGGGAAAATCTGAAAAGCATTTAATGCAACTTTTCAAATTTCTCAGTTTCCTTATGGGCTTTTTCAATGCACATTTGTTTGTCATATTGTAAGCAATGCAAAAATACTACTTTTGTCTCTGTTTTTCCATTTGGAAATATTTCTTAAATACACTGATATGTATGTTAGCCAATTCCAAGATGGCCTCAGTGATCCCTGACTCCATGTATTTGTGCCCCGTGTACTCTCCTACACTGACTCATAGTTTGTGTGATCAATAGACTATGAAGTGTGTGACTTTTGAGGGTAGGTCAGAGAAGACACATGGCCTCTACTTGACTTAATGGACCACTCATTCCAGAGAAAACCAACCACCATGTTGTAAAGAGGAGACTCAAGTAGCCCTATGGAGAGGCCCACATGGAAAGAAATCAAGCTCCCCTGCCAGTGGTCATCACCAAGTTGTCAGTCATGTGAGTGAGCCACCTTGAAAGTGGACCCTCAGCCCATCAGGCTTTCAATTGACTGCATCCCCAGCTAATTTCTGATTGCAACCTCATTAGACACTCTAAGCCAGAATCACCGAGCTAAGCCACTTGTCAATTCATGACCAAGAGAAATTGTGAGAGATAATAAATGTTTATTGTTGTTTTAAGCTTCTAAGTTTGGGGGTAATTTGTTATGCATAAACTAATAAGTAATATACTGTGTACCTCACATTGTCTATATGCTTATAACTAATGAAATGAGGGACAATGTACACAGTAGTTAAGAGTTCTGACAGGGCAAGTTTGCCTGGGTAGAAATCTTAGTTTTTATTAGCCAAGGAACTTCAACTGGCAAGTTACTTAAGCTCCCTTTGTCTCAGTTTCCTCATCTGTAAAAAGGATGATAATGACAGTACCTGTTTCATAGGGTTAGTTTCTTTAAAAAGGACTTGAATTGATGACAGTCTCCTTCCCCAGTTATGATATAACTTTAATGGAGAATAAGGGAAAAGGACACAGAATTATCTTCCCTAGATTTGATTCTCTCCCTAGGTTGTCCTAGTTTAGGTAATGCCTTTGTGTGAATTATTCAAAAGCACCAATGGCTTGGTGAGTGGATAATGGGCCAGATGTCAGTATCTACTTATTCCCTCAGCCAGGACCTTTGTGCAGTGCACATCCTGCCCTGTTGCATGTGTTGGTCCTAACTCCCCTTGTATTCTGTCTTTTGGTCAATTGTACCATCCAGGTGACCAACCAAAAATTGGACATCATCTTACTTTCCTAATTATTTCTCCCTCAATATATCCTAATGACAGCTTCCCTCAAATCTTCCTCAAATGCCACTACCTCAATGCAGGCTTTTATTTCTGCTTGTCTAGATTTCTGCTGTAACTTCTTCCTTAGTATCCCAGCCCTAGCCTTACTTCATCTGATCCTTCCTCATTCTGGCCCAGAGTTAGCTTTCACAAACAGAAAGATAACCATGGCCCCTCCCCTTCAGCATCATCAGTGTCTCCCAGCTGCCCTTTGGCATGGCACGCAGGTGTGGTGTGGTCCCACCTCCCCCCAGAACCACACTTGCACCTGTGCTTCAGCCACAAGAACTGCCTTCAGTTCTCTGGGCACAGATTGCTCCCTCACTTCTCCTACTTTCTCCATCTAATTTGTTCTTTCAAATTCATTCCCTCCAGACATCTGTGAAAAATCTCTGCCCTAATTTTCTTCCTGTGCTCCAGTAAAGACCTCTATCATGGTATTTATCACACTGCAGGGCAAGGGCTTACCTGCCTAGATGGGGGATTCTAGAGGGCAAGACTGTCTGCCTGGTGCCTAGGGAAGTACCCAACATGGAATAGATGCTCTATCTAAATGGTTGGATGCTGAGTGCAGGGTTGTTAAGAAGAAAGATTTAAATAATTTCTTCCATATACAATGGAGTGTTATCTTGAACTCACGTATGGTCAACTCAGTTGAATATTCTTTCCACCATTCTCTGCTATTCCCTTCCTGACCTGAGAACAACCAAATTTCACCTCAACCTCTGTGACAAAAATAATAAAAAATTAAAATTACAAATAAAATCCAAGTTTGGCAGTTGGTTAAGGCAATTAGAAAAAAATATTTGGGGTGTACAAAGAAGGGAGTATGGCCCAGATGGAATTTATGATTTTGCAAGGCCCAAGGGATATCTCTTGCAATATTGGAACTGAAAGATATTGTGCATATTATTCATGCAATCACTGTTTTCTATTATGATATAAGCTCTGGGGACCTTTTGTTATCCACTATTGTGTTCTCCATTGTTGAGACACTAAATAAAGTTGGCTATGAGGAAGGGGCCCCTGACATTTACCTTTCAGCCTGTACCGAGGATGGGGAAGAAGGAGGATGAAGAGGCGACACAATGAAGCCTCTTACCTGCAGGAGCTCACAGGCCAGCGGGAAGGCAGAGTGGTTAGAGAGTAAAACTAACTAAAGTAAAATGCTGGGCACAGTAGAGGAGGTATGGAAGTGCTCAGAGGAGGGAGTGACCGACTCCGCTATGGCAGCTGGACAGTAGCCACAACAGGAGGTGGCACACATACTTCCCAGCTATGGCCTGACAGGACCCTCTATGAGCCCCATGCCTAATATTTTACTCTGCCTCCAACCCCCATCCCTAGGCTGACTCCTTTCTCCATTGCTCTCTGAAGGCCTCCATATAAGATAACCACCTCTTAATTGTTGAATCCAATGTCTGTCAACCATGGGAATACATTCGAATCATTTGCAACAGTGTTTAAAAGAAAAACTCAGGCTGTGACCACCCTGGAGATTCTGAGTATCCCAGATATCTACCTGGTGAAAGAAGTTTGTCTCCACTAGAGAGGCAGTGTGAGTGTATCATGATAGCAGGAGCTGGAGAAATACACTTGATCCCCAGACAGCATGTCCTAAGTCAAAGGGGAGTCCAGTGCTAAAGGTCCTTGAATAAACACCCACCTCAATCCTTCCAAGAAAGAACATGAGTTTGAGTATTTACTCTACAGAAAGCACCAGCAACAGAATCACCAAGATTATTTTTCCTCCTTCCCACCATGGCAGTCTGAAAAATGCACCTTTCCCTAAACATATTTGTGTTCTAATCTCTGGAAACTATGACTGTTACCTTATCTGGGGGGAGGGGGGAGCTCTTTGTAGGTGTGATTAAATTAACCATCTTGAAATGGAGAGATTATCGTGAATTATCCATATGGATCCTAGAGGCAATCACAAGTGTCCTTATAAACAGACAGAGAGACCATTACACACAGAAGAGATGAAGGCAATATCACCACAGAAGCAGAATAAGAATGATGGAGCTACAAGCCAAGGAATGCTGGCAGCCACAGATGCTGGATGGGGCAAGGCACAGATTCTCCCCAAGACACTTTAGAGTCAATATGGCCCTGATGACAATTGTCATTCTTTCAATGTTCATAGGGGTCTTCTCATGTCACTCTAATGTACACTTCTCACTGTGATAAAAGTGCTTATTTCCTTGGGAGATCTCCTTTGAAGGTAGGAATAGTGTCCTGTACATTTTAAAGTCCTCAGCTCAGAGCTCATCCTCTAGTACTAACCAAGTGCCTACTTGGTTATGCTTTTTGTATTAGTCAGGGTTCTCTAAAGAGATGGAACCACTAAGAGATATGTATATTAAACGTGTTGTGCATATATGTGTCTCCTAGTGGTTCTGTGTCTCTACAGAACCCTAAAGAAATATATAAATATGTATTTTATATTACTTCATTGTTATAGATATATGTGTGTATGTGTATATATATATATAGATGTGTGTGTGTGTGTGTGTGTGTGTGTAGAGAGAGAGAGAGAGAGATTTTAAGAATTGATTTATGCAATTATGGGGCTAAGAAGTCCCAAGATCTACAGTCCAAAAGCTGGAAAGCCAGGAAAGCCCATGATCTAATTTAGTCCAAGCCAGAAGGACTGAGAACTAGGGAAGCCAGTGATGTAGGTTCCAGCCTGGATCTAAAGGCCAGAAGGCCATGAACATCAAGGGCAGAAGACTGATGTTTCAATTGAAGCATTCAGTTGAGGAGGAGTGAATTCTTTCTTTCTCTGTCTCTTGTTCTATTCAGGTCCTCAACTGATTGGATCATTCCCACCCACATCAGGGAAGGCCATCTGCTTTACTCAGTCCAACAATTCAAATGTTAATCTCATCCAGAAACACACTCACAAACACACCCAGAAATAATGTTTAATCAGGGCATCCTGTGGCCAGTCACATTGACACATAAAAGTAACTATCACACTTGTTGCATGATCTATGAGTAAACTTTGAAATTCAGGAGTTACAGTCGTCGTCTTCGTCGGCAGCCGTCCGTCTCGAGAGACGATGGTGTAGCTTCTTAAGAGTCTATCTGCACCGCCGAGAATGGCTGTGCAGTCCGACTCGGGAGTGACACGGTATCTGTCTCCTCCCGTGTTGAATCGACATCTTGCGATGACACTGAAGCTACAGAGCCTGGGCAGGGTGATATGGAGGGTCTGCTGTTGCCCATGCAGCAGACCCCCCCTCTCTTCGCAGCTGAAGGGTCCAAGGGAAAGACGGAGTCGATACAGCTTGGGTTCAGGTGCGCCGCAGGAGTTGCCGGTGTTGACTACAACGTCAAACCGCCTTAGGGACTCCGGCTCCGGATTTTCTGTCGGGGTTTACTCCCTTAGCCTTTCCCCTGAAGAGGTATGCCGCAAGGCAGCGGAGGTTTTTTGGATTCAGAGTTTTCCTTCTCTGATGTGCCCTGACTGGAAGATCGAACCAGCGACACTTAGCTCGCAGGCCGACGCTCAATCCACTGAGCTAAACCAGCCAGGGCTCAGGAGTTACAGTAAAGTTCATTTTTTAGGTCAAGTGTTTGGGAAAAATGATCAAAGTTACTAGTGAGAGCAAAAATGATTACTATTGCAAGAGGCTTTAAAAATTACCCCATGTATTACCGCGCACATGAGGAAACCGAACCAAAGGACAATGTCAGGCAATGGTGACAGTGGGCGAGAAAAGGACCAGACAAACCCCTGGAAGAGCAGTGCAGAGTTGTTCTCTGTAGTGGCTTTTACGCTGCAAGGACATTCACAGTCACCACGAATTGGGAATCACTCCCAAAAGATCGTCCAGCCTGAAACCGCTCGGCATCACCCTCTAAAAGAGTCTGATGAGGCACTGCCCATGGTACTTCTGGTTCTCAGGTCTTTGGACTGAGACTGAATCACCCTGTGGGCTTTTCTGAGCCTCCAGCTTCCTTGGGACTTCTCGGCCTCCATAACTGTGTGAGCCAATTTGAAGTGGCACATCACGAACACTCAATAAATGTGTTGAGTCAATACATGAATTAAGAAAATTTATCTTAAACCTCTTGGGATGGTAGGCAAGCTGGTAAATATCCCTGAGACTCAGTCCCTTGAGCTATAAAAGGCTTTAATGCTTCTTATTGAGGATCAAAGCAGATGATGTGTGTGAATGCTTAGCAGCACAGTGCCTGGCACACACAAGAATGCCCATTTTCATGGTTGAAGGTTTTGTCACTGTTTTATCTGGTGGTGGCTGATCTCTGGCACAGCTCCAGGCACCGTGGCAGGTCCTTCTTTCTCAGCCCCACTTCTTTAGTCAGTTGTCAAAAAGAAAAAGTATTTAATGATGTAAATATAATTTACCTAATGATTGTTTTATGGCCCCTGTACTATTTCACTTGAAAGCCTTGTTTCCAAATGTAGCTTCATTAAATGGATTTCAGGCAAAACACTAAAATCACTCCCTGAAAGTCTTCGAGGAAGATGAGACATAGAAATTAATAAAGCAGCATCTCATTATCACTGAATATTGGTTAAAATATTATTAAAATATTCTTATATACTGGTCAATATTATTTTAGTTTAGTAAAGGAAAATTTTTTTGCAAAGGCTCACTGAGGTCCTTTTTCATAATTCTCATTTTTCTAAAAGGACATGTTTATTTCATCCTGAATTTTTCTACTATGACTTACAGGATCCTAACACTTGCAGATTGAACAGGAATTATTATATTAATATTTTGAAGAGGAAATATCAGTGTATACTAAATATTGAGTTACAAAACCAGAATGCCTATTTATTAGCTTACAGAGAGGAAATATAATAATGAACCTCACATTACCACCAGCCTAGACAGAGCATTCTTCCAAAAGAAAAGAAAGAAAGGAAGAAAGAAAGAAAGAAAGAAAGAAAGAAAGAAAGAAAGAAAGAAAGAAAGAAAGAAAGGAAGGAAGGAAGGAAGGAAGGAAGGAAGGAAGGAAGGAAGGAAGGAAGGAAGAAAGGAAGAAAAGAAAGAAAGAAAAATGTTGATTTGCTTTATAATCTTATGGATCTTCAACTTTGTCCTAATAACAACATCACGGAGCTGAACTTAGTAACCCATCTCCCTCAATGTGCACTTGTGCCCTTTTCAGCCAGCACCCCTCCCCCCTCCCCCACACACCCTTGATATTTTGAGTGACATCTCTCTAATGGTCAGTTGGTTTTACTTGCTGTCACATGTACTTTTCAAAAGTAACATTCTTTTTCAAGAGTTCTCACTCCCATCTAGTCGATGGGGCTCTGATTTATGCCCTCCAGGCCTTCAGCAGAAAGGGCTCTTGGTGAAAAATGCTCAAGTTTATAGATCTAAGAATGTCTTAGTGCAGCTTTCACATGTGAATGACAGCTTGACTGGATACAGCAGTCTGGGTCAGACCCTGATCCCTTGAGAACACTCAAGATGTCAACTCAGTGACTTTTGAAATTGACTGTGGAGTATAACTTGTCTCTTCCCCCTCCCCCTGCTTGGAAAATTATTCCCCATGAAGTTTAAAGTGTTGACGGTTTTCACTTATTAATTTCAACTAGGAAAAAGTAATATTTAAAAACTTCCCAAGCTTTTTCCTTTTTTTCTAAGTTCTGGGAAACTTCATTTGTATATACTGTCAATTATGATAAATTCAACATGATTTCAATTAACCTTCCAAAAGGTAATTTTTGGAAACTTAATGAGTGAGTTCTAAAGTTAATCTGAAAACGTGGTAAAGAAAAGTTCAAAATTGGAGAATAATCAAGAAGAGAATTTCTCTTCTAATTATCAGCATACCTAAGAGCAATAATAATTAAAGTAGAGGGATGTTGACTCAAGAGTAGACAAACAAGAGAGTGTACTAGGATAGAGTTGACAAATAGGCCCATGTGTATGGAGAGCTGACATGAACGTTCAACCCAGCATGTCACATAAGGAGAAAGAAAAGGATATTCAACAAACTATTTGGGGGAAATTAAAGGAAAATAACCTAAACCTCCCTTCCGTACCAAACATACACACACACACTACATATATATTCTGGGTATTTTAAAGACCTAACTATTAAAAATAACCTTTAAAATAATATAATATTGCTTTGTATTCTTGGAATAAGTAACACCTGACCAAAAAATTAACTATTACAAAGGAAAGACAGGCATGTTTTCCTAAATAAGAATTGAAAATTCCAGGGAAAGGCATGCCAAACAAACTTCATGGAACAGATTTGGAAAAAAATATTACTAAGATATTTAATACACAAATGATTAACATTTATAAGATTGCATCTATTTAATAGAGTTTAAATAGATTTGGGGAAGGAAAGACATGAACTCATGGTCTGAATCTACCATCTTATTTTAAGTATATTTTATTGATTATGCTATGACAGTTGTCCCAATATTTCCTCCTTTGCCCTCCTCTGCCCAATACCCTCTTCCCTCCTGCAATCCCCCCTCTTAGTTCATTTTTATGGTTGTGCATATAAGTTCTTTGGCTTCTCCATTCCCTATGCTATTCTTAACTTCCCCCTACTTTGTTCCTATGATTTATGCTTCTTAATCCCTGCACCATTTCTTGATCTAGAAATCTGGTTGAAACTTTTCATAAATTCCTCAAAGAAAAAGAGGCCTTGACTTGGGAAAAGTGATACTATAGTCCTTACCCGTCTCCTACAAGCAGTCACTGAATTTGCCTCCACCACTGAAGTATCCTGGCACCCCGAGAAATCCAGAGTTTTGAGAACTGAACTCATTGGAATTTGCTGCAGTGATTTCTGCATCACTGTACCCAATGATATAGACAAAGTTGTGTTCAAGTACCTAAACCCAAGTTACAAAAGATGACATTAAGTTTAATATCTGCTTTCCAACCCAGTCCCTGGAATTCATCCTCATCCATGTGTGGATATACCTCAGCCCTAGCTTTTAATGCATCACCATAGCCTTGCTTCCCTTGTTCTCCAGTCTCAAACTCAATAGCAAAGTGTCTTTATTTGGTTCTTTTAGTAACCTTTTTTTCAGGACTTTTATACTTAATGTTTCTTCTACCTGGAACCTTCTCTTTTTCTGTCTTTGTCTTGTTAAGTTTATTTATCTTCCTCAGTAACCACAGGTGCTTCCATTCACCATTATTCATCCAGGGTCTAGGAGAGTTCCTGGTATGTACTAGGCACTCAATAAAGATTTCATAAATAAATAAATAAATAAATAACTTCTAAGGATGCTATAAATCTCTAAGAAAAAATGTACAGAACCTAGTATAAAAATGCACAGAGCATATGAATAAACAATTTACAGGAAAAGAAATATAGATTGGGTATAAGGAATCAGGTACTGTCATATATTATAAACAGAAGAATATGTCGGGATAATTTTGGAGAAAGTGATTTGGGCACTATCAAAGTAAAAATTGTATCCTTTGGTCCAGCAGTTCTACTTCTACACATAAATATACTTTCTTACACAAAGGTATTTGTTGTAGTCAAGAATTGGAAGTGATTCTGGAGTCAACTCATAGAGAAGCTGTTACATGACAAGTCTAACTTCTTGATCATGGCACAGGTGACTCTCTTTAATGATGTGAATTCAGGGACCCAGTCTTTCTCCAAGTGCGGCTCTATCATCTTAGAGTCCTTTTCTTCCATTATGTGGATGGGGGAGAGAGGGGGAAAGATGGCATGATATATTTTATGACCAATCTAAAAGTGACCTCTATCACTCTGCCCACATTCCATTGGCAAGAACTTAGTCAAATGGTCCCACCTGGATGCAAGAGGAGCTGAATCCTTCCTGTGTGCCTACACAGGAGGAAAAAAATGAAAATGTTGATCTGGAAATAGCTTTAAGGTCTTTTGCTAAAGTGCAAAATGTAAGCTTCAGAAATGCATGTAGGGAATGACTTTATATTCTTAAAATTGTGATGGATGCATTCTCACCCTTTTACAATATGTAACATTCTTATAAGTGTAACAGGATATTGAATTGGATTTTTTCTATGACCTTTAAATTGATAACTAGAGCTCAACATTAAAGTCAAAATGGCTTTAGCATTCCCACATTCTAAAGAAAATTGTACCCAAGTACCATCCCCCACCCTAGTCATCTCAGAATCCACTTGTGTACAATCTAAATAAGGAGGAGAATGAGGGAAGGAGGACAGTTGGCATCTTGGAGGGAGCAGTAGTTATGCAGAGAAGCTTTCCTACTCTCCCCGGGAGATTTCAGTAGAAGAACTCTCAGACCCCCTGGGCGCCTGCTACAATTTCTATTGTCCTCTCATGTCCTGGTTGTGTGCTTATTGAACTGAAGAATTCACGTATCCTCCAGAACCAAGAGGAGCATGGTGAGGACTTTTGAAGTTTGCCACAAGGCCTTAGAGTTTGGGAGCCACTGTGAACTACATACACTTCTTTTCCAGAGATTTCTCAAGGCAGGAGGCTCACTGTACCAGAAAGGTAAAAGAAAACTGTAGGCTACATGCCTGGAAAAAGAGTGAGTAGATGAAGTGAATTCCCCATGCTCTAACCATCCCATTCTTTGGAGGATGTAGAAGACCTTTCCAGGTCCTACAGCTCCTCATAAGGGAGCCCTGTGGTTGGAGGAGAGAACAGAAGCAGTAAAACCACCCAGGTGACTGCCAAGACAGCAAGACAATGCATTATTTGTCAAAGAGGTTGAATGCCCAGGTGGCTGGAGGGCAAACAAGATGCCCATTTCAGTGTTCATGGTGAAAGATGGGTTAGGATGGAGCCAAATTTGGCCTCAAGAGAACCACAGAGCCCATTTATAAGGAGACCAATGGCTACACTAGCAGAGGCCACCAGCAGCTGGAACCAGAAAAGCCAGAAAAAGCCCTGAGAAATATACCGCTGAAATATGTCAGTACCTTCCTCAATCCTCATTTCTTTGCCCCAACCAACCAGAGAACCTGGGTCATAAAGGGGAAAGAGGCATGCGGGGTAGCTTGTTTGGGGGCATACCTCAACCTTCTCCATTCTGAGCTGTTGGAGGCACTGAGGAGAGAGTTAGAATTAAATATTAGATTAAAATCAAGTTTGAGATTGAAGTTTTATAGTAGACTGGATGTTTAGTAATCAAAAGTGACTAAGAAGTTATTAGATCTGCCTGAGATACCCTAGAATAACAAGAATGGATGATTTGACAGCTCATAGTGGATTAGAAACAGAGTAAAATGTTTTCATCACCATATCCCACTGAAGCACACCTCCTCTGCAGTAAAATAAACTTAATTACATTTTCTACATTATAAAAGGAATGTTAAAAGCCATATCTTGGTGATGTTGTCTGCTTCTTAATTTTACCTGGAGTGGAGTAACCATTTTTAATAACCCTTTTTTAAAAAACTTTTGAGAGTTCTTTGCTTATATCCTTGATTATAATTCCGCACCATTGACTTTGTCTTCTCCTGTTTTTATAATCCCCCTGTGACAGGTTGCAGTTCCATGCTCTATCTCCTGTGCTTACCACTTTCCATTCTTTTTCTTATCATGTCCATTAATTTTTCTTATCATGTCTTTTTTTTTAATTCTGACTTCTATTTGGCTGATTTGATTTTCTGCCACATCAGTTCCATTTCTAACTGCTTCAGTAATGATCTGATTGTGGTTATTGCACTTTTCATCATAGATTGATTTTCTATATTAACTGCAATACCTCTGGAATCTTCACAAACATTGAAAGCCCTTCTTGAATTATAAGTGAGCGATCTATTTTAGTGGTTAGGATTACTTGGTTTTGAATTCTGACTCTGCCACTTAAAACCTGTATGATCTCATAATTATAAGGAAAATGATAAGATAAACCAATAATTGCAAATTTGGTGAAACATGCTCCATAATAGCAGGAAGAATCGACAGGTTGCATTTAAAGGGCCAGAGATGGGGGAAACCATATAGAGATTCAGTGTTTTGCAAGTGGAAGTTGTTGGCTTTGTGTACTACTATGTTGGGCTCAAGAAGGGGTCAGATCACAAAGGCTTTTGTATGATTGAATTGAATATGAGGATATCATCCTATAGATACCTACTTCCTAAGCACACAAGCTGGGAGCTATGAAATAATGTGTCAGGGGCACAAGAAGCCTCAGGAGACCCTTGCCACTCTTCCTTGGATTGTCAATATCAATTGATATAAGGAAAACACTATTTTAAATTAAAACAAACATTTATACTATAGCATAGGAGGCAACATCAAAATGAAATTCTAAGATGAGCCTGGGGCCTGTATGTGCATGTAGCCTCTAGTGGCCCACTCTGGACCCATGAGAGTGCATATCACACTAAGAGAAGGCTGCTAAGGGAAGCCATCAGCTCCCCGTCAGCCTTTGAGTGCAGCTCCACTGGCGGAAGGAAAGACTTCTTCTTCATCCTTCTCACATAGGCTTTGAGGGGCCACACACCCTCTTTAGGCTGCGTAAAGAGCTCTAATTAGCCAATTTAAAACATTCCAGTCCCTCAAAATCCACTGTCCCAAATAGAGATAAACTAACGACAGTGTTTCCCACTAATACTGATGTATTTTCAATTTATGCAATCCAGGGTCTGCTCTGTCCCCTGACTCTAGTGATTAATGGCCTGGCTCCAGTTAGGGTCCAAACAGAAAGAGCCAAGGGAAGCAGTTGCAATGGGTTTTATATTATCACGATGGCAACAAACTCATTCTGTAGTGTCAGTGCTGACTGCAGGGTTCTGATTATGAAATATGATGCATGTTGAATTTAATGACTTTCTCTGCCCTTCTGGTGAGTTCACGGCTTTCCAATGTCATTTTCTGTTCTCATCTCAGTGGTAATAAAAGAATATCATTGACTGTGGTAGCCGGTAACCACTGTGTGTTTTACAATAAATTGCATTTCAGGATCTTTTTCCCCAGGAAAAAGTACATTAGTCAGAAGGATTATCCCAGGGCAGGCTCTGGGATCCCCATCTCCAAGATGATGGGGAATGGGGTGGAGCTGCCCTTTCTAGGGAATTATTTCCTAAGAACACAACAAGAAGAAATAACAATCCAAAAATGAAGATAATATAAGCAGCCTCTGAGACAACTTCAAAAGGTCCAACATTTGAATCATACGAGTGTCAGAAAGAGAAAAGAAATAGCAAGAAATTGGAAATCTATTTGAAAAAATAGTGAAAAAAACCTTCCCTAATTTGGTGCAGGAAATAGACATGCAACTCTAGAAAGCACAGAGTCCCCAGCAAGATGGAGGCAAAGAGGCCTCTCCAAAACACATCATAATTAAAATACCAAACGTTAAAGATAAAGAGAAAATCTTAAAAGCAGCAAGAGGAAAAAGTTAGTTACCTACAAGGGCATTCTCATAAGCTTGCTAGCTGATTTCTCAAAAGAAAGTTTGCATGCTAGAAGGAATTGGCAAGAAATAGTCCAAGTCACGAAAAGCAGGGACCTACAGCCAAGATTGCTCTACCTAGCAAAACTATCATTTAGAATTGAAGGGACAATAAAAATCTTCTCAGACAAGAAAAAATTAAAGGAGTTAATCATCACCAAACCATTATTATATGAAATGTTAAAGGAACTTATTTAAAAAAGAAGATCAAAACTATGAACAATAAAATGGCAAAAAAAAACATATCTATCAACAATTGAATCTAAAAAACAAACTAAGCAAATAAGAACAGAGACAGAATCATGGTTATAGAGAGTGTTTCAATGGCTGCCAGATGGGAGGAGTGTAGGGGATGGAGGAAGAGGTGAGGGGATTGAGAAGTACAAATAGGTAGTTACAGAATAGCCATGGGGATGTAAAGTACAATATAGGAAATACAGTAGCCAAAGAACTTATACCTATGACCCATCGACATGAACAATGGTGGGAGAATTGCCTGAGGAAGTGGGGGGTTCTGGGTGGAGAGAGGCAAAAGGGAAAAATCAGGACAATTGTAATAGCATAATCAGTAAAATATAATTTTTTAAAAGGAGCGCTCATTTTTCCAAAAGTTATATATCAAAGTCAGTTTGGAGTAGGGGGGAAATAATAAAACACAGGCCCTAAAGCAATAATGACTAGGGCCCAACAAAAATCCATGCAGAATGAACAAGGCTAATCTGCTAAGAAGTTCAGGAAGGGGAATCTGGGAGAACACAAACTCAGAATTAGGAAGGCAGGCCTGAAAGCTCTGTTCTTTCTGTGCATGTTCAAACTGACCCTTTGTCCTTATTTCATGGAACAGTCATCTCCACTTGGGAATAGGAAGAAAAAAAGTAAAATGAATTACAACTGTGTGCCAGACCTGTGCTAAGCACTAGGTCACCTACTATCCCAGCACTCTTGTGAATCAGGCCTTATTCTCCTCAATTTGTAAATAAAAAAACTCAGGCTCAGCAGGTTTCTCAGGGTCCCAGAGCCAGTGAAGGTCAGGGCCAGGGTCATGATTCCCAGTAGTGTTTTCCGAGGACCAGTAGCACTGGCCTCACCTGGGAGTTTTGTAGAAACATAGAACTTAAAACTCCTGCCCAGTATTGCACGTGCAGGTATGAGAAAATCGCCACACATTCCAAGCTATGGACCTGGACTGGGGAGAGAAAGTTTTATGACACTTGGGGCAACCAGGACAAACTTCTCTCTTTGTTGTTCAGGGGGAATGCTGTGTAATGTCACATTAACTGTCAGCATCTTAGGTCCAGCTGACAGTGGTGTTGTGGCGACAGTGGTCCTCAAACTTCAGAGGTCCTGACAGTTGCCTGGGCAGCTGGTTAAAGTACAGACTCCTTAGTTCTATATTGTTCTATTGTGGTAGTCGGAATTCTCCAGAAACAGAACCAATAGGATATGTATATATAGAGAGAATGAGATTTATTTTAAGGAATGGGCTCATGCAATTTTAGAGGTTGGCAAGTCCAAATTCTACAGAAAATTGACAGTTACATGTATTGCAGTGATGGTTACACAAATCTACGTGTGTGGCGGAAAAATGGCACACACAAAAACTAAACACACACACATAGTACCAATGTCAAACACTTGGTGTTGATATTGCACTACATGACTCATCTATTAGTTATTTTAAAATTAAATAATTACTTAATAATTATTATAATTATTAAACTAGAACTAATGGAGAGTCTAGTGAAGGGTTCACAGGACCGCTCTGTACTATTTTTGCAACTTCCTGTGTATGTAAAATTATTTCTTAAAAAAAGTTTTTAAAAAAAATTTAGTGCAGATTCCTGCCCATCTGCAGCTGCTGCTCCCACCTTTCCTGCTCCAGGATTCGGGTCCACTTGGTCTGTTGGTAATTTGGATTCAAGGAGGATGCTGCTGACCACAGTGTGAGAATGGTCCATAGGGAAGATGTGATTTGATGGAGACTTTGGTTTATTCTATGCAACTAGGAACTATGTTACTTGAACTACTTTTCCACCAAGAAGAGAAAAATATTGAGAGTAGCAGATTAGAAGAGAATTTGGTATTGAAAGGGAAAAAACAATTATCTTTTGTAATTTTTGGCCTATAGTGTCAGTCAGTGTCAGATAACACAGGGACAATAGAGGTCACATGTTCCAGGCTTCTCACTGGGCAGATGAAAAATAGGCCCAGAAACTCGAGCATCTCTGCCCCCACCCCCACCCTACACCCAGCCCCATGGAGTTACCTGTCCAGGTACACACATGGTTAGCAGCAAAGTCTGGACCAGAAGCAGAGCTTTGGGGGTCTCAGAGCCTAGGCCAACCAACTCCAATCTCACTTACAGATTCTATAGGACTCCCAACACTTAAACATGCCCTATCCCCCTAGAAACCCTCTGTGGTAGGGAGGGCAGCCCCTTCCAAGGCCATTTACACATGAAGAGACCAAAGTCAGGGAAGAGCTTTCTAGAGACTTCTCCATGAAACAGTGGAATTGGTCACATGCTTTTTCCACTCCAAGAAAGTTAAGTAATGAGTCCTGCGTCATAATTCCCACTGAGCCAGACTTACTAACCCCATGAACGTCCCAAAACAGAAAGTCAGCCAGCCTAGGCCCCGGTCTCATGATGCTGTGTTAGCCGTCTTGAAATACAAATTATAATCCCAGCCCTACTAGTGTTCTAATCTAAGCCCAGGCACTAACTGTACTAACCTGGAAATCATATCATGGACCTACTTTCCTAATGTTCAAAGTAAGAACACTAAATTTCAACATTAAGAGCTTGGGGCCATTTTTGTTTTATTTTCCCTCAGTTTGCTCTGTGATTTATAATCTAGTCTGTACTTTGGAGAAACTCACAGATTAAGATCATTGTCAATAATTTACCTGTATTTGCTGAAGTATCGGTGCTTACACAAAGGAGGTAGAAAATATAGGTGACAGGTGACAGAAAATAAATGACACAAGCAACTACGGGCCCCTTTAGTTCAGGTCCTGTCCCTTCTTCCCCACATCTAAGATTCTGGTTGATTCTACTATAAAAATGTGCCTGAAATGTACGGTCACATCTGGATCCCTGTAGAAACTTCAGGCCTCCCATCATTCCCTGTCTTTTTACCCATGGCTCAAAAGTCTCACGCTCTTTCTGAGTCTAGATCCAAATACTGCCACAGCAATTTTGCTAAATGTAAATGAAATAGTTACATTTAAAAATAAATGTAAAATGTAGCTATGACTCTCCTACTTACTTCATTCATCCCCTTAAAAATTAAATCAACATTCCCCGCCTGGGATTCCAGGTCACCCTTGGCCTGACCTCTCCCACCTAATTGCTTATCACTGTCCATGCCCCTGGGACAACTTGCATCTTCCCCTGCATTATTCTCTTCATACCCTCTGCCCCTCTGCCTTAGATACTCTCTCCAACTTTCAGCCCTGGTTAACTAGTTATCCTTTAAAATCTGGCATTTGTTCCCCCAGGAACTTTGCATTCCCCCTGAGACTGATTTAACGACCTTGCACTGCATTCCCATAGCATCCTGTGGGGTCTATCGGCATCCACACCTCCCACTGACTGTCAGCCATGGAGTCCCCCAGGGAGGTCTTTCACCTCTCTGTTAGTAGAACCTAGTAAATACAAGACCAACACAGCATTGGCTGAGCCAGCTATTCCATCATGACAAGGCAGAACGACATCATGGCATGGAAATTGCCAAGGGATCCAAACAAAGACATGATAGGAAAAGGAGGTCATACATGCATGCAGTCATTCTACAAGTATTTATGAATCACCCCTCCACATCAAGCCCTGTGCTCAGAGATAGATATGAAATGGAAACACCACCACCTCTGATGAGTTATGCCTAACACTCAAAGTTGAGTCACATTAAGCCTTAGAAAGAGCTACCAGTTTGCAAGACATTCACAATCCAGAGGAACATCTTTAACAGCACCAAGAGGATGCAGTCAGAAAACCTCAGAAAGTAGAAAACTCAAGGATGAATGACTTGGTTTATTCATAAAATAATTGCAAGGAAAAAAAATTTGTAAAGAAAGAGGGAATCTATAGATTCAAAAGACATATCAATCAAATGCAGTACATGGACCTCGAGTGGATCTTATTCAGCAAGCCAACCCTTTAAAAAATACTTATGAAGCAAGTGAGAAATGCTATTAACAGAATGGACATTTGATAATATTAAAAAACAACTTAATTTCATTAGATGCTACATAGGCATTATAGTTACGTAATTTTAAAAATTTACAAATACACTGAAACATTTATAGGTATCCAGGAAGAGGCAGTAAAAAAATTAAAAAGAAAAAAGATTGGCCATATACTCTGGTCAGTGTGGCTCAATTTGTTGGATCATCATCCCATAAACCAAAAGATCATGGGTTTGATTCCAGGTCAGGACACATGCCTGGGTTGCGGGTTTGGTCCCAGTTAGGGCACATATGAGAAGGCTACCAATCAATATTTCTCTCTCACATTGATGTTTCACTCCCCCCCCTCTCTCTCCTTCCCTTCTCCTCTCTCTAAAATCATTAAGCATGTCCTTGGGTGAGGATGAAAAAAAAAAAAAGATAGACCATAATCTGATTACTGTTGAAGCTGAGTAACAGATAGTCAGGGTTCATTGCTGTTCTTCCAACTTCTTTGTATGTTTAAGATTTGGCAGAAAAAATTTTAAATGGTAAACACAAAAGATGCCCCTGTTAGCATGGTATTTACAATCACAATAACAGATGCTAAATGAATAATTACAAATGGGTTATGTACAGTTGGGTAAGGCCAAAGATACTTATGACCGGTGATGTACTTGTATTGAATTCTGTTTAAGTTCTATAGGAAATGCTTTCTCAACATTTTGTTTTGATAAAATCAGCACTCTATAGGAGTCAAGGCTAAAGCTCTTACTGTCCATTGTCAAAATCCATGTCTATGACGATTTTTTTTCTCTATAAGGAGTAATATAGGTTTCGACACCTATGTCCAGCTATTTGTAAAGATTAATTGCAATGTATCTCAATTAGTATTGCTAGTGTTGCATTTTATAAACAAACTCTTTTTTTAAGTGTATTTTATTATGTTGTTACAGTAGTCCAATTTTTTTTCCCTTTGCTCCCCTCCATCCACTAACTCCCTTCCATCCAACAATCCCATCCTCCTTAGTTCATTTCCATGGTCGTGCATATAAGTTCTTTGGCTTCACCCTTTCCCATATTATTCTTAACTTTCCCTGTCTATTTTGTACCTACTAATTATGCATCTTAATCCCTATACCATTTCCCCATTTCTCCCCCTTCACCCTACCAGCTGATAACCCTCCAAATGATCCCCATACTTACGATTCTGTTCCTGTTCTGGTTTGCTTAGCTGAATTTTGTTTTTATTTTTTAGATTCAGTTGTTGATAATTGTGAGTTTGTTTTCATTTTAATGTTCATAGTTTTGATGGTATTCTTTTTCTTAAATAAGTTCCTTTAACATTTCATATAATAAATGGCTTGGTGATGATGAACTCTTGTAGCTTTTCCTTGTCTGGGAAACGCTTTATCTGCCCTTCCATTCTAAATGATAGCTTTGCTGGATAGAGTAATCTTGGTAGTAGGTCCTTGTTTTTTATCAAATTGAATACTCCTTGCCAGTCCCTTCTTACCTGCAAAGTTTCTTTTGAGAAATCAGCTCAGAGCATTATAGGAACCCCTTTGGAGGTAACTCTCTTCTTTTCTCTTGCTGCTTTTAAGATTCTCTCTTTGTCTTGAACCTTTGGCATTTTAATTATGATGTGCCTTGGTGTGGTCCTTCTTGGGTCTAGCTTATTTGGGACTCTCTGCACTTCCTGGGCTTGTATGTGTATCTCCTTTGGCAAATTTGGGATGTTTTCCTTCATTATTTTTTCACACAAGCTTTCGGTTTCTTGCTCTTCCTCTTCTCCTTCTGGCACCACTATGATTCAGATGTTGGCGCATTTAAAGCTGTCCCAGCTGTTCCTAAGCCTCTCCTCATTTTTTTCAATTCTTGTTTTCTCATTATGTACTGATCGACTGTTTTTTTCTTCCTTATGTTCCAAATCATTGATTTGAACCCCAGTTTCCTTCCCTTCTTCACCATTGGTTTTGTGTGGATTTTCCTTCATCTCACTTAGCATAGCCTTCACTTCTTCCCTTATGCATTTGCCATACTTAAGCATAACTGTCAAGCCTGTGAGCATCTTTATCACCAGTGTTTTGAACTCTACATCTGTTAGGTTGGCTATCTCCTTGTTGCTTAGTTCTCCCACTGGAACATTGATCCATTTCCTCTTTTGGACCATACTTCTCTGTCTCCTCATCTTGAGAGGCTCCTGTGTTTGTTTGCCTCTGTGTCTTAGGTAGAGCTGTCGCACCTGTTATGTTGTAAGGGGTGGAGCCTTAGGTATTCGTCAGTATAAGGCTACCCATTTCACCACGTTGTGGAACTGTATGTGGGGGAGGGGTCTGAGAGGGAACAATGTGGCTTTCTCAGCTTGAGTGCCTTTTCCAAGCACTTCCCTCACTTCCATATGGGACTGGTGCCTCTCTAGCTGTTGCCCAGGCCATCATGCCTAGAGTTGGTGAGTCTGTGGATTTTCTAGGACTGTGGGGGCCCTTTAAACAAGTGGACTCTACTGAGAGACTGGCAGTTTCTTCCTCTGCCCCAACCCCCACTGGTTTTCACAGTCAGAAGCAATGAGGCTTTATTTTCCCCGGTGCTGGAACCGTGAGCTGTGCAGTCTGGTCTGGTGGTGGGAGTGCTCCCCAGGTGTCCCTCCTTACTTTTTAAAATGCATGACTGCACTTTCCACCGGCCTGCTACTGCCACTGCTACTGCCGCCACCACACTGCATCCTCTCTGCCTGGTTCCGCCCCTCCTACCTGTCTGGATGAGTATTTCTTCTTTATATCTTTGGTTGTTGGACTTCCACACAGCTCAGTTATCTGGAACTTCTGGTTGTCTCCAGTTTTGAGGTAGTTTTATTCCTTCTTAGTTGTGGAAGGAGAGTCAGTGTGTCTGTCTTGGCCGGAATTCTCGAGTATAAGCAAATTCTTACTGAGTATGTCTAAGTACCAACATTTGAGGATGGTTTAACTTTATAATTAAAGTGAATTCATAAGAGTATTTGCAGTCGCTTGCATTTCTTTGGGTGCCCAAAGTCAGTGACAAAGGGGTGGAGTTCACAGCTGACTTGCTGGATTTGTTCAAGCCCCCCTTCTCACCCCCAGCCTGTCTCTGTCACTGGCTGTTGTCATCCCTGTGCTGCTGTGGCAGTCACAAGCTATTGCCATGCCAGGGAGTCTTGTGATTTCATAGGTACTCTCCTTTTCTCATTCACTCTACTTGGGGATACATTTTAATAAGGACAAGGACAAGGATAGATGAAGAACCTGTGAGTTGATTATCTACCTCTACATCACATAGAAGTGAGATTGATGCCACAAGCATTTGTATTAGGAAATGATGGAACAGCAAAGATTACCAAAGGAAAGACTAAGATTTATAAAGCAAATACAACCTGCAATAATGAACATATCTGAAATAGATGCTAAATATCATTAAATTACATAATTTTGAGGTTAAGTATGCTCTGTTTTTGCTTCTTTCCAACAGAATATATTTGATCACATTATTACCAAAGAAATATGTCTAAACAAATGGCATGTTAAAAAGTTAATTACAGTATTTTTAAAATTATATTAGCCATATTTCTTTATTTTATATGTAATTGCTGTAAAACAATTACATCTTTGATTTAATTACTCACTTTTAGACATGTTAATGAATATCACCACAAAATATCAAAACTGAAATATTTTTTTCTTTATATTTGAGGGATACATCAACAAATTCTGTATGTACTTGAGGCACGTAAAGTTGCACCATGGTCTTGTAAATGCCAACAGAAAGAAGTTTGAGAGGCATTATTTTATAGAAAGCAACAGCTACAAGATATTCTGTTACAAAAGGAGAACTATCTTGAGTCATTGCATTTCTACACACCAACATCTAGGGCATGGCAGTGAGCAAAGTGAATTTAAGACTGCGACACTAGGTGGTAAATAGTTAAAGATGTCATAAGCTTGTTGAGATAAAATTCTGGGTTCAAAGATCAATAGAACAAAATGATATTTAAAGACACAATCAAATCAGAAATACATACTAGTGTGAAAGTTCACAGAACTGAGTGGAGAGACACACTGAAGGTAATTTAGGTGAAGAAAGAATGAAAAGAGATTCAAAATTATTACAGACGTTTACTCAAGTCCAACCCACAAAATGAAGGAAACAAAAGCTGTTTAGTGGCAAGCTCTGTTGACAAGTGGCTTTCACTTTCCAGGTGCTTAATGTACTTTTAATTGGCTTAAAAGCAGGGCATCTATGAAACCCATTTGTTTCTCATCCTGCTCCACTGCTTTCTCCATCCACCCTAGCCATCTTTTGGTGTCCTCAACACACCCAGCTCCCTCCCACCTCAGGGCTTTGCACGTGCTGACCTCTTTACTTGGGAGGATACACCTTGCTTTAACTTGACTGGCTTCTTCTCACCTTTCAGACCATCATTCTGAATGACACCACCCCTAAGAGAACTTCCCTGTATTCCCTGTAATTCCATATTCCCACATCATTCTTTTCACAGCACTAATCAGTGTTCATCATTATTTAATTTATTTGGAATTGCCCATCACCTCCACCATACTAAAAGCTCCATAAGGACTGAACCAATTTATTTCAGTCACCATTGTACCCCCAGTACCTAATACATGAAAGGACTTTATTATCCAGTTCAGAGTGGGTCACCAAAAAGTATTTGCTGAAAGAATAAATGAATGGTCATAATTCAATCAACTCCTATAAGAAAGGGAGAAGCATCTGTGTAATTAGTATGACTACAAAAGTTAAGACTCAGAGGAGCTCTGATTTTTAAAGGGCACCTATGAAATGGTAAAAAGAACTCATAACCAAAGCAAAATATAAGAGAAAGGTGTCAAAGTATGAGAACAACGCCAGGAAGTCTAGAATGCTAATGAGATGAAGCTGCAAACCAATGCTAGGAGCTAATCAAAGATGGGAGAGAATCTGACTTGCTACTTGGAGTATAAAGTACAGCATTTAAAAGAATTAAAGGGAAAGGTAATCTTTGGGCAAACCTGCCATGGAGAAGGATCTTTGATTTAGAAAAATAAAATGAAGGTGATTGCCAGACCAAAAAAAAAAGAAAATCAAAAGAAAGATCATTGAGTGTGGGCCAGAACTTTATATTTTCTCACTGAGTCCCCACTCTGAACCCTAGAAAGGCTTCTCAAACTCTAAGGAGTAGAAAATAAAAAATAAATTTTCCAGACTCTCTTACAGCTAGGTTTCATCATAAGGTTCAGGTTTTACTAAGTGGATGACCACACAAGACACATAAAAAAAAAATTTTTTAATGAACGTTATAATAGACTTAAACAGGGGGAATTTGTCTTTTCTGATAAACATCATGATAGAGACATTTGGTCCTCTGAGGGCCAGCAGCAACTGTTACAACTTCATGATCAAGGCAATAATGGGTCTAAGGCCAGCGGTGGTGGCACTGGCTTACTAAATTGCTAGCTCACCATTGCAGCAGAAGATGTCGGATCTGGGACACAAATTGGCAAAAGCTCCCTTAGCAGACCAGCTCTGTGTTGTGATTTTGGGAGTTGTCCCTGCTCCAAATCTGGCAATGTCTGTGAGCTGTTTAATAGCCTTTATTTAACACTTTTTTTGCTCAAAATTGCCTAAGTGGATTCTGCTGACTGCAGCTGAAAAATCCAACCAGTTCACTAAGAAGGGAGGAGATAGTTCCAGCTATGTTTACATGAATATTGAGGACAACTATGTCTAGGAAACCTTACATCTTTTGTAAATGTAATTTTAAGATTATCTTGGATTTCTTTCTTTAAATATATTTCTTTTTTATTACTAACAATGAAAATCCAAAAGAGACACTAAGAAGTGTCATGTGTTTGTTTTAGAGATAATTTGGTAGAAGAAATATGTACCTGATGCCTGTGGCTAATGAAACTTTAGGGAAAATACTGTCAAAGATTTAAAAAAAAACACTTTCAATGAAGAAGCCCAGACCAGTCCATTTCTAGGATCCAAAGGAAGTGAAATATGCTAATTAAATGTTTACAAAAAAATAAAAATTCAAAGAATTATTTATTAAATAATAATTAAATAATAGCTACATTTCTCACTATGTGAAATCAAAGAAAAAAGAAAATATCAACTGATTCCTCAAAGAACATACAGATAGTTGTAGAAAGACGGAAAATATGTATTAAACACTAGAATACAATATAGAATACTATGGAACTGAGTGAAAAAGTGTTTAGTAAAGCTGTTGGTCACTGCGAGTAGGAGCCATTGGAAATGGCTCTATAAAATTCATGCCAATTGTCCTAAATATGGGTAAAATAGCAAGCGATTGGAAAGCAGAGAAAAACTGGAAGGCATTTCAAGGACAATAAAGGCATAAGTAGAGACACACCTGTGTTTTCGTTTTTGTTTTTGTTTTTGTTTTTGCTGGGAGACTCAGCACTGGTGAGAAAGGATTTGGCTTGGAGTGTGGGGTGAAATCCAACTGAAGAAGCCAGGAATAACTTCCATTAACCACATTGAGTAAAAGATTTCTGGATTAAGAGAGATCTTAAATTATCTAACCCAACACTTACTTTCTACAACTTAATCCTCACTCAAATCACTATTTTTAGAATGTGGGCATAACGGAATAGATGTGATTTTTTAAAATCCTAGGGAAAGCCTCCGTAAAAAGATTTTTAATAAATCCAAGATCCTGATAACCTCAGCAAAAAAATTAAATTAGGAATCACTGTTACAACACTTTAATTTTACAAATGAGCAAACTGGGTTCAGAGAAGTGGAAGAATTTCCAAAGGCTACACAGCTTGGCAGAGTACCATGATATCAGAACATCTAGCCCAGTTCTCTACCTCGACAAAGAATTTCCTGGCTCTGTTTTGTGAGGACTCAACTTGATTTCTTTTACTCTGCATGAAAAATGTTAATAACTTCCTCTCTCCAAACATCCTTTCCCCAAGGAATAATAGATCATAGGAAGAGAGAGGTTTGCCGTTATGGAGGAACATTATCATTTTTACACAAATGCTAAAACAATTCTGAGCTCTCAGCCTGAACTAAGCTACCTTAATCTTACCTGTGTCTCACACCTGGGGAAACTTGGTTTAGAAAAAGGAGTGGAATCCATTTCAAGTGTTCTATCTTAAGCCTCTTAGTTTGCACTCAATTTGTTTTATCACATAGTGATAGGAATTAAAGGCCTTCGCTACAGTTTAGGCAGCTTGCCAATGCCTATTTTATAGCAATAAAATATGTACAAGTTAAGGAATCTCATGTGGAAAATTCATTCAACAGCCTCAAAAGCCAAATGAATGGTAATTACTTCGAACACAATGTGGCAGCAATCAAGCACGATTGGATCATGCTTTTAAATGTACGTCTACATTTTAAGAACTAAGATAATTATGAATTATGAAAATAACTAAGAGAGACAATGGCGTAGCAAAGCTGTTGTTTATGAGACATGAAAGGGACATTTTCAGACGAGTAGGGGGAATGAGTCATTTTCCGCACCTGCCAGAGAATATTGAATATGACACAGTTACATAGTACAAGACTGGGATCAGCTTTTCTTTCCAGTCATTTCAAATGGGGATTACTACTGCTGAGCTCCAGCGTTCTCAGAGGTTGATGGAGTTGGGTGGGGGGAGGGGCTGAGGTTTCCAGCTCCACTTCTCACACAATGTGAAGTTAAATATTTGTCCATCATTCTACTCACCACAATTCATTCGACCCACCCCATGTTATGCCTACAAACATGTATAAAAATGTTCTCTGGATGATCACTTGCCAAACTCCTTTCTCTAGACAAAATTAATCTGAGAGTCTCTTGGGATGGCGAGTTCATGAAACAGTATTTTTTTTTTTTTTTTTTTTTGCCAGTCTCCTATTTATGTAAGATCCTGGGAAAGTCATTCAACTCCTCTGTTCCTCAGTTTTCCCAACTCAAAAGTCAGGGGGTTGGCCAACTGATCTCCAACATGCCATGTACCTATGCTCGGTGTTGATGGTTCTTTTTGTTGGCCATGTGGAGTGATCCAGGAAGACATCTAGGGGAAGAGCATTCCAGGAGGAATAAGTCGCAAGGTTGTAGACGTTAGCATGTCTGGTGCACTTGAGGAAGAGTGAGGAGGCCAAAGTGGCTGGAATAAATGACGGAACAACAGATGAGATTGGAGAGAAAATTGAGGCCAGATCATGTTGGGCCTTGAAAGCTCTTGTATGGAGGCTTTTACCCTGAACAAAATGCTAAGTTTCATAAGATTGTGAGCAAAGGAAAAGCATGATCTGACTTAGTATTTTCCCAGGATTTGTCTGACTTCTTGAGTGAGAGTAGATTGAAGGGGAGTGAGACACAGGGAGACCAGTTAAGATTCTGTGATAATCTATGCTGGCTGGTACCAGGGTAGTAGATTTGCAGGTGATGATAAATGCTCAGATTCTGAGGTAGGCAGAGGGGCATTGGATGGGACTTTTTGCTGTAAATCCATCCAGTCAGTCTTCCATGTAACTCAGAATCCAAATAACTACCAAGATGAATAGTCTTCAATGGTCACCAGTGTTAATAACTCAGTTCCCAACTAATGGCCCTGACATCTTTCATTTGTGTTTTTAATTTTCCAATAAAGTTTCAATGATGTCTACATTACTTGGGTTCTGTTTCAATATTTTGAACTTCTCTACCAATAACAAGTCCTTATCAACAGACAACCAATAGTTTACCAGAGAATTTTACTAAAACAATATATAAGTGGTCATTTTCCAAAGGCCTACTGCCTTGGGCTGATTCATTCAAAAAAGTAAAGTCTGGAATGAGGACTCATCATGGGCAGTTAATTTTGGGAAGTGATCCCAGGGAACAAAAGTGGGATCTTGGAAAAGTCAAACATAGAAGAAAGTTGTATTGGTCAGGAGTCTCCAGAGAAACAGAATCTACTTATCATTTGTCTATCTTTCTATCTATCTATCTAACAAGAGACTTACTTTAAGGAATTGGCTCATGCAATTTTGGGGTGGCAAATCTGAATTTCATAGAACAGGCCAATAGACTGGAAACTCAGGTGGGAGTTGATGCTGAAGTCTTAAACAACAGTTTCTTCTTTGAGAAACCTGTTATTGCTCTTAAGGTCTTTCACCTGACTGGAGATTGCCAAGGGCAATCTCCTTTATTTAAAGTCAACTGATCATAGCTGTTAACCAAACCACAAAAAATCTTCACCTAGATTACTGTTTGATTAAATTACTGGGCGCCATAACCTAGCCAAGTTTATCTATAAGACTAACAATCACAGAAAATGTGGCAAAATGTTTGCAAAAATGGTCACCATTCTTCCCTTCACTATATCTATGCACTTCTGCAATGTGACATTGGGGTTCCTCCCCTCAAGAGATGAAGCATAATTTCTTATTGCTTGAATCGTGGCTGACTTTGTGATTTGCTTTTACCAATGAATGTGTCAGAAGTGATGCTGTGTCAGTCCCAGCCTAGGCATCAATAGGCTTTGTATGCTTTCTTTTGCTTTCTTGAGACTCTGCAACCTTCATGTGAAGAAGCCCAGGCTAGCCTGCTGGAGGACAAGAAACTATGATGACATCCCAGGAGAGGCCACTCTAGACCATTCCAGATGCATGAGCAAACCCAGCTGAGATTAGCCATACCTGGCCTAGATAAGCAGAACTGCCCAGTTGACCTATAGATTTATGAGCCAAATAAATGTTTATTATCTTAAGCTACTAAGTTTGGAATGAATTGTTACCCAGAAAATCTAACTAATACAAAAGAAAAGTCAATACAAGGGTGAATTATCAAATCAGTCATCACTATGGGAAATTAGGTTCAATTCCATTGGATCCTCTAGGGAGCTATATATAATGAGCTTCAAGACTCTTTATCAGAAAAGAAGAGCATTAATTCACTGGTCTACTTCAAGGGCTGAGGATTGCTCCATGGGATGTTAAAGCTTACGTACTTTCAAGCTGTGCACGTATAGGTACCCAGAAGATTTCTGCATGTGGCCCATGCTGCAGTATCAAGGAAGCCCTTGATCAGAAAGCAAGGCTAATGTGGAGCACCTGAGTCAAAGTGCTGTAAGTATAGACTTTGGCAAATCAGATTTCTACAATAATGAGTACAGCAAAAAGATGGTGAAGTGGGATATATGAGATGTCTGAGAGTGTCCATCGCTTGCATTACTATGACCTGCTCAAGCTCACCATTAAGTTTAACCTATCACAGAGTCCAAGGTGGTAGGTAGCTGGTGACAATCTCTACAAAACTCTTAATCGTCGTCGTCGTCGTCGTCGGCAGCCGTCCGTCTCGAGAGACGATGGCGTAGCTTCCCGAGAGTCTATCTGCACCGCCGAGAATGGCTGTGCAGTCCGACGGTCTTTGGGGATACGGCCTGCATCCATTCTTTTGACATGGCCGAGCCACCTGAGGCGTCTCTCACTAAGAACTGCATGCAAACTGCTCATATTGGCTCGCTTCAGCACCTCGGTGTTGGGAACCTTATCCTGCCAGGTGACATGCAGGACGCGTCGCAGGCACCTCATGTGGAAGCTGTTGAGTTTCCTTTCGTGCCTTGCGTAGGTGGTCCACGTCTCGCTGCCATAGAGGAGAGTGCTGAGTACGCAGGCTTGGTAGATGCGCAGTCTGGTTTTCTCAGTGAGGCTGGAATTGTTCCACGCTCGCCGGTTCAGTCTGGCCATAACTGTGGCTGCCCTGGCGATTCTCCGGTTGACCTCCAAGTCGACTGACAGAGAGCTCGAGATGGTGGACCCGAGGTAAGTGAAGTCGTTGACAACCTCCAGGGTGTATCCGTCGATGGTGATGCATGGGGGAGTCCCCGTGCCTTGAGCCATAACATTCGTCTTCGTCAGGCTGATGGCTAGTCCAAACTCCTTGCATGCGTGGGAAAGGCAAGTGACTAGCTGCTGGAGTCCCTCTTCAGAGTGTGATGTCAAAGCTGCGTCGTCGGCGAAGAGCATCTCACGGATGAGCACCTCTTTGACTTTGGTCTTGGCTCGTAGACGGGCCAGGTTGTAGAGCTTGCCATCGGATCTGGTGTGAATGAAGACACCCTCGCTGCAGTCCTTAAAGGCGTATTGGAGGAGCATGGAGAAGAAGATTCCGAACAGCGTAGGTGCGAGGACGCAGCCCTGCTTTACTCCGCTGCTGACTGGGAAGGCCTCAGAGGTTGCGCCGTTGTAGGACACCGTGCTGTGCATGTTGTCGTGAAAGGACATGACCACAGCAAGCAGATGTGGTGGACAGCCAATCTTCCGTAGCAAGCTGAAGAGTCCGCTTCGACTGACCAGATCAAACGCCTTCGTGAGGTCAATAAAGGCGAGGTAGAGTGGTTTATGCTGCTCGTGACACTTCTCCTGCAGCTGGCGTAGGGAGAAGACCATGTCCACTGTTGATCGGCCAGCTCTGAAGCCACACTGGGACTCTGGGTAGACGCGGGAAGCAAGAGTCTGCAGGCGGGCAAGGGCGACCCAGGCGAATACTTTGCCGACGACGCTGAGGAGAGAGATGCCCCGGTAGTTGTTGCAGTCGCTGCGATCTCCTTTGTTCTTGTACATGGTGATAATGTTGGCGTCTCTCATATCCTGGGGGATGTAACCCTCCTTCCAGCAGCGACAGAGTAGATGGTGGAGCGGCTGTAGCAGGACTGGTTTCCCGCTCTTTAGGATTTCTGGAGGGATTCCGTCGCTTCCTGGTGCTTTCCCGCAAGCGAGGCGGTCGATGGCTTTGCTGAGCTCTGCCGCAGTAGGTGGGGTGTCTAGCTCCTCCATGACTGGTAGGTCTGGGATGGCGTTAAGAGCAGTGTCTGTTACGGTGTTCTTCGTTGCGTACAGCTCGAGGTAGTGCTCGGTCCACCGCCGCATTTGCTGTTCCTGGTCAGTGATGACCTCACCTGTCTTGGACTTAAGGGGGGCGATCTTGGAGGGGATTGGGCCTGTTGCCTTCTTGATACCCTCATACATTCCTCGTGCGTTGCCTATATCGGCGGCTTCCTGAATGCTTCTGCACAGGTTTAGCCAATAGGTATTGGCACAGCGGCGGGCGGTCTTCTGGACTTTGTTCCTGGCAGCCCGTAGAGCTTGAAGTGTACTGGGAGTGGGCGTGACCTTGTAAGCCAGTAGGGCCTTCCTCTTAGCCTCGATCACGGGTTCCATTTCTTCCCAGTGAGCCTCGTACCAGTCAGCGTTCTTCCGCTCTTTCTTCCCGTAAGCAATAATGGCGGAGTTGTATATGGCGTCGCGGAGACGTGACCAATTGGATTCGATAATGTCGTCTGCCGCCATTCCCTCGCCGAGTGCATCTTCCATCCTGTTGATGAATTGCTGGGTCTTAACTGGGTTGCTGGCACAACTGGTGTTGATGCGTGGGCGACCCTTCATCTTGGAGTGGTGCAACCTCTTCGGCATTATGCGCACCTTGCTTACCACGAGGGCATGGTCCGTGTCGCAGTCTGCACTGTGGTAGCTGCGGGTGAGGAGGGTGCTGCCAATATCCGTTCTTCTGGTGATGACGAGGTCAAGCTGGTGCCAGTGGCCGGAGCGAGGATGCCTCCATGACACCTGGTGGATCTCTTTGCACTTGAAGAATGTGTTTGTCACGCACAGGCCGTGGTGACACGAAAGCTCAAGCAGTCGCTGACCATTCTCATTGATCTTTCCTCTCCCAAAGTTTCCGAGGCAGGTGGGCCAGGCCATGTGGTCGGCTCCTACTCTTGCGTTGAAGTCTCCAAGGAGATAAAGAGCGTTACTTCTGGGGATCTTGGATAACGCTTCGTCCAGTGCATGGTAGAACTGTTCTTTCTCTTCAGTGGTGGCGCAGAGGGTTGGGGCGTACGCGCTAAGAATGCTGACTGGGCCGAAAGTTGTTGACAATCGGAGGGTAAGTAATCTCTCTGTGCCTCCTGTGGGTGGCTCTATGGAGTTAACAAGCGTGTTCTTCACAGCGAACCCAACACCGTGCTGTCTTGGTTGGTCCGGAGACTTCCCTTGCCAGTAGAAGGTGTAGTTGGTTTCTCTGATAGTTCCGTTGTCGGCCAACCGGGTCTCCTGTAGAGCCGCAATGTCGATGTTTAGTCGTGCCAGTTCCCTATCAATGACAGCGGTTTTCCTGGCACCATTGATCCACGGAAGGTCTGCAGTAAGTCCGGGGCACATGGTCCTGATGTTCCAGCTAGCGAGGCGAAGAGCCGGAGGCTTCTTTCTTGTTGTTTTCTTGGAATTAACTGGTGCGGGTGTTTTGTGGCCCACTTTTCGAGAGGCGCCTCTCTGATCCCCACGCACCCAGTGGGGCAGGCGAGCCATGGCGAGACGGTAGCTGTCCAGTGAGGTGCAATGACCTCTCCCACCGTCAGAGGAGACCCCTGGCGCTCGTTTCCTTCGCCAATCGGATGAGCTTATAACCGGTATCTGTCTCCTCCCGTGTTGAGTCAACATCTTGCGATGACGCTGGAGTGTCCTCTCCAGTGAAACTGAAGCTACAGAGCCTGGGCAGGGTGATATGGAGGGTCTGCTGTTGCCCATGCAGCAGACCCCCCCTCTCTTCGCAGCTGAAGGGTCCAAGGGAAAGACAAAGTCAATACAGCTTGGCTTCAGGTGCGCCGCAGGAGTTGCCGGTGTTGACTACAATGTCAAACCGCCTTAGGGACTCCGGCTCCGGATTTTCTGTCGGGGTTTACTCCCTTAGCCTTTCCCCTGAAGAGGTATGCCGCAAGGCAGCGGAGGTTTTTTGGAGTCAGAGTTTCCCTTCTCTGATTTTAGAGATGTCCTTCCTCTTTCCTCCTTTACAGGAGTAGAGTAGCACACTGATGGAAACTCCTGTTGTAATTGCTAGAAATGGTCATGTTCTCTCCTGTTTCAAAGCACGACCCTTTCCCGATTAGTGTTGAGAGGCTAGACCTCTCTTAGAGCCCGGTGTTTTCGGAGTTTCACAGGGAGTTTCAAAAGGCCAAAATGGAAACCAGTGTGAACGGCGAAGTCCCACGTATTTCCTTTTGTGTGTCTCGTGTAGCAGACTGCACCAGACACTCCATCTCTCCCGAAAGCAAGTGTTGGTGCCGCGGGCTATTGAATGAACTGAGACGTTCACTGAAGCATGCAATGGAGCGGCACGGTAACGGCACAGCAAGGGCGTAATTGCACCTGCTGAAATCCTTCTAATAACATGTATATGTTGGTAAGGATGGTCAGTGCACATCTCTGTTTGAAACAGAGATGGGGTCGTCAGGGGAAATGGAGACAGCGAGCTTGGTTTGGGGAGTCTGGGGGGAGGTTTGAGGCTCAGAGACCACAGAGCAGTGTGGACAGAAGGTGCTGGAACGAGCCAGAGCCTTCAGGGAGAGGAGTGGTAACAGTGGGCTTCTAGGGCCTGAGCCACAGTTCTGAGAGCTGCCAGGAGAGAAGGCCTAGTAGGTGGGTACCCTGAGAGCCGAGGCTGCCCGGGTCCTTGAGCTGGACGTGGGTGTCCCCCAGGGAGACCGAGATGGCATGGAGGAGGCAGCTCCCAGAGTCGCAGGCCCCATGTTCCAGCCGGTGTGGAATAGGCACTTCATAAACATTACTTCTGATTCCTGCTTCTTCACATATACTGTGCAGAGTGGTCCCAAAATGAGCTTTCAGAAATCATCACTGAGAGTCTCCTGAAGCAGGTTTCTCTGTCTGAATCCTTTGGGCAGGAAAGTAGGGAGGGTCAAAATTTCTATCTGGGTCTTCTATTTCTTGATAATCAACTTAAAATCAATATCCCAAAAAGCAGCTTCAGAGTGACAAAACTTTGGTCCCCTTTATAGTAATGCTCTTGATACAAGTAGAACTGGCCAGGCCACAGGGCAGGGCAGGGGCCAAGGGAGGGAATCGCTCCAAGGTAAGGGCAGTGCACAAAACTCTTAATATAGTGGTTCAATGGGCTAAGCTGAAATCCCTACTACTGCAATTGGTCTTGAGGGCGAAATAGACAGTCATGTCTCTTATCTATATTTTCTTCACTTTGTCCAACACTCTTTTAGATATTCTTCACTTTGGTGAACACCTCAGCAAGTCTAGGATACATACTAATTGGGGTGACCCAGATATTCTTCTGCAAAAGGTCTGGATTCTTGTTTGCTGTGCCTTTCCTAAACAGTGTTGCCACAACTGCCCATTTCTAGCTATGCTTGGGCATGGAAGCACCAAGAGGGCCTAATTGTTTACTTTCTGCACTCATTGTGTAGCTACATCCCTAATTCCTCAAGGTCATCAGGAAAATTAGCCCTTGTAAAATAGCAACTTTTTTCTTTGCCTACTAGTCCACATAAATGAGGAGTCCAGTATGATGAGGTGGTAGCTGTAGTTTAAGTTCAATGAAATTCTTACCATGTCCCCTAGTGGAAGAGTTTCATCCTTGGAAACTAAGACCTCTATTTAAGTAGGGCCTAAGGTTTTAGAAATAACAAGAACAAAATTTTTCAGTAGAAGTGATAGTGAGAGAAACCAAACCAACTTCCACTGCTTGGTTCCTGGACCCATGTATCATAGTTTATTGGGAATATCCATCGTATGTTGGCTGCTGCCTCAATGAATATACTGCATTTCCTGAGCTGACACCATCACCAAGACTTTTTAGTGGTTTATTATTATTATTATTGTTATTATTATTATTATTGTATTAAAGTGGCTGCTTTGGAGTGATGTGATCTATGATAAGACCAGTAGATCCTGTGATTATTCACTCTTTGTCATACCTCTTTAGTCATAAAATAAGTCCCTTGGTTTGAAACAATTTTGGGGCAACCCCATGTCATTAAATCACAGTGGTGCTGGCAGAGGCACTAAAAGTAGGGAAGACAGGCCATATCTGAAGTAGATGAAAATTCAGGTGAAGACAAATGGTTACTCTCTAGGGTGGAAGATCAATTTAACCAGCCTGCCACCAAATAGTGGGTAAGAATAATACCATAATAAACACTCAGAGTCTATCTCTGCTATTAGAAAGTGGGTATTTAATAATGGCAGTAATTATATCAGTCCTGGGCTTTTGCATAACCTCTGTTCCTACCCTCATGACCTTTTTAGCCCATTGAATGAGTGCTAAAATAGTCTAGGAGAGAGAATGGGTGAGTCATCCTATCTATCTGATGACTGATGACTGCTGTGGGGACAGTGCTCTCTGGTGAACACTAATAGGACAAAAAATTAGCCCCCTCTGTGTTAATTGGTTTGCCCACTTACCTCTGCATCAAACATCCTTTTCTCCTGCTCCTTCCCTGCCTCTGACTGGTTAGACAAGCCACTTACCTCTGCCAGGAGTACAAGCATAGTTACCAAGGGCACTCTTCACAGCTCTGCCCATTGGAAGTATCTATTTTACCTTTCCTACTTTAGGGATGGATGCTCCAGTGTGAAACTGTAACAGTCCATTTCCATAGGCATGAACATATTAAATATTATAGTTATATTACACATGGTGGGGCAAAAGTAGGTTAACAGTTGTTCACAGGGAAAATAATATAATAATTAATAAATAATAATACAAGAATAAACTATTTCACATACAACTGTAACCAACTTTTGCCTCACCCTCTATATTAATATATTACTTAATATGTGCAAACGTTAATATAACATATAAGCATACATAATATAATTACACATATAATTATATATTATTATATGTTAACATATAATATTTATGTATTATATATATTAAGTCATCCCTGAACCATGTCTAAATTTATCTCCTGTCAGTTGATCAGATGGAACATCCATGAAGCCATAAGTAGAGTTTAAAGAGAGGCATTAGTCTAAGAATGATAGTTAACATGAAAGTCTGGGCAATCTGTTTATGTTTCTTATTTGTGCCCTCAGGATTTGTTCAGATCCAATTTTCAATGTACCATTTCCATCATACAATAAATTGCTGCTGTGCCTACCCAACCTTATTGCTCAAGTATATTGGATAATACCTAGCTAATAATGAGCAATTTTGTTCTCATAGTCACATGATGTCACATGGTTGTTCAGTCTCTACTGAGGCACAACAATGTGCCAGGAGATAAACTTTAACAGCAAGCAGTTCTCTGCCACAGAAGGCATGCCTTGCTTCAGAATGCACTGGAATCTCAGGAGCCTGTACTGTGACTCTCCTATCAGGATGTGTGGGCACCTCCAGCACCATCAGACCTGCTGGGGCATATGGCCTTAACAGCCAGAGAGCATTCATCCCAGCCTAGGTCTGCTGCAGAGCTCACCCTTTCTCTTGTCCCAGCCCACAGTAGCAGCCTTACAATTTATTCTATAAATGGGTCAGAGCAGTGTTCTTAAATGCAGTATATGCTACCTCCAAAATACAGAGGCATTGAGTGCAGTGCCTCTTCCTTAATGGAGGGGCCAGATTGATCTGTAACTTAGGCCATTCATTTATGCTCAAGATCATTGAATTCATAAATATTTTACTAATGTGGCATAATGCTGAATTTTCAGAGGATATATCTCCCATCTTCTGACAGCATGTATTACACTAGTGCATCCAGAGTACTTGACATTTTCTATTCATCAGATCAAATTTGTATGGTGTCATCCATTCTGTGGACCACTATGGTGCTGTGTGAAATGTCAAGATGATCTAGGTTCCTGTGGACTATGTTATCACAGGAGATGAGGAAAGTTAACAAAGGGCAAGATAGTGTGCATACTGCTGTGCTTTCTGTGTAAAAGTTAATGGGTTTTGTTCTTTCTTAATGATGGGGATTGAAAAGAGCACTCTTGCCTGATCAGGTACCACATACCAAGTGCCACATGCTGTGCTGACCTGTTCCAGTAAACATACCACATCTTGCCTAGCAATTGCAAGTGGTGCTATTCCTTGGTTAAGGTTATAGCAGCCCACTGTCATACATGATAATGCAGATAATTTTTGTTGTTGAGCTGATGGAATACAATGGGGGTCACCACACCTGCATCATTAATTTCCTACCAGTGGCACTTACCACTTCCGTTCCACTTGTTAAATTCCTCTTGTGTTGCCTTGAGTTTTCATTTGATCAGTTCTCTCATGAAGATTCTTACCACACAGGTGAGAAAACCAATGGGAGTACTGTGTATAACCATATGGAGTATTCTGTGTATCCATCTAAATCATGCACTCTGACTCTAGAAAAATACTCATATGGTAGATCTGTAAACCTACTGAATCCTCTGTAACTTGGATCAAGACTGTATGTGCCATCAGGATCCATAAGCCACAATACTAAGTAAAGGATTATACTGATATTTCAGGTCTCCAATTATCAATGTCAGGTCAGACACTATATCTTACAGCTCTTGAGAGGTCTGGCTATTTCCTTATTTCCAAGGTACAGTTACTATGAATGAAGGTCCTCCCAGAAAGAGAATTGGGAACATCTACACTCTACTTGTCTGTGATAACATTGCAGAGTCCTCCTCTGAGGGGACCTCTTAAGTCAATGAAGTGACCAACTTCATTCTGGAAACAGGGAGAGACATCACCACTCCCGTTGGAGTAACTAGCATCAGCTTTCTGATCACCAGCCATCAGTTTTTTTCACGTTCATTTTTTTGTGTGGTTATACAAATTAAAAAATACTTTAGACAACTTCCTATGTATACTTGTCCCCAGGAGTGTCATGGCCATTTCCATAAACCCCTGGAGGTCCAGGCTACACTGGTTGCCCTTTCAGCCTTGCTGCCCATTACGCTATTTCAGCCTTGCCTTGTCAGTTAAATGCCGCCACCTGGCCTCTGCAGTGCTGAGGTCCTCTTTCTCCCCACTGACAACAGGGAATTCTGCTCCAGGGCAACATCCCCTGAACGTCAGCCCCAGCCAAGAGAGAACTGCCACCACTAGACCTCTCAAAGAGTCTGGCGCTCCCCTCACCGGTACCTTTCTTACTGCTTTAGTGAAGGGAATGAGATGGGAGAGAATTTTTAGTAAGGGGCTGGGTTTTCTTGTTTCATGGATTAAATCTTTCTAACATTCCCATCTCTCTCAACCTTTTGACCACTAACTAGTTACTCTGCCAAAACAGTACTAGCAACTCCACCTTGTTTACTGTAAGCCATCATCATGTAGAAGCTTTAAGGAGCCCTCCCAGAATGGTGTTAGGACTAGTTCCAAGAGACCTTTGACAGGACATTAGCCCCCAGTTATGGCAAATGTTCCCTTATCAATAAATTCTCCCCTCTCCAACTGTATATCCCACCCTCCCACCCGCCTCTACCACCACACCTTTTCTGATACCCCAGTTTCCTTCCCATGATGCCTCTTGGCACCTATTTGCCAAGTCCTTTGGGTGAGTATGTCATTTCCTTCCAGAGCAGGGAGTGGCTGTGTTCCACCACTGTAACCTGACCCTAGTTATTATTCTGGAAGCAACAAGGGATGGAGAGATGGGTCATGAGGTGAACAAATATTACTTTCCAATATGACTTCTTCATTGTGAACTTTTGGCAGACCTCCAGGCAAGGAAAAATTGCTCTTCTCTACCAAGAGAGAAAATGTTTCCTCCTGACCTGGCAGACCCAGGAGAATCCATGGTTCAAGGTTGTCAGGCCATCCAACAAATATCCCCATTCCCAGTCTCAGGGTCCCACTATTTTCCTATCAAGGCCCTTCTTTTGGCACAGACTATCTATCAAGACTATGCATTCAGTCTTTTTTCTAACTAGGTTCTTCAGATTAAATCCTGGGCCTAATACCCAGCACAGTTTGTCCCGCAGCTGAGACAGATGGAAGACTCCTTAAATGCTTCTACGGAGACTTCCTGATGCTCACAATGTGCCCCGAGTACATGGATGACTGCCCTAAGCCTTTTGTTGCATTCCTTCAAAGCTTCTAAATGTGTTAACAGAAGTCAGCTAATTCCAGAAGCTTCAGGCTGCCCATTAGCCCCATGCCTGCTGAGCCATTGCTTTGCCTTCTACTCACAACTCCTCTCACCATCAGTGAGTCTTTGTCACTGCAAGGTTTCTGCAGGCCAGGGGTTACCAACACCCCATCTACCCCAGCAATGGGGTCATGTGGCCACCTGATTGAGAGTAAGAGGTCCGGTTTCCAAATCCCACCCTCAGGGTCTCCTTTCTAGGGATTCCTCTAGTATCAACTGTAGTCGCCTACACTCCCTCCCTTAGCTATAAAGCACAAATGAAGCTGGAGACAGCACCCAGGGAGGGTTTGGCTTGGTTTTGAAGGGGCTCAGAAATAGAGAACTGGGAAGAGTGGAAGATAGGAGAGAAAGCGGGTCTGGCAGTATGCTCATGAGCTGGTCACTTCAGAGGGCACCTGAGCCTTGGTCCCTCTGAGATGCTCTTAGCCTTGTAGCCTGTCTACCAGTGGGGCAGAAAGGGGAAACATTTACACACCAAAGGGCTCCAGTCTCCCATAGACAAGAGTTGGCCCATGGGGCAATAATTCCCTCACAGTTGGAATCTGTGCGTTGTAGCTCCTGGGAGCGTTCCCAATCTCAAACAGAGAAGGAGCAACTCATTGTTCACATGAGACAATGTGCTATCAGACTGCATGTGTGAAGCTGGCTTTTTACCTCACCCAGGTGGGGTGAGGTGAGACATACCTGTTCTGTGTGAATGACGTGTGAAAGAAAGACCCTTCATCTTTTTGGAGCTTCTGCTTTCACATGAGCAAAATGGGACTGTCAATCAATGTCTTCCTGCTGTGGGCAATTGGGGCCCAAAGCCTTGGGAGCCTTTTGGAAAACCATATGGATTCACCTCATAACTCTCTCACTGAAGGGTAAGAAAGTTGGAGTGTTTATTCACCGACTTCTGTCATTTATAGGCTGAGGGTCACTAATGGGGAGCTAATTCCTGTAACTTCCGACTTATCCCTGAGATCAAGAGCTGAGCAGTCTTGTAGCTGCAGAACCCGCTCAGGCAGAGAGATGCAGAAGACCATCAGCAGGTATGTGACCTCTGCAAGGGACTCCAGGGTAGGCCAAGGACCGGGCACCAGCAATGTATCTCTGTCTCTTCCACCACCATCGGGCAGGGCAAGGGGCCAGGTCAATTGGGGTGGTTAGTTCCAAGAATTTACCGTGTCTTCCAAATCCTTTTGAAGACCCCCAGCATTAGTAAGCATCTGGTAAAATGTTCTTTTCATAAAAGTCACCTCTGAAGTATCCCTCAGATACATCAGAATTTTGTTTCTGAATAAATGCATACCACATTCCCAGGCTATCACAAGTCTTGAAATTCTCTTATGAAACTACCGCCTCAAGCCTTTGTAAAAGGAGCAACAAAATAAACATTCAGATTGCTGAAAAAGGGCAGACACACATGCTGTACCAGACATTATCTTAAAGGCACCACAAAAGACCTCTTCCTGCTTTATTAAAAGTGGCAGACAATGCCGGTGCACTGGAGCGCGGGGCCAAGGAGCTTACAAGGGCAGGCTGCCTGCCGTTCAGTGCTAATAGGAAACAAGTTCTGATACTCCAAGAGTTTCTAATTTGTAGTTTCTTTCACTTTCCCAGAGCAGATCCCCAAATTGATTCTGCCCACTTCAGCCTCCAAGTGCGAAAACGCTGACTGACAGAAACACCTAAGGGTAATACGTCTGCCAAGTGATTGGTTAAACAGCTATTCATTTTGAAATATATCTTCAAGAAGCAGAATAATAGAGGGCCACTGTAGTGTGCAGCCCATTAATTATACAGTTGACAAGAAAATTACCCTTCAGATCAACATTAGTGGAGGCTTGTCTGACTGGTGGGGTGGGGGCACGTCAAGAACAACGTTCAACGGGGTTATCTGCACGGCCCGCCATGAGGCCCCCCTGCATCAGGGGGAGTGAGTTGGCATACACAGTGGAAAGAGCATGAGTGTGAACCTTTCTGCAGAAGTTCACGTCAGTGTGATTCGGGGGAATTCACTGGAACTTCTTAAACCTTGTGGTCCTTATCCATAAAATGGGGGTGATGAAAACAGCTACAAGGATAGTTATGAAGAATAAGTGAGAAGTGAATAAAGCACCTGACATGTAATGATGCTTGATCAACACACATCTGTTGTCTTCTACTCTGCAGTTTCCCTGTGCTCTAGGACAGCTTCTGACACACCTGGTTGTATGTACCTGCTCCTTCTGCCGTACCCCCCATGTTGCCTTGAGTCACAGGGCCCAGACTGGTGGTGCATTAGGAGCGTCTGCCTCTCTAGAAAGTGAGGTCTGAACATGCTCTACTGCTCCCAGCCCAAGTCTCAATTTCTGGAGAAAACTGAGCCTCTGGTGCCCTCAGGGTGCAACCCCCTTACCTCCCCTGCCAAGCAAAGCTAGCTTGTTCTCCTCCAAGTTCCTGTTTGCCTCCTGGATCCATGGCAACTTCCCTCTGACACTGATCCAATTGTGAAATCCAGTCCACCCACGGGGGATCTTGATTGAGGTGACTCATTCAAATTGGGTAATTGGAGGAAAGCTTAATAAAAGGAGCCATTAACAAAATTATAAGCTGTTACCAGCTCCAGACCTTCAGGAAAAAGAGAAAGGAGGGCTTAACAGTACCCAACTGATTGTCCAGGATGTGGCATTTCACCGAGGGAGACCCCAAAACCTTGCAGGAAGGGAGGCAAGAAGATAAACTCTGAGCCCTCTCCCCCCCACCCCACCCCCACCTCCTATGGGCTAAGCTCAGCCAGAAGTCAGAGGGAGAGGAAGCCTGTTGCTACAGTCCAAACAGGTCATCCTTCTGGGGCACAGAGAGCAGGGCAGAGAAGGGAGCAGGAGTAAGTGGGAGGCAGCCAGTGCTCAGACCCACATCTCACGCAGGTGCTACATTGAACCTGAGGCTACCGGGACTCCTTGGAAACATGAGACCCTTCTTAGAAGCCACTGCAAGTTCTCTCAGAGGCTACAACTGCTGAGAGGTTTTGAGCTGCCTCTTCTACCGTCAAGAAGGTACAGCAGCTCTTTGCCTTCATCATAAATATGTACCTTTCACTTCCTGAATGAGACTTGTCTGAGGCCACAGTGTGAGACACCTGCAAGAAGCCCCTCACCTTTTTTCCCTGCACAACCTGAAGTGTGGAGGGCAGGGGGCAGGTGTAACAATTGGGGATTATGCTTGACCCACAAGGGAATAAACGCTTCTCTCCCTCTCACCAGCAACAGTTTGGAAATATATTTCATAAGATGCCTTCAAGGTCTGGATTCTGATTCTAAACTACAACATACTGGGGCCCAGAACCATCATTCTTCAGCTAGTTCTTGCACCTCTTGTCCTGGAGTATGGTATTGCTCCCTGCTCTAGACTTTAGACTTCCAAACCTGAAGACCAGCACTCCCTATATGCCCTACCCCATCCAGTCTGTAACGGCCAGAGTAAGGCAGGAAACAGATGACAAACTCACACTAAGAAACTTGATAACTGTGTAAAGCATTATGTACATAAGCACAAGATGCTACTGTCCCTAGGTCTGGAGGTCAAACACCATCTTTCACAGTGATAGTCAACTCTGTAACTCATTCCTGAGTTAGTTTTCTATCCCACTTCACTAGTCCCTCCCTTCTATTCCCTGCCATTATTACTCAGTAAACTAACTGCACTTAAGCCTTTGTCTTAAAACCTGCTCCTTGAGTCAGGGGGTACCCAAACTTAAAGCCAGTGCGATCCCAGACTGCCAGAAAGTCCTGCCATTTCAGAGCCTGTTGGTCCCTTCTGTTCACACCTAAAGCTTTTTATGCTGTTGGGATGCCTGGTCACTCTCTAACACCTATTTTCTTATCAATCCCTGAAAAAACATTCTTTCTGTCTCCTCCCCAGCCTTGGCTCCATCCTCTGACCAACCATGGAGACCACCATGCACATGTTTTCCTCATACCTTGAAGCCATGAAAGGTTCTCTCTAGCTTGGAGGCAGCAGGAGAATTATACGACTCGGGGGGAGTGGCCTGTCAAGGGGTAGAGGCAGTGGAAATGAAGACAGGTGGATGGAACTGAGGAATATCGAGAAGGTTGAAATATAGGATTGAATGATTGTGGAAGGTACAGGAAAGACAAAAGTACCTGGCTTTGCCCTTGGGCAGCTGGGTCAATGTTAGACCACAGTCTATGAGATACTTTCCCAGTGGAAAGGTCATAGTAATTCCAGTCATTCCAGATGCTCTTTCTGCCAAATGTTCATCTCTTTATATATCTTCTACATATATTCAGCCAGGTTCCATCTCAGAGTTTGGTTATAGAATTCTATTTATAGGCTAAAATTTATTCTCTTTTCATTGAACTAACACAAGTTAGAATTTTTAAAATTCAACTTTGCCAAGAAACCTATTGAAAACTAAATTACAATAAAGACTTAGAGGAGTTACTGATTAGCTTGCCTGGCAGTTTGCTGGGCATGGACATCCTATTTCCTCTTCAAGGCATTACAAAGAACCTTACTACTCTCTCCCAATTTTCTGGACATGGGTGATTACCCCACCTTCTGCCTTCTGTTTCTTGAGGAAATGGAACACGTCAGTCTCATTCATATCCCTAACTGAATCATGGATGGTACCCATACCTAGACCTGCTGTGAGATTCAGAGCTTTGGAAGAAGGAAATTCAACTTGGATACATGAGAATATTTATTCCAGAACTGCTTATAGGAAAAGCTCCTAGCAAAGGCACCAAAATCAAAATTCTGAATAATCATTCCAAACATTCGTGAAGCAAGGTAGAATAGCTCATGTGACTGGAAAAGCAAGATCCCAAACCTGGTGAGAAGACTGCAGCTTGGGAGGTGGAGGGAGAGAGGGCAGATGTCTAAGAACAGATTGGACAGTCAGGGAAGGATCGCTTTTGGAACAGACATCAGGTTCTGATGGCAAATGTCTTTTCTATGCAATGTGCTGGAAAAGGCCATGCGTTAGCATTGGTCAATCCTGTGCTAGGAAAAGAAAATCTTCCAAAATTAGCAAAAGAGAGAGGCCCATTTGCTGAGTGTTGGTTATGGGTCAGACACTGTGCAAGGCATTAGACTCACATATTTTGTTTAATACTTACCAACCTTAAGGTATGAAATATTTTTTTCATATATCCAATGAAGAAATTAGGACTTGAAGAAGTCAAATTATCTTATACTTGCAAGCTGACTGAGATTTAGGTATGCTGGTTTCCAAAGCCCTTTTATTTTTATTAGTACATTCTAATTCCTCCAAACATACTTTGCTTCTCTCTTCCTCCTATAATGCTGAAGTGCTATTTATGTTATACTTTGGCTCAACCTGAGTACGAGACACATGGCATTGCAAGAACATAAGCAAGTAGTAGTAAGGAAGTTGGGACTGAATGGGACAGGGCCTGAGCCCAGACCCACCTCTGACCTCTGTGGAGTCCAGGCTAAGAATACAAATAGAGGCCTGTGTTCCATGCAGAGGAATATTTAACAAGTTGCAAGTCAAGCTAACAAACTTCCCAATAAAATATGTTCTATTACATATTTTTTCTTGACAAATAAACCTTCAGAATAACCTGAAAAGCCAAGTCAGAATGTAGAATTCTTGCATTTCTCTAGGTTCTGTGCTGAATGGGGCATTGTGGAATCTCTCACCCTCAACCATTTGCAGATGGCTTTCTCCCCATTCCAGGTTATATCCTGCTTTGCAAGAGGTTTTGCACATTTGCACATGTCCAAACGCTTTCCACAGCACACATCAGCAGCTGCCCTTTGGACAAGCTTCTGCCCTCTGGCTGGACAGCGCATGCTCTGGCAGCACGGAAGGGGAGGCCTGCCAAGGCCCTAAAAGCAGGATCATGACTACTGGGGCCAAGTATGCTTGCCTCTCAAGTATCTAAAACATGATCTAGAGGGGAAAGCATGGATTCCAGGTGGGCACACCCCCTTGACTAGGTGATCTTCTTGCCCCATGGGGAGGGCCTTGCTAGAGGATAGCCCTGATGGGACTCTCTAAAGTGTGTGAGCCAGAACAGAAGCCACCTCCCCAGGTCTAAGGGCAGTGCTAGCTGGATCATACCATATACACAGTACAGGGATTGGTGAGCTCCAGGATGGCTCACACAGAGCCTATGCAAAGGGATTCAAACTAGAAGGCTGGACAGTTTGTCTTACAAGTACAAAGGGTTGTACCTCCCCTCACTGTGAGACCCAGATAAGATGGGGGGAAAAGCGGAAGGGGGTTTCAGCGCCATTGGGGTATGAGGCAGTCTTAGGCCAGGAAAGGCACAGTTCAGAGCTCCAGTCCCCACAGTAAACTGAAAGTTAAATGCAGAAAGAAGAACTCTCACTTGTTTCTGAATAAATCAATAGACCCAGGCAAGGTTCAGGTAGTGTCAGAAGGACGTGTAACCATAGACGGTGAGAATAATCCCAGGCCCCTCTCCTTCAGGCAAGACTGAGGCTGCTGATCATCACAGCCCTGGCTGGGGCTGGCTCAGGACCACACTGAGGCTGGCCTCCAGTGTGGAGGGCGCCAGTGATTCTAATCAGGAGAGACAAGGAAATGTAGGAGCTGATTATTTTCCCATTAGGAATGACAGCATGCACTGTGACAAGGCCAGGATGGGAACTTCCCCTGCTTGACTAGTGGGTCTTCCCCCAGAGTCCATTTAAACCAACTGGGAAAAAAGTGCATTTCCTATAGCCAGATCTGCCAGGGAAACTTCAAGATGCCCCATTAGGTCTGAAATCACTGATTGAGGGTGGGGGACGCTGGGGTTCAGCTAGTTCATTTGGAGGATAGTCTCTGTTGTAAATGTGTAAGGGTCCCTCAGGTTTCCAGTGCTTCTGCTAAGTTCTCTCCCAAAGCACATGTTTATTTTTTCAAGGAAAACATAATTTGAATTACTATTTCATTCCATATGTATTTACATTTGGCCATTTACCTGGGATAAGATAGCCTCACCTAGAATTTTTGTACACATTTTTAAAAATTGGTTAGCATCGCTACTTCAGTTTACCTCAGACCTAGAATTCAATTTTTGTCAGAGAAAGAACATGAGATTCAGGCCTGAGAGAGTTTGATTGTAGCTCTGGCTTTATCATTAAATTATGTTATATGTTTGTGAACATTATTTAACTTCTTTGGCTTCAGCATACTTGTTCGTCAAGAAGTAACATGACAAACATCAAACCTAGCCTCCCATGCAATGACATAGGAGTCAAAGAAGTTTTAAGGTAACGTGATGTTGTGCAAAGAACATTGCTCTAGAATGAGACAGATTAGAGTTTAAATTTTGCCTCTGCCATTCACTTATTATGTAATCTTGGGCAAGCGTCTTAAGAAACTTGACTTTGAGTTTCTTTATCTGTAAAGTGATGGACACAATACTTATTTCAAAGAGTCTTATTAAAGATGTTGGTAAGATAACTGTGGAAGAAATTAATGCAGGTCTTTCTACATAGTAAATACTTAAAATATTAATTTCCTTTTTTTTAGAATAAAATACTATAGGATTCCATTAAACCTTGTTAATTGACCTGGAATATTTCTCTTTGTGATCCTTCTAAAATAAAAATAAAGGGAATAAAATGAATTATACAAAACACTATGGACAATTGTACACCAACAAATTAGATAATCTAGATGAAATGGACAGCTTCCTATAAGCACACTAATTATCTAAACTAACTCAAGGAGAAATAGATTATCTCAAAAGATCTATAAAAAGAGATTAAAGTAAAAAGATTAAATCAGTAATCAAAAACCTCCCCCAAAAGGAAAAGTCATTACCAAATGGCTTCACTTAAATTCTACCAGACAGTTAAGAAAAATTAACACAATCCTTCCCAAAATCTTCTAAAATTAAAGAGGAGGGAACATTTCCAAACTCATTCTATGAAGCCAGCATTACATTAACCCCAAAGCCAAAGAAAAACATCACAATAAAAGAAAATTACAGACCAATATCTCTTATAAACACAATGCAAAACCCTCAAAATACTAGCAAGCTAAACCCAACAGTGTATTAAATTATGAAACATTACCAAAAGAAATTAACAAAGACATAAATAAATTTCTATGACATGTTTGTGGATAGGCAGTACATGGAGGAGAACTACAGTAGTCCCTCTCTATATCACGGTTCACTTATCACGGACTCACTGTATCACAGGATTTTTTAAAATATTATATTTATTTATCACTGATCTTTCGCTATATCGTGGGATTTTGCGGTACTGTATACATATGTTGTTAAAGTTACATAGGTTTAAGAGTGTAGAATATGTTTAAGAACATAAGTAGTGTTTATAAAAGTGTTGAAAAGGTTAATAAGAGAGTGGGAAAGGTTAATAAGAGACTGGGTATGGTTTATAAGTGTGTGGGAAGGGTTTATAAAGCCTTAAAATATATATAAATATAAACACTAAAATAAATGTAAGGTTCCTACTTGGCGGATTTTCACCTATCACGGAATTGGAATTGGGATATGTTAACTATTATTATTTCTGCCACATGTTAACAAGATCTTAGGAGATTAGTCTTGTCATCTTGTCAATTCTTGTTGAACTGTGGAAGTTCTTAGCACCTATTATTTTCCTCTTTCAGGCTATAGCTATAATTCTGAGGTCAAAGCAAAAATATATTTATCATCCTGCTATGTATTATTCAAAAATGTAGAAATAAATACTGGAAGAAATAGCTAGAAGAGAACAAGACTGGGGAGGATAGCACCCTGCAAAGGACTGTTGCTTCTTATAGCCTTTCAGTACCATTTGATTTTTTAAAAACTAGGTGCATGCATTATTTTGATTTAAAAAATCAAATCTTAATCTTTAAAAACACTGAGAATGTAAAAAAAAAAATTCACATTTTGATTAGCATCTATACTGTTTTGATCTTATTTTAAGAGTGTCATGACAATCCTGAAAAATGATAGACCTCACCCACAGTCATCACTAAAATGGGTTTGGAAAATTTGTGTATGGAGAGAAAACGCTTAAGTAATTCTTAACTCTCCTTTTCTCTTTCCTTTCTTTTTCTTTCATAACCAGAAGGAAAACATTCCCTAGTTTTTATTAAACCAAGCACTCTAAAACTAAGTTTTCAGTTGATCAGTACAATATTTCTTGGTAAGCTCTCAGATTTAACTAGATTTAGAATTCTGTTAGAGCAGTTTTAATTTTTTAGGGTGTTTACTGCTTCATGAGTTACCTACCATCTTCCTGGTGGCAATTTCCATACATGATAGTATATTCTGCACATTTGATCATATAGAACTTTGAGAAACTGGGTGAGCTTACCCTGTGTCAGAGAAGACTCAATGGCTTTCATAGGTGTGGAGGACACAGAAGCTAACATACATTTCTTGTTCTCAAGACCTATGCATGTCCTCTGGAAGAGCAAGCCCCCCGAATGTGAGATGGCATTGCTGGAACAGCTAGAGAGAAAAGGTTCAGGAGGCATCCACCATGCTCTTGTGTGGCACCACCTTCCTCTCTGGGCAGCAGACCCTACCATTGAGACTCACTCATAGAAACAGACTCATTCTTCCCTTTCTCTGCAATTTGTTTTGTTTGTTTTTCATTCCTCCTGTCAATTCTCCATTTCCCAGCGCAGTCTATGAATGTTGGAACCCACAAGTGATCCAGTTTGTCTTCTCTCCCAGAAGATTCCTCTGTTTTGTTGCCCAAATTCACACTCCAGTTGTGTCTGTCTCTTGGCTTCTCAGCAGTACATGTAAGGAAGAAGAGGTCTCAACCAGAGGCATGTATGTTCATTGTTGAAGGAGCGGTTCCAGCAATAGAATACATCATTATTTTAGTTATTGTCCCAGATTTATTGATATAATTACCTGTTAAAATTTACCTATATGAAGTAAATTTGATATATGTTGACAATTTACACAGTTGTGTAACCACCACCATGATTAAGATAGAAAATATTTTTATCACCCTAAAAACTTTTGATGGCCCCTTAAAGCCATAGCTTTTGAGACAAAGAATAGATTGATTTGCACTGGGGTGGTCAGGAAAGATTTCACAGGAAGGATTGTGACAGGAGCTGAAATAAGAATAAAATTTTGATGGGCAGAGGAAAGATCCAAACTGAAGAATAACAAATTTGAACAGCAATGATTACGCCAATCTGGAGAGAAAGGAGGGGTCAGGCATGTCAATATCAAGAGGTAAAGCTACAAAGTCAAATACATTGTAGAGAGTTTTTAATGCTGGGCTGAGGAGTTGGAATTTATACCACATGCAATTGGAACCTATTGTCCTGAACCTGAAACAATCAAGTAAAAGAATCTAAGTGATGAATATTTACTAAAAGTATTTGATTGCTTTCAGTTAGCTACTGAATTGGGATCCTCCATCTGAGAGAAGGGTAAGTTTGATCTGGCCTGAATGGGCAGGAAAGCTTGACAAACACTGAAGCAGTGTCTGTTACTTATCCTGAAGGTCCCAAGGAATTTATGTTCCCAAAATCCACTTGGATCTTTCCATTCATTATTACTCCAAATCTTAGGCCTCCTACCCACACGAGATGTTAAACAGTTAAAGGTCCTGCTTCCTTCTCTCCCATCTGTACAAGGGGAAACTGTCCATAATGACCACTGTCTCCCAGCCAAATAACACCAAGCTATAATCTCCTGGCCATGATGAGCATCTGTGACTTACTCAGAACTCACAGTTCAGGAAACTAGCTAATCCTCTCTGCATCCATCTATAGTGTAGTCTCTTCAGATGAGGGGAAAGATAAAAAACTTTTTCTTAAATCAGGGCCCAAATCTACTTTTGGAGCAAAAAGACACCAGAAGACTTCTAAGACAGGTAGGCATTGGGCTAAACACACCTGATACACATTCTCCCAACTTCAGATTAAACATCTTTAGTATGACAAGATTCTTTTGTCCCCTGAGGCTTTTTATGGCTTTCAGAGGCCATTGGCAAAAGAGAATTAAAAGGGCATTTTGTTAACACAATAACCTCTACATGTTCATCTCTCAATGTTGGCCAGTGTTAGCATAAAATATGTTGGTGGTTTGCTTAAATACTAATGAAAGACTCAAGCCTTCCCCTGGGAAGGCCAAAGGATGAACTGTGCTCCTCCAGGGAGGGCCAGGATTCATCGTTATCATCTTGGACCTCATGGCATGTGGCCAGCTATTCCAGAGGATGGGAAATAGGTCAATGAGTAAGAAAGACCAAAGGAGATCAGGAGGAGAAGAGAAAAGGGAGGGAGGCAAGAGATGAAAGGCACTCTAGGCATCCAATGTCACAGTTGATTTTATGTGTCAACTTGATGGGGTCCTGGAGTGCCCAGACATTTGGTCAGATATTATTCTGAGTGTGTCTGTGATGATGTTTCTGGATGAGATTAATAGTTGAATAAATATACTGAATAAATCAGATTGCCCTCCATAAGAACCTGAACAGAACAAAAAGGTTAAGTAAGGTGGGAGTCCTCATGCATGGCTATGGGAGCTGGGGCATTGGTCTTTTCCTGCCTTTGGACTTGAACTGAAAGATCAACTCTTTTTGGGTCTTGAGTCTGATGGCTTTGAGCCTGGAGCTTACACTATTGATTCTCCTGGGTCTCAGGCCTTCAGACTTGGACTGACACTACACTTCAGCTCTCTTAGTCTCTAGCAATTTGACTGCACATCTTGAGATTTCTCAGTCTACATAATCACATGAATCAACTCCTGGTAATAAATTATTCTATCTATAGATGATAGATGATGAGATATAGATAGCTAGATAGATAGTCCTGTTGGTTATGTTTCCCCACAGAACCTTGACTAGTATACCCAATTATTTCAATTCAACAACTATTTATTACTATTTATTGCCAAGCACTATTCCCAGGACTGGGGACTCACTGGGGAACAAAGCAGACAAAATTACTTTGCTCATGGAGCCTGCAGTCTGCCCACCCAAACTGGTGTCTTGAAAAAAAACTCAATGTGAAAAGTAACAAAATGTATTTCATCATAATCTGGACTTTCTGTGTTTTCCTCACCAGCTGATAGGCTGTTTTATTTCTCACAAAGAGCTATACATATATGCCCTTTCATACACATGTGGGACATATTGAGCTGGTTCAAACCAATGAAGATCTACCAAAGACCAAGTCCAGTGATGACAATAAAAGAAGACCATATTCCAAAACTTAGAGTTTCCACTACAACTGCTTTTTTTTAATGTGTTTAATTTATAGAGAACTTTGTTCTTTTCTCAAAACTATCCTAAATCTACCTGTTAGGCTATCTCTTACCCTCCAAGTCAACCCATGTGTCTTGTCCTGCCCAAATCTGGAAGTAGAGACCATTCCCACTGCTACCCTTTCCTCTCACCAAACATCACAAACAAATAAGTCAGCCTCTGGCCTTCAGAATTCTCCAGGCCCAGCTCACCATCCATTTACTGACAGTTTCATTGGAAAAATGATTCTGGATTCCCATGATTTTCTCCCTTTTGGGACGTTGTAAAGACTTAAAGGATATCAAGAAGTTAGGAGAACTAGGGAGTTCAATTGAAGAAGTCCCTTACATATAAAAAGTACCAGCTCTACTCAGCAATTCTAGGTTAATAACACATGTTAACATGCTTTGTGAAATAGAAGTGTTAAAGAAATGTGTAAGGAACTGAGAGATAACTTGGATGACCTTTGCTTTAGTCTCTCGTTCTTGAAAAATCTTTGATGTTGTTCTTTCTGCCATTAAAACCTAACTTTGGGAAAGGAATTAAACCCAAGCTATTCCAGCATCTCAGCAGCTCTGTCCAAGTGACCCTGGACTTATTTCATAAGAACAACCACTGGCATTTGCTCAGTGCTTTGTTGCTGCCAAAACACTTTCCAAAACTCACCTCATTTAATTCTCACAACAGATTTATAGGGTAGGTATTAACACCTCCATACAGGTAAGATTCAGAATCCTATTGCTGCGGAATCAAGTAAGTCAAAGTACCCGCAGTAGAGTCAGGGCGATGAAGTAATGGCTCCCAAGATAACCCGTTGCCCAGTGCTCTTCCCATTACACATACTGCCTTACTCTCCAGGCTGTAGGTATGGAAACCCACCCCACCTCATTCCAGTGCACTGACTGACAGACATCGTGGTATAACTTCAGGACATCTGTAGTTGAGGTCAGCGTACTTGGCCCCAAATCTAGGTTAGTACCTGTCTTTGACCTTGGGCAAGTCACTTCACCTTTTCCAAGGCCTTGTACTTTGAACAATGGCTTTAGCCAGCATCCTCATGGAGGTGCCTTTCAGAATCTAGGACTGGAATCTCATAGAAATATACAGCTGGGAGGCAGTATGTTTTGAGCATTTGAGTAGCAGTAGCCCTGGCTTGAATTTCTGGCCCTGCCACTTTCTATGGTTATGGCTGTGAGCAACTCAGAGATGTTCTTATCTGTAAAATGTATAGTGTATATGCAAAGCTATATGTAAAGTGTCTGGCTCAGATGAAATGCTGAACAGTGATACTCCTTCTCCACCTCCAACTCTTTAGAGTTAATTTTCTGTTCCACACTCTCATGACTTAACTCAAAGGAACTGCTCTCTAATGGTGGAAGCTGTCTGAGGCACAGTAAGAGGCAAGAGGGGGGATGCTGTGGGACAGATTGCTTCTGATCATGTTCACCATGTTTAAAGGGGAGCCCAGGTGAATCGTGGTAAGTCCTGTACCACCCCCTTAGGAACAGAAATCATAACCTTTCCTCCTTACCTCTCCCAGTGCCCAGACAGCAGGCAGGCAATCCAAAGAGAATTGGCTTAACCGCAGCCCCACCTCTCCCAGGGTGAGGTGGGGGTCAGCCCAGGGTCGTCACTACGCTCAGGTTTTGTGTAACCAGCTGCATACCTGATGATATGACAGGTCCGTTTCCTCAGAACTGAGAGAAGTATCCAAATGCAGGGCGATGGCAATGGGAGGTGTCACAGGACAGCAGGGAGCCAGCCAGTGCCCTCTGGGGGCTCAAGCATGCAGCTTGCTAGAGTGGAGATAGAAGGAAGGGTAGCCAGGCAGGCCACAGGTGTGCTGATCCCTACAGGCCCCACATCAGAGCTATTCATTCTGCTCCTCTGGATCAAAGATGGAATTCTGCACTCTGCCTCCAGAGCTAGGAAGGTGGCAGAGAATGCCTCACAGTTCAAGCACTTTACAATTTCTTTTTCTTTTAAAAATTTTAAGTGACTTCAACAGGTAGGAAAGTGCAGAAAATGATTTAACAGCACTGAGCTCACCACAGAATTTAAACAGGTTTCACACTTTGCTGTGCTTGGTTCGGCTTTCTCCTAAAGAAATAAGCTGTGGCATTCTGACACCCCTGAATCCCCCTCCCCACTCAGAAATAGTAAATGTCTTAGCTTCCATATAAAGCATAACTTCTATACATGTCCTTTCACTGAACTGTCTAAAATTGGAAACAACCCGGATACCCATCCACAGTAGAATGGATGAATTCCTTTTACTATATTCGTACAAGGGAATATTATGAAGCAATTAAAATAAACAAACTACAGTTACACACATAACCATGAAAGAATATTCCCAAACTAATGTTAAGCAAGAAAAGCAATGCTAAGAAGAATATATATAATTTCATTTCATTTAAATAAAGTTCAGAAACAAAACTCATTTTTTTTGGTTTAGGGTCCTATACAGAGCAAGTCAGGCTAATGCTTACCTGTGCGAAGGTGAACGGAGCTAGATTGCATTAGAAAAGAACTCAGGGGCTTTTGAGGTGCTGGCTGTTTGGTTTCACTTTATAACAATTGAACTATATGTTGATGTACTTTTTATGCATATTGTTCAATGTACATTTCACAATAAAAGTGTCTAAGATATACTACTCTTGTTGTGGTCTACTTTTATTTAAAATTATGATTTTAGGTTTTATCTGGTATAATATACATCAACCTAATTCATCTGTTTTAATTGCTGTCTAGTATTATATGCATAAACGACAGTGTACTTTTCTGTTCCCTAGCCGAGCAAGAGTAATGGCATTTCCATGTTCTATAATTAAACAGTACCATGCAGAAAACTTCATACATTCCTCTTTATGCACGACTGTGAGGACTTCCATTAATCAAATGGACTTGAAATTTCTGCATCCCAAGGAATGTACATCCTCAGCTCTATTTGATCCTGTCAAGTTGCTCCTGCAGGTGACTGTCTCATTTTAGACTCTTGGAAGACATCCTGGTCCCTACATTTTCCCCAATATTTGGCATTTCCAGACTTCTCAGTTTTTGTACTGCTCCCCTTCTTATACTAATTTGTACAGTATCTCCCAGTTTTTAGTAATGTTAAACATCTTTGCACGTGTATGGTGGCATTCCTGACATCCTCTTTCCTGAATGATCGGTTCTTGTCTCTTGCCCACTTTCTATAGAGCTGTTTGTCTTTTCTATTTCCTAGGCAGGAGTTCTGTATACATTCTGAATGCTAATCTCTTGATAGTTTCATAAACGGCAAAGGTCTTCTCTTGGTCTGTGTCATGTCTTTTCGCTCTGTCACAAATAACATGGCAAGAGGGAGAGATGGAATAAGACATTGAGTTTGAGAGTCAAACTACTGTGTCTTTTACTTAGTTCAGCCACTTATAAACTTACTACATGACATTAGGAAAATCATTTTATTTCTATGTGCCTCAGTTTCCGCATCTTTAAAATGGAGCTAAAAATATATACTCTTTATTTCATTGTTATATGATTAAATGAGACAGTGTGCGCAAAACACTTGAAACACTGTAAGAGACTGTTCAAAAACTACTACTTGTTTTTATGGTGTCTGTTTTCACAGACATTTAAAACTTTGATGAAGCTAATTTTATTATTGCCTCCTTGTATGATGTTTTCCTTTGCCATCTGACCTAAGTTATCCTTTCCTATGCAACATCATGAAGAGATTCTACTAGGTGTTCTAAGTGTAGGTTTAGCTGTTTATATGTAGGGCTTTAATCTAGATAGGCCTTTTTGAGGTATTTATTGGGGTTCTTTATGTGTAATAGAGAAACAATATGATCTTTTCTTTAGGGAACGGTCATTTGTCTCAGTATAATTTATTGAATAGCTGGGTCTTTCAAAGGAACAATAGAGACGTATTTGACTTTGGCTCAATGAGAGAGGCATACATGGTTTACATTCATTTTCTCTAGCCATCCTAGCTTTCAGGAATATCCCCACTGAACACAGTCAGCTCCCCTGTATCCTGACACAGTATCAGAATGGAATGGACAATGGAGCAGGAACAAGGTGTGAAAGATATATGTGCAAGGTTTTTCTTATATCAGGCAAGCAAGGGTATAAGTAGAGTGCTCAGCTCTCATCAATGTCCAGTCAAAAATGTACATTCTCTTGTGTTAGGAATTCACTCAGGGATGCAGTGCATACAATTACCCACATGCATGTTTTCCGATGGGAGTCACGCCAAATAGAATGCATTAGAATTCATGTGTTTGCAGGACACAGACCTGTAGGGAGACTGCAAACAGCAAGTACAGCTGTGGGGGGAGGTCATGTGTTCCCTGCAGCCTAATTATAAATAATTAAAAACAAGTTTCCATCTCTTTCTAGCTGCTTTTCAGAAATGTAATAAAAGCATTGTCGTATGAAGAGGTGGTACAAAAATATGCAGCCAAAAAATATAGAAAAGATTTATAAGGGTTTGTCAAGCAATTAATTACTAATCATATTTTGATATTTTTCTGACTTTGTGAAGTTTGTAGTGTTTTTTTAACACTTCAAAATGTGTTTTTTGTTAGATTTCTTGTCTCCTTATAAAATTTCACTTTCTCATCTGATTTTGCATTCTATTCTTTAAAGAGGTCCCCATTTGTTTCAACTTCAAGTCTCTCAAAACCTGAATCTGTCCTTGCTAGTATGTTAATGTTCTCAAGAAATTATCTCATTGGAGAGAGTTCTCTTTCTCAGTGGTTTTACAGATGATAAAACAAAAAACTGAAAGGTGGATCTATTTGCCCCAGGTCACAAAGCAAGTTAGTGGTGTGGTCAGGACTAGAACCCACCACCCCTGAGATGGAGCTCTCTCCTTTCCCTCATGAAGTCCTCTATGGGCCACGTTTTTTCCATCACTCTCCTAGCCAATGACCAGTGAGTGACACATAGCTTTCTGACCAGGCGCCTATATTTATAGGGTTATTGTGTGTGTGCTTCACTAATATAACCCCATAGCTTGTCACCTAGAGCTACCCTTTCCTCCTCTCTTCCCTCTCCTGGGCAAAGAGTTAAGGAGAAAGCAGTTCAATGGTTTTCCCAGTCTGTTTCTCTGCCCCCTTTCAGGCAGCATCTCATTCCCTTTACTCTCTGACCAAATGACCTTTCTGATTTAATCACCCACAAAATGCCATGTTCTCTCTTTCCAATGCAAATGTCACCTTGTTAATTTCCTGCTTTAAACACTCCAAAAACCCTTATATGTCTACAGAATAAAACCAGAACTCCTTGATATGACATGGGCCAGCTCACATCTCCAACCTCGCTTTTAACCATTTTTTATCCATTCATTCATTTATTCACTCATTCGTTCACTCATTCACTCATTCACCTGCCTTCTCTTGACTTCTCATCAGTTCCCCAGAAACATATCTGCTATACTCCACATTTGCAGATGGAGAAAATGAGTCTCAGAGAAATCAGATGACTCGCTCAAGTGTAGTGAACATCCTTGATATCCTACACAGCACTGGTATTTCCCTTTCCTTCTTTCCAATAAAATTTTGATCTTGTGAAAGTATCTAGTCTTCATTCACCCAGCCCCTGATTCCCAGCTCTGGGCCTGCTCAGGCAGCAGTTAGTCTACACAAGGGTGGGCAAACTTTTTATGTAAAGGACAAGACAGTAAATATTTTAGGTTTGTGGGCCATATGGTCTCTGTTGCAACTACTCAACTTTGCCATAGTGTCAAGATAGCAGCCACAAACAATACATAAACCAGTGGGTGTGGCTGTGATCCCATAACACTTTATTTATGGACACTGATATTTGCATTTCATATAATTTCACATCTCATGAAATATTATTCTCCTTTTGATTTTTTCAACCATTGGAAATGTAAACACTGTTCTTAGCTTGTACAAAAACAGATGGTGGGCTGGCTAGAGTCCTACAGGCTGTGCTTTGCCAACCCCTAATCTAAGCCATTCGGTGCATGTGTCCTCCTGGCAAGGTCGGGAAGCTACAGCATCTAAGGGACCCAGTCACACCCAAAGACTCTTAGGTGATGTTTAACCTCATAGAACTAAGCATCCATGGAATTTCAGAGGTGGGATTGTGGAAGGATAAAAGGATGTTTCCATTGTTGCCATTAAGCTTTCCACTGATTAATACAAACTTGAAGCCTTCTCATGAAGAGTCTTGCCTGATTCTGTCCATGACCAGGGTTCTTCATTTCCCTCCCAAGACTGAAGTTGGCACAGGATGGGGTTGGCACTCAGGTTTTGCACCACAACTTTGGAGGGTTCATTTTGAGAAGATCAGGTGGGGCCCGACTGGAGTCCAGGACTGACTAGCTGCTCTCTTTGAGAACAGGGAGTGATCTGACGCACTCCCTCCCCCTGCCCCACTAGGACTGTTACTCAGCCCACAAGACAGGGCCTGGGATTCATGCCGGACGCACTCCAAATATTAACAGGAGGAGATGACTATGTTCCTGATATGCTATATGATTTTCGATATTGATTTTGATTCAACGAGACCAATTAAAATTATCTATTCCAATCAATTGCCAAACTTACCTGCTCAATAATGTGTCTAAATTCATTAATCATTTTGTTTTAACAATATTTCACTTTAAAGTTTAATTTTATCTACACATTAGCTCCACTCTACTTATGGAAATAACAGGTTTATGGCTATATTAGCAATAACTCATTATCATTCTTTGCAAAGCCAGTAGGAGATTTGCTGCTTTGGAGAACGTCCAGTACTTTTAATTGGAGAGTTTATGTAAAGGCTACATTGACTTGAAATCATCTTCACTCACAAATCAAGGGACAAGCGTGGCTCTATTCAGTGAAGAGCCCACCTCTGGTCATGTCCCTTCACCCTTCCCAGAGCTGAGCTTGAACTTAAAAAACCCTGGTAGCAAAAGGAAATATTTCCTGGGACACTCCCTTTGGTCCATCACTGACATTTCCTGTTGGCAAAGTTAATATATTTAGTGGCATCAGAAGCATGTCTGGGAATGTATTAAACATTGAACATCTCCAGGAGAGGCCCTCTGCGCTTAACATGGCAAGTTCTCTTTCAAGACCACTTATAATTAATCGGAGCACCTTGCCAAAGACAGTTTTCTAGTGCTTTTCCAAAGGAGTTAATTGATTGAAAATCTAGTCTTTCATTCCCCACACACAATGAAATTATCAAGAAGAAATTGGGGGAAGACATCACTTGGGTCATGCATGCTATAGGATCCAAAGGACAGCCAAAATATTATACCAGGATTTGAGGAAGCAGAGTAGCTGGTGCGTCTCAGCCTCAAGGCTGAGAATGTGCCGGCACTTTTTTACGTACTTTGCCTGCTGTATCTCATGTAAATCACATCATGAGACTAAGCTAGGGGATTATCATTCTCAGTTTATAGAAGAGAAAATTAAAACTCAAGGAAATAATAAGTATGATGGATTACACACAACTTCAGTAAGCATGTGACATACTGACATGCAGCATTTAATTTAATCCTCACAAAGGGACTGTGAGATAGGCATTCATATCCCCATTTTACAGATAAGAAAACTGAAGCTCAGAGACAGTAAGGACCTTGCTTGAGTCCTTAAAACTCTTAATGTGGCAGAGCCGGATTCTACCTCATATTTGCCTGACTTCCCAAGCCTTGCCATGGGTCCTCAGCAGGGAAACAATTCTGGAACTGCTGCCTCCACCCCAGGGCCAAGCCTGGTGTCAATAACTGTGGGTAAATGAAAGAATGAAGGATCAGTGGGACAAATGACAGGAGGGGAGAGCAAAGTGGAACGTCAGCAGCCCGTTAAAAGAGCTGGCAAGGCACCTTTGCGGATTGAAAGCACTCTGCTGGCAGATTTTCTTTTCTCTTTACAATTTACTCAGGCATAATTGACAAATCAAATTGTAAAATATTTAACGTGCACAATGTGATGATTTGATATACATACACACTGGTAAGGGATTCTTCCCATCAAGTTAATTAACATATCAATCACCTCACATATTTACCTTTTTTTTTTTTTTTCCTTTAACTGGAACATTTAAGTTCTACTCTCTTAGCCCAGGTCAGAGTCTGCAAAAAGCCAACAGTTAGGAAGGCTTACGGAGCTGATCAGCTGCAAGGCATCCACCACTAAGAATGGCAATTTCTTCTTCTTCTTTCTCTCTTGTCACCTGGCCTCATGCAGTCCCCTGATATAAATCTGCAGGTGACACTCAGCCCCCAAGCTGACATTTATCACACACACTGTTGTGATAGGTACTATGCAAAGTTCTTTGCACACCACATCTTACTTCTCAAAAGCAATCGCGTGGGCGTTGTTGAGAAGATATTTTCATCGCATTATACAGATGAGAAAACTGAGGCTCAGGAAGATGAAGTCCACTCAATAAAAACAGTGAGCGGGCCAGATTAGCCAATTAGTCTGTGAGTACAAGAGAAGCCAAGACCAGGGGACAGAGCTAGAGTTCATTTTTGAGCAGCTCTAGGCTGAAGTGAAAAAATTAACAGTGGAGTTCTTACATGCCAGAGAAATGCTGTGAAGGAGATTTCCCAGGATCTATCAGAGGGTTGCTACTGCTTTTGAAGTAGAAACATTGCATTACCCACTTAACCTCTCACAGCTTGGCTGCAAGGGCCCTGCTTGCTCAGGTGCCCTCAGTATCAGCTCCCTAGGGATGTACACCCTTCAGTCTCAGGCTTGTTTAGGTGGGACTCGATTGCAAGAGAGGGGAATCCAAAGTGAACTGCCTTAGGCAAAGGAAGGAATTGATTGGCTCATGTGATTCAAGGAACAGGTGGGTTAGGCAGGATGGAAGTGAGCCTCAGAATTCTCTAGACCCAGAGAATGGCTTGTCCTTGTTCTTCTCTGCCCTTTTGATTTCATAATCCCTGCTGCCTGGCTTTCTACACATGGTTGGAACATGGATGCCAACAGCTCCTCAAATCTTAAAGCTTGTGTTACTACTGAGATGCTATTGAAGTAAAAGTGTTTCAGAGAAGGAATGCTAACCTTGTTTGGGTGAGGTGCTCACCCCACATGAATTAACTATGGTATGGGGGAGGAGGAGGGGCGATATCATGAAAGAAGATGGCGGATCCTTTGGGGGTGGCAGAGAGGAGTTATGTCCCAGAGGAATTTCTTAACAGACAACTCATAGAGCTCCAGCTCAGGGCCCATCCCTTGCTTCCTTTGCATTGTGGTCATTCTCCAGTTCAGATAGGGGCCAAGTTCCTGCCACCTCAATGACTGTGTATGCCAGAGGGACGCCGTCTTGAGTGAGTGTGTGCCCCGAGTGCAAACAGCCGCCACTGCCATGGATACAGAGAGGAGAATAAACCCCGCTGTCCACCAAAGACATTTTCTAATGAACACATTCTTGGTTGTAATTTAAACTAATATTGCACAGAGAAGAGAAAAGCGCCTTGGGTATAGGCGTGGCTGAGGTGTCGGTGAGATCCTAGCTCATGATTTAGAGCATGGCTTTCATTCTAGTTCAAATGAGTAGAGTCTGGCTTGTTACGAAGTGCTTGAGTTTTTCAGTCTTACACTAGGCAGTGGCCATGCAAATATACAGATCCCTTTACACACATGCACACACACATGTCACACACAGTTTCCTGTGGGAAGAGCTCTGGATTAAGACAGTTGGGATCTCACTCCAGTCTCATCTCTGCATGAGTGAGTTTGGATACGTCTTTTTTCCTGCTACTTCTGATGTTAGCCTCAAGCAGGGACATTTGGAAATAAGTGAGGGGACTTTGGGTGGCTCCTATAAATTTAGGAAAGGAATAAGAAACCCTAAGGATATTTACTGGGACAGGGCCAAGGATGCTAACTGTCCAGCAATAGGTAATGAAAGATTGTCCTGCCTCAAATGCTAATAGTGCCCAGGTTTGGAAACACTTGGCCAATGGCCCCTAAGGTCTCTCTATCTCAGACAAAACAGATTCAATGCTTCTGTGTTTCTCTTAAAAGATGAGCAGAGAAGATTTTCCAGGAGAGGACATGGTATCCAACCAGGCCACAGTTTCACAGTACAAGTCCTTTGGGTTGTTGTAGGTCTCCTGTCAGCTGTGCCCTTCAGAGCTGTCTCCTCAGACGTTCCCTGGTCTGCTTCTGCTGGGGAGCTTCCAGGGCCCAGCAGCCCCTGCCTCAACCAGTTCCCTTTCAGCCCCTCTTCTTTCCCTGATAAGGACTGCAGACTCCTGGGAACATGTGTTTTCTTTGAAATCCCTTAATTATGTGAATTTTGTAAATTTAGTTTAGAATATGTATTGCCAATGAAAAAGTGAAAATAACAAGAAGTTCTGGAATTGTACTCAAAGGATGAGGGGAGGTCCCCTCTCCATTAGACTTTTCACTACGTTACCTTAAAGGTAGTTTCTCCCCTTCGTTATCTGTCAGGTGTCTAAGCTAAGACTTTAGGGCAAGAAGATTTGATTGCTGTGCTAACTCCAGCGCAGACATTTTCTAGTTGATGCTAGGACCCTAGTGGTTAAAAGGACCCTGAAGCCCTATCCAGGCTGGACAGGATAACCTTTTCTGCTGGATTAATGTGACACTTCATGAAACAACTGAGCATGTTTACTGTTCTTGCCCTAGGGAGTCAGTGCTTTCCAAGCTCAAACGTGGTGTCCAGGTGACATCTGGTTTAGAGATGCTCTTAAAGCAGGAAGAAAGTCCCAAAGTAACCCAGCAGGAGATGGTGACAGGGCACCCCTCTTCTGGAGAGGAAAAGCAGAGGCTCAGGGTCAGGGTAAAGGCTGCTTTCTTGTGGGGAGCACAGAAGCAGTCTCCCCACCTCTCCCACATGTGGCCCAACTCACCAGATGCTGGCATCCTCGGCATGGCCATGCCTTCCAGGCAAGCAAGTTGTCTAGGATTGGTTGGTGGGCTGTCCAAGTCAAGGCTATTAGAGACAAGACACCACTTTGTTAAGGTATAAAAGGCAGCCTGAGAACCCCCACAAGAGCTCCTAGAGTCAAGGCTGAAGGCTCTGCAGCCAGGAACACAGGAACACGGGTGGTGTGATATTTCAGACCCGCTCCTGCCACTGGGAGGGCTGTGAGGACACACCTGCTGGCCACTCACCCACTGTGGGCTGGGGACCCCATCCTGGGCTCTGATCTGCCACATCTGCATTCTGGACACCTTTCCCTCCCTCACCAGTTGTCAATCCTGCAAAGAGTTTCCTTCCTGCTGAATTGTCCTCAGGTGGTCACATCTGGTCTACATTGCTGTGCAAGGAGGCCTGGAACAAAGAGATCCTGGCTTCTGTTTGGGGAGGCAAGACTCAGAAGCTTGGAAGTGCCCCAACATAAGATGACTTTTTAAAATATGCCCGGACAGCCCAGGATACACATCCACTCCAGGGATTCATGCAGGCGGCGTAGAGCACTCAGCTCAATTACAACACAGGGTGCAGTCACGTGCGTGGTTCCCTGGCCCCTTGATTCAATGATGGCTGTCCAACCCCATGCCTGCTTTCAGCTGACTAGTTTCCTGTGCACCTCTCCCTTCCCTCTGGCCCCAGCGATTCCATACCCGTCCACTTCCTTTCAAAGGCTGCCACTGCCCCTCCACTGAGGTGAGCTACAGAGGGGAACATGGTGTCTATGCATCTCTTATCTGCCAAGGATGCACATAGGACATTTTTTTTGGTTTACAGGGAGAGGTGAAATTCACATGACAGAAAACTAACTGTTTGCTAGTGCAGAATTAATTGACATGTAATATATTCACAATGTCCTGCAAGCATCTCCACTATGTACTTGCAGGACATCTTTATCACCCTCAAAGGAGCCTCTGTGTCTGTTAGGCAGCCACTCTGCACTTTCCTCTTCTTCCAGCCCCTGGCAGACCGTAATCAACTTTCTGTTTCTATGGATTTCCCTGTTCTGGACATTTCATATAAATGAAATCATACAATAGTTGACTTTTGGTGTCTGGCTTCTTCACTGAGCATAATGTTTTCAGGGTTCCTCTAATTGCATTAGTTTGCTGGGGCTGCCATAACAAAGCACTACAAACCAGGGGCTTGAACAACAGAAAAGCATCATCTCGCAGTTCCAGAGGCTGGAAGCCTGAGATCAAGATGCCAGTAGGGTTCGTTTCTTGTGCGGGCTGTTCCAGGCCCCTCTCTGTGGCTTGCAGATGGTCATTTTCTTCCTGTGTCTTCACATCCTCCTCCTTCTGTCCATGTCTCTATCTCTGCATCCCCTTTTTATGAGGACACCAACCATATTTTACCTTGATCACCTCTTTAAAGGCCCCATCTCCAAACAGAGCCACGTTCTGAAGAACTGGGGATCAGGACTCCAACCTGTGAAGGGGGATGGGATACATTTTGACCCACAATACATATTTTTTTTCCATAAAGATTAGAGGAAACAATGAAGGGCTCTCCAAATGTTGCTGGCACAGAGAAGTCGGATAGATTTTCATCCTCTAATTGCCTGAACTTAGGTGTGGTGGTTATCAGAAGCCAAGGCCTTCTCTATCCTCCCACCTTCTTGAGGTCAGTCACATGTCCCTTCTTGTAGTTTTATTTCAGGTCACAGGTGGCCTCCTTCCCCACAAAAGGCTCATTCCAGGAATTTCTTGGTCAGACTCTGCTGGCTATTCTGTGCCACCCCCTGCGCACAAAGAAAACACCTTCACGGTCAAGGGCTTCCACCCACCCACTAGGCCAGGATGCCCAATGCAGCCCCTGTTAGCCCTGGGACACTTGCCTATGACCCCAGCCTTGACCTTTTCTCCCCCTCAGCTTTTCTCTCTGCTAGTCCTCAGGTACCAAGTTGAATTAAATCAACTAGTTCTTGCTGCCGGGTGGGAGATCCAAAAGAACTTGAGGTCTTTTCCCAGGTAAAATGTTCCTAAGGATAATGACAGGGACCCTGAGGCCTGGAGGGAGGTGGAGCACCAAGCCCCAGCAGCTGGGGTCCCCCTGTGCTGCGATAATGTGACTCACGGATGTCTTTCCGTTTCCTTCCCTTCTGCAGGCACTTGGAGTCAGACTTATTGAATGATAAAGGGCCAGGGCCAGGGCCTAGTGAAAGCCTAGTAAGGCGTGACTTGACGTGTGATGAGTGGCCAGTCATGTTCAATGCCCTGGCCTCAGTTTACCCATTTGCCAAATGGGCAAATTCCACCACCTTGATTATCTCCCAAGGCGCTTAGGATAATGGATAAGAAATCACTCAAAAGGCAATGAAGAAATGAAAGGTTTTTTTTCTTTTCTTATTGTTTATTCGTTTAGCTCTGCAATAAATATCCAATAGAGCATCACACTGGGGTGGAGCCCCAGGGAATGTTCTCTGAGCTTGCCTAGCCCTTTCTAACCTCATCTGAACAATTTTTCTTGCTCCCATGAAAGAAAATCCAATGCTTCGTTTACTGAATTAACCTCAGATGTTAGAAATGATTTCTTCATAGCTATAGGGAGGCTGTCCGGGTTATGTCAAAGTACTGTTCAGCAGGGGAGGCCAAAAGCCAATGTACTGGAAAAGTAATCTGGATTTATCTGAAAAAAAAAAAAAAAAAAAAAAAAAGATTTATCCTTCAGAGAGCAGGGAGCAGATCAAGGGATTGGTGAGTATTCACAGATCAATTCTCTTTTGACCTTTGAACTGTGAGTCTGTGTTACATTGTTCTGAGTTCAGAGGGGCGAGGCCTCTTTGGAGCAAAACAATAATCGTCTCACATACAGTGAGACGATGAAGTGGAAGAAATATGTTAAGCAGCACTGGAATGGGCAATTGCCTGTGTTTGCAAGACGTGCAAGCCCTGTTTCCACACGGTTCCATATGCTACATTAACTTTAGCCTCCAAGTAAGATTTTTACTCAGACATGAAATAATTGTTCCTCCAACACCATGTGACAAGGGGGACATGTCTGGTATTAATATTGACACATTCTAATCCATCCTAACGTGCTAAGTGAGTGATTTCCCTCAATGCTGTGGCAAATCTTAAAGGTGCAATTCCTCCCCAGTCTGAAGCCAGATTTAATCTATGTTACAAATTAGCGCTGTGGTGCTAGAGAAATAATTTATGTTTCCCTGCATGCAGGGACCCCGTGCACTTCCAATTATATTTATTACACTGATTAAGTGAAAAAGGGAGGGTGCTTGGGGGAAGAAGATTGGAGGGGAAGAGAGCCACTCTGGCAACTCCAACTGTTCCTTGTAACTTCCTCCTGCAACCTTTCCATCTGCTTAGACTAGAAAAGACCCAACTTGCTCTTTTCAAAATGTGCTGTGTCAACTGACAGCACTTTGCTAATTTCATCTTCAATCCCTCAAGATCTGGGGATGCAGTTTGTCCAAGCCAGGACATTTGAACTCATTTACTAAAAGCTGATCGTTTCAAGATGTCCTACAGAGTGCGAGGGTGTTCCCCAGCCGTCCCGGGGTTAAGCCCCCTGACGACCACGTGACCTAGGCAGGGTTCCAAACCTGAGCTGCCGTTGGAATCCAACACTTCCTGGGTCCCACTCTCAGGTGCTCTAATTCAGCCGGTTTGGGGTGGGACCTGAGGATCTGCATATGTGACAAGTTCCCAGGTGGTGCTGCTGCTGCTGTGTGGGGATCACACGGTGAGAGCAGCCGACAGAGACCACTGGCTCAATTTTCTGTAAGAGAAGCACAGGATGGCACAGAGGGCGAGGCTCTGTCCTAAGCCTCATAACCCGGCACCTGCTCCCTCCCCATCATGCTGTTTCTCACTCGTAGAATCTGGCTCTTCATCTGTGTTGGGCCTCATGGTATTCCTTGGCAGTGCTCTAGTTCCTGTTTTCAGTCCAAATCCCACTGTTCTACATGGAGGAGGCAGAAATCAAATGGGGGCCACAGTACCTACCATTCCAAGCAGGCAAGAGCCCTGCCCATATGTGACCTTTTGTCTGCCCTAATTACAATCAGAAAGCCTTATTGCATTTTCCTCTGCTTTGTTGGGAGTTCCCAATGTGTGAGGCTTTAGCTTTCATGGCACTTCCCCTGTAAATCCATCCTGGGCCATGTGCCCTCATTTCCCTCTTCCAGATGTGCTATTTTTACACCTAAGCTCAACAAGACATTTTTCTTATGAATTTTTCCCTTCTTCCCTCTTCAGGGCCTTGTAAAATTGTGCACTTGGTGCTTGGGTGTCTTGTTAAAGTCATCCAAACTCCTGGAATGGTACAGATTATTTTTCTGAACCTTTTGATCCTAGAAGGGCCTGCACAGTGTCTCTAACTGTAATACCCCTCCTCACCTTGGTTGCTACAAACTTATGCTGTCCCCATTTATTCCCAGGATGCTGGTCACTTCCACTTCACCAGTCAAGTGTACTCTGTTGGAGTTAAGCTCAGAGTAGCAGTTTCCTCTCATTGCCTCTTCTACCCTCTAGGAAATGATATCAGCAGACCAGTCAAAAATATGTCAGACACTTTGGATTCACCTGAGGGGGCATCCCCATTGATGTTAGCATGGGTCTGCACTTTCTTTTTTTTTTTTTTTTTTTTTTTTTTGTCACTCTGAATTGTAACTCTAAGCTAGTTGGCAGATTCCTAACATTCATGCAGCCTCTCCCCTGAGCCAAATGCCTCTGATCTCCTCTCCCAGATGCCTTCCAGATGTTTCTCTGCACCACTGAGAGAACATTCAACCAGAGGGAGGTTCCCTAAGAACACAGAGACACTCCAACATGGAGTAGCTCCCAAATAGAGTTAGTGTGTTAGCATTCACACACACACACGCACACACACACGCACACGCATGCACGCACCCCTCCCCCCTCCTTCTCCTCTTCCTCATTATGTCTTTCTGACACCCTTGTACCATACTATACTGCTTCGTGAATTGCTTTTTCATACAGCAGTGTTATGAATTAGACGTAAAACAGCTATTTTAAAAAGTCATTTCATGATGTCTAAAATTCTTAATTCTGTGACGTTAAATGCAATAGATATTCCCCTACAGTGTACTGGGCTATAGAGATTTTCTACTGATGAATCTTATAAATGCCACCTCCCACAAGATTCTAATGAGCCATTTTTCTTTCCAAGTTTTTGTTTTTCTACATAGTAGGAGCTGCTCACAGTGCTCAGAAGCAAAAGCTCTTATATTATTATTTTTCCCTAATCAAATTAAATTAGGCTTTGAAGATCTTTGTCTCGATTGCTTCAATACAGATATATGTTCTTCTTCCATTGGGTTATACTGGAGTCATGGGTGGGGTAAGGTGGAGAGGAGATCAAGCCATCCATATATTCTGAGGCGTGCCCTGGTCTGTGGTGGTTGCCTCCAAGACACTCCTGAGCCATGTCCACATGGTACTGCCCAGTCTAGAAGGGAGGGCAGAGCACATTCCCATATGCCAGCCTTCGTGTGTTCTTCTTTTCCCATGACCTTGATGTTTGAAATCAATCTCTAAGCACCCATGGGCCACCTCTCTCAAGGTCCTTCCCCCCTTAAAATACCACATGGGAGCACTGTTTCTATATCCTCAACTCATTTCAGAAATCGCCTTGCCCCAACTTCAGATTCCTCCCACTGTTTAGACTTCACTATTGTGATAATCCAGCTGTTTTCTTCTATGAGTCAAAAACTGGAAGACTTATCTTATCCCTGGAGTAAGCCCAGAACATCAAGTTACAACGCTCCACTTGCCCTCTTAAGAGGGTAAAAGCGCAGGGGGATGCCCTCTTCTTCTTCAGTGATGAGCTTACAAAGAAATGAGACAGAGTCATGATGTTATTCTGTGCCAGGCTCTAGGGATTTAGCCACTTTCAGCTCTTCTCCTGCTGACACCATGCACAGAGAAAGGGATATCGTGTCATGCTGATGCTCAGCATCTCTGCACCATAGTCAGGAGCATGCACATCCTGTGCTGGACTCTGGGACAGAGGTCCTCTGTGGCCCAACACCCCTTCCCAGCTGTCTACCCGGGCAGCCTTTGCCTCTTCCCCCCACCCAGAGCATCCATCTGTGGAGTGAAAGGGGTGATGAAGGGCTCTCCTTTTCTGCTCCACCCTCACACAGATGCTCTGCCCTCTCCTAAACATAGCCCTCCAGCATTCCAAGACTACAGTCAATTCCAACTTTCTTCTTAGGCTTTTGTTACAGAGTCATTATTATTAGTTTCTTGAATTATACAAACTTTCATTAATTCCTGCCCTTCTCTCCTACCAAATCACCACTTTTTTAAGGAGGGGATTTTTCTGTGCCCTATATAGGCTGGTTTGGCTTGTCCCTGGCTGGTTTGGCTCAGTGGATTGAGCGTCGGCCTGCGAGCTAAGTGTCGCTGGTTTGATCTTCCAGTCAGGGCACATCAGAGAAGGAAAACTCTGACTCCAAAAAACCTCCGCTGCCTTGCGGCATACCTCTTCAGGGGAAAGGCTAAGGGAGTAAACCCCGACAGAAAATCTGGAGCCAGAGTCCCTAAGGCGGTTTGACATTGTAGTCAACACCGGCAACTCCTGCGGCGCACCTGAAGCCAAGCTGTATTGACTCCGTCTTTCCCTTGGATCCTTCAGCTGCGAAGAGAGGGGGGGTCTGCTGCATGGGCAACAGCAGACCCTCCATATCACTCTGCCCAGGCTCTGTAGCTTCAGCTTCACTGGAGAGGACACTCCAGCGTCATCGCAAGATGTCGATTCAACACGGGAGGAGACAGATACCCTGTCACTCCCGAGTCGGACTGCACAGCCATTCTCGGCGGTGCAGATAGACTCTTAAGAAGCTACACCATCGTCTCTCGAGACGGACGGCTGCCGACAGATATAGGCACATCTGGGAAGATGTGTAGAAGGTAAGCAATCAATATTTTTATTTTCACTATATTATCTGAAAAACATCCAAGTTCATACCTAGGAAGGCGTTAACTGTCCTTACCTCCTGGAACAGTGACCATGCCACCTATAGGTTGTGCCACACATTTCATGGTCTGACTTTTTTCTCTTCTTTCTTCTTCATCATCTCAGTGCTTAAGCTCTTTCTTTTACTTAACTGCTTCTGAAAGACATCGGATGGATGCCGTATGTTCTCACGGAAGGGAGCCTCACACTGCGAGTCACCAGGAGGATGGGGAAGAGACAATTGTAGCAAAAGCTGCAGGCCATAGGCAGTTCCTGTTTAATGGGTATAGAGTTTCAGTTTTGCAAAATGAAAAGAGGTCCAGAGATCGATGGTGGTGACTGTTGCACAATAATATAAACGTACTAAATATCACTGAACTGTACTTAAAATGATTAACATAATGAAGTTTATCTTCTGTATAGTTTACCATAAATAAATAAATAAATAAAACTACAGGCCTGCTATGGGAAGACTTCTTAGCACCACCACCCAGCCCAGCCCCCAGATATGGGGGCTGGGAGCAGGAGATGCTCAACTGTGACACGTTTTGATAAAGTATGCTAAATTATATGCTGGTGGCATTAATAGCAATCAGGCTCATCAAACATGGGATCTAATGGCTCATAAATGAGATGCAAGTTCATTTTTACAGGCCCACTATAATAAACTAATTATTTTGGAACTCTCCAATTATGCATTTTTCAAAAAGCTGAATTGCATTAAGAACATGTTATGGCTTTATAGATCCTGTCTGTGGGGAGAGGAGGAGATACATCTGCTCCACAAGTGCCCAGGAAGAGAGAGAGACACACACACACACAGAGAGTCACAAGCAATAGATAGAGAATAAGCCAGCTGCCAAATGACAAATGTAGTAAAGGAAGACAAAGAGCTGTCAGTTCCCTCATCAATTACAGCCGGTCGCTAACCCACGAGAGAGCAAATTGCTGCAGCCATCAGAGATGGCTCGGTTAGAATTATGGAGTTTGAGATCTCCCCTGATTTATTCAGTTCCTGGGGTACAGAAGGATGTCTGCTGCTTTGGGATTAAGCTTTCTCTGCTCAAAACCATCCAGAAGCTCAGCGATAGCCCGCGGATGTCAGAAACACTCTAGCTCTGTGTCTGCAGGTGGGACGAGGTGCCTGACAGGCCTGCCCAACATCCCAGAGGCTGCTTGCCTGCCCCAGAGGCCAGTGAAGCTTCAGGGAGCAGGACTGGAGGGGCTGACATGCCACGCCCACAGTCAGGTCATTGAAGGGAGGGTCTCTAAAGGACAGAATGTTTGCACAAATTTCTGAAGGGCCCACACAACCACCTGGTTACCTGCATGGCCATTCAACAACCTCACACACCGCTTAACCATTGGGATGAGGTGCGGTTGTTTAAGGTTTGGTCTTTTTATCTTTATAAAACATTATGTACCCACTGTAGAATAATGGATATGTCTACTTCATAACTAGGATACATAAGGTTTGTCTCGTTGCCTTTAATTTTCCAGAGAATAACTAAGCCTCTTCTTCACATGTTACTAAAGGACAGTTCTTTTTTTTTTTTTTTTTTTTTTTCATCTCAAGACTTCTGTTCTCCCTGAATTGTCCAAAAATGCTGGGGGCTTACACAGTTCCAAAGGAGGCAATCTGACTTCTGCCCTCAGCAGGAGTTGATACTGGAGTCTTTGCCTCAACTACTGTCCTTGCATGTATCACATGTTAGGGCTGGTGCCCCCTGTACGATGCCTGATTGCTGGGAGAGTTGCATCCCCACCACCTACCACTGAAGTTGCAGACCAACCATCACAGTTTCATTAGGAAGAAGGCTATCTCTTCTCAGGACGGAGCCTAGTCAAGGGCCCTGACTGTGGGCGCCTGGAGTCACAGACCCCATTATTCCCTTTCCTGGCTCCCACACACCACCGCTGTCAGGGAGCCTATAGCCCCAGGGTGCTGGATGCAGATTGACCCTAATTCCCAGAACCATTGTCCACCTTTCATCTCCAGGGACTCAGCACTGGTGGCCCCTAAAGCTCGTGGTCCTCAATCCTCAAAGCCAGAGTTGGAGAAATCTCTTTCTCCAGTGTGTTTCTCCCCCACACCTCAGGAGGAAGCCACCTTCAGGGATCCAAAGGACCTTCCTAAGAAGAATCATGAAGTGGGCCAAGGTGCTCACAGAATCTTCTGGAAAAACAGGAGGTGCGGGCAATTTGCTGACCTCACACTCTAGAGGAGAAAGAAAAAAACCCATGAATCTTGTCTCTGTGGACAGAGCACAGCTGCCCACCCACAGGTAAACATCACTCTGCCAAGCAGCATTCTTTTATTTTATTGTCTCTTGCATAGAGTTGTGCATCCATGTCATAATTCTTCTACTCCAAAATCTACATTTTTTTATTTTCATAACATGTTAAAATGTCTAAAACTCAAGTGTGTGCTCATTTGATCTATACATACATACATTCTTTAAAATTATAATTACATCAATATTGTTACAATTAGAAAAATTTTAGAAAAATAAAAAATGTACTTTCAATTAGATTAATATAATGTTTATTTTTCTTTAGCAAATTGGGATCATACCATTCATGCATAGTTTTTATCCCACTTTTTTGTACTTGCTATTATACTTAAATATTCACTATCACTAAATATTCTTCAAGCTCATGATATTATAAGTTTTACTCAAAATAAACTATTTACAGATGTATATTAATTTAATTACCCACATGCCTATTGTAGGACATTACCCCTGTTTTTTCAGGAAAGTAGGTATGTTATGAATATTCTTATATATAAGCCTTTGCTTACATCTTTGATTATTCCCTTTACATAAGTTCCCAGAAGTACAATTGTTGTCAAATAATATGGACATTTTAAAGACTTGATAAATATTGTTAAAATACTGTTCAAAGACCTTTTTATTTTCAAGAGCATGACATTACTCATTTCTCTATATCTGTGCCAGCCTCAGATATTATTATTAAGAAAATAATGTCTGTAATTTAATAGTCTAAAACTACCTCATTTTGATTTGTACAAGTATTTTAATCATTATTAACAAGATTAAGAATTTTTATGTACTATGTTATAACCAGCTGCATTTCCTCTTTTGTCAGCTGCCAGTTCTTGCACGTGTCCACTTACCTAATGATACCCAAGTGCTCTTCTTATCAGTGTGTACAAGTAGGTACACAGACGCCCCCTCAACATGTCACAGTCAACAATGACAAACAGACAGCTAGAAACAGGGTGACACATTTTATCTCCCACCACAGGTCGCTGAGCATTGACCTCTGTCACTCTAGCAGCCAGCCCAATAAATGTTAAGTGAATGAATTAATTACAAGTAATAACAACAGCATTTAGATGCCATATTTGTAGCAAGTATTTTTCAATTTATTTGCCATTACATATTTGTATGTTTATATAGGTAAAACCTGTCTTATCTGCTCCTTTGTAGGTTCTTGTACTGCTTCTAAACCCCAGAGGGCTTCCCATCCAAGCAAGACTGTGTTAAATATTTGATTCTATTTTCTGCTCGTTTTCCCACTGTTGCTGTTTTACATTTAATTTGATTTCTCATGTTCTTAATGGAAGCCAAGCAGCTGGACCCAACTCACCGATGGCTCTTTGAACCAAATGGTAGGCAAACAGTCCCTGTCACCAGGGACAGCACCTGAGGAGGTGGCTTATTGCGCCACATGTTGTCCTTCATCTGCCGCCAGCTGGCCTTCCAGTGAGAATAATTTTTAACAGCAGGCTCAGCTCCCTCTGGCAGGATGGATGTTATGAACACCAGGCCTCTCCTCTCAATCCAGGGCTTCATACTGAATCAGTGCACCTTCCTTCCCCGTCTGAGAAGCAGGACTAGCAGGGGCTTTATTGACAAAGGTCAAACACTCCTGTAATTGGATTGCTGGCATTTAAGCCAGAGTCCTGTCCCTTGACTCTCTTCTCATCCATTCCTGGAGAAGCGCCTGAGAGAAATGCTGAGGAAAGATTTCATTTTAATGAAGAGATGTGACCTGTCTCTTTGGGGACAGGTTACAGCTTGTCGCCACCACAAACTATTGAACTGAATCACAGAAGGTCCCCGGCCACTCGACTATTGAGCAGAGGAAATGCAAGAGCCCTCCAGACTGGAGAGAAGCAGAACTTGGAACACACGTGGTCTGTTCTCCACGAAGCGCTGTTTCAGATACTAAGAACACAGTCATTTTCAAATGCACACTCATTGTCTGACCATCTGAATGCAGTCACAGGTCTTATGTTGACAGACAGAACACTGATGAGAGACAGAACCAAAATTCAATCCAAGCTTGGCCACTATCTAGCTTGTAACAATAGGCATGTCCCAGCCTTGCCAGACCTTAGGTCCCTCGTTCATAATTTTCATGTTCCCTCCTGTCTCTGACACTCTGTCCCTCTTTTCTAGCTCAGGAATGCTAACAGTATGCATGGAGGGCCAGTGAGGAAAAGGGACACTGGGTAAACTCAGAGATGCTCACATTCCCATGCTCTCCTCTGTGAGAACACTGCCAATTCCAAAGGTCAAACACCTGCACTCCTCATGTATGTGCTAAAACTAAAGTAAAATTCATCCAAATTCAATTCAGCTGTTGCCTCCCTTAGATGAAGGGAGAGGATCAAAGCATGAAAAACGTCTCGTCAAAGGAAAGTAAAACAAAATAACAACAAGCAACCACAAAGGAACATATGCTTGTGAAACACCAGTTTGGGTCAGGCAGATACATACACGTGATAGCGTCCACATTCTGTCCATGTAGAAACGAACACTGAGAGAAACCACATTCCCCCATCTTCACAACAGACTCTATGCTTCATGAGGGCTGGATCTCTTTGCTGTTCTTGTTTTAGGTTTTGTTTTTGTTCATCTGTATTTGATCCATCTCAAGACATTGTAGGCACCCAGTAAATATTTTTTTAATAAATTAATAAATGCATTTAAATTGCCCCAAATCCAAAATAACACTGCTAGACTTAAAGCATGGTCCCAGTGCCCATCAGGATTCTGGAAGGAACAGAAGGCAAACTCAGCTGGGGTTTTAAAGAAACTTTGTAGTGAAGAGACTGATCGCAGAGGTGTGTTCAGTGGGAGGGCACCAGTGAGGGACAGTGAGGCATCACCCTTGGGCCTGGAGAAAAAAGTGCAGTGAAGAGTGTTGCGTGAGGCTAGCCCAGAGCTTGAGTCTGTCACAGAAGGGAACCCAGAGACAAAAACAGAGCAGGCAGGCAACAGGGAAGAAAGCCTGCTTATACTATCCTCCCACACTGCCATTCTCTGCCAAATCTAACTGGCACCTGCAGGACCCAAGAAACCAGGTGACACCATCCAGAGAGATCAGCCAGCCTCCTGGGGCACAGCTGGGCAGAGACGGGCAGAGAAAGAACCTGGGGGCAAACAGAGACTAAGCAGCATGATTCAATCTTTGTACCGCATGCCTCAGCTGCAACCCCAAAGTGTGCTTCAAAGGACATTCAAGAGCAGCAAATGCAATGGAAGATGGGGAGGCCAGAATTGACCACCTAAGAACCTGCTTCGCTTCCCATCCAGAGCATCTAAATTATATCCAACTATTTTGAAGAGTTGTCTTCAAGCCTGAGTGTTTGGGAGCCCAGCAGCAGCCTGCCACGGGGCTGTCTTCAAAGAGATGAAATCTTTACCCAAAAGGCCTAGAACATTTTTTCTATTTATTTCCCATCTGCAGAATTTCTAACATTTTCACTTTCCTCATCTTCCTGCCCTCCCCAGCCCCCACCTTCCAGGTTTTCAATGGCCTCACATAAACTTTGGCTGGCTAAGTTTTATCTCCAAATGTGTTATGAGTAAACATCTATTTAATAGACTCATTTGTACCCATATTTGTTTGCCTTTCCATTTTTCCCTCAAGTCAAGTAACCCCAGATCCAAAATTCTTCTTTCTCTTTCTTATCTGCTCTCATGTATCCCCACACCCATTCCTGTTTTCCCAGGGTTGATCTTAAGTGTGATGGAGAACGCAATCCAGCTCATATCACAGACTCAGAGCTACAAAAAGGACAAAAGGTCATCTGACCTAACTTCCCACCTGCCGCCTGTGTCTCCTTTGCTAAAATCATCGCTTGCTTGAACTCTGGAGGTTCTGTATGGTGATTTCTCTATTCGGATTTGTCATAGATACTACATACCATCCCTATATGTCCCAGATAATCATGTGTGAACAGATAATAAGACCCAAGTGTCAAAACAGCTTGCATTGCACTCTAAACCTGCTGCATAGCCTCCTGCTCAGAGCCTCACTTGAAACTGGTAACCCATTGGGTCACCCAGTGAATGGGTCAGAACAGCACCCCCAAATATGTAATAGGAAGTCTCCAAAGTCCAAAGAGGACCACCAACTTTGCATCTCTTCCTTTGTGGTAAGCAACATAAAGTACAGCAACTTATCACTCAGTTGGAAAAAATATATGTACCAACCACTCCCTGACCATTTGGAACTTAGAAATTTTGTTATGTGACAGGTTCCTGAATTTTCACAGGGTTTGTCCTATCCTCTGACATACATGTGTTTTACTAAGGCAGTGGGTATCGAACTTTAACTAAAATCATGAAGAGCGCTTGTGAAAACCCAGATTGCTATGTCTTTTCCAAGGGTTTTTCAATTGAATAGTTCCAACGTATAACCTGATAATTTGCATCTCTAAATTTTACCTACATTTTTAAAAATATAGAAGTAAAAATAATTCAAAGTGGGATAAGGGCAAGGCCACTACTTTCCCATTTGTTGCACTTGCATGAGTTCTAGTGTTCTCTCTAAGAAGGTGTAGCCCTGTGAGCATATGGCTTAGCTATGAGTAAACAGTGTCTTTGTGCAAATTAGCAAAAGCCATTACTTCCTTCAAGTAATGGCTAAGATGAGAGATACAACCTAACACTTGTATATGGCAGTCATAGGTAAAAAAGTTAAAGATGAATGTTGCTGATGTCCTATAATTTCTGGCAATAATAAGGCTCAGAGCACCTTCCAGCTCACAATGGTCAGCTGGTAGTGTTCCCATAGTCCTGGCTGTAAATGATCAGCAGTCCTCTGTTATCCTCCCTTAAATATCAATTATGGTACCCTGGACCATTCAGATGATTAATAACTTTCATCTTCACGTTTATGGATAATATTGGCATGTAGATACTATCTAGATATTACTTGGCACTACAACTGATAGAAAATAAAGGGAGAATAAAAAACATTTTGATTGGTCTCTGACTCTTGTTGTCCTAGAATTTATCTTTTCTATTTTTTAAAGGAGATTTAGCCTAAACTTCAGCTCAAAGAGAGACAGCCAATCATTTGGTAGATGCTAATATTTACAACACATATTTCAACCCACAAAATAAAATAGTGTTTGTCCTATTTAATGGAGAAAATTTCTGTTCTCTAATTTGATCAAATATATTTGTCTCTCAAACCGCAGCAAAGCTTACAAAGTCCTACCTCTGGGCATAAAAAGAGTAGGGTGGACTTTTTAAATAGCAACTGAAAGAACAACACATAATTCAAAGTTTTCCTGCAATTGATTATAGTGATTTAAAGGGAATATTAGTAAAATTATAACCAACCAATCACTTGCAGAAGATAAAGTGGACAGTTGGAAATGAATCAAGCACCTATATACACATTATGTTACAAACCTAATTGCATATTAATCAAACTGAAGATCTATGTGATTATGCTATCATTTGTTGGTTTCCCACTTTCGAGCTTTCCTTGCTAACAGGAGGTAAGATAGTCAGGTAGCACCATCCACTCAATGACCATGGTAATTTTTGTGTAGCTCACCCAGTGCTTTAAATGACTGCCTCATCCTTGACATTTACACCAATTATCCCCCAGTTGGTATTGATCTTGTTATTATCAGTAAAGTAGTTAACTGCTGTTGGTAAGGCACTTTCAAATTTTCTCCTTTGCCCAATGTTTTGGGGCCCATCATGTGACTCTGTTGCTCTGGTGTGGGATGCTGGATGGATGGATGGGATTTGGTTCATTCACTATGCCTGACTCATGGTGATGACATACTCGGCTGGAGAAGGAAGTATTAAGCCTCTGTAGTCTATAATAGTCTATGTGTCCAGAAAGGAAGATTCTTCAAAAGCCTTGAGAAATGAGTTTGGGCCAAAATGATACAATGAGCTGAGAAATGGAGAAATCTCATTTCAAAATGGAAATCCTAAACGTAAGACATAAAGTCAAGACAGAATGGTCGAGGATGTTATAACGGGGAATATATACAGTTCAGGAATCAGGAACTTGATTTATACTCTGTCCCACCACAACATGCAATCAGTTAATTGGCCATCTTCAGATCCTCCTATGTGAGTTGCCCTTTTTCTGGGAAAAGGAAATGAAAAGAACCCACATGTTAGCAAGTATCTTCCCTTAATGGGCCTAAATTTCTTTATCAATAAAATGAGTAGGAAAGAGGGCTCCTCATTGCTTCTCCTTTGATAAAATTTCAATGAATCAAACATTTCTCTCTCAGACTCAATTTTGAATAGATATAATTCTTACTTACAATACTTATTTATCTTAAATATATAATCAATGCATACCAATTTTAGGGAAAAATAAATACTGAAGAAGAAAAATGAACAAAAATTTTGTATAGTTTTCTTTCAGATATTTAAAATGTTTTTCATGGTTCCTTCTGTAAATACTATTTTAATTACTTTTATTTCTATTTAATATATTCTGAACATCTTCACTGTCTATAAATGTTTTTTAAATCACTATTTAATGACTATATTGTCTAATCACATAAATATAACTTATTTAATCAGTTCTGTATTATTGAATATTCATTTGGGTTTTTATGGTGATATTAATAATACAGAAATGTATATTTCTATAACAAACATTTTGCATACAGCTTTAATTATTTCGTTAAAACAAAAAACAAAAGTGGAATTCTGGATCAGCATCTGTGCATATTTTTAAGGGTCTTAAATATCCTACCAAGTTATCATTCAGGAAGGTTGTACTTTACACCACTTATACTCCCACCGCTGTGAATTCCTCAGTCAGATATAGCCTCACCATCAGGGGGTATTACCAAGTATGTTTAAAAATCCTTACTGACAGCTGTCAGAGGAGAAGGAGGTTGAGGGCTGGGTGGAAAAGGTGAAGGAATTAGGCAAAGGACAAAAAACTCATAGGCACAGATAGCAGTATAGTAATTATATAGGGAAAAGGGGTGTGGGGGAGGTGGGAGAAGGTAAAGGGGGATAAGTGGTGGTGATAGAAGGAGACTTGACTTTAGGTGGTGAACACACAATACAGTGTACAGATGGCATATTATAGGACTGCATACCTGAAACCTATATAATTTTATTAACCAGTGTCACTCCAATAAACTCAAAAATAAATGCTTGCCAAACTAATTGAAGAAAAAGAGTAACTCACTACTTTATTTTGCATTATTTTGATTACAAGTAAAGTAGAGCATATTTTAAGTGTTTCTTTTTTGAGAGCTTTGTTTTGTTAAGAATAATTTCATTGTACTTATTCTCTATTTTGCATTCTTCTTCTTAATAAACAGTTCAATTCCCCAAGCTGCTTTAAAGCATCCTTTATTTTATTTTCATATTCTTAATTAAAGGAGAAACAAGATATAAACCAATTTGGTCTTCCCAGGCAAACCGTGCTGACCATGTGTTAGCTCTGTGGAAGTCAGGTGGTACAATGGCTAATGTAGTCTGTGGGAAGGAGGGCTGGTCCAGAGATCCCTCTCAGGCATCCTGGTTTTACACTCTCTTGCAAAACTACTCTTCCACAAGGGGCACCTTAATTGTCAAATTTCCAATCTCCCTCCCCAACTCCTTAGAACCTCTGCAAAAATTGCTCCCTGTTGTTTTTTACCACACTTCCTTCTCTTGGCTTCTCTATGATTGATCACCCCTGGCTTTCCCACCATTGCCTCAATTACTTCTTCTCAGCCTGCTCCAGGAGCTACATTCATCTCACACTTCTCTTCTCTCTGGCTTGGCATCTACAATATATTAGTTTCCTAGGGCATCTTTAGGTATCACAAACCAGGTGGCATAAAGCAACAGAACTGTATTGTCTCACAGTTGCAGAGGCTGTAAGTTCAAAATCAAGAGTTTGCAGGCCATGCTAGAATCCTTCCTTGCATCTCCTAGCTTCTGGTATTTGCCAGCACTCCCTGGCATTCCTTGGTTTGTAGCTGCATCACTCCATCTTCCCCCTGTCTTAACATCATCTTCTCTCTGTTTATCTCTGTGTCCTAATGTTCCCCTTTTCTAAGGACACCAGTTATATGGATTAGAGATAAGTGCTTATATAAATTAAATATTCCCAAAACTCTCAGGAATAGAGAAACTAACCCAAACACTTTTCAAGTATACATAATTTGGGTAAACATTTGGTAAATAAGAATAGCTTAATATTATTTGTTTAATAAAATAGCTGTGTCCTCTGAGTTACCATGTGCCTTAAGCTGATATGTGAGATACATTTTAAGAATGGACTTTTCAACAATAATTGTGTTTTATAATACCTACTTTAAAACTATTTCCAAAAGTATTTTGCTAACTTAAGACCAAGTTGTAAAAGGTTTGTTTAAAATCTTGAAAAAGGAATCTTGTCTCATGAGGTCAAAACTAGCTAAGATTGGATGGATTTATTTATGTCTTTTTTTTTTTTTTTAATGAGCTTTAGTATCAATACTGATGCAAACCTAAAGTTTGGTTTTCTCTCTACTAAAACAAACTGTTTAAAAATTATTGGTCTGTTCTTAATAAGAGATTATAAAAGTTTTTTCTTTAGCTTTTGTGTAATCTACCTAGGAAACATTCTGTCGTAACAGAATTATTTCCTGTGGTTTAAATTGACTGTTTAAGAGAACCCAGTATCTCACACTTAAAAAAGCTAAGGATTGTGTTTGTTTGTTTGTTTGTTTGTTTGCTTGCTTGCTTGTTTGTTTTAGAAAACCATGTTACAGCCTATGGTCAGTTTTGAAATCTATTGCTACTTTGGTTAAGTGGATAGCTAAGTTTTGTTTTGTAGTGACCTATGCTCCCATTTAGTTAAGACTTTAAACTTTTTGATACTTTTTACAACCTTGCTTTCCCAAAATCAAATTTTGAAGGAAGGCTTCTGGAAAAACTTCATTTTTCACATTGTAAAATTAGAAATGTTAGAAAATAACTAGGTTTATTTAATATGTTCAATTGCATTGAAAGCATTGTCAAATAAGAAATGTTTATCCTTTTCTAGTTTATATTTATACGGGTAAATATTATTAATATAAGTATTTTAGTAATTGTATAAAGTTTCTAGAAATTTGTTAATGCCTTCACACTCCATGATATTTCCTGATGCTACTTTGCCTGATATTAGACAAAAATAATATAATATAATCAGCCATTACTGTAGTTATTATTTTAAAACATTTCATGTCACAGAAGTAACCAAATTTCCTTGTCGATTAGGTCATTTTTATAATTGACTCTCATTAGCACTCTATTCATGGACATTTTAAGTCTTTTGCTAGATATTTTTTGTTTTACTCCAATCCTTCTCAAAAAAGCATCTGCAATGAGCTACAGGCCATAGTACTTCAGCTTCAGTAAAAGCAACTATCCCAGAAACCTGTGGAAAGGACTGTGAGATACGTACTCTGGGTGCAGGGTTCTGGTGGCATTGCTTGAAGAACTTTGGAATCATACCACTGAACTGAGTAAGGATTTTCAGAACTCTAGTGAAGAAGCTGAAGGGTTCATAGAATGGCTCATCCAAGATCAAGAAGAAAAAAATTAATTAATGGGACTGAATGAACTGAAGAACGATTCTGATTCTTTGATGGCTTTTGTTTGTAACATTGCTTGTCCTTTAAACTTCTGTTCTTGGATAAATAAGAAACTCCTTTCCCTTTTCACTAAAACTGTCTAAAATTTGCAAGAATTTAGCTAATTATAGTTTTATAAACAGAAATAAAACATGTAATTTTTCTCCTTGCCTGGTCCCTTGAGAATTTAGAAACTCTTATTGAGTATTCTCATTTTCATGGCAATACAATTATATTTACATGAGTTCAATAAGAATCTGTCTTTCTTGTAACAGAACATGACTGGAAACACTGGTTGTGCAACCAAGGTTTTGATTAGAATGTCATATTTGAGAATGAGGGTATAGAATCAGATAGGACCAGACAGTTTTAAGGAACTAAGATTGACTTCATTGAGCCAATGCCTACAAAACTCTCTTAGGAAAACCAGCCTTGTAATTGTCTTAGAGTGTTTCCAGCCTCACAGGTGAGTAAAGAGGGCCAACGCAGGAACTTTAGGATATTTTGGTGACTTTGAAATAAGAAATTAACCCAAATCTATAGGAAATGCTGGTGAAGTCTGGTGGTGAGTTCTTGGCTTGGCTTCCTAACCTTGAAAGGATTTTCAAAGTCTAATCTGAGATTTCTCATGAAAAACTTCAGCAAATCAAATTTTAAAAGGTCTGTGTGGTCAATTGACATTCTTCTTACACTTATGTAAATAATCCGGCCCAAGCTAATGAGACCAGACTTTCTTTGGCAACAAGAATAACCTTATTTTGGTTATTTTAATCAAAAAGAGGGATGGCTGTAGAGAGAAATTTTATGTCAGTGGAAAACTACAGCACTCCTGTGGGTTATCATACTCTGGTCCTATTAACTGTCTTTGAAGTTCTATTACTTACCTTTGAATTGGACTGGATCCTACTCGTCGTCGGCAGCCGTCCGTCTCAAGAGACGATGGTGTAGCTTCTCAAGAGTCCATCTGCACCGCCGAGAATGGCTGTGCAGTCCGACTCGGGAGTGACACGGTATCTGTCTCCTCCCGTGTTGAATCGACATCTTGCGATGACGCTGGAGTGTCCTCTCCAGTGAAGCTGAAGCTACAGAGCCTGGGCAGGGTGATATGGAGGGTCTGCTGTCGCCCATGCAGCAGACCCCCCCTCTCTTCGCAGCTGAAGGGTCCAAGGGAAAGACGGAGTCAATACAGCTTGGCTTCAGGTGCGCCGCAGGAGTTGCCGGTGTTGACTACAACGTCGAACCGCCTTAGGGACTCCGGCTCCGGATTTTCTGTCGGGGTTTACTCCCTTAGCCTTTCCCCTGAAGAGGTATGCCGCAAGGCAGCGGAGGTTTTTTGGAGTCAGAGTTTTCCTTCTCTGACTGGATCCTACTATCTCGTACATTTTGTCAGTCTTTACCAAATTCTCAGTTCTTCTAGTACTCTTCAATATCTGGCTACAACTCTACAAAGTACTAAATATCCACATGGGTCAGACCTGGAGCCATGCTCCAGAAAGCTGGACTGTACCCAGCCAGTCATTCACGCTGCCCCCATATACATCTGCCCAGTGAAGTTCCCGGCCCCTTGTCAGACTGAAATCCGAGCAGCTTTTTCCTCCATTTCCAAGTTCATCGCTTCCTCTTATTCCAAGGTGGAAAATTCATACACAAATCCAGGCAGCTCAAATAACACTTGCCCAGCTGTGTTTCACGCAGCATCTCCACAAGCCAGGCTCCAATTCAAATTCTGTACAGGAAGTTCCCATTGTCCTCAAGGAACTCTCGCCCCCGCTGCACGACTTTGCTGCCTTAGTTCTGGTCACCCAGTTCTGCCTTCCATTCTTCCGGCTTGTCTGCACTTGACAATCCATCACCGTCAGTTCCTCTGGTGCCCTCACAACGGCTGGTGGAATACTTCTGCAACTCTCTCTGACGACCTCGGGCTGCAGCAACAGGCACAAAGCTCTCCTTCTCTGGGCGCTGGATTCCCTTATTCCTTCCCTTCTGTCTCCTCGGTGTGTTTGTACCGTGACTGTTTGGTCCTTCACCTTCAGAGCTGTGCTGTGACCCTGGCCTTGGGATGGGGCTTCGCCTCCCGACACAGAACGGCCTGTAGAAAGCCGCTTCCCGGTATCCTCAGAGCCTGGAAGCCGGCGGAGCGGGTGGGCGAGCCCAGCTTTCTTAAGGACTTTTTGATCCTGCTTCAGTTTCTGCTCCAATGTGGGTACAGACTTTTTAAAAAATCCTTCTGAGCACATCGGTGCTGACATCAAAACCTTCGGTCAGTCTGGGAACTGACCAGGACTCTGCAAATTCATTATGTAAATACCGGATCGGCTCCATGGCTTCCCTCGTCAGGCCTGCGCGGGGCACCTGGCGCCTCCATTTGCCTCCGAATTTTCTGTAACCCGATGGCTTTTCTCTGCCGTTTCAGGGCGCTGGAGAAGAGAACCAAGGGCAGAGGCCAGGCGCGGACGCAAGGTGGGCGGCTGGAGAGTCTCGGGCTAATTCGCTGAGCGCCCAGCCCTCTTCTCTTTGTTCACCGCCCCAGAAATCGAACACCTAGAACGACAAGCAGCCCTTGAGCAAGCCGAACTCTCCAAACGGGTGATGAAACACCTCACTGGTGAGGGGACTCGCGCTCCCAAAGGAGCTGAACACCTGCCCCTGCGCCTGGGATAAGGGGAAAACAAGGGCCGCTGCGAAGGCGGCAGCTGGACGCCCGGCGCCCGAGGCCCTGCTTCAGGCCCAGGGCCCGGGAAGGAGCCGGTACCTCTCCACCTCCTGCTACTCCCGCCCCTCCGGTTCCCAGTCGGGTCGAGCTCCGGCTCAGGGCCCATAGGGCCCAGGCCTGCCACCCCTCGGGTCGCGAAACCACAGCAAGGGCAGCACGGACACGTCCGGCGAGCAAGAAGCTCAGGGTACCCGCCATGTTGACAGAACTGCCTTCAGCCCCAAACGCAAAAAGATTCCTTTTTTTAAAAAAAAATATTTATTTATTTATTGAGAGAGGGGAAAGGAGAAAGGGAGAGAAACATCATTGTGTGGTTGCCTCTCACTCACACCCCCAACTGAGGACCTGACGTGCAACCTAGTCATGTGCCCTGACTGGGAATCAAACCAGCGACACTTGTCTCACAGGCTGATGCTCAATCCACTGAGCCACAGCAGCCAGAGCTAAAAGATTCTATTCTTGATCAAACTTTAATTAGGCTCCTCTTGAGCGTTCCTCTTGTCTAGGCCTTGACCTTGTTAGCCTTCCATGTCCGTACTGTCTTGCTGGGCCTGCATCTCTCGGTCTTAGCAAGAATTCTGCTATCAATTTATTGAAACTCCCCCACCCTTATCTGATCACCCTTGATATCTGATCAAGTTCCTCATCTCCCATCTTTGATGTCTAAGTCCTGGGCCTGCCTTTAGCAAGAATCTTGTTGAACCAGTTTAGGAAGGGGTCTCCTATCCTTGAAGTCTTCTCTTAGTCACTTTCTGTCCTCTGACTCCTCTCATCCCAACTCTGACCCTTGGTTATAAATCCTTACCTGCCTTTATTGTGTTCAAAATTGAGCCCATTCTCTCTTCCCTATTGCAGTAGTCTTAAATAAAGTCTACATAATTGCTTAAGCAAGTATCAGAATAATATTTCTTTGACAACAGCAGTCACCAGAAACTAATATACAGGTTTTTGTTTGTTTGTTTTTGTTTGTTTTGTTTTGCTTTGTTGGTGTAGCTCAAATGCACAAACACATAAAAAATGAACATTTTGCAAAACCAATAGTATTCAATGAAACACTGTTATAGGCATAAAAAAAGAAAATCCTGCAAAGAGCATGTCTAGTGAAATGTGAGCTATTCAATATGGCAGGCAACAAAGATGCAAATTGTCCCCTTTAAAAATACAACAAAACCACTGTTTTTCTACCTTGATTGCCTCTTTTGGGTAGGAAAAGTGGCCCTGTTAGAGTTATTTCTCAAAAGGCAGAAGTGAAAGCCCAACAGGATTCCAGGTAAAATCTCTTGTGGGCTCAGAAGTCAGGAACTGAAGCCCCAGGAATCCTGTTGTAAGAATTTTGTCAGCACTGTAAAGTCCCTGGATGGAGTTACTTTTGTTGTTTTTATGGGTTTTGCAATGAAAATTACCAGTCTTAAAACATTAACATTAACAGAAGAAGAGCCTTGATGCTTGTCTTCAGAGACAGCAAGGATATGGAGGGCTGGGCAGCCTGTTTCCCACCAGACATGGAGGAAAAGGGAGGCCCAAGGAACAAGGCAATTGTAGCAACTGCTAAGGGTGAGTTTGGCAGACCATGTCCCCACGGCCTATGGCCAAGGACAAAAAGGGGGAGTACAAAGGGCTGGTCTGGGTCAGAAGAAGACCTGTAAGAAACAGTTAAGAAGCCATCTTCAACCTCTGACATATATAATGAGCATCTTCAAAGTGGGTAGACAGCCAAAGAAAAAGGAAAAATCACTGTCTTCCAGCTCTAATGGGACAATCACAAGATGGTTTGAAAAGGGGACAGAGTACATGTAGGTACTTATGGAGATACATATATTTCATGACAAACCTCATGACTTCATTTTGTAGTTAACAGGAATGATTGGTAACTATCAAGCTAGAGAACAAGGTACATGAACTATGAGAGAAAGAAGAGACATAGCCCTTACCTGGAGAAGCAGGTAACCAGGTGGGAATTCAGGTCTCAGAAACAATCAGAGGGTGATCTGATCATGGCAAAGTACATTTTTATATTTCCCCTGTTCCCCTATTTCCTTCTCCTCCCCATCCTAGTGGGAAATGTAAATTTTATGCAATGCATCCTGGATTATTGGACTATATGACCTTCTAACAACTCTCCAAAAGAAGAAACCATAAGACTGATCTTTCTAAACTCCCTCTCCCTTTCTCCTTTCCTTCCCTCCTCACCACCCTTTCACAAATAGGTCCATGAAGGACAGTCCACTGTAGGATTAGTAGGCAGGGCTGTAGTGCTAGTAAACCAATTCTTGTGTACTTGTATTGTCTCGCTTCCTTCCTGTGAATTGGCAGCATGTAACAGGTAAGCCTGATTCAAACTGCTTTAAACAATAAGATGTATTATCACACTCAGAAACAACCCCCAAAGTATCACCAGTGGCTTAATCGTGTAATAAAGAACCCAAGTTCTTCCACCACTCCTCTCTGTTATGCTCAGTGTTCATCTCTTCCTAAGGTTGGACAGGACAGACTAGGTAGGGTGGATGGGATGGGTTGGGGTGGAGGCTACTCATGTGATTGCACCCAAAAAGGGGGATTCCTGGGGCCAGGCAGCAGTGCAGTCCTGGGAGCTGTTGAAAACTACAAGGCAAGGATTATAGAGAAAAGCCTACCCTGAAGGAAGTCAAATTTGAAAATGAGCCTTTTAAACCACAAATGGCCAGTGAGATCAGCAGCCAAGGGCTGTTGATAGAATAAAGTGAAAAAGAAAGAGAAATGTGAGGTCAGTCAAGATGTTAAGAAAAATTAAGTTATTATTCCTGGGCTTAGACAAAAGGAATGCTACTGTTAAAGGGCCACCTGGACTGTTCTATCAGGATAAAACATTTCTCTGGTGCCATTGTAGGTCAATGCCAGGAAAATTTATTTCAACTTTTTGTAATTCCTCATTCACATCACTTGGCCTTGCCGAAAATATCACATCCTTTTGTTCTTCCCTTGTAAGATGAGCTACATATATAATGGCCACTTTGTTCTCTCTACAAGCTGATGCCTCAGGGAGACCTTCATTGTTGATGACTGGCTCCTCATAGCGCAAGCAGGCAAACTACAAAGGTTTCTTGTCTCTGTGCCCTCCACCATGCAGTCAGTACCCAAGGAGCAAAGCATTCAACCTCATCCTTTCCCAAAGTCTGGACATATTGCCATCTTGTCCACGTAGTGCCTCTCATTTCTCTGTTCTTCAGCTTACCCCGTTCCCAATTTAAAGTGTTTCAGTACAGTTGTCTAGAACAGACAGAAAGGATGCATTTGCAAGCCCATCAGAAACTCACCTCTTTTGAGATGACATTTAGCAGAGATGCTGGAACATGTCTGATCTACCCAGGATGTTGTAGGCTGACACGTGCTTCTGGTGAGTGTTTTTTCCCTTTTGAAAATAGATACTGGCTTTGAAGAAGACCCAAAGATCTTCTACTTGGCTTCAGTTCATCCCCTATAGTCCCCACCTGCCCCCTGTAACAGTTACTCTCAGGCTTTTAAAGCTGAAACCTGAAGCATAATGACAAATCCCTGGCTGCAGTCTACCTTAATCTTTCAGAGATTAAGTGTTCCATACACATTCTTAAATAATAGAGATTTTGGGAGCATCATTGAAAAGATGAGAAGGTATATATATACTGATTTTTTTTAAGTAAACAAGTTTGGGGGTGAAAAAAATCTTTCTGAAGTTATCACCAATTCCACTTGCCCACCCTTAGACCTGTGTGACTTGGAAAAACCCTTCCCCTCTTCTATGGTGTCATGATATGTGATGTTCCTAGCACTGACTAGGTTTTATGGACTATCTTTACTTCCCAACCCAGTAGATTGCACCCCCACCCCACGCTACCTGTTCTGCTCAACTCTAGAGAGAATAGAAATTATAGGCACCCTCAGTTGGAAGGAAGAACAATTTTATGGAGCTATTTATAGTTGGCTACATGCTTGTACAAGGTTCAGGAAACACTGTGTGTGGGGACATGCTGCTGAAAACCTCGCCTTAGTGACCCCCATCTGGCCCCAGATATGAAGCTAGCCCCATTATAAGGTTAAAAGGATTGGAGTGGGGAAGCTGTCCAGGGAGTCATACCCAGACCAGCTGGACCCAGGATCTAAGGTGAGCCAGAAGGTGGTTCATGAAACCATCAAGGCATTGTGCAGAAATGGGCAAAGCCAAGAAGGTGAGCCTGTTTGGTGCCAAATCATATAACCAGCTAGAAGGAAAAAGGCACAATGGTCAAGCAAAATGTGTCGAGTTGTATATCCATATTCATAGCACCATTATACACAATAGCTAAGCCATGGTGTCCACTGATGGGTGAATGGGTAAGTAAAATGTTGTATGTGTCTGTATATATGTATATAGAATATTTAGAGTGAAATAGAATTTTTATTCGGGCTTAAGCAGGAAGGAAATTTTGACATATGGTACAATATGGTCGACTTTTGAGGATTTTATGTTAAGTGAAAGAAGTGATTCACAAAAACACAAATACTGTATGACTCCACTTACATAAAATAGGGTAGTAGTCAAATTCATAGAGACAGAAAATAAAATGAGTTGCCAAAAGCAGGGAGGAAGAGGAAATGGGGAGCTATTATTAGATGGGTAGAGAGCTTTCCTTTTACAAGATGAAAAAGTTCTGGAGATGGTGGATGGTGGTGATGGTTGCATAACATTATGAAAGTTTTTAATAGCATTGAACTGTACACTTAAAAATAATTAAGATGATAAATTTTATTTTACCACAATAAAAAACAGAAAATATTATAATATTGAGTAATTAAAGCGAGTGTCGTCGTCGTCGTCGTCGTCGGCAGCCGTCCGTCTCGAGAGACGATGGTGTACCTTCTTAAGAGTCTATCTGCACCGCCGAGAATGGCTGTGCAGTCCGACTCGGGAGTGACACGGTATCTGTCTCCTCCCGTGTTGAATCAACATCTTGCGATGACGCTGGAGTGTCCTCTCCAGTGAAGCTGAAGCTACAGAGCCTGGGCGGGGTGATATGGAGGGTCTGCTGTTGCCCATGCAGCAGACCCCCCCTCTCTTCGCAGCTGAAGGGTCCAAGGGAAAGACGGAGTCAATACAGCTTGGCTTCAGGTGCGCCGCAGGAGTTGCCGGTGTTGACTACAACGTCAAACCGCCTTAGGGACTCCGGCTCCGGATTTTCTGTCAGGGTTTACTCCCTTAGCCTTTCCCCTGAAGAGGTATGCCGCAAGGCAGCGGAGGTTTTTTGGAGTCAGAGTTTTCCTTCTCTGATGTGCCCTGACTGGAAGATCGAACCAGCGACACTTAGCTCGCAGGCCCACGCTCAATCCACTGAGCCAAACCAGCCAGGGGTAAAGCGAGTGTATAACATTTCATATAATATTTTTAAATGAAAATTTGTTGTATGTATGCATGTGTACATGTACACACGTATACATATACATACAAAATATAAGCTGAAATATGAGCACTAAATACAAGATAAATATTTCCCTCCAGGGCATAAGGGAGGGTTAAATGTATTCCAACAGCATTTCAAAGAGGCTTTAACAATTATGCTTTAATTTTTCAGATATGTGGTGGGTACATGAACACGTATTAAATTACTTTCTATATTTTTTATATGTTTAAAATGCTTCACAATTGCAAAAACTGTGATAACACAATGTTATTAAAATGGCAGTTATAAGGGGTAAGCACAAGACAAAGTAAATAGATTTGGGGACCAGATAATGCTACAGAGAAGTGATGGTAATTGAGCTGGAGCTGGATTGATAAGCTAGAGTTTACTAGATATAAAATGAGAAGCTATCCCAGCCTTGTGAATGGCCATAGTATGCTTGAAATGATGTATACATGGGGTGAGAGCCCAAGACAAGTCTGAAATGGTAGGAGAAGCTCTGAAAAATTGTGTAGTATGCCTTAGGCCAAGTTTCATGAAGAGTGTGCCTTGGAGTATCTGCCCTGCCAAATGCTTCATGCAAACAGGCATCATGGTCAAATGAGTTTGTTCTGCTACCTGCCTCCCACACCTCTTGAACACCCTTACCCCACTGGCTAAGCATCTTTATTCTATCATTCCAGGATGATTATAGCCATGGGAGGGCTTTGTCTACTTCTGATCCTCTACTGGCCTCCTGAGCTCTCTATCAAGAGAATGGTTAATTCTGTGGAGCCTCTTATGGACTGAGTAGTGTCTTTCTGAAATTCACATGTTGAAGACCTAACCTCCAATGTGACAGTGTTTGGGGACAGGATCTTTAAGAAAGTAATTAAGGTTAACTGAAGCCATAAGAGTGGGGCTCTGATCCAATAAGAAGAGGAAGAATGATCAACAGTGCTCATGCACAGAGAAAAGACCATGTGAGGACACAGCAAGAAGGTGACCCTCTGCAAGCCAAGGAGAAACCAACCCTGCTGTCACCTTGATCTTGGACTTCCAGCCTTTGAAACTGTGAGAAATAAATGTTTGTTGTTTAAACCACTCACTCTGTGGCACTTTGTTATGGCAGCCTGAGCAGACTAACATGGGCCTCAACTCTTGGCTGGCGCTGAAACTAAACTTTGTCCCACAAACTCCACTGTGATTTTCAGAGATTCTTGGTTTAAGATTTTAGTCTCTCACCCTGCAAAGTCCCAGTATTTTATCAACTCCCTGAGAGGAACCCTGGTCAAGTGCTTGAATCCTGTACATTTCTTTCCAAAACTGAGCTAGTATTTCTGCCTGTCATGCCCCCTCAAAAAAATAGTTCCACTTTTAGGATTTGCATGTGTTATGAGCTAAATTGTATCCCCACAAAATTCATGTGCAAAAATCTAACCCTCAGTACCTAATAATGTGACTTCATTTAAAGACAGGGTATTTAAATCGGTTATTGAGTTAAAATGATGTCCTTGGGATGGGCCCTATTCCAATCTGACTGGTGTCCTTATAAGCAGAGATTAGGACAGACTCACACAGAGGGACAACCATGTGAGGACACAGGAAAAAGAGAGCCATCTGGGAGCCAAGGAGAGAGGACTCAGAAGGAACCAACCTTGGTGACACCTTGATATCAGATTCCAGCCTCCAGAACTGTGAGACATTAATTTCTGTTGTGTAAGCCACCCAGTCTGTGGCACTTTGCTATCACAGCCCTAACAACCCAATACAGCTAAAGTTGGCCCAGGGTTCAGGCCTGACCCATGCCCCGAAGTACAAGCCACTCAGGCAATAATGGTTGCAGAAACCAGCTCAACTCCCAGCCCAACATTTTTCTCTTTTACAGTCTCCACCTCTCTTGTTCTCCTTACCTAGATAGCTCTCTACTGCCTCCAGACACATGATCTCTGCATTTCATCTACCTTTTCTACTTGTTCCAAGCAGCACTCTGGTTTGCCACAAGCTACCCCACCCCACCTAGAAGCAGAAGCCCTTGATCTCCTTATCTCATCATTGTCATTCTCCCCCTCCTCCTTCTCCACTTCCTCTCCCCCCCCTTCTTTTTAACTTTCTGAAATAGAAAAGGACCATGTTTTATCTCTTTGTAGCCGCAGCACCTGGCCCAATGCCTGCCAGTCAATATTTGTGGAATAGAATTGGCTGGATCTAACATGAAGCTAAGTACATAGTAGATACTCAACAAATCAATCCATTGATTCAGAGCAATACAAAACATCGGGAGTCTGGGATATGGCCATGAAATCACAGAGCCAGATATCATAATAGAGACCATCTTGTTAAATCCCTCATTTCACAGATGAAACCTTGTGAGGTTCATTGCTCCATCTAAAACTACAAGTCACATCAGAGGCACAGACTGGCGAGACTAAGCTACAGATTCCCTTCACATGCTCTTTCCCCCTAAACCATCCTGTTCTAGTCTCGTTCTACACCATTCAACCAAGACAGAGTCAGTAAAGCATTCTGTCCCAGAGGCCAGCAGTGGAAATGTTGATTCAAGAAGGTCCCTCCAGCCTGCCTAATACTTCTTTCCCATTTGAAGGAGGTCAGTTAGGAGACTCCATTGTTGAAGAGTCTTATTTGTAGCCCAGTGGGAGGGTGTGAGATGCTCTGTCTTCATTTCTGTGGGCATTCCAATATCTGTTTGTCTCTAGTTCAGTACCATTGAGCCTGCCACTCCCATTCTTGTTGCTCTGTTTTTATATGCCTGAAATTACAATGTGCCAGCTTCAGTCAACTGCTTACCAGATTCCCTTAAAAGTGTATAGCATTGTTAAAAACCATTGTTTTTAAAAAGCGACTTTAAAAACATGACATTTATTAGCCGTTATATTAAGATAAACTATAAAGTTTTCCCCAATGTAGATGTTAGCCTTTGATTTAAATTCCATCTTGAGTAAACTAGGCAAGAAACATTAAAAGCAGAATGGCTTTTAGGACCCACTGGGTAATGCTAGAATTTGTGGCATGCTAAACACCAGCAGAGCATCTGTGAGCCAGTCTTAGTTAATCACATTTGGGGCCCAATTAAACTTTTCCTGACTTGCTGCAGTTTCTACCTGAGCCCCAGTGAAGGGAGCACAGCGGGTAAGATTGCCACAGGCAGAAAGCAACTGCAGCTAGGGCTGGCAAGCACAGGGTTGCTGCTCATTAACTGGGCTCTTTGCAGATTCTGAAGGACAAGCAAGAACAGAGCCAGAGCAAATCCAATGATAAGAGACCTAAACCCCCAAGAGCCACTCTTTGCACAGAGCTTCCTTTGAATGAGACCTTCACCTCCCAACTTCCCCTCCCACAGAGCTGTGAATGGTGGCAAGGAAGCTGCTAAGCCCTGTGGGGTCAGTGAGTCAGGACAAGGAATAACTTGAGCCCTTTGGGGAAACTGTGCCATCCTTCTATGATCTGTATTAAGTTCAGTTGCTCCAATCCACAAATGTGTGATAATCTGTGCCACCTTTGTTCTTTTTAATTTACTGAGAAGAATATCCAGAATATTGATCTCAGTCTCCCTTAGGGTGACTGTCTGATTTCCATATTCAAAGGGTTTGGAAAAGAATTACCTATTGTTTCTTCCCTTGGAAGAAGTGGTCCATTTGCTCAACCTGATGTACCCTTAAGGTGTTTGGGTTGGTAAAAATGGGGTTAGGGAGGCCTGGAGGGGTGCTGGAAGAAAGGTTCATCAGGACTGGGAGGAGGAACTAGAGCTGATGTCTGAGCCAGGAGGACCTTAGTCAAGGAGGTGTTTTTCTCCAATCTGCCCATGAGCTAAAAGCTAGACATGCGCTTTGAGAAGGAAATGACACAGAAGAAATATCTGCCACCAGGCTGCCTACTGAAGTGAATGCAAAGCAGAGGAGCTCCAGGGAAAATGGAACCTGGTTTCCAGCCTCCTGTCCCCAACTTCCCCTTAGCAGAGCCACTAGTGACTGTGTGGCAGTGGACTCCAGTCTCTCATGGTTCTCAGGCCCCTTGAAATTTGCTCAGGAAGAACTCATCAACAGTCTGTGGGCCCCTACTCCTGCCAGAATGGCCTCCAAAACTCAGCTTCTACGTGGCCTGCAGTGCCCTGTTCTCTCTGCAGTACTCATTTCTCCCTAGGTGACTGACAGCTAGGTGGTTGCCTTTTCTTCATTCATTCCTTCAATTAATACTGTTGGAGCCCCTGCTATGTACCATAGCATCATTCAAAGCACTAGAGTGCTGGAAATCCCTTGCCCTCAAGGAATGTGGATTCTCAGTTGGGGATAGGAGCTAGACAATATGCAAAAAAATAAACAATCCCAGATAGTGAAAAATACTAGAAAGGAAGTAAACATGGTGGAATGATGGGGGACAACTGAGGGAATGTGGGCCTTCTTTCGAATGGAGGTCAGAGTAAACCATGCTGAGGAGGTAACTCTGAGCCAAGAGTTCAGTCCCTCTAAGCCAGGGATTTTCAACCAATATGCCACAGCACACAGGTGTACTGCAAGAATTTTTAAAACATGCAATACTTGACTATTTAGCCAGTGGCCCTGACCTCTTTTCCCTTAGATTGTAAAATAAAAAAGTGACAACAGCCAACACAATAATAGCTATCTGATGTGAACAAATCAAAATTCTACCTATTTTACTTGTCAGGTCAGCAAAAGATGTATTTATTGGTGGGCCACAGAATTTTAGTAACTGGTTTATGTGTGTGCCATGATATGAGAAAGTTTGAAAATCGCTGCCCTAGGCAAAGCAATCCACAGATTCAGAAATTCTTGTAGGGGTGGGGGGGAAGAGTGGCTTGTTGGAGGCAAGCAAAGGTAGCCCAGTGGCAGGACCAGAGCGAGCAAGGACAAGAGTGGGGGGAGGTGGCTGGAGCAGTGGGAGGCAGAAGCCTAGCACTCTGGGGACGTGGATGTTTACAGGCTGAGTGGGCAACAGTTTGACATGACATTGCAAGCGCAGTGAGAAGTTGCCGCACAGCTGCGAGCAGAGTAGGGATGTGATCCGGTTTATATTCCGAAAGCCTCATTCCTTGTGAATAATGTGCAGGACAGAGACAAGATTAGAGACAGGAAATCCAATTAGGAGGACACTGTGGTGAAGCCTCTGAGACGTGATGGGATTCAGGCGAGCGTGATGGCGGCCCTGGGATATAAGCCGCTGCGGAGGAGACGTATTAGGGACCTAGACTCTGCAGGACCTGCTGGTTAACCAGGTGTCGGGATGAGGGAAAGAAGGGTTTTGGCTTTGAGCAGCTGAGTGACTGGTGGCAGCTTTTATGATACTTAGGGGAAAGGATCAGGTGAGTAGCCCACAGACTTGGGTCGTCATGGAATGTGAGCAGAGGTAGGAGGTGTGGAGTGGGCAAGGTTTTCCTCTCAACATGTTGAGTGTGAGATATATCATATATGCCCAAAGATGTCAAGCAGGCAGCTGGACGTACACCTGGAGCCCGAGGAGATGTCCAGCTTTGCTCTCTGCTTCTATGTTCCTGTTCTGCTGCCCCTCTTGGAAGGAGACAGAAAGCTCACACAGAAAAGCTCTCAGCTTTGGTAACAAAGAGATGAGAATTTGATCTCCTGTCAGCCTCTTGATAGATGAGTCACTTTGGCCAAAGTACTTCATCCCTCTGAACTCTTGGATGCAGCCCGATGGAGTTGTTTTGGAGGTCCAATGGGTTAGGCCACAGTAGGTATGCAATGCACGTTAGCTTCTTCTCTTCCCTATTGCCACTCTGGCTACTGCCCTGAGCTGGGGCTTCCTGGATTCAACAAGCTTCCCTTCCCCAGGGGCTGGAGTTTTATTTTCAAACAGGGAGTCACTCAGTACTTACTGACTGCTCAGGGAAATCTCTTTCCCAAGATTCCCTGAGGAAATTCCCCAAGATTTTAGCTTAGAGTCACATGCTGACGGAAGGATACACTCCCTCAGACACCCATGTGCAACTTGGCTTTGAACATGGTGGCTGAGTTTGGTCCCCGGCCCCAGACCCACCCAAGTAAATGTGTCTCCTGCTAGGCCCTGGTCCCTTCCCCATCATGCCCTGTGTTCTTGACCTAACCCAACTTGCCTTGCTCCTCTCCAGATTACTACAAGAGGTAGCTGACTTGTCTCCCTGCCTGGCTCTCCACCAGACACATTTGTAAAAATGGGTATAGAATCACCTTGGCACCTTAAGCAATGTGTAATGTGTCCCTGGCTTACCATTCTGAACTTCTCTTGGTCCCCTACTTTACATATGGCCCATATTTTAGCTGACACATTCTTATTTTTTTTTTGTCTCAGTACTCTTTTGCACACTTAAAAGTTATTGAGGATCCCCAAAATGCTGTTGTATATGTGAGTTATAACTTTCATTTATACTACATTACACAGTTTAAAACCGAGAAATATATTTACTAACGCAATAACAATGAGTCCATTGCATAGCTAAAATAACATATTTTTTACAAAACCAACTCTATTTCCAAGCAAAAATTTGGTGAGAGCAGTGACGTTGGCTTTATTTTTGCAAATCTCTGAAGCCTGGCTTAATGGAAGACAGCTGGATTCCCATGCCTGCTTCTTCACTCAATATGCTGCAATATGTTATTTTGGTTATATTATATGTAGATAATCTAGTCTCACACAAACACAAAAGTGAAAAACAGGGACCTTGAGGACCCCCTAAGGGGTTCTTGTGGACTCACAGGGGCTTGTGGACCCACCTGGAGGGCCAGAGCTCTTGTTAAATTAGGCTTTTCCCAATTCTCTGAATAAGGCCCTGACTTATCTGCTCCTACCCTCTACTCAGTTCTGTGATCCTTCCTCTTCTTCATGAACTTGTCAAAACCCTAGTCTAGACCCAGCTCAGATGTGTTTTTACAACAGACTGAAGAAGCCACAAGGCCCAAGGTAACCTAAAAATAAAAGCCAAAGTGAGAAGCAACAAGCATTTATTTGAGATCCAAAATAACAGCTACTTAGGAAGCACTGATTCAGGCAGAAGCCCAAATAGTGTTCTGATTAGGAGGCAAAGGCAATGAATATTTATGAAAAGGGAAGGAGAACAATTACTTCAATAGAAGGAAGCCATCTCTATTGCTGCAGATAAGCTTAACACAGTGATGCTAATTCTGAACAATGTTTTCAATTGTCAGTCCAGTAGTCATAATATCTGTTTTCTTGATATATTTGCAAAGTTGTTTGAGATACAGTGTTGCTTTGGGCCCAGTCCAAAGGTTATTTTCCCTTTTTTAAGTTCTAACGATTTGAGGCATAAGACAGTGCAGCCTCAACTCCATTTTTAACATGATTTCATTTATATTATCTTTTTACACCCATGAGCAGACAGAAGAACCATGTCAGTTAAGAGTGGATGCTTGAAGGGTTGACATTCTCTCTGTGACACAGCTCTGCTAGCTTCCCACACATCCAGAGCTGTCCTTGGCCTGTGCCCAAAGGACCCATAGACGGAGACATGTATGGGTACATAAAATGAGTTTGTAGGGTATGGTGGAATGCAGCTGTCTCTTATGTAGGTTTGCATGTGCAGAAGGGAGGGGTGCAAATGAGGTGCAATCTGTTCTTCTTGCACAGATCCCTGGACTAATGTCTGAGCCCTATTCAAAGAGAGGTCACAGACAGAAGCTTAGGAGGCTGTTTCATGAGGGACTCGGCCAAGCACAAAAGCTCAGTCCTGTTGCCACTGAGGTCCCAGGTGAAAAAGTGGGATCCAGAGTTGGCGAAGGTAGCATGCTCCCCACTTGGCACAGAACACCTGGCTGCTCAGGCGTGTAAAAATAGCCTTGGCAGTGCCCAAGAACAGCATCCTCAGCACAGAAAGGGGGAGTCTCCTAGGGAATGCTAGCACTCATAGTAACAGCAAGACTCCTTCATTTGGGTACATGCACGGAGAATATTTTCAAGTGTTCCTGGTGGTAAGTTTTGCAAGGAACTAAGGAATGACTCAGGAGAAACTTGGGTTGGCCCCATTTCTACATTAGGGGTATTTCTAGGCTTCTTCCAAAGTCTGCTAATCATGGCTTCTCAGTATCAGGCACAAGGCAGAAAGTGTGTCTTTCCAATGTGTGCGTGTTGCAGGGAGCATGCCTTAGTCCAAAGCACAGGCCCTTCTGTCATGGAGTCTTGGTGCAGAGAGCAAGGTCCTGGGAGCTGCCCTGACTGCCAGGGCCAGCCCCATCCCTCCCCACAGTGCCCATCCATTTATTCCTTCCACCTCCCAGACCCCCACCCCTGCTGGGAGAATGAAGCCCTGCACTCACTCTGTTCTGGAATCCCCATCTTGCTGCCTGAGGAACTACCCTGCTGCCCAGGATTAATCTCATGCCCAAGTCATTTCCACCCTGGCCCTGCTTCTCAGCCCAGCACTTCCGGCTAGAATATAATGATTCATTCCTCCTAATGCACAAGATCAGAGCTGCCAGCCCCCTGGGCCATGCACAGGCCCGGCCCGGAGCAAGGCGGCCTGGCTCAGGCACTCAGCAAGGACACACGCCGCCTGTGCCCACTCTCACCAGCGGGGGCTACAGTGGCCCTCGCTGTCCTTTCTATGCACAGAGTTCTGGGCTCTTATTCAAAGCACACATCTGAATCTGGGACTCCGGTGGTCATTATTCTCTCAGCCAGTCAGCAAATGCTGGCCGAGCCCCTGCTGTGTGCCAAGCATGCATTTAGACATCAGAGTCCCAGCAACAGGGGAGACACACTCCTAATTCCCAGACAGCTTACCCTCCGGCAGGGGGGACTGATGTCAAACAGCAGCAAGGGTCCGTAATAGAAGCACATGTCAGGAGCCCCCAGCACCACCGATGTGCCTGCTGGGTCTAATCTGTCTCTGCCACTTACTAGTCCTAGGCAACCCAGTAACCTCCCTGAGGCTTCGTTTACCCATCTTTAAAGTGGGGGTCCTCCCAATCTACAAAGTCGTTACAAGTTTCTGACATAGAAGAGAGCCTTGTACGAGGGTTGCATGCAGCTCTAACTTGCTCTAAAATGAGCCCCAAGGAATCAATTGAAATACCTGAAAGAACAATTTCCCTTAAAACAAAAACAAAACACAACAAAGCACACGAGCTCAACTGGAAAGCCCTGTTAGCGTTTCCTGGGGTGGCTGCTGGCACAGCTTTAAGCACCCCCACCGCCACCCCCCGCCGACCAGCTCCCGCCCCGGGCGCAGAGGAGGAGATGCTCCTTTGTAGCCAGAGCTTCCCACTCCCTCCTTCTGCCGTAGCTCAGGGCTGTGTGCTCAGAACAAACTGTTCTGTTTGAAGCGCTGACGCCGCCTAAACATCCTGATTACAGGAGCTCCCTAAGCTTCCGCTGCTGTTTCCAAGCAGGGAGCAGGGAGGAGGCTGAAGAAATAAAACCACCTCTAATAGGTGATTACAGATTCCCAGGGCTTCTTAACTGCAGCTTCCACATGCCATGCAGAGGAGCATAAAGGGAAGACTTGGCGTGCCTCTGAGGGGAGAATGGCCGTACCCCTGCTGAGCAAAGCAAGCCGAGGGACACTTGGCCCCTATGCAGAGGCAGGATGCAAGGAGAGGGGTCAGGAGAGGGAACACTGAGTACCTTCCACACGGCAGGCAGTCAACACCTTTCCAGCACACTCATTTCTATCCACAGTATCCTAGAAGGTGAGTCTTATGTCCCCTACTTATTATGTGGGTTGCCCAAAGTTATGTAGATATAAGTAGAGGAACCTGGATTCAAAGACCATGTGGGTCTGATTCCAGAAGGCCTTGTAGTTCACCCTAGTCCAGACTCCTAACAAAGTCTCAGGGAGGAAAGGGGGATGCCTCATGGTGAGATGGGTTCTCAGGCCACTGGTCACTCTGGGACATCTCTTCAAACTCCACCACAATGGCTGTAGTCAACCCTTTACCTAACTCGCCCAGACCACCTACCTAATTAGACCTAGGGGTTGTCACCTTTGGCCCCCTCCATTTCAGAGAGGAGATGTCACCTCTGCTCACCAGAAACTGTCTACCCCCCGCCCCCTTCCTCTGCCATAGCCCAGCCTTTGTGTCAACTCTTCCATGTGCTTTAAGGTAATCAGCTGTGTTTCTTAATTAGTCATCATTATTGACTTGACATCCTGCTGTCATTTAAATAAACTTGGTGAAAATAATGAGGCCCCTAATAATGTGCAGTCTTCTTGTGCTAATTAATTTTTTGTGAACAAATTCATTGTTAATATAAATAGCAATATTAATCATGCCAAAGATCAATATTTGTGCGGGCAATGAGCTCTGGAGCCTAAGCGAACGGGCACCTCAGTGACAGTGGCTGTTGGGACAAGTCCTGAGACTGGCTGGAGGAGAAGCTGAGCTTGCCTGAGAGAGGAGCTGCCAGAGCGGTGGGGGCCAGGAGAACAGGTCCCAGATGCAGAGTCTGTAAAAGAACTGGAGGTGGCAGTAATTGTGGTTCTCTTGGAGAGCCCTGAGGTCCAAACACTGGTACAAATTCAGAAATGCTGAAGATCCACCATTGTCTCCACTCCCCCCAACTCCAGCCACATCCACCTGATGTCCATTAGCCATGCGTCAATCAACAAACGCCTTCTCTCAACACCACTTTCCCCTGCTCTGCTCACATCGTGGCTTCAGTTTACGCTCCCATATCCAGTGGCAGCCCCTCCAACCCAGCCTCCAACCAGAGACTAGACAATTAATTGCTCTACCACAGACTTTTCCAGTGGTTCCACCCTCTAGAGTAGAGTTCAAATCCTTTCTAGAACACAAGTTCTTTCCATGGCACAGAAGCCTTCCCAATTTTAACCGTTATTATCTCCCCAACCTACATCTCACATGCTTAGCATGCTCTGGGGACTCTTCCTCACCCCACCATTGCAACTAGTGAACTCCTATGCACTCTCCACCCTTAAAATCTCACTTCCTCAAGGGCCTCCTTCCTGCACCCCTGCTCAGAGCCCTTCCTCGTTCAGTGATTCCTAGGTTTGCTGCTTTTATAGATCAATCACACTGATTATAATTTTCAGTTCATGTGTCTTTCTTATGCCCTGGACTGTCAGCCTCTCGAAGGCATGACATTTGCCTGATTCATCTCAGGCTCCATACATCCCAGGGGCTCATAAATGTTTGATGAACAAACAAATGAGCAAATCAATCCTTGTGGGAGAGACTGGGGAATCAAGAGGCAGGTAAGCTGAGACTAGAATCTCAGTTACAAATTGAAAGCTGGAGAGCACGGTGCACATGGTGCTGCCTGCAGGCATCTTGGAGGCAGTTTGATTTCTCCGTAAGTGGACTCACTATAGACTAAGTGCGTTTATAAGGTACTGGTTGAAAGAAATGGGCAATAGTGCAGACATCTGCAACCAGGTCCAACTATTACTACTGATGCTGGCTGGATACACAGCTTGAGGGAATAGGGAACAATTACCAACCGAGTTTGGCTCAAGATCTCAAGCCCTGCATGAGAGAGGGGAACCAAAGAGGGTGAACTATAGCAAACCTGAACTGTCTCCAGGAGACATATTTCAGGAGGTCCCAACAGGCAAGAAACAGCAACTGCCAATGAGGTAAAGAGAGCCAAGTTCCTTGCAACCCCATGGAGGGGACTTGCTAAAAGGGTAGTATCTCCTGCTCTGAGAAATGCTGGGTTCTTGCTGAGAATACAGAGAGGTAGGGGGTCCCATCACCCAGCACTGAGCAAGCTCTCAAGCCACACACACATCAGGACTTCTCAGAGCCTCGCCAAAAGTGCCTGGCCTGGGGACTCTGAGACCTAATTCCTTCAACATCCAAAGAGAGACTTATTGAGCCCCTGCCAGGTACCGGGCTCTGTACTAAGGGCCGAATATGGAAGAGTTTTTCCTGGTCTAATGAGTTTCTAAAATGTTCACCTTCAATGAAATCCCAGCGAGCGTGATCTGGGAGAGAACCAAAGAGCTATTGGGCTGGTCTGGAATTTTTATCTCAAAAAATTTGTCAGCCTCTTTCTCCTTGTCAGGAGGTAGGCTAATATGAAAAGAAGTATTCCTTTACAGCATAAAAAGGGAAGATTATAGATGTGAGCTAAGCTTTATTTAAGTTGAAAGTCCAAAAACTCTCTCCCATGTATAGAGAGTCCAGTATGTCAGAAGGTTTAATGCCCCAGGGAAATAAACTCACATTAATATTCAAAGACTGTGCAATTCACAACTGATACTAAATTAAGCCATGAAGTGCAACCATGCTAATTGGCAAGAGGCATATGACAGACAATAATAGGATAAAAGTTCATTTCTTACTTGTAATTACAAAAGAAGATTTTTAGAAATAAAGGAACGAACTCCAGCATTCACCATATGGATCCCAAGGACTAAGGTTGACCAGCCCTGCTCTTGCGCAGTGAGACACAACAGTGTTTTTTTTATACTGGCCTGTCAAGACATGGTACTTTACATCCAGGGCAGAGTTTCAATGTAATGAAATGCACCTTTGAGACCACATATAATATATAACAAAATTCCTTCAAGTAAAATAAATATCACTGAGTAAGAATTCTTTAGGTGGTGCTAGTTCTCTGGTTTTGATCACAATGAATCTTCTTTGGCCTGCTATCTGTTAGAGATTGTGAGGAGTGCAAGACTTGACTCATCGACACCACAGTCTAACCAACAGAGAAGAGGCACAAGGAACTGAGAAAGGTGAGCCAGCAATCAGCTTTATTAAACAGCTGCCAATGTATAAGGCAAAGTCGAACTGGAGAAACAACTTAGAATTGAGGCCAGAGTAGGGCATCCTATCACTGCCTGCCTAGGCTTGGGTTCACCCAAAACAAGGACTGGGATGTGATGTGCTACTCAGCGAGCAGCAGTGAGTAGCTACGGGTGGTGAGGGAGGGAGGAAAAACTATATATGGATGTACTTTTGAGGTCACTGCTATATGTATCTAGGGCTCAGTCCCACCTGGGACCTTCTGAGGGATGTATAGAACACCTCAGAAATATTCACCCAAGATCAACCTTGAAGTACATATCTACTGGCTTCTAAACACATTGTTTGAATGTTGCCCCACCTCCAGGCTGAGCATATATGTTGGATGGGTGAGCTCCTACTGATGTCAAGAGTGTCAGAGGAATACTAGGGGTAGAGAATGAAAGACCATCCAGGGCATTTGGGGTAAGCTCCTGGAAGCCCACTCAGGAACTTTCCACCACAGCTATAGCTAAAACTGAATGGAGGGATAAAAGGGTGTGAATTGGGGCACTAGAGGTCTGTGATACACTCTCCAGACAGGAACAGCGGGACCTATGTGGGGGAAAAATCAGAATCCATTTTTCTAGCCAGCACAGGAGAGGACAGCCTTCACCCATCAATATGTGAGAAAAATAATCAGCTCTCCTTAAGAGGCAGCCCGAGGTGCAACTCAGGGCACTTAGCTCATGGAAGCAGGAACCCACAGAGGACCCGTGGCTTTGCTACTATCAGTTCTTCTAAGCAAACTGCAGACAGCTTTTCAGTACCTAGATGCAGCATTTCCAGCAATGAGAGTCCATTTATAGTATTTTTTTAAATCCAGGTAACCATTGTAATACCAAGTGTATTGGTTCGCTAGGGCTGCCATAACAAAGTATCACAAACTGAGTGGTTTCCACAGAAATTGATTGTCTCACTGGTCTAGAAGCTAGAAGTCTGAGGTCAAGGTGCTGGCAGGGCCATGCTCCCTCTGAAGGCACTCAGGAAGGGTCTATTCCAGGCCTCTCTCCTAGCTCCGTTAGACTCAGACACTCCTTAGCGTGTGGTAGCATCACTCCAATGTGGACATGGCTCTTTTCCTGTGTGTGTCTGCTTCAGAATGTCTCCTTTTTATTAAGGCACTAGTCATATTGTTTAGGGGCCCACTCTACTCTAATATGACTTCCTGTTAACTAATCACATCTGCAACAACCCTATTTCCCAATAAGGTCACATTCTGAGGTATTAGGGTTAGGATTCAACATAAGCGTTGCGTGGGGTTGGGGGACACAATTCAACCCATGAAACTGAAGAATGGATTTTTATACAAGTATTTTTTCAGTAAATGCTCCAACTCTGTGAGAAATTCAAAGGAGAAAGAAATTATTTCTTCTCTCCTGGAAGGGTTCATGACCTATTTGGAGAGATAAATCATAGTAAGTTAAAAAGCACAGAAAGAAGTCAAGTTCTGAGGTCGGCACTGACCTTCATTTCACCCTCACAATTTCTCTGTGAGGACACTTTTGTACCCCAGTGTTGCAGATGAGGAAGCTGAGGCTCAGAGAGGCAAGGGCTTTGCCCATGCTCGCAGAATTGGTGGGAGCCTTAGGATTCAAACACACGTCTTTTGAATCTGAGCCCAGTTCCCTTCTCCTTATGTCCCAGTGCTGCTCCCTTAAGGTGGAAAAGAAGAACCAGTCATTGCATCCTTAACTGTCATCATTTACATTCAGGACAAGTGCCAGAGGTGAATGACAGCATTCCATTTTAATTGCCAGGCCACAAAATTCTCCTGAAAGGCTAAATCAGCACCCAGACAGAAGGTGCAAGAGACTGCCACACACATACACACATACACAAAACACTACAGACTGGGGCTAAACCAACAGAAACGTATTTCTCAGAGCTCTGGGGTCTGGAAGTCTGAGATCCAGGGGTCAGCAGGTTGATTTCCTTCTGAGGCCCTGCTCCTCGGCTTGCAGACGGCACCTTCCCTCTGTGTCCGCCAGCGGTCCTCCATCTGTACAAGCATCCCTGGTATCCCTTTGTGGGTCCAAATTCCCTCTCCTTGTAAGGACGTCAGTCAGACTGAATTAGAGCCCACTGAGTTACAGACTCACAGTAACTGATTCACCTATCATCAGATATAATCGTATTCTGAGGAACTGGGGGTTAGGGCTCCGATGTATAAATTTTGGAGGGACACAATTCAGCCCATAACATGAGGAAAGGCTAAAATTTTCTGACTCATTCAGGGAGTCATTAATCAATTCTAAAAAGATAGTCCTGAGCTGCATGCTGACCTCGGGGCTCAGTCACAGTCAAGGTAAGAAACTAGCCCCATAAGCTACTAGTCTCCCTTCCTCCCAGAGGAGCCCTCAGTGCAGACCCACCTAAACGTCTGCAGGCTCTACCAGGACATGAAGGCAGCACCTGTCCTATTTCCAACTGAGAGTAATTCACTGCTCTGGGATTGATACACAGTCAATGACTCAGCCAGCACAGCTTCTGTCTGTCGCCTGTAAGAACTAGGCTCTTTTTCCTTTGCTAACATGAAACATAAACCAAACGTTCATTCATCCATCTAACTTTTACTGAGCACTTACTATGTCCCAGTTTCTGTGCAGTAAATTGTACAGGAAACCTGTATTTAATGCCAGGCACAGCCATAAGAACTTGACTGACATAGTCTCATCCTCACAACCGACCTGAAAATAAGGCATTATTATTATCCCTGGTTTATCCTTGATAAACAAAAAGACTAAACAAACTAAAGTCATTGCAGTGAAAAAGAGCTTAATAAGTGAAGCCAGGACTAAGTGGTCTGGTGTGAGGGTGTTCTGAGAGAATTCTAGAGATGGGGGCTGTTGGAATGATAAGCCTTTTATGAGCTTCCTGGCAGAGACTGTAAGAAGCAAGCTGCATTTGAAGGGGCAGAGAGGGAAGTCAGGACACCCTGCTGAATAAGCATTTCCTATCCATTAGAAAATGGCACTCAGAGTTCTGGGCGGACCTTGGACCTTGGACTGCAGGCACTGCCTCAGAGCCATGATTTCAGGGCTCAGAACTGGAAACAACCCGCAGAGGCGATCCGATGCCCCTTTCACATCTCAGGGAATTGGGACCAACGTGTATCCTGATTCAGGGTGACGTCAAGAGCAGGACCTCCCTACCTGGGTACCCAAAGGGGGACTTGTTGGTTTGCTGACCCACATTCCAGATGTGGGGCAAAAGTCCCCCTGGATAAAAGTTTCCACTGCTTCTGAAGTCAAATGTAGATATCAAGCCCTATTTCCAAAGAAAACGTTATGTTCTCCTTACTATTTTGTTCTGGGTTGTATTTTAGACAAAGTGTTTTCTGCAATTAGGTAACTGTATCTGTATCTTATTTCCTTTGCCATTAATCTTGTATAAACTGTGAAATTCACACGCCTCCCCATGACCAACCTGAGAAACCCGGCATTTCTCACTGTCCTTCACTGGAAGTCTTTGCTTCGAGATGCTCTACCGATAGCACTTGAGCTATTTTGTTAAATGTTTCTTTCCTGCTCATTACAAGAAAGCTAATCTTCTGATATCTCTCTCTGTGTACATTCATCAAAGGACTCCAAGCTCCCCACAGTGTGGCGGAGACGAAATTCAGCACTCTGTTTGCTAATGCTACAGTGGTCTGCTCACAGAGAATTATCTGATGATGTGGCATTAAAGAATTAGGTCAAATAATCTGGATAAACCTTCAGGATTAAAGGATCTGTGGTTGTCTCACTGACCAATATTTTGAAAATCTAGTTACAGTCAGGCTCACACAGTAGAGTCGTCGTTCCCTTATTCCACAGATCGGAACGTGTGCTTACTAAGTGTTCGGGAACTCTCGTAGGCACTGGAGAAACAGAGCTCCGGTTTTCCAGGAACTTGAGGTAGAGGGAGGAAGGTGAGAAGCAAAGAACACTAATAATGACAGTATCATGGGGTAAGTGTCAGGGAAGCCAGAGGAGGAAGTGACAAGCTCTGCCCACAGTCAAAATGGATTTCATAAACAAGGTGACATTTGAACTCATCTGAAGGATAGAAAAGAGATCACTGGGAGCAACATGGGGTGGATGTGGGAGGGCCTTCCAGGTAGAGAAAGTAACGTGTGCAGAAGGGCAGCGTGTGCTTACAGAGAAGGTTTATCCCCCTGAAACAGAGTGTGCACAGCATAGAGTGCACATGGATGTGCTGGAGAGGCCCCCCAGGGGCCAGATCCTTCTCAACTTGAATACCAGGCTAAAGAGTTGGTCTTGACACCATATCAGTAGCTTCAACCCATGTTTTATGATGCTAACATCCCTTTATCCACTTCGGGGAGGAAGGCCTGGCAGGGAGGATAGCAGATGGAGTGCTGAGTTCTTCACTTCCACTTTAGTCAAAGTAATTTGGCTCAGATGAGGACAGCAGACTTGGTTGGGGTTTGGGGAAAAAACACAGATTCTAGAGGCATTTCCAAAGTAGATGCATTAGTCAAGGTTCTCCAGACAAACAGGACCAGCAGGATAAATACATGGAGATTTCTTATAAGGTATTGAAGGAATTGGCTCACATGCCGATGGAAGCTGAGAAGCCCCAAGGTCTGCAGCTGGCTAACTGGAGAGCCAAGGAAACTGATGGTATAATTCCAGTCTGAGTCCAAAGGCCTGAGAACCAGGATTGCTGATGGTGTGAGTGCCAGCTTAAAAGCTAGCCAGTTCAAGATCCAAGAGGAGCCTGTTTGTGTTTCCCACCAAAGGCAGGAGAAGACCTGCTCAGTCTCAATTCAAGCAGTCAGGCAGGAGTTTCCTCTTACTCTCAGGAGTAAGAAAGGACCCTTGGGTTATTTTCAGGCCTTTCATAGACTGGCTGAAGCCAGCCCAGATTAGGGAGAGCCATCCACTTTTCACAGGCTACCAATTCAAATGTTAATTTCATCTAAAAATGCCCTCACAGACACACCCAGAATAATGTTTGACCACCTATCTGAGCACCAGTCAAGTTGACACATCAAATTATCCATCACAGTGGAATCAACAAAATCTAGACTCGAAAGCAAAAGTTTGGGGATCAAAGACTATGAGTCAACAGAGCCAGTAGCTATAGAAAAGATGGAAAAGGTGGAGGGAGAGCAATCCCCTCCCACTGTGTTCCATAAGCAGGGCTGGCTCCCAGAGAGCTTACAACACCTCCCCCACAACCCAGGTTTGAAGAAGCCTAAGTAAGTGTTCTTTTTAAAAAACAAAAAACAAACCAAAAAAAACCCCACCTGATCAGAAGTCAGAAACTAGCCTGGCTCTACCCACAAACCAACTGCTCAATAAGGCTCCAAGCTTCCTCTAATGACTGGAGAAAGACACCTGTGAGCCTGCCTGGGGGCTGGAGTCACTGGGCCTGCTCATCAGGGAATCAAGGAGCCTCAAAAACCCGCTCTGGAACCTGGACTGGGTACCTGAGCCCTCTCTCTTCCTGCTGAAGGCACCAAGGATTCATTCTTTTTTCTTTATTCTGGTCCCACCCATGTACCTGCTTCGATCACCATGGTGTCCTGTCTTTCCCAAGCCTACCTGTGGAGGACACCGTCTACCCAGCTCCCCCAAGACAAGCACACTGGCCCATCTCCTGCTAAAAACTGTAGTGCTTTTTACTGTGGGACAAGTCTCAGTAGATTAGAACAACAAGCATGTTGAATTTATAAACTTTTTCCATGTGTAAAGGTCTTTCAGTCACTGACCCTGGTTCACAGTTTTCCCTTTCTGAGCTATCCCCAGAATCTCTAGGGCTCTCCATGTTCCTGTTTCATTCTGTAAAGTGGAGCTCAGCAAGCTTCCCAGCCCCTCAGACTCCTGCCATTCTCTGGGCCACACAAGAATTCTATCCTTTGTCACAGAGGTATCTTATCCCAGAACAGGGCAGAGGGGCAGGCAGAACAGAATGGTCTGTGTGAATTCAGGACCACGGGGGAATCCCACTTCCAAGTAGATCATTTACTCTTCCGCAGCTGCCCCCTTCTGGGCCTCTGCCCCACACAGGAACATGCTTGAGGACATACCCTGGGCTAGATCCTCTTTGTGCTCATCCCTGAATGTTTCCATGGCTTGGAATGACTGGAATCAAAACCCTAACAGTTCCTTATCTCCCATTTCCACACAATTTATTTAGGATGAAATCTGATGCTTCAAATCTATACGGTGCTATTATTTTCCTTCTGTTGCCTCACCATGAATTTGTTCAGCAAGAAATCACTCTTGAAGATGTGTTGCTATCTCTCCCCAGCCTTCTGCTTCTGGAGTGTGGGTCTCTCCAAGGGCTGCCATAGCAATAGAACATCATCTAGGATCACTTGAGGGATGGCTGATCCCCTTTTGAAAGCACAGCACAGTACAAAGAAAAATGCTTTTGGAGTCAACAAACTATTCAGCTGTAGAATCACTTGACATATATTCACTAAGTGTCAACCACGCGCCTGGGCAGTACCCTGGGTGTTAGGAATATATTAGTGAACGAGATAAGCATTCTTCCTGCCTTTATGGAATGTACATTCCAGTTCCTTGATGTCCTTTAGCTGTGTGATCTTGACCCCTCGGAGTGTGATTCTTCTTCTGGTCTAAGGAGAATGATGTTAACTTCCTGGAGTGTTGAACTAACCCATGGTACAGTGCCTGGCACATTCTAGGCATCCGAAAGCCATTAGTTGACATGGAGAGATTTTCCATCTTGACCTTATAGCACAATCAGAGTCAAACTGGGAGTTTATGATCCAGTCTGAAAACATTCAAAATATAAAAATTCACAGACAATAGCAGAAAAGCAAATATAAACCTCTTTATGTGATTCCCTGCTTAATTTATTTCCCACTTTGTATTAAGTGATATTTCTCGCCAATGTATATGAAATGGAAAATATCTAACTAGAGTTAAATTCCCGGTGAACGCTCCAGATTTACACATCAGCTCCCAAGGGGGCTCCGGAACAGGTCGGTGGTGCACTACTGCCCCCGTGTGGAGCAAGCTTGGCTAGCAAGGATCTAGGAACTGAGCTGACGCTAGCATGGGTTTTTGGCGGGGGGGGGGGTTGTTTTTCTCAGCAAAAACACTTAAGAAGGAGAAAATGGACTCTCAAAAATCCTCTTTATCCAAGATCAAATAAAATGAAATCCAATTAAGTCAGTGCAGCTGTTGACTGTCAAACCAGCTCCAAGGCGTATCTCTCTCCTTCCTCTGGGGCTCTTTCTCCCCCTGACTTCACATACAAGGAGCGGATTCGTTAACCTCAGAAACAGGGTAACGTCCCTAATGGTGTGAGCATCTCACACGTGCCCCAAATTGTGTGCAGAGACCTCCAGGATTCCTAGTCTCTGCCCAGAGTGATCTCTGGGGCACCGTTGTTCAGTTGGCCTGACTTCTGCACTCTGCCCACCAAGTACCTTTCAAGCCCTCTGCCTGCCTCAAAACAGCATAGTGGATCTTTGTGCTACTCATTTGAAGAAACTATGACTAAGTTATGGCTCATGACCCTGCTATGAGCCCAAGATGTTAGGAGCATACCATCTAGAAGGAGAAGTAGCTGAGATGGTAAACTAACATAGTGCACAGAAACTAAACGTTAGGAAGCACTGGTACCACAGGGCACAGAGGAGACGGCCCACCCCTCAGAGGAAGCGGAGAGGTCGCCAGGGAGAATGAGGATTGAGCTGAGTTAAACCTTTAAAGCAGAATTAGTTATTCAGCAAAGAAGCAGGTAAATGGGAGTTGCAGGTAGAATTTGCATTATAAGCAGTGTGTCGAGGCGTGAAAATACACAGCACTTGGAGAAACGGAATGTAGTTCAGCGCAACTGGAACACGGGGATTTCAGCAAACAGGGATGTCACAGAGGTGATTGTGGAGGTCACTGTATGCCACAGAAAACCTATGGAATGAAAGGATGGACCACAAAGTGTGACAGAGCAGAGCAGGAAAGTCTGGCTTTCACCAGGGCCACTAGGGACATATAGATTAAAGGAAGGAGTTCAGAAGCAAAAGCAGCCAACTAGGAGGCTGTTACAACAGTCTAGGAAAAAAAAAAAAAAAAAAGACCAACTGTAATTACAGATCAGAAGACATGATTGGAGAATCATTACGGAGAAAATCATTAGGCCTCGAGGATTGCAAAGCCAATCCCATGCTCTTCCCGAACGACCCCTGATTGACGCGAACAAAGAACAAACTCCGCTTTTTCACGCTGGCTTTGTCTGGTTCTCAGTCACCACAAAAATGGGACCGCTGCTGCTTTATTTCATCTCTCACCTCCCAGGCCAGGTCACCAAGGCTTCTGTTTCTCTTCTGGCCACCTTTGCCTGCCCCTTTGACCACTTCCACCCCTCCCAGAGATGTGAACGTGCAAGCCCTGTGCAGGGAAGATTTCAAGATCTGCTGGGGAGCTCGAATGTGGGAATCGTGGCTCGGAGCTGTGAGGCCCTCCAGCATGACAGCAGCTAGCTCAGCCTGGGCTTGGGCCCAGATGCCTGACTCTTCCCTGAGTTTCATCAGCTGCCTGCTCTACAGAAAACTCCGGCTTCCTGTTAGAACATGCGGTCAGGTGCGATCCGCAAGAGGGAAGGTGGCTTCTACCACAGCTTCCACTGCAGCTGTGCATGCTCCGTGCACAAACGCTCCTCCCTCCAGCCCAGTTCCTTCAGGGCATCTGCGGCTTACACTTCCCCTTCCTTCATTGTCAAAACATGGAGGCGGCTGGACAGCCCACCGGACTTTTGACGTATGCAAATGATCCATATGCAAATTAACCCAGGCCCAGCTTCCCCCACACACACACCTCCCCCATAGGAAATAAAAATGGACTTTGCTCATTCACAGAAGAAATGTTGATGGACCAAGCACAACATATTGACTGGAAAAGCAGAGAAATGTAAATAACTTGTTAAATGTGTTGCTGGGTAAAACTCATTCTAATCAAATGTATGTTCGGAAAGATGTGGAGACGGCGCCTAAGAGCATAAAACAGGAATCTGTAACCGGTTCTTGAGGTTCCCTGGAAGTCCTACTTTTCCATTTTTCTTGTTCTTATGGATTTTCAAAGTGGTTTTGGAGTTTTCTCTTATCTCTAATTCCCTATTCTTCTTTCTTTTAGTAAACCTAGGTGTAGAAAACCTTGGTTGTTTTCTGGGTGACCTCTTTGAGCAAAGACAGCTTAACAGTTCCTACTTAAGTACTTGGGTTTTATCAGCCATCTGTTATCTGGGGTGCTTAGAGATATCACCTTCAGAGGACGAAGACAGGGAAGTGGGAAGAATTAAATCCTAATACTAGTTGTACAATCTGGACAAGCCACTTAATCTCTCAGAGCCTCAGTGGTCCCACCTGTCCAATGGGGTAACAATCAACAATAAAAATTAAGTGATATTTTTCTCATAGTTTTGAAAATTTCACTGTTCAAGTGATTTTTAAAAATTGTATTAGACCCTGGCTGGTGTGACTCAGTGGACTGAGTGTTGGCCTGCAAACCAAGTATCGCTGGTTCAATTCCCAGTCAGGGCACATGACTAGGTTGCACGTCAGGTCCCCAGTTGGGGGTGCGAGTGAGAGGCAACCACACAGTGATCTTGCTCTCCCTCTCTTTCTCCTTTCCCCTCTCTTTAAAAGTAAATAAACAAACAAACAAACAAATAAATAAATTGTATCATTGGCAATTATACTCAACATCATAGATGGATCTCACAACACTGTTGAGTAAAAAAAGATATATATGAGAGTATGAAACTATGACCCAGATAAGCAAGTTTACTGAATGATTCAATAATGATTGAACTAAAGTTGAAATAATAACGCTTGCCCTGTTCAGACCCTAAATGATGACCAGTGTATTATTCATTCCACCTGAACCCAAGCCAGGGTGTACACTAAGACAAATGGATGTTTGCCCTGGTGGCATTCCTAGAATTCTGTTAATGCAGGAGTGAACATCATGGCAGTGTGTTGGCACCCCGGGCAGGGTTCTTTTATCCTCAAGCTGCTCCAAGTGCAGGAATCTGATTTTCTCCCTTCTGGGAGAAGTTTAAGACTCACTCTCTATCTCACACCAGCAGGGAACTTCCTAAACAGTTCCCTTCTGAATGCAAGCACAATCTTTAATAGGACCTTCTCTGAAGCCCAGACTCTCAATGAACTGTGAAGATTCCATGATTTCACTTTCAGAGACTGGTATTAGCTCTCTGACAGTGTTGCTGTTGTTTTTTAACCCTCACATGAGGATATGCTTATTGATTTTAGAGAGATGGGAAGGAAGGAAGAGAGGGAGAGAGCAAAGGGGAAAAACATCAATGTGAGAGACAAACATTGATCGGTTGGTTGGTTGCCTCTCGCATGTGCCTCAACCAGGAACTGAACCTGAACCTTTAGGCTTACGGACAACGCTCCAACCAACTGAGCCACACTGGCCAAGGCTAATGGTGGAGTTTTTAATGAATAGTCAAGGGCTTCTCTTTGAAGAAGAATCTGCTGGTTGGTATTTTGCTTCTCTGTCTGCCATAACCTGCACCCATAGTTAGGGTGACCATGTATTATATAATGGAGTTTGGGACAATTGAGTGTGAAAGTGGCACTGTTAATAATTTAGCAGAGCCACTGCAAAAGCAAACAGACAAAAAAAATCAATCCAATATGGTTAAGTCATATTATCAGAGTCTATCTTCTATGATTTCCAGTTAGGTCCTTTAAGATACTTGAGAAGCGATCTGAGAAGATATCCACACCCCTCCCCCCATCTTTCACAGTTACTATATCCATCCTTAATTTGACAGCAATAATTTCAGCAGCTTGTCTACCTTGAGACTTTCTCAAATATTCAATTTAATTTTCACATACAACTTTTTTCCCATTCATATTCTGTCAGTTTATATAGTAAATTATATAATAACATGTATGACTGGCATAAATACAACTGACTCTTGATGAGCATTCAATTTATCTGAGGGCAGTGGTGCAAGGCACAGTAGACAGTAGCCTAGTAACTATAGAGATCATTATAATAGGACTTAGTGTGTTTCCCAGAGGTGAAAGGCAATAAATCATAGTGGCTAAAACCAAGGATGGTTGTTGAGTTCAAGCCTCAGCTCTGCCATTTAATAGCTGTATGACTTAACTTCTCAGTTCCCTCATCTGTAAAATGAGTCTACCTCATAGAATTGTTATGAGGATTAAATGCCTTAATAGAAGTAAAGAGCTTAGAAAATATGCCTGGAACATAGCAAATACTATGGGAGTCTTTGCTATTATCATTATGATTATTATTACACAGGAAAGCACTTTTAATCCACTGAATTGTTTAAGTGGCGTTTGGTTGAAGAAGCTTTTACTATATGTAACAAAAAAATGTCTATATTGTCTGGAAATAAATATATAAAAGACAGTGAGGCAGCCTTGCATTCAGAGTGAAGATAATAATATCAGCAGAGACTGGGAGAGACCCATTATCATCATCATCATCATTTGGGAGAGGTCAAAATGTCTAGAAATGGGGCTCTGAATGGTGATTTTATAAAGTATTTGGGGACTACCAAAAGGAAGTCACTTCAGGCAAAGAGTTCAGCCCTGCACTAAGGCAGGGCGACTAGAGAAATCACGCCATGTTCACAACTGGTTGGAAGTGTGTTGGGAATGAAGGGGAATGATACAGATGAGGTCAGAAAGGTATGTAGGGGTCAGGCCCATTTCCTGAAGGAAATGAGGACAGATGTGGGAGAGCCTCCATAGCTGCTCTGGTTCTTGGCAAGGAGCTCCCAGGAGGTCTACTTAGCAAGGAAGGTCAGGCTGAGGCCATATACCCACAAAGCATGAAGTAGCAGAACTATTCCGGCCTAAAATCCAAATAATGGATTTGAACCCTAATGTGCAAGAACAGTCCAGGTCTCTGTGTAAGCTGTCCATCACATCTGGTTGTTAGCATGTTTACAGCAGGATATAAACTGATGTTCAATTACCCACAGAACTTTATCATTAAGACAGAACTCTAAAATATGCATGAAGAATTTTTTAAAATAGCTTGCACTAACGAAACCAATTTTTAAAAATCTGAAACAGGTCTTTGCCAGATTTTCAAAGCCATCTGTTTTCAAAGCCTACCTTCCTCCTTGTTTACCGCAGTCTGCTATTTTAACAACCTCCAGTGGGATTTCACACACCTCATTATGCAAAATCACTGCTTATGCATTCACTCTGCCACTTGCCTAACTAATCTCAACTCATAACACCTTTCTGAGGAAGATCCCCAGTCTGGAGTTCTCCTACAGGGCTATAGATGAAGAACAGTGGTAGACAGTGTCTGAGCAAAATAAAACACATCCTCCTGTGTATAACAGTTAAGAGACAGGCTTGATCTGAGACCCTATTTGAAGTGAGAAGCAAAACAAGCAATAATGATTATAACATAAATTCAAAATCTCTCTATTCAAAAAAAAAAAAGAAAAGGCAAGCTCTTGCATCAGGTGTAAGTTAGAAAGTCAACTTTGATCCCCTTCTCATCCTTTGCTCTTCTCCTATAAATTATCTATTTAAATATTTTTAATTTCTTTCTCTGCATAAGGCTTTGAACCTATCATCTTCTGGTTCAGAATAGTCAGGAGCCTGGGTTCAAATCCTAGCTGTTCTGTTTCTCAACTGGATGGCCTTAGGCAGGACACAGGGTGACTAAAAAACAATTAATGATGACTAAATGGAGAACCAGGCAGATAGGCACCAGTGATAGAACTGATCATGTTATTAAACAGCCACCAGAGCAAAGGCTGTATTTCCCGGGGATGGATCAGAGTGTCCGAGCCAATGATGCACCAACCACTGAACTAAGCCCCAAACCAGATGCACATAAAGCAAAGTAATGAGTGATAACTACATGAAGTATGCTTGCAGGTTTCTGGTCTAGGGTAGAGATCCTCAACCCTGGTTGCATGTAAGAATCACCTGGGTAGCTGAAGGGCACCAGCATTCAAGCCCCAGTTCATGTCCTACATTCTCATTCAGTTAGAGAGGCTGAGGGTATTTGAAGGTTTTTTTTCTTAGTAAACTTTTACATTAAAAAATAGCATGCTACCACCTTGGCTGCTGTGGCTCAGTGGATTGAGCACCAGCCTGCAAACTGAAAGGTTGCCGGTTCAATTCCCAGTCAGGGCACATGCCTGGGTTGCAGGCCAGGTCCCCAGTTGGGGGTGCATGAGAGGCAACCACACATTGATGTTTCTCTCTCTCTCTCTTTCTCCCTCCCTTCCCCACCCTCTCTCTAAAAATAAATAAAAATAAAATCTTTTTTAAAAAGTTTTTAAAAATAGCATGATACAATACATGACACAAATCTTAAATGTACAGCACAATAAAATTTTTTAGAAAGGGAACATACCCATGGAACCACTGCCCAAAATAAGATTACCAACATTCCAAAGCTTCCCTCCAACATTTTCCCCATCCCTGATCCCCTCCCACAGATAACCACTGTTCTGACTTCCATCACCATAAAATTACCTGCAGTAAAACTTTCTATAAATGGAATGATAGAGTGTATTTCCATTTTTTGTCTAACTTATTATGCTCAGCGTTATGTCCATGTAATTCATCCAAGTCATTGTGTATAGCAATCATTGCTATGTATTATTCCATTCTATATTCCACAACTCATCCATTCTCCTGATGATGCACTTCTGGGTGGCTTCCACTTTGGGACTATTATGAATAATGTTGCAATGAGCCTTCCTGTACATGTCACTTGGTGCCTGTGGGGCTGCATTTTCCTTGGATATATATCCAGAACTGGAATTGCTGGGTCAGAGCAAGTGTAGTTCATCTTGACTGAAAATGCCAACTGGTTTTCCAAAGGAATTGAACCAGTTACATGCCCACAAGCAGTGTATAACAGTCTAGTTGCTCCCCATCCTTGTCAATTTTATAAATGTCGGTTTATTGTGATACCACATTTTGGTTTCAGTTTGTATTTTCCTAATAACTCATGATGTGGAATCCTTTTTCATATGCCTACTGTCATTTGGATATACTCGTTTGTGAGATGCTTTTTTGCCAACTTTTAAATTGGGGTATTAGTGTTTGGTTTCTGTGTGTGTGTGTGTGTGTGTGTGTGTGTGTGTGTGTGTGTCTGTGTGTCTTTGTGTGTAGATTCGTAGTTCTTTAAATATCTGTGATAGGATTCCTTTGGGATACATGTATTGCATATCTCTTCTCCTACTCTGGCTTGCCTTTTCACTTTTTTTATTCATGTCTCATGATGAACTGAACTTCTTAATTTTAGTGAACTCCAATTTATAAATTTGTTTCTTTATAAGTGTTTCTTGAAGTCTTATATAACTTTCACCTACCCCAAAGTCCAAAGATGCTCCTGTATTACCTTGCACATGCTGTGTGTTTCTCCCTTCTTAGTTACATCTATGATCCACCTAGAATTGATTTGGGGATATTGTGTGAGGCAAATGTCAAGGCTCATTTTTTTAAAGAGAGATACCCAATTGACCCAGTTATTGTAAAGACCAACCTTCCCCAATCCATTAAAGTGGCAATCAGTATTTCTTTAAATGTGGGGAGGTTGATTTTAATAGGTGTCTGGGTTGAGATCATAGAAAAGTAAAAAGTCCTCAAGTGTGAAGCAAAACTACAATGAGATGGAGACCTCTGAAGTGGAAAAACTGACAATACCTTTCTTTGAGTGTAGGTTTAGGGAAAATTGATACTCAATGGCTGAGCTGAGAAATGTAAACATCCATAAAACAAAGCAGAGTTGGGACAGCAATAGCAACACCCAAGCACAACTGAGCTCAGAGTCCATCTCTGACTCTTCCCAGGTTCCTCTCAAAAGGTCCATAAGAGAGTGGTGACCATGGCACCAGCTCCAGGATCAAGAGAAGCTCAGTGGTGAGCCAGGTGAGTGCTCATCACCCTCACTAGGAACAGTGAGGCAGCTTTGCAAGGAGAGGAGGGGTGCACCCCAACCCATGAGTCTTGTTTCTCCTGACCATTGGTTCTCATGAGTGAAATGAGGTAGGAACTTCTCCCCTTTTCCAGGAGAGAAGGCTGGGAGTTGAGCAGGGTGAGGGACTTACCTAAGGTCATGCAACCTGTGTCAGAGCCAGAGCGAGATGAAGTCAGGGGAAAACAAGTTCCTGATGGTGGCCATGTCTCTGAGCCTTCAGAATAAAGCCTCCATTCTCAGAGGAACAACTTTGCTTTCCAAGACTCACACGGGAGACTTTAGTAATTAATTACTAGTTGCAAACTGGTAAATTGGAGTTAATTATCTGGACAGATCTAATTGCAGCTAGAACTTTGTTGAAATTAAATAAAAGCACCACTTTAAAGTGCACAAAGCCTTTGAAAGCATTACTTAGGGTGTCTGAACAAGTCCAGCCAAGAATGTGAGGTTTTGGGATGCTGAGGTTGAAGAACTAGTCTTTAACACACCATTCCTTGGTATACCTCACCCACCTCCCAGCTATCCTGACATCGCAGGAAGGAAGAAGCCAGCTCCTCCTTCCTGCTTCTGACCCATAGTATGTTTGATTCAAGTCCAAGGGACTCCTGTAGCCTGGCGTGTTCTTCTCTGATCTTCCCATTTCTTCCCCCACCTTGAGCATAATCTCATTATGGGCCATTGGCTCTCACTCCAGCAGAGCCTCTGCAGGAGGGCACCTACCTCCACAGGGACACACGGCTTCCAAGAGGGCATGCTGCATCCAGCTTGTGCCTGGAGGTAGAATAGGAGTTATCCTGAGAAAGAAGACAAAGGCACCTCACACAGAGGAAAGGGGATGTGCAAAGTGCTGAAGGCAAAGAAGAGTCTGGAGCAGATGAAAATCTACAACTCATTCAGTGTGGCTAGAGGTGAAGGAGCACAGGTGAGATGATGCTGGAGAAGTTGACTGGAACAGCAAGAACCTTGTAGGCCATCATGAAGAGTTGAGACTTTGCCCCCGAAGAACATTCTGGCTTTAGGCATGTACTGAAGCAGGGTGAGACTGAAGGACTTCCCAATCTTAGAAGAGAAATGAAAATGCTTTGAACTGGGAATCAGAATACTTAGATTCTTGGCCCTCATGAGCCAATGGGCCGGCTGCACAAGTTCTCTACCTTCTGTTTCCTCATTTGTAAAGTAGGAATAAGTGCTTGTCTGACTTCTTCACCAGTAACATAGGGGAAAACTGACACTTTGTGACTGAGTTGAGAAATCTAAGCATCCACAAAACAAAGCCAAGTAGCAACACCCAGGAATGACTGAACTCAGAGCCTGGCCCTGACTCTTCCCAGATTCCCCAAAGGGTTCATTAGAAAATGGCAAGCATGATGCCAGCTTCAGGCCCAGGAGATGCTCAGTTGTAAAGCAGTGAATGCTCATCATCCTTACCAGGAACGGTGTCTAAGATGAGATCATGTGTCTCAGCTTGGTGGAGACTCCCTCTCCAGCAGAGGTCTTGAGATAGTGGATGAGAAGCAATGAAGTAAATCAGACATTGTCTTTTGTCTGGGAGGAGGAGAGGTGATAAACCTCTCAGGAGGAGAAGAGCCCCAAATGTTCCCTCCTAGTCCCTTTTATTGAGGAGGGGATTCGGGAGATACAAGGTCAAGATTCATAAATCATCAATTAGTTTCAGATGCTTGGGCTACAATTGATAATTACTGATTATAGATATCAATGTAAAGAACACAGTGACCATTCTGGGTCAGAGTCTGTTAGACATCCTGGCACCATACTGACACTAGGAGCAAGACTTCATACATTTTTCCGGGCGTTTGATGCTACACACTGTTTGTAGTTAACCAACAGATAAGAAAAACAGGGCAAGCTTCAAAGCATAATATGCATTCTTTAAATCTAATTCCCATGGGAACCCTCCGAGTGGCTTTGAGTCATGCCTGCCTCTGGCCTTCCTGGTTTTCCAGTCGAGTCTTACAGGCCTCTTAAGGGCCTGGCTCACAGCTGGGCTACAGTTCCCGAAACCACACAAAGTGGTCCCCTACAACTATCCAGACTTCAAAGGCTTGAAAATAGCTGTATTGGAAGACACAGACCATCCCTGTCAGATCCGCCTTCCTCACCACACCTTCAGGAGTCACTATGGCCACAAGCTACGAGCCCACTAACCCCACAGCCCTTCTTAGGGGAGCATGGAGGGCACCATGTCATCAGCTTCACCTTCCAGTCAGATGTGGAGTCTCTCTGCTGATGTGTCCATCCAGGCAATGGAGGCTATTCAAGCCCACCCATCTTTTCCCCTGTTCCCACTCCCACTGAGTTGCCCCACACCAGGTAACTGGTTTCTGGGTTCCATCTCTGCCTAAAACACTGAGGTTGGGACCTACAGAACCATGGTCTGCTTGTCTGGGTCATGACATAATTTCTAGCTGTGTCTGTCCCAACCCTTGAGAAGGAACTCAAAAGACCATGCCAACAATATTGCCTTTGGCCAAGATAGAGCCAGGGCTGACCTCCCCGCAGTGACCAGAGCCTTATAAGAGTCAGTTCAGCCTATGTAGTAATGTGTGCAAAACCCAGGTGAGGAGTGAGGCTGAGAGGTGGAGAGGAAGAGCCCCACCTGAGGGGCAGGATTCCTTACTCAATGGTTATGTGAGTTTGAGCAAGACACTTAACGTGTCTGGGCTCCCATTTGCTACCCTTCCAAAAGCTCCTTTTTAGCTTAAGATTCCCTGAACCAAATTAATGGTTGGGTGATATCTGTGCAGGGAGAACAAAGATGTGAACACAGCAGGGAGAATTCCCCCGCCAAGGCTGCTCTTCTAATCACGCTGCACTGAGGGTCTTTTGTGTGGACAGGAAGCAATGGCTCTGTCCCAGGGGCTGGTGAAGTCAGGGAGATACACAGCTGGCACTCGCCTCCCAGTGGTGGTACAGCCACCACCAGCTTCAATCTCTGAGCACCCCGTGTCCAAAACACCAGCCAGCACTGCGTGAAAAGAAAGAACTCTGGCCTGGACCCCACACACCAGATTCTGTTCCAGTTCTCCCACACTGCCTTTGTGATTTTGTAAAACCCTTCCCCTGCGTGAAGGTCAGTATCCTCAATTACAGGCATAGGGATCTGAACTAGATCCAGCTCTGAGATGCTATGAACAATGGAACATGAAAGGCAATAGTGACAACCCTCCCAATAACAACAGCTAATAACACTGGCTGAGCGCTCACTGTTTCAGACACTGAACACACAACACCCATTATCTTCTTCAGTCTTCTATGACCCAGAGTGATGGGCACTGTGTTTACACCATTTCAGAGTTAGGAAATGGGCACCTCCCAGGTTCTCACAGGAGTGGGTTCCCATGAGCCTTACCCAACACCCCACACTGCTTAGGTCTCAGTTCTCATATCGCCTTTCCAATTTGGCTGTTCCAGTGTGGTGTGTGGCTTCCTAATGCTGACATCAGCAGAGGACCTTCTGGATTCCAACACCACCAGCTGGAAGGGCAAAGGGGTCTTGAAATTCCATAGGCTTCAGAGAGAAACTGTCTACAGGGGAGAGGACACCTCTTCCCTGAGAAACTGCTTATAGTTAGCAAGAAGTCGGAAAGCTGGATTTCAAGTCCCAGGCAGTCCATCAGGACTGTGAGAATAATTGGAGTGAGCCAAACTTGGCACCAGAATATAAGACCCAGAGGGGAAGTCCAGCCAAGCCAGAGCCACCCCCAGTATGTCTATAAGTCACTGGGGAGAAGAGTGCACCACAGGACACCCTGCCTGGTCAGTGGGTCCCTTCTTCCCACCAACATCAACGAAGCACCTGCTGTGCATTGCCCTGTGCCAGGCACTGTGAATGCACTGGGCAGGGCCCCTGTCCCCAGGGAGCCAACAGTCCACCCGGAGGAGGGGAGAAGGCAGGCCAGGTGGACCTGCCCACAGCAGGGAGAAGAGTGGATGCTGATCCAGTGAGCAGGGGCCTGGGATGCTCCCAGAAGCTAGTTCTCTCTGCCAGGGTCAGAAAGTCTATGGAGAAGAAGTGATTTTGAGGTGATAATAGGATTGCACGAGGTGATAAAGATCATTTCAAACAGAAAAGAAAACAAGGAGCAGAGTTGTAAAGATGTGGACGTAGACATTCCAGGAAGGGCAGGCAGCTGCATGGGAGAGTACAGGGCACGGAGCTCAGAAGGCCGGCGAGGGAGGCAGCAAATGCCACACGCAAGAACGTGGACTCTCCTTCAGCCTTTAAAGGCCATGAGCAAGGAGTCACATTGAGAGCAGCCAACCTGACAGCAGAGAGCAGAATGGAGAGTGGATTGGGGTGGGAATAGCCCCAGACAGGGAGACCTCTGGCCAGGACAGGGTAGAGAGGAGGCCCCAGGTCCAGGAAGCAACTCAGGGGCCGAGTTATCAGGCCTTGTTGGTAGCCATGCCGGAGTCAGGGAGTCGGGTGAGGGACAGAAGAGCTGAGCCGCGGAGTGTTATGGCCCAGCCCTGCACTCAGAGGGAGCCGTGCTGTGGCTACTGTGTGGCATGGCCATCCTGAAGCCAAGACTTGGAGGGAGGAAGCTGCTCACTTAGTTTCTCCGAAGGCTTCTGGTGCCACTCAAGGTGGCTCAGACTGGCATTCCAACACCTGGCAGCTGGCTGCCTAGCAACCTGCCTTTTCAACACTGATCACATACATATACAGTCACATACTCACATGCACCCACATGCACACATGTGAATATATACACATGTACATGCATAGCCACACTTACCTAAAGACATGTGTGCGCACACTTGCATGTATGCACACATGTGTACACACACCCACACACATGTACAAAGCTCTTTCATCCCAGGCAGATTCAACCTCTCCCACCAGGCCTTTGCCCACCCGGGCCCTTCCCTCATCCTTCCGGCAAAACCCCTGCCCTCCTTGATTCACCCCAAGCTCCCTTCTCCAAGAAGTCGTTCCTGAATGCTCCACACCAACAAATTACCACTGTGGCTCCATGACATCTTTCTTCTCAAATCTCTTGCAATGTCATTTTATACAACTATAACAGGAGTTAGAAGGAGAGTATGAATTAGGGGATTAAAGGAGGGAAACTAAATGCTAGCTGGGGCTGGGGCAGGGGTGGGGGAGGGAATGCTACTTCATTCCCTTGACTGGGGTCTAAACACCAGGCTGATAACTGAGCACACAGAGCAGCCCAGGCCCTGGTTGCTGTACCCAAGGTGTATAGGACGCAGGAGAGACAGACGACTGAATGTGGAGTCACAGACACAGACAGGACCGAAGCTCTGAGGTGCTCAGGGGGCCCTTGGGAGGGGTGTGGGGAAGCTTCCAAGAGTAGGTGAAGTGGGTGAATCTAAAACGCAGCACTTTGGGGGCCTCCCTGTGTTCCCAGAACAAAGTCCGAGGCACACCCCAGCCAGAGCAGCCCAGCCCCAGGCAGCAGGCACCCAGGCGGGGGTGAGACCACCTCCCCAGGCACATGCTCTGGTTTCTGAGACCCGGGGCAGCGTCAGCCACCTGAAGAGGGAGAGAAGTGTAGGTGCAGCAGTGCCCAAGACTCAGGGAGGAGGCGCTGAGAGCACCAGGGGCCACACAGCGGGGCCAGGTGGGCAATGAAGGAAGGAAGCAGCTGGTATGAGCTGGGCCTGGAGAGCCCCTGGGACCTCAGAGGGAGGTGCAGGGGCTGGTGGGGGAGCTGGGGTCTGTGACTGGCCGGTAGGGCTGGAGGCAGCCAGGCTTGCTTTTGCTATCACTGCGACCCTCTCCACAGGGCTGAATCCCCAGAATTAATCTATTCTTCCTCAGACAGCCCCTGCTGAGCCCCTGGTGTGCCTTCCCCCACCCACACTCAGCCTCTGTCTGGGAGGACTGACTACCACATAATGCCAATACTAAGGCTGTTACAGAACCAGGGATCATTTTGCAAGCTGGTTTCATTTGTCCCTGGTGCTTCCACTCTGAGCCCTCCTAGATTAAAGACACAGAGTCACTTCTCTGAACCAGTCTGTCCTATCCCAGGGCAATTGGACTCAGCCCTGGTGGCCTCTGAGCCCCCACTGACAGCAGCACCCTGTTGATCAGCCAGTTTCCACACCTCAGAGCTCCTGCCATTTCCAGGGGATTATTAGACTATTATGGGGGCTCTTCCCTGAAAGAGGGATTAGCATGTATTCTAAGGGATGAGGGGCTCAGAGAGAAAGAACCTCCCCTTTTTCTTGCAAAAATAATCTTGCAGTATAGTGGTAGTGAGATATCAGACAGATTCTTTCAGCTCAGCTGTGCCACTTCTGGCTGTGCAACCTTGGGCAGGCTATATAACCTCTCTGAACCTGCATTTCTTCCTCTGTAAAATGGAGCTATATGAAGTAGGGCGGTCAGGATGGAAAGTGGCAACGATCTAAGACGCTGAGACCTGTGCCCAGCTCATGGTGAGCATTCAATTCACAAAAATTACTCCCCTTCCTCCTTTATCGTGTTCTTGTTGCCACTGACCTCTGGGGTGGCGAGACGTGAAGGAAGAAGCCCAGGTTTTCAAGCTACCCTTCCTCAAGTTCAGCTCCTGCTCTGCCATTTATAAATTACCCTGAGTTTCAGAGCCTCACTTTCAGCAATGGTAGAATGGGTACAATAATGGAGAAGTTACAGGGATAGGGTAAGGATTCAATGCAAGGAAGCTAACACCAGGCCCGGAGCACAGTAATGCTCAGCTTTGCATGCCGGTCTCCTTGGTGGGTGAAAATGACAATGGCTTTCAAGGTGGGCTCTTCCCAGATCAAGAACGGCAGGGTCCTGAACTCCAGGATTTCTGCCTTGCCAGGTCTGAGCAGGAGCTCTCTCCATTGTGCACTCAGGGTGACCTGGAAACTTGTCCACCTTCTGGCATGAATGGCTTGATCCAGATTCACCTCCCACCTTCATGGACTCTAGGACAAGTATAGTAACTATGAGATATTGCTACTGTTAACAATAAAATGGTTAAGATGGGGGTTCCTAATGGACAGTTTTTAAATGTTTCCACTTAGTGGCTAGAGACAAGATTAGTCCTTGCCATTTGCAGTCTGGGAAATCTGTCTTTAACACTGCCATTTTCAGAGTACTTCCTCCAGGAACTGTGAGGGGCAGATTAATTGCTAACACAGCTGCCCTTTGCAATGTGACTTTGCAGGTCCTCCTATCAAAAGGTAGAATCTATTCCTCCACCCGCTGAATGATTTGCTTTGGCCAATAAAATGTGGTAGAAGTGGCAGGGTGCCAGTTCCAAAAGGTGTGCCTGCTTCTGGGCTCCTGCCATGTAAATAAGCCCATGCTAGATTGCTGGTGGCTGAGAGACATCCAATAATTCCAGCTGCCCACTACCCAACTGCCAGATATGCAAATGAGAACATCCTAGATAGCCAACCCTCAGCCCATCCATCAGTTCCACACAGACACATGAGCCAGCCAAGCTAAGACCAGCCATGCCTGGCCCAAACTATCAGAATTCTCAGCTTATACATGTGAACAATAACACATGCTTATTTTTGTGGCTCCTGAGTTTAGGAATATTTTGTTACATAGTGAGAACTAACCAATACACTATGCTAAGTCACTTGATTATATTATCTCACCCTATTAACTAGAAATTTTTATCCCAGTTGTACAGTATAAAAATTGAGCTTCAAAACACTTTAGCAACTTATCCAAGCTGTCACAGCTAGAAATTGGTAGAGCTATGAAGAAATCTCGAATCTGCTTGATTCAACAGGCCCTGTATTCTTTTTGCTACAGCAACTTCTCCCTTTCCCCCAGATAAGAATAACAGATGATTACTTAAAAGGGGGATTGGAGAGACCTGAGCCTCTCATGATGGGACAAATTATACTCTAGCTAATGATCCCAGCCCTCATTAAAAAAACTCTCAAAATGGAGGGCAGATGATTTTTATCTTGAAGTGCGACCGCCCGTCAGGAATCTCAGCCATTTCCAGCAAGTCCAAGACATAGAGCAGGAGAATTCCAGGGCAAAGCACAAATACTGTCTCCACCATGTAGGGCCAATTTTTCCTTTTAGCCTCTAAGATCCAACAATGAGGCTGTATCCTGAATTAGTCTTCAAATTAATTGCTTCATAGGAAAAGAGCAGTACATTGTATCCATGAGGCTTAGGTGTAATCCTGTTGGGCCTAAGTTATAGGGAGGCAGGTTATATATAGCTGAATATAAGAAGCCTGTTTGCAAGAGTCAGAGGTGCCTTGGAATGGAATGAACTGCCTCACAAGGTGGTGAGCCCACCAGCACCAGAGGTATGCAAGCTGAGCCTGAGTCTGGATGGAGGAATTGCTATTTTTACATGGGAGTCCAGGGGCTAGATAAAATGACCATTCAGGCTCCTTCCAGTTGTGAGATTCTATTTCATGACTTCTAAAAGGTGATCCCTTTACCCACAGAGAATCATTTGCTTGACTATGTCATTAGAATATCAGCAGGCCACCGCAGCCTCCAAACATCTTCAATGACCATAGAGTCATGCTGGTCTCAGACACCACAGATGACTTTCCAGCAGGATGCTAAATTCAATGAATCATTAAAATTGAAAGCATTTTCCCACTTGGTTTAAAATTTCCAGCTTTGATAGTTCAAATTGGGGGCCTAGCAGGAGGCATCTCAAAAGCAAATTGTGACTGATGATGTTATTTTGGCCTCAGTCGGGCTGGGGCTTTGGGTGACCATGAGGCATCAGGCAAGAAACCTCTTCTGACACCTTACAAAATGTTTAAATTAATCAAATTTTTAAGGCTAGCTCCTGCATGGGGAGGAGGGAGCTCATAGGAGTGGCTGGAACATTTTACCATGTCTGGGTTGATCACAGAGGAAGATACATTTGCTTTTTCAGCAGTTATAAACATCAAGTCAGACAAGTGTTGCATTGGTGTGTTTAATTGGTAAAAATGCTCTAATTAGATTTTTAATAGATGACTTCTGACAGTAGAAACAACAAAGATGATTGATTTTCTTGTGAAATCTTTGGAGGGGAAAATCTCTCGCTTTCAAATTTGTTTAGAAGCCATTTCTCTGAAGCCCCTTCAGTTAACATTTGGGCTGTGGCAGGCCTCTCGTGTGCAGAATGTGTTTCAAATATTAATGGGGGTCTAAATCTGCGTTCTTTTTCAGCTCAACCTTTTGCACTCAAAATTCATGAGTGTATATTGATTTAGGCAGCCTTCCCAGGACCCTTATGCCACTGGGCTCTTTTGTTCAATGTTAATATGCCCCAACTTATCAATTATTCACTTGCTAAGTGAAAGCAATATAAATCTAGCAATCTGAGCAAAAAGAACTGTTCTTTTCATTCCTTAAAATTACGATGGCAGCAGAGGCTGGTGACTTAGCCAAACTAATGCTTGATTTACTGGTAACAATGCCTGTGAGTCCCACTGTGTTTTCTTCTCTTCTGTTGGATATGTATGTGTAGTAAAACAAAAATTAGCAAATATGCGCCCTCACGAACAGGTTTGTCACATCATACTTTGAGGAGAGAGAAAGAAAGAAAAACAAGAAAATAAAATTAGCGTCAGAGATTTAACACAAAGAGAACATTGGGATTGTCCTAAGACGGAGGTCTTGTTACCAAGCACAGTGGGGCCCCTTCTTGTGGCAGCTTGGAGTGTGACCCAACACTTAGTGTTGAGAAAAACAGGTCTTTACTTGCAATATTCCAACCTTGGGGGAGGGGGCTGGGAGCACTTCTGCTTGGAGCCCTGTTTTCCCATAACATCCAGCAATCCTCTCGCTCCCCAAAAGGCTATAAACCAAAACCAAGCTCAATAGTTCCCCATCCCTTATCTGTCAGCTGTCTCTGGGATACGATGTCATCAGCCTCCATATAACTATGAAGGAAACCATGTGCCGTGTTACGCTGGATCATGGTGAAGTCCAGGAAGGACATAAGTCTTAAGAGAGTGCCCCCTCCATATGTCCCAAGTTCTAAGAATCCAGAAAGAGTCCAGGTCTGCAAGCCAGAGTCCTTGGTGGCTTCAAAGTCACCTAGAGCTGGTTCAATCAAAGCAGCAGCATGCCTGCTTTCTTATTAGCCCAGGCCACAGGGGCAGATACTGACTACAAAATGCATAGCTACTTCTTTTCACATGGCTGCTACAACCTGCTCCTCCATCATGCTCCTCTCACACCAGGGAACCCCTCTATCATGCTTCTCCAACATACTCCCTCTCTCAAGGCTGCCTGCCCTTCCTTTTAAATCCTGAAAGTCCCATACATCTTTTGCCCTGGGGCAGTAGCAGAGATATTATTTACCTATCAACTTGCCATAGATATGCAAAGTACCTTAAAAGCTGTATTATCTCTTTCCCCATCCCCTAGCTATGGGTTGTGGGGACTTTGGGGATCCCTTCCCTGCTCTGTTACAGTTTCTTTGTTGCATTTTTATCATAATCCATCTCTGGTCCCCTGACATGACCGTGACCTTGGGCCATACCGATCATAGCAATCGTAGCTACAGTCCATGCAGAACCCACTGCTGGCCTCCAGCAACCCTGCAAGGCAAGTAGCAGTACATTTTGCAGATGAAGAAGCTGAGAAGCAAAGAGAAAGTGATTGGCTGAAGATTACACAGCCCAGAAAAAGGTGGGGTAAGAATTCAAACCCAGTTTTATTTACTGAGAGTGCATGCATGCATATAATTGCCTTGATATGCAACCCCTTAGCTTAGTCAAGGTCACACAGTTAGTTGGGATCAGGACCAGGGTTTATAAATGGGGCTGACATGCTCCAACCCCCACCGGACCAACCTGCTTCAAGCATTGATATCCCAGAGATGCTTCTGAGACTCATCTGTGTTCTCAAGCAACAAAGCAACACTTGGTAATGATTATTTTTTAATTTTATTTTTAAAATAAGATAATAATGTTGACTTCATATAATAGTTACAAAGATGAAAGCAGACAATAGTATTTATATAAAGTACCAAACACACCTTAGACCCTCCATGAAAACTGGTTTCATTCTACTTCTCCCTTGACTTCTTCCCCTTCCTAACCCTGGTAGGAAAGAGAACTTAGATATATTGGAATATTAGCAGCATGACTTAGAACTACAAAGGGTTTCTGGTTAATTAACTCTCAGTTAATCAAATAATTCAATTAACCACAATACCCTCATTCCCCTGAGCAATTGGTTAATGAAGTTTTATTGTACACAAAGCATTAGAATGTCATCCAGTAACACTATTCATATAAAAAATGAAGTCCAAAAAGGAACTTAATATAAGAAGTGGCAGATATCATCTTTGCGTCAGCCTCCTCTTCTTTGCCCTTTTATTCCTGTCTTGTCCTGGGACCTTCCTTCAACCCATTTGCTCAACACTGTGGCCAACAGCATCGAAGCTCCTGCCCCACCCACGAGCAGCTGCAGCTGGACCTTCAACCACCAGCACCTTCCACTCCTCTATTCACATGCTGCAAGGCCATGCAATAGGGTGAACTTATTCCTAATTTAATACGATAATCAGGGAAACAGACCAATAGGATACATGGAATCATATTGGAAGAGATATATTATAAAGATTGGCTCATGTGGTTATGGAGGCTGAGAAATCCCACCATCCGCCATCTGCCAGCTGGAGGCCCAGGACGGCCAGTCCAAACCTGAAGGCCTGAGAACCAGAGGAGCCAGTGATGGAAGTCCCAGTCTGAGTCTGGAAGCCTGAGAAGCAGGAGCTCTGATGTCCAAAGGCAGAAGATGGATGACCCAGCTCAAGCACAGAGCAAATTCAGCCTTCCTCTGCCCTTTTTTTTCTCTCGGGGCTCTCAACAGCTGGACCACATCCACCCACATCGGTGCGGGCGATCTTCTTTACTCAGTCCACTAATTCAAATATCCTTCTGAAACACCTTTGCAGACACCCCTAGAAATAACACTTACCAGCTATCTGGGCATCCCTTAGCCCAGTAAAGCTGACACATAAAACTAATTGCCACACTTCCCCCTCTTCATCTTCTTGACTGACTAGCTAACCATTGCCCTTCCACATCCTTTCCCTCCTAAAAACTTCTCTTTTAAAAGACATTTTGGGAAAAGGAGATGTATCCAACATAAAAAGCCCTATCATTGGCTCATCATTCAACCCGGTCTGCCTAGAATAGTCTTGACTTACACCTGTGGTCCCTTAGGAACAAGCAGAGGCTCCTTAAAAACAAATCATGTCAGATTTTCTGCATTTCCCTTTATACCGCATTACTGGACTGGCTAATGGAAAAATGCTGCAGCAAAGCAGATTGGAGGAAGGTGTTAGACAATGGCTCTCACAATCTTACTGTTAGTGAGTTGGACAAGGGAAAGGTTTTTTGTGACTTGTCATAATGCTTTTATGTATTTACTGTTTGCATCAGTGAACTCTGCACCAGTAAAATTTGCATCTGCATATGTGGATGCCGTGAGGAGGAGAGAACCAGAATGACATCAATAGACTGGAACTAGAAAGGCCTGAAGAGACTGGAAACAGAAATAAAGCATAACATGATGAAATTATAACCCATGCATTGGAGCCCAAACTGGCATCACAAATGCAGCATGTACACAGCCTAGCACAGAAGCAATGTGTGTCAGGAAGTTCTGGGTCATAGCTGTAAAGATGATAGCAGCCTAGAACTGCCAAGGCATCTTTGTCACCTATCAAGGAGACCCTACCTAAAAATAAAGGCCACCTAGAAGAAGCAGAAAAATGGAGTCGAGAGAGAGCGAGGGCCGATGCAGCTGGAGCCAATGAGTCCAGCTGTGTCCAAAGCACATACAAATCCCTGGCCAGTTAAGTAAGCCAATAAATTTCTTTACCTTTTCTTTATTTTTTTCTCAAACTATTATGACTTAGTATCTGAAAAACCTGCCACCAGAACTCCAACTAAAGTTGACAGTTAACATTTATTGAGAGTTTATTTGTGCTAGGCCCTGTCGGGCCATCTTGTCTAACCCACACCACGCCCTCTGCCATAGGTGCTGAGACACACCCCGCAGCAAGAGATAAAACTGAAGCACACAGAGGTTTGAGGACTTCTCCCTGGTCCCACCCTAGTAAATGGCTGGCTTCAAATCCAGGTCCTCGAGCTCCAAAGTGTGGTTCCCAGAGCAACAGCCATGTCAACTGGGAACTTGATAGAAATACCAAACCTTGGGCCTCACCCAGAACTGGTGACTCAGACACACTAGAGGTAGGGCCAGGTGTTAGAACAAGGCTACTGGGTGACTACGATGTGCTCAAGTGTGAAAACCTGCTCTCTGAGAACCTGAACTACTCCACTCCACCTAGACTGCAGATTGTGACAGTCCCACGCTGGCAGCACAGTGGGCATTTGGAGTCACTGCACTGATCACAAAGATTTTTAAGCACAATTCACCTAAAGAAACAAAGTGAGCACAATGACTAAAGGTTTGGGAAGTAACGTCATAACTGAACATTTAGAGCCACCAGGCCAGAATGGGAACACCACTAGGCCCACCATCTCAGCTGCTAGAACTCCCATGTCTCTCTGTGATTTTCTGCCCTCTACCCTTGCCAAGCTGACTTTGTGGGTCAGTCGGGCTTAACCTTGGCTGCATACTAGGATCAACCAGGGCACTTAAAAAGTATTGCTACCCTTGCACGACTCCCACAAATTTGGAGTGACTCAGCCTGTGGTGTGGTCTAGGCACCAGGATTTTTAAAAGCTCCCCAGGTTGTCCCAGTGCACGGCTAACCTTGAGAACCACTGACTGAGGGGTATTTCCAGCCTTTTCTTCAACACAGCTCTCATGGTCAGCTACTTAGTCTTACGACTTTCACAGCTGCAGAGGAGCACCTTCTCTGCACAGAAGCTCTTCTCCCCTGGACTGTCCCGCCCCCACCCCTGTCTTTTCTGCACAGTGTTGGACTGCATGAGGAAGGCCTCACCCAGGACACTCATCACCATCAGTTTCAGAAGCTAAGACCATGGTGCCTCACCCAGGGGTAGAAATGTGGCTGCTCCACCCACTCGGTGTACCCAAATCTCATTTGAACAAGCTTCCCACATGCTGGGCTGAGAATCACTGATCGTCTTAAAGAACATGCTTTTGGAAATCAGGTGTCCTGGGTTCAAATTCCAGCTCTGACACTTCCCAGCTTTGTAAGGCTGGGCAGCCGAATCTTTCCAGCCTTAGTTCTTCATCTATTGCTGCACAGCAAATCCCACACATTTAGTGTCTTAAGACAACACCCACCTATTGGCTCATAGCTCTGCAGGTCAAATGGCTAGGCACAGCATGGCAGGCCTCTCTGCTTAGGGTCTCCCAAAGCTGAAATCAAGGGGTCAGCAGCTGACTTCTCACCCAGAGCTAGGGGTCCACTTCCAAGCTCACTCATATTGTTGGCAAATTAAGTTCCTTGCCACTCTCAGACTGAGGGCTCCCATCTTCCTCCCAGTTCCCAACTGGGGGTCCCTCTTGGCTACTGAAGGATGTGCTCGGGTTCTTGCCCTGTGCACCTCCGTCTTCAAAGCTGTATAGGAAGTTTCCTCACCCTGGCTGCCTCTCATACTGTGTGTCTCTGACCTCCAGACCCAGATTTTTTTTTTAATGTAGTTGTGTGATTAGGTCAGCCCCCTCCCCCCCCTATAACCTTTGTTTCTCAAAGTCAGCTGTGCCAGATGAAATATCTAATTATAGGGGATGAAATTCATCAAATTAACAGTCCTGGGATAAGGCAGGGTCTGTATACCAGGCAGATGGATCTTGGGCCCATCTTAGAACTCTGCCTACACCAGGGAATAATAGTAACATTCCACTCACAGCATTGTGTCGTGAGAAATAAGATAAGGCCTGTTAAGCCCTGAGCATGGTGCCAACCACATAGCTAACATTCCCGTGTGAGACGTGGCTTTTCTTGGCAGACTAATGAGTCCAAGATGTCCCAGTCTCGGGAATTCCTTTTCAGAGACAGTCTCTGCTGGCTCCTGAAGCTGCAATTTACCCTCTTCCTACATCAGAGCTCGGCTCTCCACACACCACCCTCCAGCCCAGTCTGCCATGTTTCCATAACATGGACACCCAGGAAGCACCAGTGGATTGATCACCCACTTTGGAAGCTCATGAGGTTTCTGCTGGAATGCCAAAGCAGCAATTCCTGCTGCTCTCATCTGAAATCAGCACAACGCTCAGTGTGAGGATCATGTTGATAGATCAGTACCTTCCCCTGACGCTTTCAGAAACACAATGCAAGCACTGGAGCTGTCAGTGTTAATAACGCACTACAATCCTATCCTTTACAAAAACTCCAGCTTCTAAAGGCAGATAAAGAGGATCTAATTGAAAACATCATATGCAATCTTCTCTAAGTAGCTGCTACAACATCAATATTTAGCAACAAAATTCTGTTGTGTTTTTATGCCCCTCCCCCTAAATTATTTACAAGAAAACATCAAAATGCCTGCTACTTCCAGCTTGATGAGATTTTCTTTATAAATCCTGGACTAGGAATTAAGGGGCCTAAGATATTTCTTGCTTTGCAGCCAACTCTCAAAATTACCTCAGGTTCTTTATCTGTGGATGGAGCATTAGAGATAAGTGATCCCTGAGGTTCCTGTAAGCTCTAGAATCACAGGAAATAATACCCAAATATTTCTGTTTACGCCTCCCCTCTGAGTAACCTTAGTGCCTGCAGCGAACAGCAAAGCGTACAATCATCCTATGACAATGTCTCCCAAGGTGCCCGGTGTCTCTGCAGGTACCTGATGTCTTCCCAGGTGTGTGATGTCTCCCCATGAGTGAAGTCTGCCAGGTGAACTCCTAGGATATTCATGCATTTCCTCCTTGGATATTCATTGTGTCCCTTATTGTTCTAGGCCCAGAGGATGTGGTGATAAATAAGAGATAGTCCAATCAAAATCGTGTTGTAAACATGTGGTTGCATGAAGCTTTGCATATACAGTATTCCCTCACTTATCACAGGTATTACGTTCTAGACCGCCCCCCCCCCGCGATAGGTGAAAATCTGCAAAGTAGGAACCTTACATTTATTTTAGTATTTATACATATTTTTAAGGCTTTATGAACCCTTCCCACACACTTATAAACCATACCCGGTCCCTTATTAACCTTTCCCACTCCCTTTTTAATCTTTTCCGTACTTTTATAAACACTGCTTAGGTTCTTAAACATATTCCACACTCTTAAACCTATGTAACTTTAACAACATACGTATACAATACCACAAAATCCTGTGATATAGCGAAAAATCCGCGATAAATAATTAAATATAATACCTTTTAAAATCCCGCCATACAGTGAGACCGTGATAAGTAAACCGCGATATAGAGAGGCCTACTATATGTTTTGGAGGATGGTACTAGGCACAGGGTTCAGGGAGGATGGGTGGAAAGCATTAAGGAAAGGAAGAGGAGAGGATACTGAGTCTTGAGGGATAGAGGGAAGGTGGCAAATACACAGGGCAGGAGACGATATTCCAAGCTGCCAGTATCTGGAAGTTGCAAAGCACTTCATCTGCCCTTCCATTCTAAATGATAGCTTTGCTGGATAGAGTAATCTTGGTTGTAGATCCTTGCTTTTCATCACTTTGAATACTTCTTGCCAGTCCCTTCTTGCCTGCAAAGTTTTTTTTTGAGAAATCAGCTGACAGTCTTATGGAAACTCCTTTGTATATTAAAGGGACACATTTAAGAAAAAGAAGAAGATCAAAATTATGAAAAGTAACATGACAACGAACACAACTATAAACAAATGAATCTAAAACAAAAACTAACTAAGCAAACAACAAGAACAGGAACAGAACCATAGATCTGGAGATCATATGGAGGGTTATCAGTGGGGAGAGGGAAGGGGGAGAATGGGGGAAAAGGTGCAGGGATCAAGAAGCATAGTTGGTTGGTACAAAATAGACAGGGGAAGTTAAGAATAGTATAGGAAAGGGTGAAGCCAAAGAACTTACATGCATGACCCATGGGCGTGAACTAAAGGGGGCGGATTGCTGGAGGAAAGGGAGATACCGTGCAGAGGGGGGCAAAGGGGGAAAAAAACGAGTCAACTGTAATAGCATAATCAATAAAATATACTTGAAAAAATAAAAGGAGAAGCTAAAGTTGATTTTAAAAAGAATATCTGACTGGAGCATCCAAGTGGTTAAAAGCAAAGCAACCATACCCCCAAGTCGTGCATGCAGCAACAAAGGGCCTGGCTAAATGGTAAGTAACATAGCCTTCTTGCCTCTTCTCCACTGACACTGAATGCCAGGTGCCCTTGCAAAGGACCTGAGCAGGTTTGGAAGTCCTCATGAGGCTGTAGCCCCAGAGCTCCCAGGACTGAAGATCAAGCCTCCCTCATCCCAGAGCACAGTCCTCTTCTTCACTGACAGGGGCAGGAGCCGCACTCAGGCTGGAAAGGAGCAATGGAGCCTGGAGATCCCCCCTTGGAAGCCAGCCAGCACGTTGGACGGAGGATGGACGGCATTGCGCAGCACCCTCCCCGCAGCCACTGAGCCTGCAGCCCCTCTCACCCTGAGAGCCCTGGGTTCCAATGGAGGAAGAGCCAAAGCCCAGGACTGGACTGAACCATAAATAAGAACCAGGTGTCCTTTGAAGTTCACTTACTCTCCAAGAAAGTAAATCAAGAAGAATGTGAGGGCCTCAAAAGATAGTGTGACAACATTACTAAAAAAGAAAAAAAGAAAAGAAAAAAAAATCAATCAGGAAAGCAGTGCAGAAAGTCTCATCTTTAAAGATCTCTCAAATGCATGGCATCGTGCCCATTTTCCATTATGATCCAGCTCTCCACAGTAATTGAAGTGATGCCCATGAGGCGGATGACCATAAAGCACCGACCCTTCTCCCCTGGTAATTATGTGATCAAATTAAGAAGGCCTCTGAGCCAGCAGCTTGGCTTTTATGATGCAGTTGAAGACCTGTTGATCCCCACTGCAGGGAGGGAGAAAAGGGCCCTGGGAAGTGTCTCATGACCATCTAAGGGATGGATGCACTTCTCCCTCCTCTTTATTTCTTTTGAAGTATCAGGAGCAGACGATTGTCTTTGACGTGTTGCATTGCTAGTTGTTTTGCAACAACCTTATCATGCGAGACTTTGGGAGTGGGGAACAACACAGGGAGAACCCTGAGCTGTAAGTTTAGTTATTTATCTTTGTGTATGGAACATTTGTAATATGGAATGTGTTCTGTCCTAGGGTAATTTCTTCCACATCCATAGATATGTTTGGATCTCTAAAATCTGTGAGTGAAATTAAGGTCATATTTCCATTAGTGCCCAAATAATAATGATGTGGAGTCCTTCCTGACAATGCAGCTCTCAAGGGCCCCTCATGTGCGTGCACCCTGACTTCCTGAGAAACCTAATGATGCCTGGGGGAATCTGTTTCTGTGCTTGTGCTGAATGTCTGCACCGCTCTCCTCTCCTCTGCCTCTTGTGAGGGTCCTGCAGTGCCAATGGTTGTCCTCTTAAAGACTAGGGTCCAGAAGGGCAAATACACTAACAACCATGAGCCTCACTTTGTCATCTGGGTCCTGAAGCAGCACAGCTCACCCAGAGTTTCATACAGTTCCTCATGAAAACTGGCCTCAGCTTCTGGATAGAGCCTCTGTCATCCCATCGATCATCCAACGGTTAGAGCCTTTATCATCCTATGGGTAGAGCCTCTATCACCCCATGGCTACCTAAGGATTAAGCCTCTCCCATCCCCCTTCACCCAATACATGCACCCAAAATCTTCCATGTCTTCTCATGATTAAGCAAGATTATCTGTACATAAATGCAGCTCAAACCTTGCTTACAAATACAACAGTTTTGTAAAGGGCAAAGTCTGGGGCAGTACCCTCTGCCTATGGCACAGACAAAACTTTTCAGATCAAGCAGAGAAGTTTGGGTCCAGGAAGCCACACTGTCTCAAGCATATCCATTTCCAAAGAGGGTCTGTGCTGTATGTATTCCTAACCAAAAGCCACATGTCATTGGCTTTCCTTGAGCAAAAGATCACCTGGACCCAGAATCATTTTCAAGACAACTGAAAATTATATTTTGGCCCTTTACCAAAAATGTCACTCTAAGTGACCTTCAGGATTCATTCTGTTATATAATTCTAATCATGTCATTCCTCTCATTTTAAAGTCTTCATTGGTTTCCCATTTGAGACAGAATAGACTAGAAAATCATTGGAACAGCAAAATCCCTGTAGGCAGTCAAAACCGAGCATTTAGTTCTACTTTTGTTGGGGGTTAGTGGGTATGCAGAGAACCCTCTGGGTTGTCACTGGGATGAACCCAATGAGGAGAAGGAGCAAAGCCTCTTGTGGATCAAGTCTGGGCTCCTTGGGGACAACTGGACAACCCAGCACTACTGTTCAATAAGGAGGGCAGAAACAGCTTTGGATTTAAAAATCAAAAATGAGAAGCTGCCCTCTGGGTGTGCCCTTTCCTCCAAAGATAGTGTACGCAAACAGGCCTTCATGCTTTCTTCAAAGGGTCTACATGGCCCAACAGAGGCAATGAAGCTCCTTTGTTTGATAAAGAGCCTCAGACGAGCCTCTTATGTTCTAGAGACTCTGAGGAAGAAAAGTGGTTGGCAGAGGAGATGGGGGCCAGATCCTGCATTGTTTCATCTGTCCATGGCCTAAGAAGAGCTGGGGCCCAAATTTAGAGGGGAAAATGATATGTTATGATATATTAAGTAGCATCATGTTCATGTCCCGAATAGAAGTCAGACACAAAGAACCAACCCAATACGGACATGGCTTGTGAAGACCATAAACTCCCTGGCCTCCTTGTGAGTCAGCATTTCAGCCAGTTGCGCACTTTGGAGACACTGTGCACCAATTTCCCTAGTTTCCCCTTGAGTTGGGTGCTGGGCTTCAAGCTCTGTACTGTTGGAATGCTCTAGAAGGTACTGGTAAAGATTGAGCTGGAAGATAGGGATGGACACCACTGTCACATAAACATGACAAAGCAAGCCTTCTCACTATGCATTCCATCACCACTTTGCAGCTGGATCTACTGACCCCACTTCCTTTGCTCCAGCCACACTTAACTATTCACTATTTCTAGACAACCCACGCAATTCCAAGCCCACTAAGTGAAGTTATATTTCCCCTTTTCAATAAGTAAAATTATATTCCTCCTCCAGACCCAGCATAGGTGCCACCTCCTCTGTGGCATTTCCCAGGCAGATTGAGTTTAGGTAAGAGGACATTGGCCAAAACCAGTTCATTTACAGAAGGGAAGATGGTAGGAGATACAAAAGGCAGGATGGCAAAGGAGAGGTGTGCCAGGTTATGCAGAAGAGGATGAAACAGTGCACAGGTGCTCCTCCAAAGAACCTTTTCGACTCTTCTAGAGAGGTTACTAAGGCAACAACACTTTGCTAACTCTCTGTTCCTGGTAGATTCAGAAGCCATGACTTCAAATACACCTAAATCATGGTGGTCAAAGCACTTTAATATCTTCAGAGTCTCCTCCCCTTCCCCAAATTCCCTGGGCAGAACAAGCTGCTCTCCTACCTCCCCATGAAAGCGATCACTCCACCTCAGGCCCAGTGTGTGCCCCACATTTTGACCTGCTCCATGCCTCAACCTTTCTCATTCTCTCATTGTTTTGCTGCTGTTATCTCACTTTGACCTTTGCCACATGCATTCTTTCTACCTTGACTTGCCTTCCAGCCATAGTTTTGATCTTTCAGGTTGCTTTTTTATTCCTCTTTCCTCATTGGTTTAAAATGTGTGGGTAGCTTTTTTTCTCTTTATTGTGGTAAAATATACATAACATAAATCTTACCATTTTAAACATTTTAAAGTGTACAAATTTGGCCCTAGGTACTTCTGAAGTGTTATATAACCATCATTACTATCTAGTTTCAGAATTTTTACATCACCTCAAATGGAAACCTTGTGTGTATTAAGCAGTCACTTCCCATTACCCCCTCCCCCCAGTCTGTGGCAAACATTAATCTGCTTTCTGTCTCTATGGATTAATATTTCATATTAATGGAATCTTACAATATATGGTCCTTGGCAATTAATTGGCTTCTTTCACTTACTATTATATAATATTTTCAATGTTCACTCATGGTGAATGTCATTTCTTTTTATGGCTGGATAATATTCCATTGAATGTGAATACCCCTATTTTGTTTATCCATTCATTTTTTGATGGATATTTGGGTTGTTTCCATCTTTTGGCTATTGCAAATAGTGCCACTATGAACATTCATGTCTAGGTTTTTGTTTGAACACCTATTTTCTTTCAGGTATTCATCTAGAAGCAAAATTGCTGGGTCCTGTGGTAATTTAATGTTTAACTTATTGAGGAAACACCAAACCATTTTTTGTGAACAACTTATAAGTGATGCCTTTCCCAATCCATTCCAGAGAATCTTCCTCCCATATGGGGCATAAAGGCAGCACCGGGAGAAAACTAAAACTTGCCCTGATTTATTGACGAATCTCTTGAATTTCTCCCAATGTTCCTACCTGATAGGAAGTGTCAGATGCCGCCAATCAGTGTGTGACTCCAGGTTCTCCATAACAGTGGCAGAGAGAGCTGGAGGGTGTTGCACAAACTTTTGCAAGTCAGGCCAGAATCGTATTTGGCCAGAACTCTGTTACATGATCTCAAACTGTCCTCAAGGAAGGAAGGAAAGTGTTCTCTGCCTGAATGTTAGGAAAAAGGCACATGGTGAATCAGGGTTTGGAGAAGACAGTCATGCTCCTCCAGAAAGGCCTGAGACCATTAATGGTGTGAGCTAGACATATTATGGAAATGCAGCTCTGGGGCCTGGAGGGAAGGTTAGGAGAACAGACTTGGGTGAGCAACAGGGTGAGACAGTGAATTGTGGTCATTCCTAGTGACCAGGAGGCAGGAGAGGGGTTCACACTGTGCCCCAGAGCACCCCTTCCAAGACATGTGCAAGCCCAGAGTGGCTTCACAGGGCTTTAGATCTGGAAAGAGCCAGAAGTGTAATTTTATCTAATTTTTCATTTTATAGAAGAAGAAACTGAGACCCAGTGTGGTGAAGTGACTTGCTTACGTCAAGGTCCAGGCAACACAGTTCACCACCCAGACGTCTTGCTGGGCAGAATTGCCTTTACCCCAGGAACAAGCCACTGCTATTCTCTCCCCATGTGCAAAAAAGGACCTTCAAGTGTGGAACAAGAGCTACTCCAAGCCACCTCTGCTGAAACTGAAACACACTCCTGGTGCCTCTGGGATACGCATCAAGGCCAATTATTCTCTTATCGTTCCCAGAAGCCAGCTGGCATTTGACACTCCTCGCTGTCCTGGGAGACCACACTCCCCCTACCCACCCCAAGATGCCGATTTCTTGCATGCTTCTGCTCTCACTCACTTCAATCATGTTGACAGCCTCTCTGTCAGAGCTCCAGCTATATTCCACATGCTGAAAGCCATCAAGTGCAGGAAAAACAAGATGAATGGAATGATTGCTGAAGTCCTGTGAATATTTTAAAGGTGTTCAATAATGCAAAATACCATTGTTAATAACGAGGACAAAGCATCTGATTATTACAATAAAGACAAAACCAACTATTATTCGGTCATATGATATAAATATCAACAAAGACAAGAAGCATTTGATTCCAGGGTATGCCTGACTCGCCAATTTCAAATCACTTAAATTTCTCATTGTGTGATTTTAAGTTGATCTATCTTTCCTCACAGACACTAACCTTTAATGGAGTTAATTAATGGAACATTTTCAAAGTCTGCTTGTAATTTTTTTGATTGCAGTTATAAAATACACCATATTAACCTTTCCTGCTTTTGTAATTACTGGTTTATGAAATTGCAATTATTTCCTTTTTATGAACAATCACCTTTCAAGAAAGTTTCCCTGGTCATTGTTACGTGGCTTTTGGTTTGATAACAGAAATTAGAAACCACTACAGCTCACTATCACAGGCCATAAAATCCATGTCACATAATATTGCATGTAATTACTGACTGCCTTAAATTGTTCATCTCTCCATTGTCGGCCTGTACTGTGATTATCTGTTTATATGTCTGGTTCCTCCACTAGAACCTGAAATATTCAAGGCAGGCACCTGCAGCATGTAACTCATCTCTGAAGTCCTCTGGGTCGAGCACAGGATCTGCCCCACTCAGGATTCGTATTTCTTGATTAGGTGGGTGGTTGGATAAGAATCAGAGATACCATTTGGAGTGCTTTACTCCTTTTGCTCAATCAAAAAGTACCTCCCCCTTCAAGCATTTTTGTCAAGCATAATACTAGATTGTTAGGTTTCTTTTTCTTTCAGCCCAATCTAAAGCAAATTATCCTAACTGCTAAAAACCCTTATCTCTGGAAAGCAAAACAAATGACAGGTCTTTTTTTTTTCTTCATAGCACTTTTTATTTTTCAAGTTCTCTGCAATGAATACATAGTTCTTTTCAATCTGCACATATTTAATAAAGGAAACCTCTAAGTTTAATTTAATAAATCTGACCTTTAAAAAGATCATGTGAGAACATGTACTATGTACAAAGCACAGTGAATGGGGGCCTCTGCAGACCTCCCACAGCGCTTCTGTTATTACTAACCGCCTGGGCCACCTTGAGCTAATCATGTCAGGACTCTGGTCCTGTTGTCTCAAATACAAAGTTAGGCTGGCAAATGCCAGGATCTCTAAAGTCCCATCCAAATCCCCAATTTCATGGTATAAATAACCAATTTTTTTTTAATAAGAAGCAATCCATATCATTAGTGAGACAGATGAAATTATCTGAAAAAGCCAAGAATGAGATTACTTCTGGTCAGGGAGTCAGGACAGGGTTCATGAAGAAAGTGACAACAGGGCTGTGTTTGGAAGAATGGGTAGGTAGCAAGTCAGTCTGCAATGAGGAGGGGGAAGGGCTGCGCAGAAGGAAGCTGCAGGAGCAAAGGCAGCGGGGAGGGGCCTTGCAAGGAGGCAGGGATAAGTGAACCGGCTGCAGGTGGAGAAGCGGTGAACAGGAAGGGAAACAAGGTGGAGCAGTGTGCTTGACAAGTAGCAACGCTCCAGATGGCAGCGCTAAGATCGTATGGCTACATCTTTGCCTAAAATAAAGCCATCCTGTGGCTGAAATGATTGATCAGCACAGTTCACAGTAGAAGCCTCTTAGCCAGCAAGATTGGGATGAGTGGGTTAGAGTATGAAATCATAAAAATGGCCAAGCACACCTGCAATATCATATTTTAACTGAAAGATGTACAAATATGATTTCCCTCCTTTGGATACAGGCTCACTACTTGGAGTTCTGCCTGATTTTTGAATCTCCAGTTTTATATAATGAAGTGGAACAAGAACTTAAAGACACTTCAAAGCAACTGGAACCCAGACTCCTTCCCAATTCATACAATCTTTCTCAAAATTTTACAGTTGAAAGGCTTTGCCTGCAATTTGACAGCAGTATTTAAGCAATTTGCCTTTATTAAGTCTTTCCCAAGCATTCAACTTAATTTCCATGGAAATGACAACTTTATTACTTTCACACACACATTCCATCAGTACTGCAATATTTACCTAATTCCATAATTGCTATAACAAATGTATTTTGCATGAACAGGTTTGGGACAAGCGTAATCAAGTTTTGGCAAGCATGTAGTTTCCCTGATTGGAACAGCTGTGAGCCTCAAAGGACCAGACATCGGTCAGTGGGTTTTATGCAGGAAAAGATCACTGGTTAGCACAGCAAGATGGCTAAGTGGAGGTCAATTAGGACCATGCGGTGCTGGTAGATGTTTAACAACTGGCTCTAGGTGGAGGGCTATTTGTGGTGTTTGCAGATTCCTGTGGTGTTAGAGTCCTGAATATGACATCACTAAATGTGGAGTTGGGAAGAGACATACAATCAGCTCCGGTGATGGATAAAAGCCAGCTCCTGTTCACACTGGCGAAGAGCATACCTTTGACCATAGCAATAATCGATCTCTCCAACTGGGGCATGAAGCAAGCAAAGAGGCTCTCAAGCATTTCCAGGCTAATGCCTTTCAAACAGGTGGCTTTTCCTAAAGAAGGGAGAAAGTTCTGCAAAATAACCTTTCAGCAGTTACACTTGACATCTACTCGGCCTTGTCTGTGCCTTTCTCTCTTCCCCACCACTGTGCTTACACCTGGGACCTACTCTCCAGGTTGAAAGGCCTCCTGATGGTGGTGGAAGGAGACTTGACTTGGTGTGGTGAACACACAATACAGTCTACAGATGATGTATTATAGAATCATACATTGGAAACCTGTGTAATCTCATTAACCAATGTCACACTAGTAAATCAATAAAACAGAAAGGTCTCCTGAGTCACCTGCATCATTCATATGACTCTAAACTCAAAACAGATCCCCAGGATGAACCAGAACTGGGGCAGTTGGACCTTGTCCTAATGTACAAATGGGACAGTTGAGGAGCTAGAAAGAATGGAGTCTGAAATGTCTATCTCCCCCAAAAATTTATGTCAAAAGCTAACTCAACTCTTGAGGTGGGGTTTTTGAGGAGATGATTAGGTCATGAGAGTGGAACCCTCATGAAGGCACTAGAGCCCTTTAAAAAAGAAGCCCAGAGAGCTCCCTGACCCCTCCCACCATGGGAGGACAGAGTGAGAAGACAGCCATCTATGAATCAGAAAGGGGGCTCTCTCCCAGTAGCATGACCTTGGACTTCCCATTGTCCAGAACTATGAGAAATACATTTCTGTTGTTTAAACCATCCAGTAGGTAATATTTTTGTTATAGCAGCCTGAGACAGACTAAGACAGAGCCTGATGCCTAAGGAGAGAAGGACTGTAGGTCTCAGGAAATTGGGTGCTTTGCACCCATCCACATCCACCCGAGCCTTACAGATGCAGTCTCTCAGAGACAGCTGCTGTTTACTCCCTGGGAATTGATAAGACATTACTCTGGATGGGAAGTCAGGACCCAGGGGCTAAGTCCTGCAGTTTAAGCAACTGTAACTGTGCACCACGAGCCAGGTGTTCACTGTGCAAAGACCTAGTCCCAGCCCTGCAGCCCTCACCCTTCTCAGGTGGCGAGCGTGTAGTTTGAAATTCCTGAGTGAGTGGTTTTCAAGTATCTTACATACTATATATCACTTACTACTCCATCAAAGATCCCAGGTCTCAAGTCTAGTGAAACCAAAACCCCACATTTTTCTGAGGAGGAAATTAATGTGTTTACAAATATTCTGTGGTGGCTGTCATTTATAGAGCTAAGGACTCCCAAGAGAAAAGCACTTCTGTTGACGCTTTACAACACAAGTGAACAAAGCAGCAATTGCATTAGTAATTGGTGATTGTTACAAAGCTGGTGAGCATAAACGTTAGTATTACAGCAATTACTGTAAAACGTACAAGTTAAAAAGATATTGTCATTGATGTAGAGGTAAGGGCAACTGAGGATAAGAAAATTCTTGGAAATCATCATGAAGAACCTATGAAGCTCTCTAGGGTCTATTCTTTGCCTGCTACCTGTGAGCACCTGATTAATAACCCCTGTGGATTGGATGGTCTTAGAGCCTTCTCATTCACTTCAGTCATTTCTATAGATTCTTTTTTACTTTATTGTATTGTGTTCAATTACATTTGTCACAATTGTCCCCCATTGCTCTCCCCTGCCCCTCCCACCCTGCTGCCAGTCCCACAGTCAATCCCCACCCTGTTGTCCATGTCCATGGGTCCTTTATACTTGTTCCTTGACTGGACCCTTCCCCTTTTTTCCCTGTTATCCTCCTCCCTCCTCCCCTCTGGTCATTGTCAGTTTGTTCCTTATTTCTATGTCTCTGGTTCTATTTTGTTCATTTGTTTATTTTGTTCCTTGGGTTCCACAATGGAAATACTATGCAGCAAAAAAAGAATTCCTATCTGTTGCAAGAGCATGGATGGAAATGCTAAGACAAATACCATTTCTATAGATTCTGATTCTCACATGACCTCTGAGGAAAGCCAGCCTGACCCCACTCTAGTGTTTAACTAGACTTCCTCCAGCATGTCTCAGCCCCATTCCTTCCTCAGATCTCCCTCTGCAGGAGAATGGCTGGGGGCCAGCACAAGTCTCCTGTTGGGAGGCGGCAAGTGTCCTACATCAGGCAGACCCCAGCCTGGTGAAGTTGTCACTGGTGTGTCCACAGACACAAACAAAGGCCCCCAGAACTGGTTCTCTTCCTGTTCTGAGCCCCACTGGGACATAGTCTCCTACCATTAGAGCCCCTTCCCATCCAGCATCCCTTCACTTTAATTCCAGGCTGGTCGTCCCCACACTCTTTCCATTTTCCAGAAAATTGGACTCTCCCTGTCCTCCTACATGATTGTCCTCCTGCACATGGCATGGGGCTAGAGTCTCTGGCTGCAGTGAAAGAATGGAAGGGGGAAGGACCAAGGGACAAAATGAAATATGATGTGGGGGAAAGTGGCACTTGCTACTTTCAAAACATTATGCCACCACTATGAGATGTCCCTGAAGTAGAAGTTGGTGATGAGATCCCCAAAGGTTATGCTCAGATCATTACAGCTGGGCCATAATCCATGTGTGTAGGAGGGGGCCTGGCGGTGCTCCCCACCCCCCCTGATGGTGAGCAATGAGAAGTGCATACCCTCAGTGATGCATCCCACAGGCTTCTGTCAAGCATCTCCCTCCAAGCCCCACAGTGGCTAGAAGGCTTCTCCCCTCCCTGAAAAATGCCTCTGAAACAAACACAGGCACCTTTAGTTGTTGAGACAATACCAATTAATCTTTGTAGTCTCTCTTACTCCCTTTTCCTCCTGTCCTCCCTCCCTCTATCCCCTCTTCCCTGTCTCAGTCCAGGCTGCTGTAACAAAATACCACAGACTGGGTGGTTAATAAACAACGTAAATCAATTTATCGCAATTCTGGAGGCAGGAAGTCTGAGGTCAGGGTGCCAGCATGGTCAGGTAAGGGTCCTTTTCCAGGTCTCAGACTTTGCATTGCATCCTCACAAGACAGAAAGGACAAAGGAGCCCTGTGTCTCTTTTATAAGGGCACTAATCCCATTCACAGGGACTCCAGCCTCATGACCTAAACACATCCCAAAGCCCCCTTTTCCTAATATCATCAATTTTGGGGGTTAGGATTTCAATATATGAATTGGTTGGGTGGAAAGAGGGAACACAAACATTTAGACCATAGCAGAGATAATGGATTTGATCAATAATGGATTTTCTCTAATCAAGTTTGGAAGATTCCAGAAAAGAGATCCCAGCATTGTTCTAAAAGTACTGCTATGGGACACTTGAGTCCTCTGGGTTAACATATTATCATGAGTCAGGGTTTCTAAGGGACATTGGCGATTCTTTCTGGGAGGTTGAATGTGGGGTCATTGGGAGAATCTTGGGGCTGGAATAGGAAGGACTTTAAGATTCTAGAAGAGCCTCTTGCCAAATAAATCAGATGACAGTGCATTTGCTTTCTTATATTTTTGGTCATGGATTATGCTCACAGACACCCTTGAGCTAGTTTTTTCTATTGTTATTTTACTAAAAAGTAGCAATGAGAATGACAGATAAAATAATAAAGAGAGAACAGGTGTGTTCTAGAGGAAAAATATAAATGGTAAAAAAAAAAAGAAAGAAAGAAAGAAAGAAACTATCAGTTACAATAATAATAACTATACTTGATCTTAGCCAATAGGTTGAGAAGTGATACAATAATAATAACTAATACAGTCTTTTTTTCACCTACCAACTTGGCAAAAATAATAAATAAATAAATGCTTAATGCTGATGAAAACCCGATGATATCGGTATCTTATCTACTAGTTATAGTGGTCTAAATAAGTGTGGTAGGCAGAGTGATGCCTTCCCCAAATGTCCATGTCCTAACTCCTAGAGCCTATGAATATATGTTACCTGGCATGGGTGAAGTAAGATTGCAGAAGGAATTGTGGCAAAGCAACCACAATCATAAACTGACCTTAAAATAAGGAGATGATCCTGGATTATCTGGGTGACCTCAATATAATTACAAGGGCCCTTAGATGTAAAGAGGGGGGGCAGAAGAAAACGTCAGAGTGATGAGATATGAGAAGGACAACCCACCAGTGCTGGTTTTGAAGACCAAGGAAGGAGTTAAGAGTAAAGAAATGCAGGTGGGCTCTCGAAGCAGAAAAAGGCAAGGGAATGGATCCTCTCCTAAACTTCAGGAAGGAATGCAGCCCTATTGACACATTGATTTTAGCTCAGTGAGACCCGTTTTGAACCCATTTTGAAGGGTCTTGAACTATGAAGTATGTGGTACTTCCAGGTGCAGAAATTACTTTGCATGCTTGACCCGGCCAGGACTATGGCCTGCTCCAGGAACCAGCATGTAGTGGGAGGTGGTGGAGGGATGTGACCTATGGCAGATTAAAAAAAAATTTTATTTAAATGCAGATAATAGGTACTCACTAAATATTGCCTGTGGGGTGAGTCTAGGTAAAGAGACTGAGGCTGGTTTAGAGCAGGAACAGGGATAGCAGTAACTGATGATGTAGGGATGGTGGAGTGGCTAGCTCTGTATGTTCTCTGCAACATCTAAAGGCAGGGGAGGGGCAATTATATACAGAGAATAGACCCTGAGTACTTGAGGGAAACTGGTCTTGTAGACTCAAATAAAATGGAAGCATAGTTCTTTGGAATGGGCCAAAAAGCTGCGGGAGATATGAAAAGTATCAAGGCCACTTCCCTACCCTGGTTGGGACTAACTCAAGGTCAGGCCACTGTGACAGTAACTGAGCTGATGGGAAGCAGGCAATTCCAATCACAGGAGTTTGCTGAGGTCTTATTTGCATGGGACCAAAACAGGGATGTTCTCATCCAAAAAGAAGTAAGAGTAGCATTGGCACTGCCAAGCCAGGGCTCAAACTGTCTTCAGAGCCTTCTGGTCTCCCTCCACCTCCCGGCTCTGCTTCTCCCTATAATCTGGCTTCATTCTTTAGCTGAATGTAGGGAACGGCTCCTCATGGTTTAGGGAATTGTAGCCCTGGCCTGAGCATGACTGCTGTCAGCATTCTGGCTGTGCATGTCTTTAAGTCTCAATATAAGGCTGTGCGTGAGACATACCCGAAAGCCACTCAGAGGGTTTCCGTGGGAATTAGATTTGAAAAATGTTTATTATGCTTTTATGCTTTAGAACTTGCTCTGCTTTCTTTATCTGTAGTATAACATAAACAGTCTCTAGATAGGAATGTATGAAACCTTGCACCTAATGTCAGTGTGGCGTCAAGATGTTTGATAAACTATAACACAGACTGGTCACTGTGCCCCCTGTACTCGTACATGTAATCTGTTATTGTTAGCTGTAACCCTAACGCCTCCAAGCTATTGATGATTCATGCATCTTGACCTTGTATCTCTCATGTGTATCCTCCTCAATAAAAAGCATGAGGGAAGAAGGTCTAATTGCTGTTCTCCACTAGAGAGAGCAGCCACCTTCCTTCTCCCAGACATAATGAAATGTCCTGGGTAAAAGTTTGTTCCGCCGTGGTCACGAAGCCTCTGCTGGACAGAGCGACTTCCAACTGAGCCTAGGGTGTGTGCGGCACCTTAGCCATAGCTGCAGACAAGCTTCTTCCATGCTGTGAGGAAGGTGGATCCTGGGCACCAAAGAGTCACCTTCTTCTTACCCCATGATCTCAAGGGCCAAAGGCGGTCCTCCTGCAATACTCAGAAGAAAAATCCTGGGAAGGCCCTCTGACTGTCCCAACTAGAGTCCTGTGCTCACACTTGAACCAATCAGCAGGGCCAGAGGGATGGAGCCCTCCAACTAGCCAGGCCTGGTCAGGTGCCCGCTCCTCAACAGGGAAGGAGGGCACTGCTCTGCAACTGACAGCCCCTCCTGAGCCTTCTGGAATTGGGGGTAGGGGACAGTATCTTGAAGGAAAGGGGATGCTCAACAGCCATAAACAACAAATATCTTTGTCAAATCCTAACACCTCTTTCTACCTCTGCCCACCTCCTCTGTCACTGCATCAGTGCCCCCCACACCCGTGTTTTATATGTGAATTATCTCTGTCTTTTGCACATTCCGTCGTTTCAAAGTTTCAATCATGGGCCTCTTAATTAGGCCTATTTCCCACTGTGCTTCAGTGCCTTTGGTTCTGTGACACAGGGCTGCAGGGAAAAGCAGCTAAAGAGGACTAATTAAGACTCAGAGTGCTTTCAATAACGTACATGGAAATGAACAAATTAACTGACGATGCCAAAAAGGCAATATTGTCCCAGTGGGGATTCCGCATATGGAGATAACATTAAGGAGTGCAATCGTCATTGAGAGGGAACTATGAATTATGAGTGATATTCAGTCCCATTACTTCTGAGGTGTCAGATGTAATAGCAATAAAATGTCATAAGATGTTAGGAGACAAAACAAACTGAGCCCTAGTGGGGAAAGCAGCAGAGGAAACAGCAAGAACCTGAGTTGCAGTGGTCTGGCTGACCATTAGGGGTCAAGTCCCAGCAAAAAATGGCCTCTTGTTGTTGACTAGTCTTTCCAATATGTGACAGTCAGCTTAGTGAAAGAGGATTCCCTGTTGTCTGCTTGGCTCTAGATACTCACAGAGGATCCAAGGGGGTCCCCTGACAGTATGTTTAAGATAGTTGGTCTCAAAATGTTGTCTCAGGACCACCAGCATCAACCTCATCTGAGAATTCCTTAGAAATGCAAATTCTCAAGACCCACTCCCAATATACAGGGTATGTGGTGGGGGGCAGTAAGGTGATTCTGATTCAGGCTCAAGTTTGAGAACCACAGGTCTTGGAATGAGAAGCCTGGGGTCTGGTCCAAGCCATGACAATTACAAGCAGATTTGACCACTTACCCACTTTGAGACTCCCATAGGCAAACATAATAACCCCTGCCTTGACTCCTTTTCCAGGTTTCTATGAGAATCCAATGAGATCATTGATATCATTCAAAATAGTGATGAGTGATACAAATGTAATGAATTATAATGCTTATTTCAGATACAGATGGTCCAGCTAAACCAAAGATTCCAGTTTGTAGGTGCTGGGGTAGATGGTGCAAAGGTGAATAAAGGATGTGGTGTGAAACTTGGATTTCTGGAAAATATTGCAATTTGTACTCCCCAAACAAAGTGTCTTAAAAAAAAAAAAAAGGTTGCTGGCTCTCAAATGCCTTCCCTTAGACAGATTTCTGATGAGTTAAATGTAGAGGTATCAGAAACATCTGGTTCTCATTTCCCTTTAAATTCACAGGAGCATAGAGACAGAAAAAAGAAGGGAGCTGGAGAACGCCTTGCCAAAGCCCCTCCATAGCTGAAATGGCTCCAGGTTCTCGGCCCTAGGATGTTCTCTGCCCAAGCAAAGGCCAAGCCCTCCGAGCCATTGACAGTGGAAGATGGGTCCATGCTGTGCCTGCCACCATGGTGGTCCTGGAACCCCTGGAGAGCAGAAGGTGGGGACTGGGCCGGTGTAAACTACATGCTCCCTCCCACCTCAGGATGAGTGACTCTGGTGAAAGAGGGGAAATAAACATCAAAAATATCCTCAAGGGGAAAGGAATCCCAAAAGCATATGTGCGACTGGGTGGTGGGAAGGGAGGAGGCACGGGCAGAACCTCACTTTCCTTGGAAGTTGACTTGTAAGCTTCAGAGATTTCTTTGTTGAAGCTCTTCTCATAGAATGTTTGAGGCTGAGAGGACACCAACGCCTCCAAACCCCACTAACTCCTTTCCTTTCAGATGGGAGTCTGACTCTAGAAAGGTTCAGGTCAAACTCCAGTACTGGCAGCATTAGGATTTGAACTCAGATTTTGGAGCTCCTAGTGGCATGATCTGGATGAGTACCCCCAAAGCCAGGATCTAAGACATTTTCTGCTTTATCTTTCTCTGGGGGTCAGCTCTGATGGGAAAGAGCTCAGAGCAAATACTTGTGGGTAAATGCCAAGCACCTGGTGAGCAGCAGAGCCCTGGGCAAGCATGCCAATTTCACTGCCAGAGTCATATTCCAGATCAGTATCTTTGACATGCGTGGAGGGCATGTCCAGCCCGGAAGCATAACAGAGGGTCCTGGTCATGATTTTCACAAACTTTACAGCTTCCTCACTGGCCATTTCCTTCATGATCATTTGCTCTGATTATTAACAAAAGCAGCTTGCAGGGGCTGCAGGGTGGGAGAAACCTGGAGAGCTTATGTAACCAGAGACTTCATTTGCATCACTGAGTCTTGGTTGCTTCACATCATTTTGGCATCAGTGTGGAGTGTCAATAAATATTAGATAAAAATTTAAAGCAAGTAATGCCTTTCCCTTCCCCTTTTAAATCTGACAAGCTCTCAATTTCTTTGTACGCCGCCTCCTTCCCAACCTCTGCTCACTTTAGGTTTCCAACATGCTGCGCCTACTGAGGGGCTGAGAGCTTGCAACCACCTGCCTTGGAACAAGGTCAAGAGCGAGCAACGAGACGAGTTCATGCATCCAAATTCAAGAGCTGTGCTTGAGGTATGGTGACAAGCTACACAGACCTGCATGGGATCACCAGCATATGGAAAGGATGGCCCCAGAGGCCACCACAGATGAGGAGAGAGATTTGTTTGAACAACCTGCCCTAGAAAGACCTGCGATTGTCAAGTGATTTACCAAATCTGAATGTACGCAAGAGACTTTCTGGCTGCCTTTGTTTGAAGGAGGTGATTAGTTTTCTGGACTAATTGCCAGTCTCTGCACTGACACACAAACATATACACACGTACTGAGTGGTGTCTTTAAAAATGTTCGGTCTATTCATCAAAGCTGAGCATGTTCTTGGAGGGCTAATTGACAAGGCATAAATTTCCTATTGAAAATTAGAGCAAAAAAAAAAAATGTAGAAGGGAAAAAGATCATTTTTTTCAATGAATAATTAGACCAAAGTATGCTTCTTCAAGGGAAGGTAGGGGAATGGAAGAAGAGCTCAAGTTCTATTTCCCAGCTTTATGAGAGATAAGTGCAAAGATATAGATTCAGAAATGTTGCAGACTCGCATTCAAGGCCCTCTAAAATACTGTCCTTTTATGGCCTTCTCCCCCATGGCTTCTAAAATAAACTCTAGGATTCAGTCAAACCAGGATGTGTTCTGTTCCTGGAACACACTTTCCTTCCTTTCTACCATCACTTACGCTGTGTTCTGGATTTCTCTTTTCCACTTCTTCTGTTGGCTGAAACACAATCAACCTTTCAAGACCTGAGCCTTTTCCTCAGCTATTTCATACTGAATGCAACTCTTTCCTCCTTTGTATTAAAAAGACATTTTGTTTAGATGTCTCTCATGAGCTTGAATTTTAACATTTATTGTCATTATATTGCACATCCCCCTCCACATCTGACTATAACCCACTGAAAGACAGGAATAGTAAATGGTGTTTTATTCTGCATTCTTAGGTCCAGTTTTCTCCAAAAGGACCCTATGAATGACATCTAATTTCTATGAATGTCTATGGCATTTTATCAGTACTCAGTTAAATTCATTTGTATAAACTGGGCCAATGAATCTTGGCTCTTCTATGTTGCTTACTCATTCTTTCATTTACTCAAAAAATATTCATCAAATGTCAAGTTTATTACTGGCTTTGTGCCCAGCACTGGGAAGTGAATAAGGTATGTGTAAGAGTCTCCAATGGCTGCCATAACAAAGTACCACAAACTGGATGACTTAAACAACAAAAATCTATTGACTCACAGTTCTGGAGCTAGAAGTCCAAAATTAAAGTGTCAGCAAGGTTGATTCCTTCTGAGGGCTGGGAGGGAAGGATCTGTTCCAGAGCTCTCTCTTTGGCTTCCCTGTGGCCATATTCTTCTGTGTCTTCACACTTTTTCCCCTCCATATACATCTCTATCCTCTTCTGATAAACATACCAATCATATTGGATTAAGGCTCATGCTAATAACCTCATTTTAATTTAATTACCTCTTTAAAGACCCTATCACCAAATATGGTTTCATTCTGAGGTGCAATGTATAAGTATTTGAGAGAATACAATTCAGCCCATAACAATATGATTACTGATGTCACAAAATTTATAGCCTCCAGGAAGATAGAGAAGTAAGCTGACAACTACAATGTTGTGTGATCAATGCAGAGTAACAGAAGAAATATAGGGAAATATGAATGGAGAGGCATTTAATCTAGACTTAGGAGTGGGATGGAGAAAGCTACACAGAGGAAGCAATGTTTGATACCACTGTTCTCTGAAGAAATTATGGAAATTGAACCCTCCAGCTGCCAAAGTGGACGGCCTGAAAATTCCCCCCACGTCCAAATCTACGTGATGTCCACCCTACATCTTCACCCCTAATGGGAGTAAGAAACACCACAAGAAGCCAATACCTGTTCCAAGGCCTGGAGTTTTTACTCCTGCAGTCCGAGAGGTCTGAAAACAATACTGGAATGACAGTACCTTCGCCTACCATCATCCCTCAGTGCAACCTCTCCAGATTAATTCTCCCAACTCCAGGCATGGTGGGGAACCCAGAATCATGCTATGAAACAGTTAAGTCCCTATCATGTGGTGACCACAGGCTCTACTGAAGATTTAAAGGTAGAAGCAGAAGCTCAGGTTTGGGAATCAGTATGGGAATCATCAAACACCTGAGAGGATTTGGCAATTGCCACAGCAAAGACCAAGTGAGGACTCAAGGTGGCAGCAAAATGGACTTGCTGATTGTGTATATGTCAGAGGCTGTGGGGAGTTGTGGTCCATGCTGAAGTGAAAGAGAAGACACCAGGTATGTGTCCATGTTGGATCAAGACTCTGGAATGAAGCCCAGACTCCTTACCATGGTGCTCAAGGCCCTTCTCCATCTGGCCTCTCTCTACCCTTTAGTCTTATCTACTATAACATGTCTCCTCCAGCTCTGATCTGAGCACCACATATTCATGCTTCCATCCCTCTGGCCTTTTACATGCTGTTTTCTCTATTTGGAATCTACTTCCCTGCTCAATTCATCATCAGAGCTCCAGCTCCCACATCACCTCATCTGTAAGCCCTCAGGGATCTTTCATCCCACATGCCCCATGAGATTAACTGCTGCCTGCCTAATGGGTCCATAATTTTTATGCATACTCTAGCATTCCTATTATAAAATTATTATACTCATATGGAACTGTTTATTAAGTGTCCAAAATAGTCCCTACTCTGAGAATCAAATGTAAATCAAATAGACACGGTCCTTGCCCTCAAATGCATTATGGGAAATAAAGACACGTAAGCCATTGGTTCTCATAGAAGAAGAACTTATCCCAGACATAAAGAATCAGAGTATACATCCTTAAAGAAGTGGGATACTATATGACACCTGAAAGATGAGCAGGAATCAGAAGAGAAGTATTCTAGACAGAGGAACGGCAATTTATTTAATAAATGTTTACATAATTTTTTACTGATTTCAAAGATTTGCTGTAAACACTCTATGAGACAGAAATTACATTCATGCCTGTTTTACATATGAGGAAATTGAAGCCCTGCGAGATTAAGTAATTTGCCCAAGATCACATCATGGTAAAAAAAGGAACTGGGATTTGAAGCCAGCAGTCTGTATCTCCAGTCCAAACTTTTGATCTCTAGATAATGCGTGCATAAAGACATAGAAGACAGAACCCAATGACTTTTAAAAAGTTAAACTGGATGGGTTTCAAAGTGTAGGCAGCTTGAGAGGACGTTGAGGGTAAGTAGCCTAGAAGGTAAAGTCAAGGACTTGAGCCTCATACTCACAACAGTGGGACACATCACTGCATTGTAGCACAGTATTGCCTTACTGTGGAGAGTGGGCTGGAGGAAGCAGTGGGAGAGGAGGTGTGGGTAGGTAAAGGCTGTTGCAGTCTTACAGATAAGATAAGATTCTGCCTTGTAGCTGCAACAATGGATATGCTTGAAAAAAGCAAGTAGAGTTGAGAGATAATTAAAAGATTAGAGAGACACTTGACTATGATTGAACATCGATGAGGGAAAAAGAAGTGGTTGGGGAAAAACTTTGGTTTTGATATCCAGTTGGGAGTCACACGGCTAGTGTTTCCATTTCCTGCCTTAGGGAGCACAGGAGGAGAAGCAGCTTTGGGAAAAGAATATGGTAACTTCAGCCTTGGATACAGTGGATGTAAATACATAAACAGTAGGGATGCACTGTAGGCGGTTGGATGCATAGATGTGAAGGTCAGGTGAGAGTTCTGGGGCCAGAATGTGGGAAGAATCAGCACAGAGATGGTTTAAAAGGGTAAATGGGACCACCAGAGACAGCATGTAGTACTGAATGTAAGGACTAGACACCAACATTTAAGGACAGAGTGTAAAAGAGAAGAACACAAAGGAGATAATAATGGCTAAGTTATTTAGCACATACCTGTGCTGGTCACTGTTCCATATGTTTTATGTGTTTTAACTAATTTAACCACAGCCCTGTGAGTCAGAACCACAGATAGTTTATGGAACTTGCACAAAGGAACCCTGCTAGTAAGGGCTGGAGCCAGGATTTGAACCCAAGCAAACATGCTCTAAAGCCTCCACTCTTCACATACTACATTTCTATGGCCATCAACTCAAATCAGACAAAGAGGCTGTTTCAAGTAAAAATGGAGTAGTCAACAGTATCAAATGCTTATGAAAACTCAAGAAAGAAATGATGGAGGATGGCTTGTTGGATTGAGCATGAAGCCAGTCGTTAGTGACGTGGGCTAGTGAGTTTCCCTGGGGAGACAGGTACACACCAGAATGCATTGGTTCAAGGAGAAAAGGAATAAGGACATTTGAGTGAAGACAATTCTTTCAAGAATTTTGGCAATGACTAGAAAGAAGAAGTATAGGAAATATAGCAGGAAACTGAAATGGGATTGAGAAACTCTTCTGATATTTATTGTAAGAGAGATCTGGAAATGTTTAACTGATAGTGGGAAGCAGAGGAGAACGGGGGAGAAAGGGGGCTCTGTGTGAGCAGAGTCCCCAGTTAGAAGAAGAGAAGGAATCCAGGATCCACATGGAAATATTACTCTTATCCTGGAAGAGAAACAGCCTTTCATTGAATAAGAGGAAAGCAGAAAATGTTCAAATGAAGATGAGAGTATACATTTACAGAGGTGACTATGAAGGAGTTTGTATCTGAAAATTTTTATTTTCTCTCTGAAATATCAAGTGAGAACAACTGTTGAGTAGAAAGTAGAGGTAATAGGCATATATATTTGAAAATTTGTGGGTGTTTCCACCTCCTGGACTTAGACACATTGGACAATCTTTACCACTAGTACCTAGCACAATGCTGAGATACACTACATGTTCAAAAAGTGCACACTGCATCGCACTGGGTTGGAATTTCCTGAGAATCTCAAAGTGGGATCCTGATGGCAGGAGTTTGGTGAGCTTAGAATAACCCACCTTTGTAACAGCCAAATTTTTCATAGGATAAACTAGACATTTGAGAAGCATAAATCCCACCAGGTGGCCAAAGCATCGGCTTCTGCCAGGATCCAGAGGCAGGGTAGGGAGCTGGATGTCTTCCAGAGTATCTAGGCAGAGGGTCACTGGATGAGGGCCACTCTTTGTGAGGCAAGAAACTTACAGTAGCAATCCTTTCAAGAATGAACAAAAGCCTCCAGGGTTGCCCGGAATCTGTACCCTCCTACCAACCTACGGATTTTACACTTAGTAAAATTTAGTCAACCCTCTGAAGTAGGTCTTGCTCAAGCATCTAGTTAATCGTTCAAGTACAGCCCCTAAGTATGACCTGACTGAAGTTTATTCAATCCTCATAAATGAAAAGCATACCCTCCACAAAACGGGTGGTCATGACCTTATAAGGCCCCTCTTCTAAAATTCCAGTAGTGCTCCTCCCAACAAATCACAAGACTGGGGCTCTCAGCTCAACTCTTAAGAGGAGCAAGTCCAGAAATGGCATTCCTAATTTTTGCTCTATGCTATTTCTTCTCCTTCATAAGTTGGCTAAGAAAATTGTTAGGTTTGAGCACCCTAACTAAATCCATCAACAGCATTTTATTTCATGAAACAGAGCCATTGTGGGCTCAAACTCTGCTGACACTACAAAGATTCAATATTGCTGCTGCCCTGCTAGACGTGAACCAGAGCATCACCCCTGGAATCTGGTGAAGCAAAATGGAACCTTGACAGTAAATGAGTATCACAGATGAGCTCTTTTTGGACTTAGGTATAAATACTTGATTCAGTTTTAAATAACCAGGAAACACTCTCCCCCAGCAGAGAAATAAGGATATACTTCGTTCTGCCCATAAAGGTATGACCTTATCCCCACGGACACAAGGCCAATCCAGAAACAACTAAAATTGGAAAATGAAAATTAAATCCAAAAGACAGTTAATGGCAAATCTGCAAAGCAAAATGGCTTGGCCTGACTAACTCCATCTTACAAGCCAATTCACTTAGTTATCAGGAATTACAATGTGCAACTCACCCCTTCCAGGGCCTCAACCAGAAAACCAGCTTATACAAAACTATACATTTGACAGAAGTCATGTTCTTTTGTGGCACAGCTTACCAAAACACTGGCTCTGAAATGTTCCAGGTCAAAACGGTTCCATGGTACTCTCAGATGCTTTTGAAATATTCATGCAGGCCCTACAACAGACACAAATTTCTTTAAGAGGAAAAATAAATACTTGTGTGGTCGGTCTACCACTACTTCCAACAAGTGAGATGCTGTCTTCAGGTTGAGACCAGTCAAGCTGTTTTCATAAATAAACAGCAGGACTTTTTTTTTTTTTTTCATTTTTTATTTTATTCTTGTTCAATTATAGTTGTCCCTAAACAGCAGTCTTATAGTCATCACATCCAGTATCTACAGTATCATTGTTGGGTCCATTTTGACCTATTTGAAAATTGAAAAAGTCCATGGATACAGATACACCACTTCTTATCATATTCCACTGCCTTCAACAGGTAACATGGCCAGGTCTGTCGCTGATAGGATGTGCGGGTGGGGGTTACCACAAATGTACCTTTGTGGGGTTGGGTCTAATAGATAGTGGCAGCAAATATCTTGATGAAATTATACAATCTATCATACTTAGGGACATGCCAGTTAATCTCACAGGTTCTCAAGTTCCATCCTTCATTTAAGGCAGGAAATAAAAAGAAAGCAGACACTACTGCCTTAACTGACACATCAAAACACTTTCCCTGAACCAAAATTCAATGTCATGGCCTTTGGGTTGAGAGTCAATATCTGAAAGAGGAAGAAATATTACTGTTGAAGACACTGTACATTAGCTATTCAGTGTCCCTGAGAAAAGGATCTATCATCCTGAAAATTTTCTCTAGTTTATAGTTTACTAATGGAATAAAAGTTGACATTTCCTAGAGAATTGATTTGCTTCTTTTTATCAGATGATGAGACTGAAACATTACTACGAGCTCCATCTAGCCTCCTTTAGCAAAGAGTTTGAACGTGTAGTCTCCTATTTACTTGACTTGTATCCTACCATTTTTATATGCTTCTATTTTCTCTCGAGGACTTCATTTTATTAAATAATATTTTTGAAGTTTTTTTCCAAGTTGAAAAAGTGAGCAGACTTAGTACAGAAATTTAGGAAAACAACAGAAGAGTTATATATAAAACCACCTTTCCCCCTGAAAAAACCATTCTGATAACATTTTGATATGTTCCTTGCAACATTGTTTATACTGATTTACATATAAATATATAATGTGTTTTATTTATTATTTGTATATTTAAATATATATTTAAGAGAATAAAATCACCTCCGTTTCTCTTTTCCCCCAAGTTTCCAAAAGAGATTGGAGACCAACACAGTCCTTAGATCCAAATTTAATTGAGTCTTTTCCGAACAGTAATTTTAAAGCTTTTACTGTCTGTTTTTGTGGCTGAGGAAGTAGCCACTCAAAAGTATGGTAAAGCTGCTTTTTATGTGCTTTTGAATTATTCAGCCTTCAAATAGTGTCTTATAATATTAATGAAGCCTCACTTTATACACAATACTATAAAAATTACCAGGCCACTGAAAAAATGTTTCAAGAATTGCTTGAGCTCAGTGCCCAGGCGACAGAAAGAGTGTGACTCTGTGTGGGCCATTGTTTGGGGAGTGAGGATATCAGCTGGAAGACACTGACACCTTCCCGTCCCTGGGCTGGGCACTACCCTGTGTGTGTATGAGAACTTCTCCTGGGAGTCTCACGGCCCTCACACTATTATTTCAACATTTACTAGTGCTGTAATTTAAAATACCTTTTTATGTCCTGTAGCAATGTCACTCAAGCATTCATAACTCAGGATACAAGTGCCAGGGCTGAGATACACATCCCCAAGTCGATAACTCACGGCGGAAGTTAAAGGTAATAAAGCAGCATGGAATGCCATGCTGTTGATTTAAGAGACACTCAGTAGAAATGCAGGCACACGTGCGCCACAAGACAGAGACAGCCGTGCTCAAAGAAGTATTATTTATAAGAGCCAAACACTGGACACAGCCCAAGCGTCCATCAAGTAGAGCAGATAACTAAATTAGGGTGTACTCTGACAACGGAGCGCTGCGCAGCCACAGAGGCAGATGGACTCGAGCTACAGACAACACCATGGACAAAGTGTACAGACATGATGGTGCGCGAAAGGAGCTGGACCCACAAATAAGTACACACGCTATGTCTTCAGTAATATAAAGTTCAAGAAAGGAGAGAAGACCAAACTAGAGTGTTTGGGAAAGCATGTTTAGGTAGTGAAATCACGAAGAAAAGCAAGCATCTCCTAGTAAAATTCAGGTGGTGGTTCTGTTAGGGAGGAAGGCAAGAGTGGGGGTTGGGCAAAGAGGGCTTCTGGGCGCTGTCAAAGTTCTGCCTCTTGGCAGTGGACACGCAGGTATCTGCCTTGTGAGAAACCATTAAGTTGTGCATCTTTCTTTGTGCATTGTGCAGTATGTCTCTTATATCCCATAGTATAAGAGGTGACAGAAACCAGTGTGACAGGCTTGTATCCCAGACTGTGAATCGGGATAATCGTTGTGAATATCCTCCCATAACTTCTCTCACTTTTAACCTGGGGGGCACCCTCCACAGCCAAGAAGAAACATTGGAAGAGCCAGAGGAAGGAAATAGATTAAAATCCGTTTCTCCCCTTCTGGAAACCGGGTAAAATGGCAGTTGCAGAGAAGAATAAGATGGCCAGGGGAGATGGAGAGTGGGACCTTCCTTAGCAGAAGTTCAAGTGCAAAACAGAGGGATCCAGACTGCCCTGGAAGAGTGGCTTTCACTACACACACAACTCACACTATAAACACCACACACAGAGGACACCCTGCCCGCAACAATCCAGGAATTTTGTATGAAGACCCAGCACACTCCTCCCAGCAGAGGGGAAAATACTTGGAATATCTGTGTGGAAATGGGGGCAAAAGGAAGATGCTTGGCCACCGACCAAGGCAGACCCAGATGGAAGCAGTGGAAATGGCCCCATCAGCAGGAGTCCTGGGCACCCCCTTACTGCTACAGACATTTTGCTCTGTAAGGATCAAGATGATACTGCTGCAAACTGGGGCAATTAGCACTGCACTTCCGCCTCACAGTTTACACATGCGCACAATTTGAAACCTTTGACCTAGTTTATATTTAACATCATCTATGTCCTGAACCAATGACAACATGTGCACTGAGCTTTCAAAACATACTAACAACAGTTATTTAAACTTAAATCTGTGTTTAAATGACTTCATGCTGGCTGTCATTTCCTCTGCGCCCAGTCTGGTGATTTGCGGACCCTTTATCATGCATGTGCCCTGTGTGGCTGCACATGCACCTCTGCTCACTTTCTGAGCACAGGATGGTGGATGGTGGTGTCCCTGAGCCTTTGGCTGTCTGAGAGTGCCTTCCCTGAACCTCACACATGAGCATGATCTTGTATTACAACTCCTTTTCCTTTCAGAATTCTGTCATCGGTCCATGTTCTTCTATTTAATACTGCAAAAGGTAAGCCTGACTTTCATTCTTTTGTAGTTAGCTTGCTCTTTCTGGAATATGCGTGGGCGGTTATTTCTTCATCCCTGGAGGTCAATAATTTCACCAGCCAATATCTAGGTGCTGATCTGTTTTCTTTTTTCTTTTTTTTTGCCTGGAGCTTTGTGAGTACTTTTAATCTGCAGATGTAGCTCTTCCTCTAGCTCAGAACTGTTTTATTTGTTATTGCTTTGAATGCCACTCCTATTCCCTGCGCTCTCATTTCTCTTTCAATGACATGGTTTTCAGAACACTGCAGTTCCATTGTGTGTCCCTCAGAGCTGCTCTGCCTCTCTGAGCTCTCATTTCTGATCACTTTGTCCTTTCCTGAGTAGCCTGCTCAAGTTTACACCCATTCAGAAGCCTGTAAATGGGGTGTTCATTCAAATAGGTCAGTATTTGACCCATTTTCTCCCCTCCAGCTCATGTAGATTGACTTTTGCTCTGCATATTTCTGTCAAAAGTAAATCCCACGCCCCTGGAACTGACTCAAGAGGAGAGGTGTTCCTTTCGGCCCCACGTACAAACTGTTAAAACGAGAGCAATGCCTGAATCAGCCCTAGCCGCAAACTGTCAGATCCTGGAACAGACATGTCCTAGCTCTCTTGCATATTCATTGTACATCTGGCATCTGACCTCCAAAACACAGCCAAGAGAAGAATCGGAAGCTGGTTTTCTGCTGAGAAATGTCATCTAGTTGCCTCATTTTTGATGCTGGCATTACAACCAGCTTTTCCCGGGGAGCCAAGATCAGGAAGGCCTTGACCACTTACTTACTCATTGGCCATCTAAGCAAGTAATACAATTGGTCTTCCAATTACTTACAAGAAAAAGATGAGTGAAAAAGTCAACTCTGGCTGGATTTTCCAAATCGTGGGAATTAGAGTCATTCTAGGAAGTTGAAATCATGTCAATCATCCCAAGGACAGGAGAGATTTAGAAGAAAATACATTCTTAATCACTTTAATTTTTAGCATGTCCCACAATTACCTCTTTAAGGGTTTTCTCTTTAAGTGCCCCCCGGTAGCTCTTTCATCCAATGCACTCGACATAGTGAGAGCCTGTCTTTGTGGGCTTTGGCAATGGTTATAAGCTTTTGGAACTTAAATAATTTTTAACAGTTCTCTTTATCTCTGAAAACATCTCATATCCTCTTTGGGCAATGGTATGGTATAAATTTAAAGATCTTGCAACCTAAGTGGCCTTGGTTTCACAAGCTGGTCAGTGCAAATGTTCTCGCATTAACACTAGCACTTAACATCTTAGTTCTTAAGTCTCAATAGTTAAGTTCTCACCTACTCACATGGAAAATCTAGTCTCTTGATGTTTCAGAGAGGTGTTTCAGGCTGTGCTCTCTCAAAGACAGAGCCTGAGGCAAGGGCTTATGTGCAGGTATTTTATTTTGGGAAGTAATCCCCAGGAATAGAAGTATAATCTGGAAGGAGGGAAACCGAGGGAAGCCATGTTCACCCGTGACTGTGATAGTAAGCTGGTCAAGTGGCTGGTGCTCTGACCTCCAGAGCACAGCCACACAGAATATGACTAACAATTGTTTCCTAGTACATGAAAAGGTAGTATTTCAATGCCAGCTCCTATCCTCCAATGCTATGCATTGCCCATGGGTGTTGGTTCCTTCATACCTCCAGGATTGCCCAGGTACATGTATCAGAATGACTGCATGATCCCTGCAGGCATCCCAAGAGAAAGAACCTTCAGTGGAGAAGGCTAGAGATGCCTGGTACAGCTGAGGAAAGGTGCTGCCAAGTTACACCTGCTGCCAACCGGTTACCACAGCAACAGCAAGACTCAACTGCAGGCTGAGAAAATGCAAAGCAGAGCACAAGATGTGTCCTCTGCACTGGGCATTTGCAGGGAGTGGATCTTCCATGTGTCTTTTCAACATTTACTATTATAACTAGCAGAACCGGTGCTACACAGGCACTGACTACAGAAGAGAGCCCACCACCTTGTGTGCTTGGAAAGAGATGAAGGTGATAGAGACAGAGACAAAGGGATAGAGACAGAGATAAATCTGACCTCATTAATGTTTCAAACTTCCTTCCAAGCCACCGTAAACAAAGTCAAAAGTTAGCCAGCAAAGCAGATCATCTTAGCAATCTACATGCAAAAGATTGTCCTCAAGCTTATGGAAATTGTTTCCAAAAATCAAAAACAAAATGTAAATAACTCAATAGAAAAAGTGGCAAAAATATACATGGATAATTTGCAAGAGGAAAAACCAAGTTCCCTATAAATATGAAAAAGGTTAAAATGCTTAGACCTGCTAGTAATTGGGAAAATGCAAATGAAAACAATAATAAGATAGAACTTCATAACCAGCAATCTGACAAAAATTAAAGTATCACAGTGGAGAAACAGGAACCTCCATGATAACTACTGGGAATGGTAACTGGTACAACCACTTTGTAATATCCACTAGAGTAAAAGACTTGCAGTCCATACGACACCACACCATTCCTAAAAGGAACTCTCACAGCCATGCCTAAACACACTGAAGTATGTTCACATGTCAACTTATATAAAAGTGGGATATTAGAAGTAGCCTAAATGCTCATCAATAGAGGAATAAAGGAATTAACTAAAATATATTCTAGAATGAAATGTACAGTAGTGAAAACATAAGTTCGAACTATGTGAATCACTGTGGAAAAATCTCAAAAGCATAACATTGAATGAAGAAAATACAGATTGCTAAAGGACAGTATATATAATAACATTAACATAAAATTTATAACATAAAAATCAGTACTAACATTTCTTATGAATGTTAACATAAAAACATTAATGAGAATGAAACACACCAATTTCAGAATAGTTCATGCCTTTGGAGGAGAGAGGGAGGGAAATGAGAACAGAAGTGTCCAAAGAAGGTTAGAACTGATCCATAATGTTAACTCTTGACAGATCATGAGATGCATAATAAAGTTAAGTGGTTAATGTTGTCCCACTTGTTTATTTTTTCTTTTGTTTCCCTTGCCTGAGGAGATATATCAGAAAAAAATACTGCCACAAGAAATGTCCAAAATTTTACTGCCTATGTTTTCTTCTAGGATTTTTGTGGTTTGGGGTCTACCATTTAAGTCCTTAATCCGTTTTTTGAATTTATTCTTCTGTGTGGTGCAAGAAGGTGGACTAGTTTTATTTTTATTCACTATCTGTCCAATTTTCCCAACACCATTTATTGAATAAACTGTCTTTAGCCCATTGTATGTGCTCGCTTCCTCTATCAAATATTAATTGACTAGAAAGGCATGGGTTTATTTCTGGGCTCTCTATTCTGTTCTGCTGATTGATTTGTGTGTTTTTATGCCAGTACCAGTCTGTTTTGATTACTATGACCTTATAGTATAGTTTGATATTAGGTAGTAAATTCCTCCAACTTTGTTCTTCTTTCTCAAAATAACTGTTGCTATTTGGGGCCTTTTGCGGTTCCATATAAAGTTTTGAAATATTTGTTCTAGTTCTGTGAAATATGTCATTGGTATCTTGATAGGAATTGTATTGAACCTATAGATTGCATTGGGTAGTATGGACATTTTAATGATGTTAATCCTTCCTATTCATGAACACAGTATATACTTTCACTATTTGTATCTTCTTCAATTTCTTTCTTTGGTGTCTTATAATTTTCTGAGTACAGGTCTTTTATATCTTTGGTTAGATTTGATTTTTATTGAAGCAATTGTGAATGGGATTGTTTTCTTAAGTTCTCTTTCTGATAGTTCATTATTGTCATATAAAAATGTAACTGCTTTCTAAATATTAAATAGCTTTTGCACAGCAAAGGAAACCATCAACAAAATGAAAAGACAACTCACTGAATGGGAGAACATATTCACCAATACATCTAATAATGGGTTAACATCCGAAATTTATAAAGAACTTATAAAACTCAACACCAAAAAAAAAAAAAAAAAAATCCAATTAAAAAATGGGCAGAGGACCTGAATAGGCATGTCTCCAAAGAAGACACACAGATGGCCAATAGACATATGAAAAGATGCTCAACATCAGTAATCATCAGAGAAATGCAAATTAAAACCATAATGAGATATCGCCTTACACCTGTCACAATGGCTATCATCAATTAATCAACAAACAACAAGTGCTGCTGAGGATGTGGAGAAAGGGAAACCTTTTTTGCACTGTTGGTGGGAATGCCGATTATTGCAGCCACTGTGGAAAGCAATGTGGAGTTGCTTTATGACCCAGCAATTTCACTTCTGGGAATTTATTTGAAGAAACCCACAACACTAATTCAAAAGAACAAAATCACCCCTACGTTCATGCAGTGTTATTTATAATAGCTAAGATTTGGAAGCAGCCCAAGTGTCCATCAGTAAATGAGTGGATAAAACAACTATGGTACATTTACACAATGAAATACTACTCAGCCATTTTTTAAAAAAGAAAGTTTTACCCTTTGCAACATCATGAATGGACATAGGGAACATTATACTAAGAAAAATAAGCCAGCCATAGACAAATACCAGATGATTTCACTCATATGTGGAATCTAATGAACAAACTGAACTAACAAGCAAAATAAAGACAGGCTCATAGATAGAGAGCAGGTTGACAGCTCTGGGTGGAGTGGTTAGGGGGTGGAAGAATCAAGCAAAAAAAATAAAGGACAATGGTGTGCTGATTGCCAGGGGTCAGGGGTAGGTGGAGGTGGAGGAGGGTATTAGGGAGATAAATGATAATGAAAAAAATACAATAAAAGAAAGAAAGAAAGTTAAATGGTTAAATGCTAATCGGTGTGATTTTGGCAATAGCTATATGGGATTCTAATATTATTCCCTGCACCTTCCTGTGTGTTTCAGATTATTTTATGATAAAAACAAGTAAGCATGATGGAAAGTACAGGAAAGGGAATGATTGTAGAGACTCATGAATGGAGATCTGAATAGAGACCAAAAATAGAGGTCTTGTTAATATTGATTGTCGTTTCACAGTGAATTGTCCACAGCTTACTGGACGCCCACAGGAGTCTCCAAAAAAAAAGCTATGAGCAGATTCAAACATTGTAAGTCCTTTCTGTGGTTTTACTGGAAAACAACTTCCAATTTCACATTCATGTTTATGTATATAGGAAACCTATTTTCTAGATACTGATGATCTCTGAAAAGAATTTTTATGATTGACACAACTAAGTCATAAACTAAAGTTAGTGCATTACTGATATTTTCTAAGGATTCTAATTTGATACTCTATTAGAAAATTTGTTTGCCATCCAGTTCAACACTGCAAACTTTCTAATACGCATGTGTTCCAAATTACTCCCAAATGTCATGGCTTAAAGTTTCAACAGTAACTGTTATTTTGCTCATAATTCAGTAATCTGGGCAGGACTAGATGGGAATAGATTGTCTCTGCTACATTCAGCACCGGTGGGCATAGCTGATGGCTGGAATCATCTGAAGGCTCATTCACATGTCTAGTGGTTGATGTAAACCTTTGGCTCAGACCTCAGTTGGAGCTTTTGATTGAAACATCGACACATGGCTTCTCTTTGTTGCCTGGGCTTTCTCATAACCTGGTGGCTGGATTCTAATGGCAAAAATCCTGAGAGAGCAAGCCAAGGCCAACATTACCTTTTATGACATAGTCTTCAAAGTCCCATACTATCATTTCCTTCACATTCAATTGGTCAAAGCATCACAAAGTTCAAGAGATGAGAAATATTTCAGTGTCCATTGTTGGATAATATAGCATGCAGAGTGGTGATCCATGCCATCTCTTCCAATTCAATAATTTTCTGAAAGAACATCTATGTGTGTGTGTGTGCATGTGTCTGTCCTCAATACTACACTCATGAGTTAATCATAGTTTGTTGTTGCCACTATATTTTCTTTTTAATTTTAAATTATGATTTTAAGTTAGTCCATAATTATCAATTTAGTTTGCTGTAGGCTATTTCACCTACATTAATCATGAATATTTACATCAATAATGTTTTGGTATCTAGTTTTATAATAATTGGATATTAAGATGTGTACATGGTGTTTCAAGTAAGAAGCATCAATAAGATGTATGAATAATCACCCCAAATGTACTCACACAATGAATTATGTACTGTTCATGAATCCTGATTTTTAAATAACTTGCAATATATTTTCAAGTGTAATTAAAGTACTTTTAAGCTCATAAGCATTTTATAAAATAAATGTGTAAGCTCACCCTGAAACTTATTTATTTAGCTCTTTGTATAATTATTAAAGTGAATTATTTTTTCATTAGAAAATGAGACTGGGAAGGTGTGAGACAATAGTGTTTTTCCTACCCAAGGAGCCCCAGGTAGATGCTCAACAAGGTCTGTTGAACTAAACTGAAGTTGTATAACTCATTCATTCATTCATTCACTTCATTTATTCAAGACAGATGAGGAGGGTCAAAGAGAAGAGGGAACCAAGGATGACTGTAAGGTTTCAGGCATGGGTAACTGAGTGAATAGTGGTGCTTTTCTAAGATGGAAAAGACAGTGGGAAGGGCAGGTATTAACCTCTCTAGCACTGTGATCTCATGTGTATAATGGCAACAACCTATGTGCCCTACAAACCTTTCAATCAGGGTTTCTGTTTAGATCTTAAAATCTTTCTATGTTAATGAGGTGCCAAGACGTATCATATTTTAGATGAGTTCATCTCTGCTTTGGGTTATCAACAGCAAAGACACACCCTTCACCAATCAGTGGTAGGAACCAGAGACTCATAAGGAGAGTGTAGAGAAAACCACTGAGTCTCTACTTACCCCAACAAAAGTAAAACTTCTAAAAACACATGTATGTGGCAAAATATACTATTGCTAGATTGATTGAATAAGATGTGTAATTTGATTTCATTTTGCAATAGTAATAATGGAATATGCTGACCCATCCCCTTGTCCACCTATTCATCCAAAGTACATAAATATTATAAAACTAAGGAAAAGGAAATGTCTTGGCTGACTGTATCTTGACATGATTGGACCTGTAGTCTCGGGCTCACAAGTGTATATCTTCAACCTGCAAAACAGCCATCAAGAAAGTTCAAATTTCTATACAAATGTCTGCTTTCCTGACTCTACCTGCCGGCCCATTAATTCTACTAATTTTTCCTTATCTACCACCTTTCTCAAGTCCTCACTTTCCTCTGCACACTTTAGGTTCCATGTGTCCCTCGCTATAGTGGGACACTGTAAGAGATGTTTAAAAACATCTCTTCTGCCCATCTGCCACTGCAAGATATTCAACTGGCAGGTTCTCATTGAAGCCAATGACCCACTTCATCTGTGCCTCCACTCAGGAAGCTGAACATTGCTGGAGAAGAAATTCCACAATCATGCTAACTGGTCTCGCTTTAAACTTGTGACCATGTATCTCAAGTCAAGGCTCACCACTGGCCAACAACCCTGCGCTATTACCCTAGTAATTTCACTTTCTCACTTTCTGAGATGCTATCACTTCTTTCTCATCAAACCTTCAAAACACCTCCCAACCACAGCATCATTTTATGCTTCTTTAAGAAAGCAGGAACTCTCAGATGACAGCAACTTTTCTTTCCCATTATCAAATCCAGCTGTCTCCCGACGTTCACGCCCACGTACTTTGCCACCCATCCAGTTACAGGGGATGAGTTGTCCCTGATCTTATCAGAGTCACTTGAGCTCTACTACATTCTCTGCCCTTCACTCAATTTATAACTACAATTATCCCCTATATTTTTACAAAGCACTCTATTCTCTTTCATTTTAAAGACACCTTATCCGGATTCCACATCATCCTCTAACTCTTGGCCTATTCTTAGCTCCCCTTGACAGTGAAATGTATCAAAAATATTTCTAAACTTACTGGATTTCCTTCATCTCTCATTTCTTCATCAGTCAGTCAAAATGATTTTTGTGTAATTTAGTCCCACCCCCCTTTTTTTAGGTAAAGAAGCAGAGACCCATTAATAGGTGCTTGTGTAAGATTCCCAGAGCTCATCAGTTGCAAAGTCAAGGCCAGAATAATACTTGCCTGTGGTCTACAGTTCCTTCCAGAATATTCCCCTTTCCCCCATCACATCTTTGATCACACCCCTTATCCTGTTGACTTTACTTAATTACAAATGACATCAGAAGAATTTTCCAACTCATGTTTCCCTGGAACAGACCCAGGTGAGCCAATTTCTCATGTCAGCTCCTCCCAGTCCATGCCCAAGTTCAGACTTTCCACACCTCCACACTTGTTCCACAGGTATCTGTGCACTCAAGAGAGGTGAGAATGTGAGTTTGCCAATCACATTATCTTAAGCATCCCTTGTTTCCTCAAGCTCAAGTTGAGAAAATCATATCTGCAATTTAACTCAATCAAGAGGCCCTTGAGTTTGATTTCAGAGACCTACTTTTATGACTCCTTATGTGTCAGGTATGAAAATGAAGAATGTTCCTGGCTCCGCAATAATGCTCACACTGTAAATCACAGAGGCATGCCAGTGAAATGAGACTATATTTCAGGATGCCAAATGCTGAGGGAGGGATGTGGCACAGTAGAGGCAGAGAGAGAGGGGAGCATCAGGCAAAGCCCAGAAGCTCGGGTGTTTGGGAAACATGCATCCCAGATTTCAGGCTGACACTGGGTGAGGACAAGGTGTTTCACTCTCAGCGTTTTCTTAGTAACAGTCCTGGGGCAGTTGAGCAGAGCATCCACAGACCAGTTGGAAGAGAGAGGCTTCAACTGCGCAAACCAGGGCCGGGGCCCATTTGCTATTCCTTTGATCAATAGTACCCCTGTTCTGGGTGTTCCCCAAGATGCCATCTTTTCACATTCCCACTCCTTGTTCTCTTCATCCCTCTGCTTCCTGGCCCCACACCTAGTTTACATTAGCAGCTTTTGGCCAGAATAAATGGGTTACTTTCTGACAATTGGCTTCATGCTCAACACTAAAAACCCTTCTGATTTCACTGACTGACCCAGAAACTCCTACTGCCTTTTGTAGTTCCTCAGGTTCACTGTTCTCCTTTACTTTGTCGGATTTGGGGTGGGGAGTGGGGTGGGGTGGCAGGGGGAGTGGAAAAGAGCTCTTACAGAAGCTTCTCCAGGAAAAACTATTTTTAGTTAGCCAATTTTTCATTTGGAAATATCATAACAGAAACCTAACCTACATTGGCTGAACAAAACAACATTGGCTTTATCTGAGACAACACAGAGTCCAGAGGGAGACTCTCCAAGAATAGAGCGCTAGCCCCATGATGCTGTCATAAATCCTAATTCCTGCTTATCTTTCTGCACAGCCACCCCTTAGTGAGTGCTGCTTGCCTCTTGAGCACAATATGACTGCTCTACCTCCCACATTCCATCTAAGTTTCGTGAATGCATAAAGAGAGAGTTCTTTTGCTGGTCTTACATAAGCTCACTCATGCCTCTTAGAGTGATGGCCTCACTCTCATGTCAGCTGGTTCTCAGTAGGGGTGGCAGGGTTGTCAGCACAGTGTGTCTCTCATCATCCAGCAGACTGACCTGAGCTCTTTCACATGGTCACAGTTTCTCAAGTGAGGGCAATCCCCAAGGTGCAAGCACTTTTCAAGCCTCTGCTTGCAACTCATCAGCAACAATGGGAATTGGCCAAAGCAAATCACAGACTCCATGTGGGGAGACGATGGATGCAGCAATGGGAAGAACTGGAAGCTATTTTTGCAATCAACCATACTTCCCTGAAGAAATGTTCATTATAACCAGTTGTAACTGATATAACTTACTTTATTCAAACAAAAATTAACCATTTATTTTTTTATCTTAATTTTATTTTTTTAATATGTTTTATTGATTATGCTGTTACAGTTGCCCCAATTTCTTTTCCCTCTGCTCATCTCCACCCAATGACCCTCCTTCTTCCAGTTGCCCACCCCCTTTGTCCATGCCCATTGGTTGTGCATATAGTTCTTCTCAACATCTTCCTGTCTACTCCACTCCCTCCTACTATGTTTCTTAATTCCTGCATCATCTCCCTCCCTTTTCTCCCTTCCCCCTCTCCACTGATCTCCCCCCAATATGTTCCCCATACCTATAATTCTTTTTCCACTCTCGTTGCCTACTTAGTTTGCCTTTGTTTCAATTCCCTAGCTTCTGTTGTTGGTTGTTGTGATGCAGTTTTCATTTTAATGTTCATAGTTTTGATCCTCCTTCTAAACAAGTCCCTTTAACATCTCATATAACAGTGGTTTGGATCTGATGAACTCCTTCAGTTTTACTTTGTCCTGGAAGCACTTTCTCTGCCCTTCTATTCTGAATGACAGTTTCGCTGGAAAGAGTAATCGTGGCTGTAGGTTTTTGATTTTCATTACTTTGAATATTTTTTGCCAGTCCCTTCTTGCCTGCAGAGTCTCCTTTGAGAAATCAGCTGATAGGCTAATTGGGACCCCTTTGTACATAATGCTCTTCTCTCTTGCTGCTTTTAAGATTCTCTCTTTATTTTTAATTTTTGACATTTTGATTATAATGTGTCTTGGTGTGGTTCTCCCTGGGTTAATCTTAATTTTAAATAATATTATTTACTCATACACATTTTTCGTAATAAGTGCATCTTCATACTTATCAGATAATGGAACTTCTTGTGGGGGGAACTGCCCTGGCTGGTGTGGCTCAGTTGGTTGGAGCACCATCCCGTACACCAAAAGGTTGTGGGTTTGATCCCCAGTTGGGGCATGTGCGGGAGGCAACCAATCAGTTTCTTTCTCACATCAGTGTATCTCTCTCTCTCTCTCTCTCTCTCTCTCTCTCTCTCTCTCTCTCTCTCTCTCTCTCTCTCTCTCTCTCTCCCTGTCTCTCTCTCTCTTCCTCTCTAAAACTAATAAACACATTTTTTTTAAAAACCACATCATTGTCTTACTTAAATACCAATTTTGGAAGCATTAAAGAGATTTTTCAAAAGCATGTCCCTATTTATACAATTCCTAGAAACACTTTTATGCCTCAAGTGAGGCCTTTAGGCATCAGGAGAAAGCTGGAAGAGCCCTTCTCTAACTGGGTGCTCAGAAAAGACTGCATCTGGCACTGGGCTCACCTGGCAAACAGATCTTGCGGAACAATGTAGGAAAGAGGTAGGGCAAAGAGGCAGGCACAGCCAGCAATGCCTGAATTTCTTCTGTGACCTAGGGGAGTCCCCAGGAGACCTGAATGGCCTGAAAAACCAAAGAGCCAGGCAGGTATAGTTACCCTCTGCTCCATTTTGCCAAAGCCCCTTATACCGTTTCTGTCATGACACTTGGCTCACTGAACTATAATTGTCCTCTGCACACCCTGTTTCAGCAGCCATTTCTCTTATCCTTCAATCCTCAAAGGTTCATTCTGGCCTTAGCGATCTGCTCTATCTTAAGATATCCAATGAGATTCAATGGCTACTCACTTCTTGTTTTTTAGACTCTCAAGTTAATGAGTCCTCTGAAAAGTCTTCCCTGACTGCCAACCACCAGTAGTCTCCAATACCCCCAGTTTATTTTCATCCAATTGCTAATTGCTAACTAATATTTTCTTGTTTGATTAGTTACTTGACTTGTTTGCTTTTCTAATTAGAAATGTAAGTCTTAGAAGAACAAAGATGGTCTATCGAAGATGGTCACCAGCACCTAACACAACGCTTGGCACTTTGTAGGTGCTCAATAAATATTTCTTGAATGAATGAATGTCTCTGCAATCTCTTTGAAGTCAAAGTCCATATCTTAATCCTTCTATAAAAGGAAGAAGGAGAAAGGGAGATTTCTATCCATGTCTCATTGGCCAGCCTGTGTCATGTATCCACCCTTAGCTACAAGGGAGGCAGAGAAATTGAGTGTCTGACTAGGAACCATGACACCCAAAACAGTTGCTTTCATTGAGCAGGAAGGAGAGAAGAGAACATTTGGCAGGCAGTTACAGTGTCCACCACAGTGGCTTTTCTGAATTGGCCTGGTGTAATACCAATAGCAGAAATGGTCTTGAAAGTTTTCCCTGTTTCTTGATGTCACCAAATGGAAAATACCACCCATTGTAGGATATATAAAGGGTGGTCCAAACCTACAAAATTATGATTGACCATCAGTCCAACTGTCATTAGCAGTGGGAAGAGCAGAGAGGAGGGACATGGAGATGTAGGAAGGAAAAGAAGAGAGAAAGCCCATCTCTCATAACTTCTACCTGCATGCTCAGCATCTCAAAAGTTTCTAGTCCCTTCCTTATGGCCCTTTACTCCAGTACCCAATTTCAGTCCTCACACATACCACCACCCAAGCTGTGACTACACATCTCATACACTGCTGCCTATGCTGTCAATGACCCTTCTGGGGTTTCTGGACACAACTGTTCTTCCCAGTTCTATTGTTGCTATCATCGCTGTGACCTCAGGAGTACAATCCCTTCCACTTTGCCGTTTCGTTCAGCACAAAAAAGGATCTTACCAAATTCTCTCCGGTTAAGAACTTAATGAAACTTCTGTGAAGGTTTGGCAATAATATAAAGGGAAAGCAATATAAATAGTAGCTTACTGAAACTAAACAGACTATACAGACCCTTCCTGACTTATATCTGGCTTGCTATCACATGAGCAGGAAACTCAGTCCCATCAGTGGAAATTCATCCAGAGTCCTCATACCCAAGAGTGCAAGGCAACCTTATGTCTATCCCTAGAGCAGGAAAACACTTTCTCCCTCAAATCTAAGGTCTATGATTGAAGGTGGGACCATCTACCCTATTCAAAGGAAAGTCAACCCTCATCCACAGGAAAAAGGTGAAACCCTAAGGCCCTGTGGAGAAAATCATATAACAGTGTTATGTCATTTAGAGTCTCAAAGCCTGGGCCATTTGTTCTAAGTGTGGAGAGCTGTAGCAGACTTAGTCTACTTCCTTTTCAAGTTATTTTCATTCAGGGTGCAACACTCTTTGGGTTGCTCCAGTCTTTCCCACTGTCACCTTATCCTGTGCTCTATTACCCCAATTTTCAGACCCCACAACCCAATTGCCCAGATCCTCATAACTTCAATGTGTTAGAAGCTCTGCCCCACCCATAGTTTTTACCCTGCCCTGTCACAGCTGTAAGTCATAGACATGCTTGTGATCCACAGGTGTTTAATGTGTAGCCTTAATGAAGAAGATGATTAGAAAAATCAGGGTTAAGAATCAACCAAAAGCGCTGTGCTCAAGAGAAAATTTGAGTCACCAAAGAAGGTTCAGAGTAACCAGAGTGACAAAACAGTCAGCAAATGCAACATCTTCAGCACCCCAGGCAATGGTTGCCTGCAAGTCCAAAGGTACCAGCTTACCAAGAGGCAATAGGAAGGCAGAAATAAAGGCAGATATTTGGAGGTCTGGATTCGAGTGACTTAAGGCAGGTCTTTCATTGTAGAGGTTTGACTGGCAGTGGGCAACATTCACATCGTAAAAGTTTAGGATTGATAGGACGTAGCCAGGTAAGGGTCTTAAAGCAACTCTGGATACATACACAATTGTTTAATCATTGAGTTGTTTGCCCAGATGAGCAAACTATTGCCTGAATAAATTGATTTTGAGAAATTTTCTGATCCAGTCAGTGAAGTTATTTATTGATTTGCAGTCTCATCTTTCCGGGCAAGACTTTCCTGATACAGTTTAATAGAGTCATATGGACACAGAGGAAGTCTCAGCTCTCAGTTTGAGCAGTTGAGCTCTGTGTATGCAGGTGGTCTCATCCTCAGCACTGAACCAGAATCCCGCCCTGCCCTGGTGGTGGCTAGGAGCTGCCATGTCTCTGAGAACACAAACTGGTTGAGAGCTCCTACATATTCACCAAGCTTTGAATAAACCAGGCCTAAAGATATGCAGTAGCATATCTTAAGAGGAAGAATGGGAGATTTCAAAGAATAGGACTTCCTATGAAGTCAATGAGAACATTTATTATTTATAAGAGTGAGATGAAAAGAAGATGCAATACATCAATGATGATTTTTTTCAACTATTACCTATCTATCCTTGTCACTTAGACTTCTCTCTGTTTCCTGAGATATCTGCATTCCGTGCAACCATTGGATAGCTCCTTTGGACATCTTTTTAAAAAGAGAGAGAGAAAGAGAGAGTTGCAGAAAATACAGTGATGCTCTCTTAGGGAGGACCAGCCTCCAGTTTTCTGAGAGTCAGGAGACAGGCCTGGCATCCTGAAGACAAGTGTTCCCCCGGTACACACTGTAATATCCCCAGGCTTGATCCAGAACATGCAGAAAGTTTCCTAGGACACCTGAGAGGCAGCCTGTGTTAAGTTCTTTCAACACAGATGACTTCAGACACCTATGGGAAGCATGGTAATAACAGTCAACAGAACTCTTGTAAACAGTAATGCTCCACAATAAAGCAAGAGGAGTTTCGGGATTTCCATTCAGTGTCTTTTGGTTGCCTCTGGCCCCAGTTATTAAATGGTAATGCCTAAGTATAAAAGTTTAACCCTGGATGTATTTGGAAAACATATGGATGAACATACATAGTTTGTTAGAGTCAATAAGATAATAAATCATAACTCCATTTACCTATAAGTTGTCTCTCCTGTCTTGCTTGGTCTTGCTATAATTTCTTTTTGCCTGATCATCCTTTCCAAAGGCCCACAGTTGGGAGTGGGAGGAGCAAAGAAGAAAGATCATACCTATGTTAGGTTGTATTGAGGGCAGACCAAAATGCTCTTGACACCTCAAACTCTGAATGCATTTTATCCCACAAATATTACTCATAATAATGCTTCTGGGAAAGATCTTCTGAAATAATTGAGGAAATTCAAGTATGGGATATGAATTAATATTTTTTCTTGGGTGTGATAATAGTACTGTGGTTATGTAAAAGAATGTAGTTATTCCTAGAAAATGCATGCTGATTTATTAACTGGTTAAGTTGCATGATGTCTACAACTTACTAGCTCATAATCCAGCAAAACAAAGGGAAATGTTTATATACATAAATAAAGCAAACACAACAAAATAATATCAGTTATTGAACTTAGATGAACAGTATAGAATATAAGTGGTTACTGAACTATTCTTCCAACTTTACAGTAAATTTGAAAATTTTCAAATACAGAGTTAGGAAAAAAATAATGGTTATAAGCATTGCTGTGGGAGAAAGGGGGTCATCTATGAGTTGGTCTTCTTCCTTCCTACCAAGAAGCTATAAATAAGATTACACACTGAAAGTTAGGCTATGAAATCATCCAGAGTGAATCAGAGAAGAGCTTTGCAAAATTGAATTAAAATAGAGTGGTTCCCAGGCCCAAGTAAGACTGAACTAAAGAAATTAACAAATTTAAAGAAAGAATAGGCTCATCCATGGAAGCATAGAAAAGAGAATCAGAAAAGCAAATGTTGGCAGTAATGACTCAAACTCTGTCCAGAGGACAAGACACCTTGTTAAATGGCTTTAAATGTGATGGTCTCACTGGCAAGAGAGCTCCCCATTACTGACAGGGCTTCAGCCAGCTGTCAAGCCCAGAGGCCATTAAACTTTCAAGATCACATAATTAAAAACCCCTTTGCTTAGATTCCATGCTCAATAGGAGACCTCCTGATTATTATGTGGCTTCCCACAGAGCTTGCCTGCAGGGAGAGAATATGCTGCAGGAGGTCTTAAATGTCCAATCCCTCAACAGTTACAGTTCTCATGATAAATTATAAAATTTGCATTCTGATTTTACACATCAGACTGTGCTATCTGAATGAGTCCTTTCATAAGAGATGGATCCACAGTTGCTAAGCAAAGAAATTACATTTCTGAACCTGCAAGACTGAAAACTAGATTTTGAATGGTGGAGAATGCACCCTGCGATAGCTACCCAGATTTCACCAAACGTTGTAGCTTACCTGTCCTAAGCAGTGAAGTTTACGCTATCCTTTATCTAATCGTCACAGCACTTTCTTGTTATAGAAAAATATATCTGACTTCAAAATAACAACTTACAAAAGAATAATTGGAGCATAACCCATGTGTAACTGGGAAGCTGCCGATAAAGAAGTGGCAAAGATTCCAGGTCAAGATGGAAGGTTGTGCTCATGCATGAAGCCTCCCTCCCTTTCAAAATACACAGAAATAATACATAATGCATATAGATTTTAAAAATTCAAAATACAAGCTTGAAAACAAAAATGAGGAACTCCAGGTGCCAGAAACATTACAATGAGTATGAGTTGAAGCTCTGTGGCCACAGGAGTGACGAAACCATGCATGTGCCTTTCAGGTTGAAGTTTTAAATCCTCCACGGAGGCTAGAACTGAGGCCAAGTCTCCATGATAGACACAGGAACTAGGTCTGAGCCCCTTAACAGGAAGATGTCTTTCCTGTCCTTCAAAGTGGAATTAGAAAACTTTCACTCACTGGCCCAAGTCCACAGCCCTAAGAGGAGAATCCCCCAAACTGCACTGCCTGAGAGTCTGAAATGAGAGAGTCTTCTTAAAATGTTTACATTATGCAAAAACCTTGAGCCAAGATGTACATGTAGAAAATTGCTGTAAAGATTTTCTTTCTGGTCCCAACAGAAACAAATATGAAAATTCCTACAGGAGAGGAAAACCTGTGCAAGTCAGAATGTGTCCCACCAGCGTGAAAAGTACTTCATGCTGCAAACATGGTCCACACAGCTCTTGAAGAAGCCTGATGCTCTAGGAGATCGTCAGCAAGCATAATAAAGAGCCATACCCAAGGAATCACCAATAAAATACCAATATGAGTGGAACTTTAAAATAAGATTAAAATGTACATATGAAGAAAGAAGTAGAGTCTAGCAGGAATTAAAAGGACATAAAGGAAGTTTTAAAAGAAAATAAAAAAAATAAAAATTATAGAAATTAAAAAATACATTCCCCCACCAAAAAAATAAATAAATAAATACTGTGAAGGGGGGAGGGGGGTTACTCAACAGATAGGTTATACTAGAGATCGCAGCTAGCCAAAGAGAGAATTCATGAAATGGAAGACAGAGCTGAAGCAATCTTCCAAAACTGAGCAAAGAAAAATAAAAATGGAAAAGAAAAATGAGAAAAGCTTTATAAGCTCAAAAATACACACAAAAGGAGTTCTGGCAGTGAGTAGAGATAATAAGTGTAACAGTTAGAATGTGTTAGGATAAAAGTAATAGAAAGCTCAACCAAGAGCAATTTAAACAAGGGGATCATTTTTCACCCACAGCTAGATGTCTGGGGAAGAAGCTGTCCAGAGTTGGAATAGCAGCTCATGCCATGCCAAAAATAAACAAACAAGTATATATATGTTAAATATATATAATATATGTATATATATATATATTCTAGGTAGATTAACTATATACATACAAGAAGTAAACTTTAATATCACTGCAAGAAAATATTAAAAATAATTATATGAGCTACTGTAAAGAAATAGTTCTCCAATTTTTTAAAAAATACATTAAAATTAATAGGTTAAATAGATAAAACTTTAAGTTTCTTGAATGACAGCAGATATTTTGGGCAAAAAATGAAAGCAACAGGTTAAAAAAAATGTTTACAGTCTATATAAATAACAATAATTAATATCCAGGCCAGCCAAGATGGAGGCCTAGACTGACATGCTCCGTCTCCCTCCACAACTGAGGAATACAACTACCGCAAAACCAGCAATAACCAGAAGTTCCAGAAAATAAATGGAAGTCCAGCATATGAAGTTATAAAGAAGTGGTGCTCATCCAGACAGGTAGGAGGGGGCGAAGCCGGAGAGGAGAGGTCAAGCTCTGCTGTCTGCAGCAGCAGCAGTGATGGCGGCAGGACAGCGGTAAGGACAGACACCCATATTTAAGGGGAGGTGAGAAGCGCCTGGGGAGCACCCCCGGCTGCAGACCTGACCTATCAGCTTGAGATTCCAAAGCCGGGGAAGGCAGATCCCCATTGCCTTGGACTGTGAGGCCCAGTGGGGGTGGGGACGGAGGAGGAGGCTCCTGGTCTCTCAGCGGAGATTGAATGGCAGGAATTCATCTTAGACCCCCACCCCTGCAGAAAACACCCGGTTGTGATGAGTGCACAGGGCTCTGCCCCCTATAGCATAGGAGATGTGACAGCCCTGCCCAGGAAGCAAAGGTAAACACAAAACTGTCAGGATGCCACAGATCATGATAGAGATCCCAGTGACGCAGCTGACCAGACAGCAAATTTCTAATCGAACAAAGCAGCAGATAGGAAATCTTTCTGAGGCACAGTTCAGAGCTTTGCTTATAAAAGTGCTTACAGACCTAACAGCAGATCTTAAACAAGACAGGGAAGGAATGAAAGCTAGTCCTGCTTAAATGAACAAAAACACATACAAAACTAGTGGTGAGGGAAAGAAAACCAGGGATCAAATCAACAAATCGAAACATAGGGAAGGAACAAACAGCCAACCAGTGCAGAAAGAGGAAAGGAGAAGTGAGGAAAATGAGGAGAGACTCAGAAACTTATCGGACAGCTATAAGCGGGCCAACATCCGAATCATAGGGTTGCCAGAAGGTGAAGAAGAAGAACTAGAAATTGAAAAATTATGTGAAAAAATAATGAAGCAGAACTTCCCTAACTTGGGGAAGGAAATAGACTTACAGGTCCAGGAAGCACAGAGAGTTCCAAAGCAACTAGACCGAGGGAGAACCACACCAAGACACATTATAATCAAAATGTCAAAAATTAAGGCTAAAGAGAGAATCTTAAAAGCAGCAAGAGAGAAGAAGAGAATTACATACAAAGATGTCCCAAAAGACTGTCAGCTGATTTCTCAAAAGAAATCCTGCAGGCAAGAAAGGACTGGCAAGAAATATTCAAAGTAATGAAAAGCAAAAACCTACAATCATGATTACTCTATCCAGCGAAGCTGTCATTTAGAATAGAAGGGCAGAGAAAGTGCTTCCAGGACAAAGTAAAACTGAAAGAGTTCATCAGATCCAAACCACTGTTATATGAGATGTTAAAGGGACTTATTTAGGAGAAAGAGGATCAAAACTATGAACATTAAAATGAAAGCTGTACCACAACAACCAGCAACAGAAGCTAGGGAACCGAAACAAAGGCAAACTAAGTAGGCAACGAGAGTGTGAACAGAATTATAGGTATGGGGAACATTATGGGGGAAGGTCAGCAGGGAGAGGGAAGTGGGGAAAGGGAGGGAGATGGTACAGGAATTAAGAAGCATAGTAGGAGGGAGTGGAGTAGACAGGAAGATGTTGAGAAGAACTATATGCACAACCAATGGGCATGGACTAAGGGGGGGCAGACAACTGGAGAAAGGGATGTCACTGGGTGAAGGGGAACAAAGGGAAAAGAAATTGGGACAACTGTAACAGCATAATTAATAAAGCATATTAAAAAAATAACTAATATCCAGAATTCCTACTAATCATTAAGGAAAAATAAACAAAGCGAAAACAAAAAAGGGCACAGTGTAAAACGATGCAATTCACATGGAGGAGGGACCCTGAGCAGCCAACAAACATATGAAGCAAGATTCATCCTCGTCCTCACCAGTGACCAGAGAAAAGCAAATGAAAACAGAGAGATAACATTGCACAATATCAGACATCGGTGAGAATGTGGTGAGATGGGGAGTGGAAATTTAAAACCTTGCTGGAGGAGCTGCATTATAATATAGCCCCTTAGGGGAGCAATTTGGCCCTGTCTAGTAAAATTTAAACCTAGTCATTTACTTCTAGGATTATACTGGAGAACTTTTCTCATGAAAATTCAAGAACTTTTTTAGCAACCTTGTTAATAATAGCAATAAATTAGAAAAAATCTGAATGCTTATCAAAAAGATACATTTGGGCATATCTAAAAATTACATATTACTACTAAAAGTATTCAAATAAATTAGCTACATTGATATATGTCAATATGAATAACTACCAAGATCCAAATGATGAATGAATTGATAGGGACAGTTACCAAAAACCAAACCATGAGTAAAAATGAGTTGCAGAAAGATATATGTGTGTACATTTTAATAACATTCATGTAAATTTTAAAGCATATGAATCAATTCATAGACAGTTTATGGATAAACATGAAGTGGGAGTATGCCCTCCAAGTTATGATAATGTTTGCTTCTGGGGAAAGAGGCAAATTATGAGAGAGAGGGATACAGATGGGACTTCAAATTTATCTCTTTTTTTAAACACCTAAAACAATTAAGATAAACATGTATTTGTTTATGATGAGCAGTAAATGCATTGTTATAATATTTGTTAGATTGTTTTCTATATTGCCTTAACCTTTCTTCTTTTTAAATTTAAAAAACATCAAGAAGGAAACTTTTAAAAATACATGTAGCTATTTTTAAACATATTTTTTAAAGATTTGCTCTTAAAGATTCACAAACAGAGAACAAGTACAAAGATGCCAGACAAGTGAAGTCCTTCTATACCCATCAGATCTGTTCAGCCATTTGTTTATCCAAATAAATCATGTGGCTCAACGTTTCTTGTTGGGAATTCAGCACGCTGCTTGACAAAACCTTCCTTTTCCCTGGCAAAGAGCGATTTATTTCATTAAGGGAAACTTGGGCTTGTGAGAAGAGTCAGAATGGGACCCGGGGATGACAAGTTAAGATATCCTGATGAATTGCTGTTTCATCTCAGCGAGCTCACTTGACTCTTGTTTTTGTGTTGGAAAGAGCTTTTCAATAAATTATTTAGAATAAAGTATCTCTCCTTTCCAAAAGATGCTGCGTGTCAGAACCAGTCTCATATACATAATCATAAATAGCTTCATGCAAGCACCATTAGAGCCAGCATCTGATAAGTGCTTGACTGGGCCTGAGGCAAAAAGCTTGCTTCAATGCAGTCAATATTCACAGTGTAAGAAAACGAGGGTTGCACAGAGCAGAGTAGGCAAGATATAGGTTTCCACTTACGAGTCAGCACGGAGCTAAGGATGTACCCAGATCACCTGCGCAGGGTGAAGTGCACCCTACGACAGCCTGAACTTCTTAACAACTCTACCCCAACCTCCAGCCACCTACGCCCCCACCCCTCCACCCTGTGTGCCCAAGAGGAAACAGGGGGCAAGGTGGATGTGGTCAATTAGCATAGGTCCAAAGAGGAAAGACCCTGTCAATGTTGGAACTGAATAAAAATTGGTATTTTTTAGAAGTTGATAATCAGAAATATTTCTCTTTTTCTATCCCTGGTAATAGCCAACAGTGAGGGTCTCGAGGCATTTCCAAACTCTCAGAATCATAGATAAGAGCGAGATGACAGAGCACAGCCCTGGGACATCTCTGACAGTGGCCTAGGATTTAGGAGCGCTGAATCCAGTCCCAGCTCTGCCACTAACAGTGGAGGCCCTAACGTGGGCCCTCTCTCTGGGACTCCATTTTTTTTTTTTTTTTTGCCCAAAAAAATGGATAATAATACCCACCATCCCTCTCCAGTGTGGTCTGAAGATCTTTTAGTCAATGTGTATATCAGAGGGCCTTAAAAAAAATCTGAAGCTAATACAGTGCAATAAGTATTCTTATAAAAAAATGAAATGCCAGTTAAATATGCTCTTCTTGCTTTAAAAGTCTGGAATATTGAAGCAAAATCAAAGACACAAAATGTTTTCTCAAAAAGAAGAATTATTTTAAATATAAGTCATCTGACTAGCCAAGGCATATATCCAAATCCTCTGATTCAAGAAAAAGTTGGGGTTACTTGTAGGAAAAGACTTGCATGAAAACAAATAAGATTTTCTTGAGCCAGATTTTTGACAAGTTGCCCTCTTTACTGGGTAACCAGAAAAGTCCACGCTGTTACAAGTAAAAACAAAAATGAAACACGACACCCATTTTTGAGAGGGACACAGAACAGAAGGAGGCCCTGTGATAGATGCAGAGATTGGAGTGATGTGGACATGCGTCAAGGAATACCTGGAGCCACCAGAAACTAGAAAAGGCAAGGAAGGATGCTCCCCTGGGGTCTTTAGAGGGAGTATGGCCCTGCTGACACCTTGATTTCAAACTTCCAGCCTCCAAAACTATGAGGGAATAAACTCCTATTGTTTAAGCCACATTGTGTGTGGATATTTGTTACAGAAGCAACTGGAAACTAATACACCCTCCTCTTACTAACCTGCTCCTTCCCTGTCTATGCCCTCATAAGAAAGGCCCCATCCACCCAGCTGCCTGGCTGGGAAGATGATCATTCTTGTCTGCAGGCCAGGGACAGCTATCCAGGGCCTCATAGTCCATGGCCGGGCCCAGCCTCTGCTCTGACTCATGGGCCTAAGCAAACCCCTGCCTCTGTCTCTGCACATGCTGTTCCTGAGCCTCTGGCTGTGAAATCTAGGAGACAAGTAAAGCTAACACCCTGAATTGGGAGCCTGAACATTGGAGGTGCTGGCACTCCTGCCACAGGAGTTCTGTGGCTCTGTGTGGCACACAGTGTGTCTGTCTGTCATCTCAGCCTATCCTTTCCTGAGCAAACTGGAAAAAGGCCTCCCATAAAACTGACACACACAAGTGCACCAAGCAGAACAGCGTGGTGACGGCTCTCCGTAAGGATGGATGCCCCACATGACAGTGAGTTGAACCACAATTCCAGCCATGGCTAGGGAAATAGCTTAACAAATCCCAAACTGAAGTTTACTTCAGGGATCTGGCACATGGGGCTGAAGACCCAGGGCACTGCCCCAGATGACACTGAGTATGCATGGGTGTCAGCCACTTTTCAAGGAACAGGCATGGAACTTACTAATTTCATAGATATAGAAACTGAGGTGTGAAATATTACATATTGGGATTGCTTATTTATTATTTATATCTACCCTCTCTTTTTATAACAAAGCATCTTAAAATAATGTAAAAATAATACCAAGGAGGAAAAATTGGAGGAAAGTCATAAATACAAATAAGGTATACCATGAACCTAAGGTTGAAAATATTAAAATGACACACATACTTACTGTGATAAACCAACAAAATTTACAAATAATGTGAAAGGGGAAAGCTAAGCATTTAACAATGTCGTGAAATAAAAAATAAAATAAAACCTTTACTGGGACAAAGGATACTTTTTTAATATTGAACAGCTTCTCAACAGTGGGCATGACAGGGAGCCTCACGGGCATGCTCTTGTCCTGGGGGTCCACCGACACCCTAGGGTCCCAGCAGCAGTCACTGCAGGTTGTGGGGACAACATGGTGAGGGAACCACCAAGATAAAAAGAGATCACGTTTCTGGATTCCCAGTCTGGTGCTCACCCCAAGTAGTTAACAAGCCTGGGATAAGGTAAAGCAGGACAAGGGGACTATTTCTTTAAGGACAATGATTTTCTCCAGCCACAGTCTGAGGATGGGGTGAGGTTAAAAAAACAGGTTAAATGTCAAGGCCATGACTGTCAAGGGAAGACTGAGGAAGAATCATTACAAACTGAAGGAGACAAAAAAGACATGACAAGACAATACAACACGCGGTTTTGGCTAGGAAGGGCAGAATTGAGACAATCGGTAAAATTTGAATGTGATCTGGGCCTCAAGGCTAATTTTCTGATTCTGGTGGTTGGATTGTGGTTCTGGGGGAGAATAGTTTGTTCATAGCAATTATACACAAGAGTATCCAGCAGTAAGGGAGCATCAGGTCAACAGCTGACTCCCATTCGTTGAGAAAAAAAAAAAAAGCAGTTTTAATTGCACTTTCAACTTTTCTATAAGTTTAAGAGGGTTTCAAAATTTAAACTAAATTTTAAAAACTCGGCTGAAAAAATTTATGAAATGAATAAATCCAACCTTGTATAGATACAGCCAAAAGAAAACATCCTTCGGTAGTTGGCACAGGTGCTGGAGAAGGACCGGGAACATCGGAGGGGGACAAAGGCTGCTCATCGTCTACAGGAGAAGGAAGGCAGAAAGATGACGCTGGTCTCCATTTCCATAACGAGTCCTGAGTATAAGAAATTTCAGGTGGGTCAGTGATTGCACGGGAAAGAGCATTTTATCCCCAGGCCTCAGGGAATTAGTTAGCAATGGACACTCTAGCTCAGAGCTACACAAATACTTTGAATGTCCAGCCTTATGTACCCAATTCTGAAGTTGTCTATGGCTCTCACTATGGCCTGTCACCTCAACCTGTTTTTTTGTTTGTTTGTTTGTTTGTTTATTTGTTTTTAGAGAGAGAGGAATGGAGAGAGAGAAATGTCAATGTAAGAGATTCATTAATTGGTTGCTTTAGTACGCACCCAGACCAGGGATCTTGCCCAACAGGGGATGTGGGATCGTCCATGAGGGGACCAGGGGTCGCACACACCCACCAGGACCAGGGATGAACTTGCAACCCAGGCATGTGCCCTGACTGAGAATCAAACCTTCAACCTCTCAGTTACAGGATGACTGCTCCAACCACTGAGCCACACTGCCCAGGGCACAGCCTGTTTTTCTTAAGCATTGAGGCAGAAGAAGCAGCCAATGTAGAGGCAGAATTTAAAGTTGTCTCAAAAATGTGGAAGAACAGTTCCAGCTAAGCCACAGCCCCTAGACATCTGATATGTAGAGGATTGGTGGCGTGGTTCCTATGAAGGTCAGTTGAATGAAGAATCCACATGGGAAGGAATTGCAAAATCTGATTCCTGGAAAATGATCCTCTCAGAAGAGGAGGAGGTACTCTGAGTAGGCGCAGCTGTCTGTCACTCTGGTGTGGCTTTGGACCAGGTTCCCGCTGATTCTTGTCTCTGTCCTAGGGAAAGAATGTTGCACTCAAAGGTCAATAAAAACATGTCAGTCTAGCTTCATTTAGAATCAGGAAAGACCACCTTCTCCTGACCAAGTCATGTGACCCTCTCCACCTACATGTCATTACTTATTCAACAAAGCCATTTCCCCACATTAACATGTAAGAGCCCCTTAATTCTAGGTATTTGCTAATTATAGCTGTTAGACATGGGGAAAGACACAAATATGCAGCTGTCAAGCTGAGTGTCTCCTAATCCAACAACTCGAAAGAGAAAAAGAGCCTTTTCAAGACAGACATGTCTGAGTTAAAAATGGTTGTCTCAGTGGCAAGCTAAATTCTTCTCTCTTTCCTAATAAGGATTCGTTAGCTAACATAGAATGTGAGTTGTCAGAGCATTACAGGGGCAGAAAGTGGAGAGCAGTTGCATGTTGAACACAATTTTCCTCTGTCTTTCATGATCTCTGTTCAGAAAGTTCACTTTGTAGCCCTGGCTTATGTCTTATCTTTCATGATGCTTGGCCTGGCTGTCTAGATTAGTCAAACCTACCAAGAATCTGTTAGCCAAAGTGGCCTGAGTCCTCTGTGAAGTTCCCTCAAGACAACAACAAGCAGCCATGGCTACCTGCAAACAGATTCAGGCATGGGCCTGAAAATATCAGACCCTCGACTTCAGCCCAGCCAGCCCTCCTGCAGAAGCCAGTGGCCATCAATAGTCTTGTGATGAGTAGGTTTGTTTCTTATGGTCAAGGTTCTGGGTCATGAGGTGGTAGACTGCCAACCCATCCTCTTTCCATTTCTTGGGTCAGTGTAGACTGTGGGGAATAGTGGTACAGATGAGTGATACAGAACCGCTGCAAACCAGCATCACACTGTTGCCTGGGGCAGGAATTAGTCAGGAGTCCAGACCAGCCCCACATTCCCAAATATGGCAGTATGGGGGCAGGGCTTGCTGCTCTCCCTGGCTGCCAAGGAAGTCAGAGGCCAGAAGCCTGAGCGCCAGACTCTGGGGTTGGACTGAGACTCGCTCATGAACACTAGGATGGGACACAGGAAAAGAAAGGAGGGCCCTCCAGTTGTGCATAATATAATATATAGCACCACCATAACACTATAAAGTATATATAAAATTTAATATGTATTCAATTATGGTATATATTTTTTCATTTTACCTGTGATAGGCAGTTAAGAACAATAAAACTGATGATTTCGCTTTTTCTCTCCGTGTTTCACTGGTATCCTCTGAATCCCTCACTTGGCAAGATCAAGGCTGCATGTGGGCAAGGCAGTTTAGGCTGGCTGTATATAGTTGCTGCCTAATCACTGTGAAAAGGACCATCAATCACCCATTCAACATGAGATACAATCTGAGGTTTGCACCATTTTGTCCAAAGCACCCTGCAGACCTCGCCTTCACTTCTCCCCTCCTCCCTCCAAGGAGAATGGACAGACTATGCGGGGTCCTCGGCTCTTGGCTGAGAACCTCCAAGGAAACCACCAGATCAAAGTTTCACTGGTTAGAGGATACAGCCACCACAAAAACCACCTGATAACTCCACAGACAAGACAGTTGTGCCAGATGTCATTGCCTAGCAGGTACAGATGTGGACAGTAAATTTCCCTCGTCTCCCATGCTACCCTGCCTTGTTTTCATCCTCTGAATGTCCCACTTAAACCTTTGGACAGCTTCCTGGCCAACCTCAAACTTACTTACAATGTGAGCTCAACTTCTCATCTCCCACCTCTCTGCATTCTCTCCTTTACTCCAATCATGTAGAACTAAACTTCATTCCCTCAAACACACCATTCTTAGATCTCATGGCCTTTGCGCATGCTGTTCCTTCTGCCTCAAATTCCCTTCCCTTTGGCCAATGCCTGTTCAACCTATAAGACCAAATCCAAATAGCATACCCTATACTGCCCACCTCTGGGTTCTCATCACACATCATTAATGCTGCTGGCACAGCTCTAGTCACACTGTGTTATAAATTCACTTTCTGTCAGTTCCTGAGTTTCTCAAGGACAGAAGTGGGTCTCATGTTTCTAGTTTCATCGGGAAAGCCTGGCACAAGGTTCAGTACAAATCCAGTCAACAAATACTTTCGAATGAATTAGGATCTGAGGAGTACATTGTCACTTACAAAGGACTTCTAATGGGTCTGCAGATGGCACCTACTCTGGTGTTTCCAGGCTTGAGACCATCACTTTCAAATTTCAGTCAGGGTTAGAGGGTCCAAATCATTGCTGATCAACAAGGGATGTATCTGCTTTACCCTCCTATGTGTTTAGGACTGAGCTAATTAGTGTGGGGAATTCAAAAACAAGACCTTGCCTTGAAAGATTTGCATTTGAAGACATAAGCAAAACAGTGACAGGAAGGTACTTGGCAAATCACTTGAATTAAAAAGAAATAGGAGCAGTGATTTTAAAAAGTTAAGTCCTGATACATCAGTGGGTTGTGAAATCAATTTGGTGAATCATGTCTAAAATTCTGAAATGGAATAGAATGGAATGGGATGGGGTAGGACAAGATAAGATAACACAGCAGAGTGCTGCATGGAATAGACAACATCAGACCTAGTGCATCAGAGCTAGTAAGGGTTTCACAGTGATGCCTCTGCTAACGAGTGACCCTGCTAACGAATTTTTCAGCTAACAGAGATTCTTTTTGCTGTTTTTTGGACTCAGCTAATGAATGCTTTCGTGGATGCACGTGCTAACATAAAGCAGCAAACAGGAATGGTCGGTCCATTGCAGGAGCTGATCTTTTCCGTCTGTATGTGTGTGACAAAGAAATGAGCTGACCACGTCACACAGGGGGTCCCACCAACCCGACTGGGTTGTTTATGCTCAAGACAGTGAGAAGTGAGACACCTGATAACATAAGCTGCTTCAGGTTTGATGACAATGTATATCTGAAGGTGAGAGAGGACCATTGCTTTGACCTTCTAGAGAGGGGCTTCCAGAGTGCCACAGAGAGAAACTATTCTCATACCAGGGTCAGTGTGGTGCACGCTTCATGGGCAGCATCCAGAACGAATGAAATGATTTTCTATAGAAACCTATGGGAAATCGCATTTTGGCTAAGGAAGATTTCAGCTAACGAATGTGATTCCGGAATGAATTATCTTTGTTAGCCGAGGTATCACTGTATGTAAGTGTTCTGAGTCATGGAATAGTAAGTGTTTTTACCATAGGTCATGGCCAAAAATATTTGGAAACCACTGTCTTAGAACGTGATCAGCAGGAAATAGGTAATAAGAAAGTTAGCCTAAGTGCCTTATATAAGAAGTTTGCTCCCAAAAAGAATAGAGAAGAAAGGAAAAGAGAGCAAAATCAGGAGTGATCCATGATCAAAGGTTAGAAAATTTCCCTGGTAATGAGTTGTGAAAGATATTTTAAGAATAAGATAGCTAGTGTTCAATTAGAGGTTGTTTTATAGAAACAAGAAAGATTTCTGAAGTCTACTAACATGTACTCTGTCCTTCTTTGACCAATACACACACATAAACCCACTCTGCAAATAGCAAGTAATCTGTGCTTAAGCAACATGATCATTGATTTCAGCTAATTCCACGTAGAACATAAGTAACAAGACAGCCAACAGGTGTGAAGGGACAGACGCGCACAGCCAAAGGGGAAAACAACAATGTAAGCCCTCTAGGAATCTGCACAAATTGTACAGTCACAGAGAGCAAATGGGAGTCTGGGTCTCTTCTCTAGGGTTTGAGGGACTGGAGACATTAGCCAACACCCAAGTCTTCCATAAACATTCACACTGGCTTGTGGTGAGGAATGCCACGATCAACTTACAATGACAGAAAACTAAATGGCATACCACCCAATCCAGCCAGATCTCCCTCTATTGCCTCCCCCAGGAGCCATCTGGATGTCACCACATACACCTGCAGAGATGAAGACAGTGCTTGTTCCCTGCAGCTGCCATGTCTCCATTCATTATAGCCCTGAGGCCACACTGACAAGTCTGATATGATATTTCTGCACACACTCTGCCCCCTGTCCTGAGTCTTCTCATCTCCTGACCCAATAATCACAAATCCCCCTAGCTTTTCCTGGAGACCATGCCTTCAGCTCCCCTCACCAGCTGGTCTCCTTTATGCAAATACTCCACTTCATCCACGGTTCCTTTACAGCACTCTCATTATGGACGGCCATGCACAGGATGCAGAAGCCTCAGCCCCCTTGTTTTAGATGCTACACTTGCATTAAGGCAGTCTGAGGTCCCAGTAATAATTGTGGCTGGTGGCATTCATCAAGTTTGTCTAATTAAGCTTGCAGGAAGTACGAAATTTATGCACGTCTTGTTCAGCTGCCTCATGGCTTTCAAAGCACGAGTTCTTCTTGTTAATTCAATATAAAGAGTCTGTATTTCCTCTACAGAACCTAACAATGGAAAATGTGATTTCCTGCAGCCTATTCATCATAACAAAGTTCCACCACAACAAAACAATTCAATGTTCCTGTGGTTATAATAGTGTTGTTGCTATTTTCACCCAATAACCAGACTTACGGAACTTTCTCCTTGGTCTGGATTTTTGAAATTGTGATATTGATTGATATTCATTCAGTTTTATGTAATAAAAAGATAAATGGGCGTGAGTGAGGCTGCCTGGGCTCAAAGCCTAGCTCCATCATTTATCAGCCCTGTGACCTTTATAAGTGACCTTGACCTCTCAATGCCTCAGTTTCCTCATCTCTAAAGAAAGGACAATACAAGAAGCCACTGGCTATTGTGAGATTTGCACGCATCAGCACCCGTGCAGTGCTCAGCACAGGGCCTGGCGCCAGGTGAATGTCCCCTAAGCACAGTGAGAATTCAGTCTATAGCCCAGATTGGGGCAATTCTGAAAAGGAACACTATTAAAATTATGTACCGATACAACCTTAACCAGGACGTAGGGCCCACCTGTCAACATGCATCAACCATGACCATGATGATGACATTCTTCATACCTGAGCACTCATTTCCCAGACTACTGAAGAACAATGACAGTACCTATGTTCTAGGATTATTGAGAGGATTGGAGATGATCTACATAAATCAGCTGGTACACAGTAGTCATTCAATAAACAGAAACTTTAAAAATATGTTGATGGATTCTAATCCAAGGTTTATTTCCTTCATGATGTACTCCTTCTGATATCATAAATTGGGGTGGGGGTCCTGTACCCAGTGGCTTTATATTCAAATATAACCAGTTAATAACTGAAGAGGAAGATAACAGCCGTGCACAGAGAGTCAATCTGAGTCCTTTCTTGGCTTCAGCTGATGAATATAAATGATTTGAAAATTAAAAAGCCATTAGGCTATTAAAAATAGCTTCTAAGAACAATCTCTCAATAAATTATTTTCATGCTTAAAAACCCAACTAGAAAGGATATAAATGGTAATACAGGCCATCTGAAAAGTCAATAACCAGATATAACAGTCAATTTCTCTGATATTATTGTCTAATTAAGCAATTTTGCTTTAGTTGAGATTGCATTTAACTGAGTCAATATAGTCTAAAGTGATGTAGAACCAATTTATTTCAAGCTAAAAAGAAATAAATAAAACTTCAGGACAAGGAGGAGCAGATTCTGATTCATGTTTTGAGCTCGCTGGCTGACTTTCCAAAGTGCAATTCAGGAGCTAAAAGGGACCCTGTCAAATGAGCCAGGGGCTCCAGGCGGTGGCAGCTCACTGCAGGCTTGTGTACCTGGGAGATGCTAATGCTCTGTCTTCACGCCCTCTTGCTCACAGAAGCAAGAAGCTCTGAGTTGTTCTCTCTCAGTTCAGTGATTCTCAGGCTTTGGGGAGCTTTTAAAAATCCCCATACCAAACCCCTCCCAGACCAATCAGCTCAGAATCAGTGGGAAGAGGACAGCAGCTGCAGTAATTTTAAAAGCTCCCCAGGGGATTCTGATGTGCCCCAAGGTGGAGAACCACTGTTCTGGATGTTTCCTGAAGCACCTGTAAGCAGCAGTCAGGTGGTCCAAAAATTCCTCATGGACATGACCTTTTTGGTGCCCAGACTCAGTGCCCTGAAGAACAGGTGGACCAGCAGGCTCTCCCTATAGCTCACTGACACCTCCGAGGACCCTGGGGGAATCCACCCCACAAGAAAACTGCAGCATGAAAGATGAATATTCCTTGTTCTCAAAGCAAAACTCACTTGAGTGAGTGTGATGGTTAGTTTTACATATCAGCTTGACTGGGCCACCAGGTACAAAGATAGTGGGTCAAATATTATTCTGGGTGTTTCAGTGAGGAGGTTGAGGATGAGATTAATTTTGGAATCTATAGACTGAGTAAGCAGATTGTCTTCCCTAATGCAGGTGGGCTTCATCCAATTGGTTGAAGGCCTACATAGAACAAAAACACTAACCCTCCCCAGTAAAAGAGAACAACGGCCTTTGAACTGCGACATCGGTTTTCCTGCTTTTGGATGTGAACAGAAACATCAACTCTTCGGATGTCGAGCCTGTCAGCCTTCAGACTGAGACTACACCATCGGCTCCCCTGGGGCTCCTGTCTACCTACTCACCCTTAAGATCTTGGGGCTTGTCAGCTTCCATAATCACTTAAGCCAATTTCTTTTAATAAATATCTTCCCATATATGTACATATACACATCTTATTGGTTCTGTTTCCCTGGAGACACCTGCCTAATGCAGTGAGTCTTTCTTTCTTGCTGTTCCCCAATTATTCACCTCCCAAGAAACCACAGCCTGCCCCTGACCCAGTGGCATAACTGGCAATGTAGATGGCTCCCAATAATCCCCAGGTCCTGGTACTGTTTGCACTCTTGTGGATTCCCCTCCCACACTGTATCAGGGCTGGTCTGTGTGACCAACAGCACAAGGCAGACCTAACAGTGTGTCCCTTCCTAGGCCAGGTTCTACAAGATACGTGGCTTCAACCTTGCTCTCTCTTGGATCCGTCGCTTTGGAAGAAGCCAGCTGCCATGTCCTGAGGACACTCAGGCAGCCCCGTGGAGAGATGCAGGGGGCGAGGAATCAAGGCCTCTGACCAACAGACAGCAAGGACCTGAGGGCTCCTGAGAACAACCATGTGAGTTCGTTTAGAAGTCAGTCCTCCACCCTGTCAGGCTTTCAGATGATCACAGCTAATGACATCAACCCCTCCCCAGCTCTCCACGCTCCTGTCCTACAGCAGAAAATTCTGGCAGCTCTCTCTCTGGGCAATATATCTTGAGTCCATCCATTCATTTCTCTACATTTCTTCAGTCTCCTCCTAGTTCACGTCCCCACTGTGTCTCACTGGATCTACTTCAGTCATCTCCTGAATTGCCTCCCTGCTTCCACCTTTCTGCTCTTTCCAGTTGTTCTCCACACAGCACCCAAGGTTAGATCAAAGATTCCCAGACTTTCTCAGTTCATGTCACTCTTAGTATCTCATTAAATTTTTTAGCAGTACCTCTAGCATGAAAGAAATACCTAACAGTCCTACTCAGTTAGGGTCAACAGGTATTTAAATCTCAACAATTAAGTATCCATTGAAAAAATGATACATATAAATGGAAAGGAAAATTAATATTTTTGTATCATTCTTAAATAACCACAATCACTCATAATGGGCACTGCACAGATCCTATGACCTTGGACTCAGATTAGACCATCCTTAGCTCCTGTTCCACGTTGATTGGGGCTTTTTATCACAGCAACTGCCAACTCTAATGATAGAGCTACATGTGTTTCCCTTGGGTCTGATCACGCTGCTCAATTCTTCAGTGACTAATACTGACATAACTGTATTATTGTAAATGCCATCTGTGAGTTCTGTTTTTTCGTCAACCCATAGTGAAAGCTAAGAAGACTCTTCTATGGTTTCAGAAGAGAATGTAAGTATTTTAAACCCACAAATGCAAATGTGATTCAGGGAGAGGGGAAGGAAAGAGCAGCAGCATGAAGAATCTAAATTTATAAATCAAATATTAGTTGTAGATTATTTCACTCATGGTTATCATGAGAGCCCATAGAAGAACTAAATGCTGAGAGTCAGTTGAGTCTGCAGTGTGACCCTAAGGGGGCGGGTAAGGAAGACTTACTTTTCATTTCCATACACTGTCTTTATAGCCTTCAGAACCACATTGTTTAACCACATGAACATTACTTTCACAAGGCAAACAAAATCATGTATTTTCTTTCCCCTCCCACAAACCAGTTCAAAGTGACTTTTTACATTATGCCCCAGGCATGGCGTTCAACTGCGAGATTTTGCTCATGTGCTGTGTCACACTGCGTGTCCCCTTCTGGTGTCATTTCTCATATGGTTCCTTTCTACAGGACTCTACAAATGTGACAGCTGACTCCTTTGCCCAACTACTTAGCTTCAAGGAGATAAAGAGTATGTCTTAATTTTTATTAATATGTGGGTGCCCTCTCTGTGCCACCTACAGAAGATAGTCTAAGTGGTTGTTTTCTGACCCCAAGTCTATGTGGCTACCAACAGAGAGGCTGAACATCAGCCTCAAGGAAGCACAGCATTTATTTGTCTTCTCTGCTGAACTTGAGTCTCCTTGAAGACAGTCCTTGATTTTTATACATTCTTAAGTTCTTAGAGACTGATAGATGTTAACACACAAAAACTATTCAATACCTGACTATGGGATGAATAAATGAATGAATGAGTGAATTCAGGAAGCTGAAGAGAGAGTCATCTAGAATCAAGACTGCTTGCTTCTGCAGAAATTACCCAGTTGTGCTCTTTCCTTCAAATTCTTTTTTTCACTACACTTTGACATTAAACACGAAACTCTTCGTCTGTACCTACCATGTATTCAAAACCTATAGTATTTTTTAAATTAATTAATTTATTTATTTGTTTGTTTTATTTATTTTTTTTTAGAGAGAGGGGAAAGGAGAAAGACAGGGAGAGAAACATCACTGTGTGGTTGCCTCTCACTTGCGCCCCCAACTGGGGACCTGATGCGCAACCTAGTCATGTGCCCTGACTGGGAATCGAACCAGCGACACTTGGCTCACAGGCCGATGCTCAATCCACTGAGCCACAGCAGCCAGGGAAAACCTATAGTATTTAAAAGGATCTTTGCTATAGGCCACTACACTTTTATCAAAAGTTCTCATTTGGATCTGAGTTTCAGAGAAAAAGAAGAAAGAGTTCTAGATTTCTTTTCTTTTTGGGTTTTTGTTTCTGTTTCAACTTGCCTCAGTCACAAGACCCAAAATTTCAGCCAGGATGATAATGATATACTCATATCCTTCCCCCTCTCTCTCATGACAACCATCTCTCAGCCTCTTGAATCCCATTGAATGCCCTTAGGATCTGCAAGATTTTATAAAAGATTTCCTTTTATAACACACATCTTCAAGGTTTTCTCTGAGATGACCCCAAACCCTTGAAATACTTCAGTCTGAAAGCTATTACCTGTGTTGAGTGCAACATTGTCTACCGCTTAAAAGCCTTTTGACTTTTCAAGAAATAGCATTCCACATTGCCCTTGAGCTAGGAAAACCTCCTATTACTGGTGGGCACTATTAGGATGTGACAATGAAAATATACCAGCAGCTTCTATCAAATCATCCGAAATGTATTTCCTCTGCAGGCTTGCAACAACACCCTATCCTGCACCTGTCAGGCATTGCCCTTTCATAACCTCTGTAGAAGAGCCAGTAGGAAGGTCACCATTTTTCAAACATCTGTTCTTTGTCAGGCACCATACTACAAATATGAAGAACCTAAGACAGTGGGAACATAGTAAATGTCACCTAAGGCCTAGGGTGACACCCTTCGTGTGTCTACAATGGGCAGCAGAACCCAGTATCACTGTCAGCAGGCTGCTGGCTCTTTGGTGGCGCTACCCACCTCCTTGCCTTCCACACTGGAAGAGTCAGGTGTCCGGTGTCCAGCATCTGCTCACAACATGGGCTGGAGAGCAGGGTTGGGGATGTGGAGAAGAAGTAGCCTCTCTCGGCAAGGCAAATAAACATGTGTAAATTTGGAAGAAAGATTAATCAGGTTCAGCCATTGTCCATACAGTTTTAAGCAATGAACTTCAATTCCTACTGAGTCCATGTGCAGTGAGGGAGCAGGGGTTGGAGTTCCCAAATTAACTTGTTCCCAGGCTCCCTCCTCTACACATATGGGCCCACATGCCCGGACACACAGGGTATTTCAAATGTCTACACCCTAACCAGCAGAAAGGAGCCTCCATGCCCCACAGTCCCCCATGCCCTTTTCTCCCTCCAGATTTCTTACTTCCTCATCTGCCATGGGCATCATCATTTCTGTTCTGATTGGTAGAGAGAGGAGAACATTTGAGCCCTGGGAGAAGTGAGGAGGGAGGAAGAGAAGAACCTGAGAGGGGAGGTCTCTCCTGACTAGGCCTCCAGGTTGAATATCTTTTAAAAAAAATTACTCAGTTAGATGAGTTGTCCCATAAAGGTTTCTCTTTTGCTAATGACATATCCTTGGATGGGGACAATTCAGAAAAATGGTGGGGAGAGAAATTGTGCCCCAAATATACAAGTACTCTGGGGGTTATTGTTGTTATGGTGGGCTTTACATACATTATCTCATTTAATCCAAAAACTAACTCTGTATTATCCTTATTTCACAAATGAGGAAAATATACTCAGGGTTTGTTGGATCCTTCTATTGTCAGTTGTGTTGATTATGCCTCACATAACCCCTCCCGTATAGGGTTCTGCATTGGAGATGGCCACAAGAAGAAGTTGTACAAGATTGAGGGGCGGGGTGGAGGCCGAAGTGAAATGTCCGCAGGTCCATTGCTCTCTGAAGGATTTCAGGTCAGATATGATGCCAGGCAGAGACAGAAGTGCCCAGCAGGTTCTAGCTTATTCTTCCTTTCCTCTATTCCACATCCAGCTCTTCTTCCAAAATGCTGACTCTGCTGACCAACAGTGGCCCTGCCCACTACAGCTGTTTGGCAGACCCACAGAGGGGGTGTCTTCCAGGAAACCTCTGTATGACCTCCCATATCAGCAGCTGGAAGCCTGGCCTCCTCATCACCAGGGTTTCAGAAAGCCAGTTAGTGACTTCTCAGATCCGACAACACCTCTTCTAGATCTAATTCCTATGATATATCCCTGTTCCAAATATATCTAGTTCTGCTTCCCAGACTAAACTTCAACCGGTAAAGAAAAATTAAATAATGTCCAAAGGCCACAGGCCTAGGAAGGAGCAGAACCAGCAGCCAGGGAGGTATGAAGCCAGTGGAGAGTTCTGAATGGTGAACCAGACGTGGTAAAGCTCATCCAGCCCAGGAGCTGGTCCCAGTGGAGCCTCCAGGGCTCCAAACATGTTGCCCAAGCCCATGACAAGCTTCCCCCAGGGCACTGACCCCTGATCCCAGAGGGCCCCATCCAGTGGTTACTGCTAGTGTTCTGAGCCAGTGAGTGTGACCCTGAGTTTTGTGAACACTCTTCCTGTCATGAGAAGACTCCTATCAACATCCAGATAACAAGATACATCCTTCTCACCTCCTTTCTAAGAAAGAGGACAGATCAGCTATCAGAAGTCAACCAAGCAGGGCCCCCACCTCCATTTGGAACTTGAATATGAGACCCAGGAGCTGGACTTCAGGAAGAGGAAGTAACTGAACACCAGGTCTGCTTTCCAAACCGCACCTGGGGGCAGCCAATGGCCATTAGGGACCCACCTGCCATAAGAAAATTTGTCTTGGGAGCAAAGGAGCTTCCAGGAAGGACCTTTAGTGACACTCTCAAGAAGAGAGAGGCTGGGGAAAGGTGGGGAGGGAGGCACTGATACCCTTGGATTTTCCAAGAAGAGCCCACTGAGCAGCACAGCACCATAACTGAGCTCAGGCCCCAGAGACAAACAAAGCAAGGGAAATAGGATACTTGTTACTCATGGTACCAAAACCGTCTGCACATGAGACGTAAAGGGCTCCGGGCTTGCTGTCGAAAGCAACCTGTGGATCATGTTGGACCACAAAGTGGAAGCAAAGCATCTCTACTGCAAAATCTGAGCAAGTTACCTGCTCTTGCAAGTGAAACCCTTGAATGCTCATGTCCTCCCTGCTCATCCACATTAAGAAACCAATTTTCTCTCATGCCTACATGTCCTGCCTCTACTCACCACTCAGGACCAACTCATTCTAGTTTGTCACCATGTTCGATGGCTTAAAAATCTCCGCTAGGCCACTTCCTCTTGAGCCTGTTTCCTCCTCTATAAAATGGGGATAAAAGTAGTATCAATCTCAGAGCTGCCCTGAAGATTAAGTGACCTCATAGTGTAACTGGCTAAGAATATTCAGGGCTCACTGTAAGAATTTCATAGATGCTAGCTCTTATGAAGTGCTTTCTGTTTTCCAGACAACACTGCAACAGGTATAATCCTTGACCCCATCAAGGGCGAGCGGGGACTCTGCTATGTGTAGCAATAACCTCTGCATAGAGAGCACGTACCAGGCATCATGTCTGCCCAGCCAGTGAACGTTCCTAACAGGCAGCCACAGTGGGATTATGTTATGGGTGGCACTGTGTCCCCCCAAAAAATGTATGTTGAAGTCTTAACCACTGGCACCTCAGAATGTGACCTTTTTTGGAATAAGGGTCTTTCCAAAGCTAATCAGCTTAAAATGAGGTCATTAGAGTGGGTCCTAGTCCAATATGACTGGTGTCCTTATCAAAAGGATAAATTTGCACACAGAGACAGACACACACAGAGGGCAGACAATGTGAAGACTCAGAGAGAAGGCAACCGTGTGTCTGAAGAGACACATCTACAAGCCACAGGACACTAAGGATTGTGGCAAACACCAGAAGCTAGGAGAGGCAAGGCTCCCTAGACCCTTCACAGAGAGCATGGCCCTGTCAACACACTGATTTTGGATTAATAGAGACTGTGACCTTGACCCTTGCCTGGACTCTGGAGCAGGAGAAGCCTACCTCCCACTTATCATGGAGGTGGGGAAGCAAAAGAATTCAGTCAGCAGAGAAAGCAAGAAGAAAATAACAACACAGAAAAAGCAAGACATAGAGAAAGCCAGTCTTGATTATATTTGATTCTGTTTGGTCGCTTAAGGGATGACTAAATTCCTTTCCTAAACTCTGAGAGCACCTATATATCCCTGGAAAAAAATTTCCTTTAGGTCTTAATCTAGGTCTAGTGAGTTCTTACTGTTTGTAACCAGAGACCTAAAAAATGCAACAGCCACAATGCCAAGTGTGGTTCAACATTACAAGTGCCACCTCCAAGACCTGGCAGACAGAGTGTGAGCACCAAGGATGTACAGAGGACAGGGGCCTCTTTACATTGAGATTGCCACTCTCCTGGACTTCACAGGATGCCTGGAAGTTGACCAACAGAAGCAGCATTCCAGGCAGAGGGAACACTCTTGTGTTTCTGCAAGATTAACACTGAGCTGGTTGACATTGGGAAGGTTTTTATTATTCTTGAGCTGAAAAACAATCAATCTGGAAACAAAACCACTGCCTAGTTGCTGTGCTAAATTGAGCCAGTCATCGAGAGATTGAACTGTCCCACATCCTCCTGTTTTCAAAAGGAAGCCTCAAGTTCTCTGCCAATTGAGACCACATCTATTGATCCCAATGCAAATTGACTCCCCTGCCTGTGTATTGCAATTCAGAGGCAGACACTGAAAGATGTTACCTTCTAATCACAAGAGCAGCATTCAAGCTACACAAATATTTGCTTTGTTCCTCCACACTCCAGCAATTAAGACAAAGTATAGAGGAAAATCACTTCGCTGCAGGTTGAATAAATGAAATGCTACGCTTAGTAGACACCTCAAGGGATGCGTGGAATTGGGAGGCAGGTCTCATGGTTGCAAAATAGATCCTTCCCTTTCCCTCTCATCCCAGGATGAAATAATGCAAAAAGTTCCTTTAAAGTCTACATAGGCTGCGATCCAACTGACCCTCGATACAATTATTTCCCCTGTAAATAGGCATCCTTTTCTGAGCCTGCCCCAGAATCTCTACAACCCATTATGCCCTGCTCTCGAGTTCTTTCTCTTTCTTATTTCCTGTTTTATGTTCTTCTTTCTCTGCTTTTCTGTTGTGTTTTTCTCTTGCTCACCTTAGCTGGGGGTCTGCTGGGAAAGCCGCCTCCTGCCAAAAAAGGGAAAGGGAAACAATAAAAGCATTGTCCATCTGCTGGTGACATCAGGGGAAGAAAAGAAGAAAAAATAAGCATGGGATTTAATTCCATTCCAGGGTCGGTTTTATGTCTGACAGTCCCTCTCAGCCTAGGGCCAGGGTGTTCTGTGTTCTTCTTGGGCTGAGCTTGGTATAATGGGGATATTAAGAGCCCAGCCTGGAGCAGAGCTGCTCAGGCAGTCTGATGGCTTTCATTGGTGTCAAACTGCTGGAAAACGATCCAGTCCACACTTGTTTACAACCAGGAATCTCAAACCCCATCCTTGAGAGAAGGGGGAGGGTCGAGCCATTCAGGAAATTACTCCTCCCTACAGTTGAGGCACCTTGTTGGGCACCCCCAAAGCTCTCTGTTTGTGGCCAGGGGTCTCCAGCAATTCATTGGCTTCTGTTCTGGGCCCAAGAGTTGAATTAATGAACAAGACACTCACTGAGCTTTGGGGAAGCTCCAGGTCTGGGAGCAGACAGGAAGCAGTCTGGACCCCATGAGGATGCACAGTGGGGGCAGCACACACCTGTGCGGCAACAGAGCCAATCCCAGAGGTGGGCAGGAGTGAAACAGGCGAGGAAGGAAAGGAGGGATCCCAGCGGAAGGAACAGCATGAGAAAGTCAGCTGCCTGAATACAACATGGTGTGCTGGGAAAAAGAAGGGGATCTGGGTTATCACCTGGCCCGGGGAGCCTGAAATAGATTGGCCTGGAAGAGTACAGAGCCAGACCTGCGGCCTTACACCCCGCCCCCTAGGGGTTTCATTAATTCTCTTTGAGCATGAATATTTTTGTGGTAAAATACACAAAATACAAAATTTGCCATCTTAACCATTTTTAAGTGTACACAGTTCAGAGGTGGTAAGTACATTCACACTGTTGTGCAGCCATCACCACCATCATCTCCCAGATTCTGGTCATGCTCCCAAACTAAAACCCCATTCCATTAAACAACTCCTCAGTCCTCCCAACCCCACCAGCCCTTGGCAACCTCTATCCTATTTTCTTTTTATGAATTTGACTACTCTAGGCATTTTATGTAAGTAGAATCATACATATGCGTCTTTCTGTGAATAGTTTATGTCACTTAGCATAATGTCCTGAAGGTTCATCCCTGTTGTCACATATTAAAGATTTTCCTTTTTTAAGGTTAAGTAATATTTGTAGAATGTTTAGAGCATGGAACTTTTGAAATTAAAATAAGTTGAACTAAATAAAATATGCATGAAACTGCAAAAAAATTAAAATATAAAGTTAAAGGGATTTTGATCGTTGTGACAGAAAACCCAGCCAAAACTGACTGAAGCAGAGGAAGATTTGTCGGCTCAATGACTGAGGAGTTCAGGGCAAGGCTGGCCTCAGGCAGGGCTCAATGCAAGGGCTCAGCACTGTGATCACCATCTGGCCTGGCAGAGGCCAAGCACTGTGCTGGATCCTGGGGATAGAGGAGGGGTTCAAACAAGCACAATCCCAGCCCTAACAAAGTTTGGGTCTTACCTTCACTTCTCCCAACTGCTGTGCCCATAGCAGACATTTCTAATTGATTCCTGCACTCTCTGTGCTGAGCTAAGCCGAGCCTTTCAGTCTGTTCTCACCCAGTACACCAGAAGAGCACCACTCATGGATTAGAATAGCTCATGAGATAATCCCACCTGCCCTTCTTCCCCTAGAGCATCGATTCTCAACCTGTGGATCGCAACCCCTTTGGGGGTCGAACAACCCTTTCACAGGGGTCGCCTAAGACCATCAGAAAACACATATATAGTTACATATTGTTTTTGTGATTAATCACTATGCTTTAGTTATGGTTGGGGGTCACCACAACATGAGGAACTGTATTAAAGGGTCGCGGCATTAGGAAGGTTGAGAACCACTGCCCTGGAGCATGGTGATGATAATTACAGCCAACAGTTTTCATGGCTCATAGAGTGTGAGTTCCACGGGTGTTAGCTACACTAACTCATTTAATCCTCACAACAGTCCCATTTTCCAGATGAGAAAACAGAGACACAGAGAGTTTAAGTAATCTGTCCAAGGTTACTTGTTGAATACAGATTTGAGCCTAGGCTGGCTGGCTTCCCTGTGGTGTGTTTCCAGGGGAACCAGCCAACCTCACTGCTGAACCTTCATCCCATCTTCAGAACACCACAGAGGCATTGAACACAATGACAGGATTCTAGAGAAATTGCAGCATTTTCTAAAGTGCTTTAGCTCTTTATCCAAACTCAAAGAGAGGAGCTAAAATGAATTAAATTATAATTAGACAATATGGGTTTTTGACTTGTAATTGTTGTAATTAATTTACCATCAATATAATGCAAGGAGTTAAAAATAATGGATTGAAAATGGTTGAAACCCCATTGAAAATGTAATATGTACAAGTGAAATACTCGTCTTCCACATAAAGTACTTAACTGAATATGACATCCTCTAATAAATCTCTTTCTCATTCATTACGGGCAGCATATGTTACAGTTCACAGACAAGCTTATCAGTGGAGCATAAGAGTGATACAATTGCTCTTTAAATTCCTCTCAAGACCCCCTTTTGGCACCAGTGCATTATTTTAACGCCTCTGCTTCTCATGCCTGGATGTGCATTCTCACAGGAGGGCTCAGTTCAGGGCCCAAAGCAAGGGAATCAGGCCATCAAAGGCACCAGGAACATCTGCTGGGCTAGTGCTGTGGGGGGCAGTGCAGTGGAGGGCATTGCTCTGGCATTGGGCAGAGCTGGGTTCAACCCTCAGCTTGGCCATCAGCTTGGCCACCCACAGCCGGGGAACTTTTAACCTAAACCTTGGTTTCTTGATTTTTTAAAACAATTTTTAAGGTTTTATTTATTTATTTTTAGAGAGATGGGAAGGGAGGGAGAAGGAGAGGGAGAGAAACATCCATGTGTGGTTGCCTCTCACATGCCCCCAACTGGGGACCTGGTCTGCAACCCAGGCATGTGCTCTGACTGGGAATCGAATCAGTGACCCTTTGTTTCACAGTCTGGCACCCAATCCACCAAGCCACACCAGCCAGGGCTCTTGATTATTTTTTTAATGGATAAGCAGATTACCTTCCCACAGAGTTGTGAAAATTTAACCAGAGAACTATTAGTAAGGCATTAGCACAGGCTTTGGCACATAGGAAGTACTCCGATTTCTTTAAAATGTTTTTTTTAATATATTATAATCTATATAGATATATACTAAAACAAAAACGCAAAATCCTCATGCATTTTTTTAAAATGAATCTCAGCTTCCTTCCTTCCCCAAAAGCCACCACCATTCAAATGTCAGCATGTAAGTGGGTCTAGTTACAGGGACCTCGCAGGACTGGGGTTGGGATTACAATTATCGCCCAATATTCACTGATACCCTCCCAGACACCGGGGGTTGTGCAGGGACCCAGACAAAGCAATGAGGAAGACAAGGCTCTTGACTTTGGAGAACTCGCAGCCCAGCATGGGCTGGATAACAAACAGTGTGCCAGGGCCGCAGTGAGGTGCGTGTGGCAGCATTGGCGGGGAAACCCTGAGCTGCTTCAACCACTCGAGGGCCCGCCTCACACCTCTTCAGGGGTGCCCTGTGCCAGACACTTCAATGCTGTGGGACCATGGGACAAAGCTGGACTGATGGGACAGAGGCTAGGAAGAAAGAGGCAGAGCTCTGGCGAAACTATGGAGCAAGGCTGGCTTAGGAAGAGAACACACCAGAACACTAGAGGGGCTGGTGAGACTGGACCCCAGGCAAACTCAACCAACTTTTGGTGGGAAAAGGAAATTCAGCACTGGAAGAGAAAACCATTCCTGATTTCCAGACACTCCAAACACAGGGCTGATGGCAGCCAACCTAGTCACAGGCCCCACCTGCTGGGTATGTGGACACAGCTCAAACATCACCTGCTAAGTCTCTGAAATGGAAGCCACGGCAAGAGACCCTCTCTGCTGCCAATGACCCAAAATAAACCTCCCTTCCCCAGATTGGAACTGCAGGATGCTCATTCTGTTCTCAGGCCTCCAAAACTGGGGAGCAGGAGGGAAATAAGGAGGAAGAGAGGAGAGAAGGAGGGAGGGGTGGGAGACAGGGCAGAATAGGATGCATAAACTCAGGGCCACTTCTGGAGCCTGTGAAGACAACGTGTTCAGGAAGCGGTGCCAGTAGGGGCTGGTGGAGACTCATGGCCACTGCTTTTTAATTCCAGTTTACCCCCAGGCAGGGAGATTCTGCTTTGCTCTGAATAAATCCATATTAAGATGAGAGAGATGACTAGACACATTTAATCCAGAAAATCCCTCTTTCTGAACGGGAATCACTCTCTGCTTGGTAGGGATATCAAAAGGCAGTTGTAAGGTGATATAAAAAGCATGGATTGGGGCATCAGACAGCTCTATGTTCAATACCTGAGTCTGGCACTTACTAAGTAAATACCTTTGTTCATGAATGTTGGAATGTCTCTGAGTCAGAATGGGGATGATCATAGGGAACCCACGTAATTGCTGTTAGGATCACAAGCTCATTTAATATACATGGAGGCCCTCCCAGGGGCCAGGAGCTATGTATGGTAGGACCCACATGAAGCAACAAATAAGATGATGCTCTTGCCTTGGGAGAGCCTATGTTCTAGCATGTATGGATAATGAATGAACAGCCACAGTGTGATGTGTCTGTCCTGCGCAACAGAGTCTACAAAGCAGAGTCTGTGTACCAGGGGTGAGATCAACTGTGCTGGAGAGCACAGGAGGTAGGGGAGGGTTCATGGAGGAAAGGAGTTGAGCTTTTCTACAAGGATGAGTAAGAGCCTTCTGGTAGACCAAATGCCATGGGCATTCCAGGCAGAGGCACCTGCAAGGGCAAAAGCACGTTTCAGGAGATGGAATGGCAAAACCAGTAGGAGGTGGCCTCAGAGAGAGAGGGACAGACACAGACCCAGCTGTGGAGGGTTCACCAATGTGCTGCTTTAGCTCTATCTTGCCTTATTCAAAAAGGCTTTGAGGGAGGCAAGTGTGAACTTCATCCGAAGGTCATTGAAGAGTTTAACTTAGGGAAGTAACATGGTTAGTCATAAAGTTTGTTCAAGTGTCTAAAATCAGTAGGTATTCAACACTTTTGGTTTCTTGCTGTGCCCTGAGATGGGAATTATTTTACTTTCTGGGTGTTTTCATGTTCTGAGTTTGTATCTAGTGCCTTCATGCCTTGACCGTCATCTGTGGGGGTCAAGGATAGAGAGAAGGGTCCTGTCAAAGATGATTATTGGGTTTAAGGTTGAAAGTCATTTCCAAAGGCAGAGGAGGGGTGGAGAGAGCAGACCATGCAAGCTGCTGAACAAAGAGCCCCTGAATGCTGTGCCTTAGACAAGATAGAAGTACATTTCTCTCCTGTGTAACAGCTCAGGAAGGGCAGGCAGAATGTACACCATGAGCGTTACCAAACAGCAACTGGGGTCCCACTACCCACCACCACCCTCTAGGCAAAATTCCAGAGGCAAAGGTTTGGTGATAAAGGAAAGGAGTCTTTATTCAAAGCAGTCACTTAAGCCTATCAAGTCACAGCTTTAATTACTTAAGCCTATCAGTTAAGGCTAAACTCTAATACCTGGGTTCTCCTAGCTTTTCCCCTGTTAGTTTCTATAAGGTTGGTTTACAAACTGAAATAACATGATACAAAAAAGCTACACAATTCTGAAAGAAAGGGAGGCTTCTGCCTCAGAGCCTGTTCCCTCCAGAACAGCCAAAGAATAAACCTGCCACCCTCTGCCAAGTCAGCCCAATCCTAGGCTGTGCCCAGATTTCCTTCCCATACAAAATACTGTACCATCCATTGGGAAATGCAGACAGCTGCAGCCAGATCATCAAGGCATCCTCAAGGAAGAAGAGCCTGAGAGCCCGAGCCAGGGCCAGCCACTCCAGGAGCCAAAGCCAGAGCCTGAGACAGAGCCAGCTCAGGAGCCAGAAAAGCTGGTGAGCCAAAGAGCCAGCCCTCTTTTTATTCCCATTGGCTCTGGAGGCATTCAGCTTCTCAGCCAATCCCGTCCTAGACTGCTTTCCATTGCCTCAGCGAACTCCTCCTATGGTCCCTCCTACTTCTCCCCCGTAATCTCAATCAGATCTCCCTGTATGATGAGGACCCACAGAGATCCAGTCTCTTAAATTCATTCTAGGGTTTGAAGTGACTGCATATCCACGTCTTTAGTTAGCCATAAGACAGAGAAATTGAGGAAGTCCAGGTTGGAGGGACTGCCATACCAATCCTATTGGCCTGAATTTAGTTACATGAGCCCATCTATGTTAAGTTTGAGTTACCACCAGATTGTCTAAGAGACAGCCAGGAATGCAGGAGCTTTAAGGTGGGGAGGAGGGGTTCTGTGTAATTTATGGAGGCTGGAGCCCCTGATCATCTCAAAAAATGCCACATTGGCTAATAAAGGTAGTGTTGTCAAATAATAGCATGGGTTACAGTGACTGCTTGACTTCTTACTAGCCACAAGACCATGGACAACTCATTCACTTAAAATCTCTGAAACTATTTCCTCATCTGTAACAATAGGTTGTGATGACAATGGAAACGTCTTCCCTTCCTTGTGAACAGACGTGACTGAAACGAAGTCCCTGAGTGAGACTAAGGTTCATTGAAAAGGTTTGGCAAGTCTCTAGAGTCTTTCCATCAGGGGAATTCACTGAAGTTGCAATATAGGATAGAAGGTCAAAATCACAAGCAGCTAGAAGTCACAGAAGCAAATCACAGGTTCTGTCTTTCAGCCAGCATCACTGAGCACCAACACAGAAGCTGACCTGGGCTCATTTCAGGGAACAGTGTGACCAGGAGGGAAAACAGCTGGCTTTGAGAAGGAAAGTTTGGGCTCAGCTCCAATTCTGCCACTCAATAGTTGTATGGCCTTGGCAGAGCCATTGGATCTCTCTAAACTTCCATTTCTTTATTAATAAATTGCAATAATGATACCACTATGAAGGGTGGGGCCCTCATGATGGGGTTAGTGCCCTTAGAAGAGACCAGAAACCTTGGACTTCCAGCCTCCAGAGTGTGAGAACTATATATCTGTTGTTTTAGCCACCCTGTCTATAATATTTAGTTTTAGCAGCCTGAGCAGGCTAAGGTGCTCATCTTATTATGATATTGGATGAGCTGCTGAAAAGGTAAGTTGGGTGCCTAAGTCAGAGCTGGCATGTAACAGGTGCTCAATATATAGTAATGATAATTTTCATCATCACAATTATTTCCACCACCTTTTTTATCACATAAACTCTGCCCTCGAGGCACTCACAGTCTGGTGGGGGAAACAGATCTATAAAACAATGCTTGGGACAGAATAACAGAGGCACTTTGGCTGTCCTGAATGGTTCATAAATAAGGAGACCTTCCCCTAAGAATAAAGCTGGACTCACACCAAGAGCCACAGAGAGTCTTCTGCCAGACCAAGCACCCTGATATGGCTGAGCCTGGAGCAGGGGCTCCCGGGCAGGCGGGTGGAGCTGCAAAACGCAGACTCACAGCTAGCTGAGTACAGCTCTGGGCACACACAGCGGGCGCGGAAACGCAGGCTGCCTCCTGAGTTGTGGTACACAGTGGCACCCTTCCGGGTGCACAAGCTGTCCCCATTACTGATGCCAGAAATATTGCCAAGGCAATGTCATATGGAGATGGGTCCCCCACCCCCCACCCCACATCAAGTATGCCTGGCAAAAAGTTAATTGCGCTTTATTTCACTTTGGGTCCATATGCCGCCTCAATTCCGATCAGAGGCATTACAAATTACAGTCTGTCTCTACAGAACATTCAAGGAGGCTCATTTCTCTTTCCGTGTCAACACATTAGTTTCAATTGTTTGAGAAACCATGTGAGATTGTGTTCTCTTAGTTTGAAGATAATTTCTTTTCTCTGCTCCCTGATGACAGGGCCCCTGGTTAAGACAGACTCCCCTCCCTACCTCCCTAACACATGAGTTAATCTGCCTGGGGCAGGCAAGTTGTTTTGCAATCAAAGTTTGCAATCTAACAATTGGAAAAAAGATTAATTAAGGAAGAAAGGATTTTTCTCAATTTCTTGTGGGTTCAAAGGCTTCTTTAATAAGAGAAATCAATAGAAATCAAAATAAAGGAGCAGAAACTAGGTCCCACCCCACCACCTCCCCTCCACCCACCCCAGGTCTCTTGCAATCAGCCCCCGGGGTACGTGGGCCTTTGACAGTCTTTCCTCTGTAGCTGCTTCAGATCTCCTCTAAGAAATCAATTGGGCACCCCTGCAGGGATGAGATGGACAGAAGGAAATTTAAAGGGGATTTTTATATATTTCATCAATACTTGCACAAAACAGAAGCAGGACAGCTTTATTGATTTAAACATTAAAATAACATGTGCTTTCTTTGCATTTTCCCAGAGGTGATAATGTTTCTTATTTTTAATCTAGATTGAAATCTCAGAGACTTTCCACAAGCCCCTTGTGGTGATTACCAAAGATTAGTAATAACATGTCTAATTAATGTAGAAAGACATAAAAATCAATGGAAGTGTGAAATGCTACACTGACTGACAGCGCTCAGAGGAGTTGGCCCGTGTCTCCAGAGATGAGCCAGCACCTGGTGGCCTCCTGCTCAGCCCAGGCCCCCCGGGTGTGGGCTTACTCCCATCCTGAAGGAAGATGGGGACTTTGCAGAGGTTTTCCAAGTTCCCAGATATGCTTTCTTTGAGCTTCTGATGTCATTGTTGGAGGAAATGATAAGAAGAGAGTGTGATTCATTGGCAGGGGAAGCCAGCCAGTCCAGGAAGTGCACTGAGTCTCATTCAGCGTGTTGTGCAGTTCGACAATACTTACCAACCACCCCCAGGGAGCAAAGGGCAGCAAGACCCAGCCCCTGGCCTCCAAGAGGCCTTGATCCACTGAGCAAGAGAGGGTCCTGTGGATGGTGGAGCCCCTAATGGCCCCTCCTGAACTCAGAACTCAGGAGCAAATTCCCAACTGTTCAGTTCCATCCAGGTGGGAGGTGAGGGTCCCCTTTCCATCCCACACAAGACAGCCAGACCTCCACCTGCCATCCAGTTCATCCTCAGAGACCCTTTCCCCAACTCTCCTGCCCGCCGACCCCCTCCTTTTCCCAAGGCCCAGGGTGACCTCTACCACATGACAGAAAACAGCTATGCAAACTCTCCCTGGAGAGTTTTTCAGAGCCTGCATTTCCTCAGAGCCTCTGTTTCTGCTTTACCAAAGGAGGAGGCTCCGGGGAAACTGGCCCTAAAGGTCAGAGGGAGAGAGATGAAGGAAGGGAAAGACCCTGAAGACATCCAGAGAGAAACACCTGGATTGTAGATTACACAGAGAATGGGCTCATCATTCGTCAGGCTAACAACATAACACCGTGTCCAAAGAGCTGTGATGATGTGTCTTAGGAATGCAGGTGAAGGAGGGGTTGATTCTGCTGAGGAGGCAGAATACAGAAAAGAGGTGAGCTGGAAGGTCAGCCTGGAAGGATGCAGAGGCGGGAAACGGAGGTCACGCCCATGACAAGCACACGACAAGCACACACGCACAGGGGCAGAAGTATCAAAGTGCGGGGGCGGGGAGGCTTCAATGGTGTAACTGCCTCTCTTCCCTTCGTGCCTCACCCACCGCCACCTCCCTCCGACCTCTCCACCAGGACCCCCTAGGTGGGCAGTGTCCAGTCTTTATTTGGTTGCATCTTGCTATTGCATTTGGCCCTGTGAACCCTCCCTTCTAGAAACATCTTCCTTGACTTCTGTAGCTCCATGGTGCCTTGGATTCCGCTATTTCTCAGTCTCCTTGTCTGGATATTTCTTTCTCTCCCCTACTGATAATCTCTGTGGTTCATTCAGAGTGCCCAGCATTCTCAACCTTCTGCCTTTGGATGGTGTCATCCAGAACCTTGGTTTCACCTCCACCTTTATCTTGGTACGTTCCAACTCTCCTTCACCAGCCCATGCCTCCCTTTTCATCTCCAGACCCACATGTCTAATACTTCGCCTGGAATTTCATTTGGAATGTCTTTTAAACAGGCACCACCCCCTCCAAGTGTCCACAACCAGAGTCTTCTCTCCCCCAAGTAAGCTCATCCCTACAAAGCCTTCTGCAGGGAAGGCAACACCACACAGCTGGCCACCCTGACCAGATCCCTCCAGAGCCGTCCTTGTCACCCCAGCACCCGTCACCCCAGTTCCCTCCGTGGTGTCTGCCATATGCCCTTCTCTTCAGCCGCACACAGCCTTGGTGCAGAACATTTTTCTGTGCCCAGACCCCAGTGAGAGCCTCCTATGGGTCCCCCTGTCTCTCTCATTGTCCCCTCCCTGGGACCCCACAGTGCTGCAGAGCTAGGCCTAAAGCACAAGACAAGTTGCATTATTCTTCCTTTCAATGTACCCCGAGGCACCCCGCTGCCTTCAGGATAAAGTGAAAACCCTCAGCTTAGCACACAAGTTCTAGGTGACCCATTTTTGGCCATTGCTGGCCCCCAACATCGTCATTGCAGCCAGATGGAACCACTACTTGTATTGCAGCTAATATATTAAGCTGTTTCTTTAATTCATCTTTTTTTTTTTTTTTTTTTTTAACTGAGACTCCACCAGGTCCCAGGCACTGGGAACACAGTCGATGTTGGGGATCCAGTTGTAAAAACACATTAGGAGGCTTGAATTCAAATTGGGGGGTCTTCAAACTTGCTACTTCCTCTGGGACGAATGTCCTTCCTGCCCTCGTATACCAACCGCCACCTTTGTCCTCCAGGACTCAGCCCCAGCGCTGCCCCCACGGCTGGCTCGCTCCGCGGCCTCTTCCTCCTGTGCACCCATGGTCCCCCAGCCTGATGGCGCCTGCATCTCTCGTGACTTCCTCCATGCCGCTGCACCTAGGCTTGCGATCAGGAACTGTGTGTTTCTCTTCCATGAATCCCTAGAATCTAGCACAGAGCCCAGCACAAAGCAGGCACTTGATAAATATGTGTTGGAAAACGTGAACAAACGAAGTGTAGTGGGGCTCAGGTTTTTTCTCTTGTCTAATGAGAGAAGGGCCAGAAAATAATACTGAAATTGCTCTCCCCTCCCGGGAGGTGGATGCCAAGACCTTGGAATTCCTTGGGAAGTATCCTTCCAAGGCTTCATCGGGGCCAGTCTCCCCTCGGAGCGGGAAAGAGTGAGTGCCTGCCTGCATTCTCTGGAGTGTCTGGAAGGTGAGGGTCCGTGAAGACCAGGTCCATGAGCTGCGAGATGCCCGCCCCCATCCCAAACCGGTGTTTCCAGGGCAAGTCGGGTTCTGGAAGGAGGCTGTGGACATGAACTGAAAGGGCTGTGCCGTAAGAATGACGACCGACGGGGACCAAGCCTGGAGATCCTTCAGCCAAACTGGGGACCAGGGAGTGGCTCAGTCTCAGGAATTCCCAGGGGTCTCTGCAGAAATTTAATTGCTTGGAAGAGTCTGCAGGACAGAGTGCCAACAGCGACACTGTGTGGCCGCAAGAAGCAATAGCGGGCTCTGATCGGATTCTGAATGTGGACGTGGAGTCAAACCAGCTCCATCTTGGACCATGGTGCTTGAAAAAATAAAGATTGAAAGAAGCTTCAAGACAGAGATACTAACTTTTTGTAAACAAGGCATGCTGGCTCTTAAATAATTGCTTGGGTAAATAATACCTACGTGTTTACTTGCACTTGGAGTTTGGGGAGCTATCATGCTGGTTAGCAAAGGGCAGGGAGGGGGTGCTGTGGGACATGAGCCTGGAAGGTAGCCAGGGCCAGTTGCCAAAGGATAGTGGCTGCCACTGTGTAAAGGGTAACTTTAAAATTTTATTTTTGAACTCTGAACTTTGAAATAAGTTCAGACTTATTTTTTTACAAGCTGCACCAACAGTACAAATAATTCCCATATGCCCTTATCTGCCTTCCCCAAATGTTAACATCTTATGCAACCACAGTACAATGAACTAAATTAGGAAACCACAATTGGCACAATACTGTGAAGTATCTACTTTCCTTATTCAAATGTCTCCCGTTGTTTTACTAATGTTTTCCCTGTGGTCCAGGATTCCATATTGCATTTAGTTGTCATGTCTCCTCCAGCCTCCTCCAAATATCAGACAGTTTTCAGTACATCAGGTGAGGATGCACCTGCAGTCAATATGTGTCTCACCACCAGGGAGTAAACTTTGGTCATTTGATAAAGTGGGACCTGTGGGCTTTTTTTCTCCTTGGGATTAATAAGTATCATGGAAGGGGATACTTTGTGATTAAGTGAGTATTCTGTTTCTCATCATACTTTTGCCCATTTATTTTATCACCCTTTGGTGATTTTTGCCTGAAAAAAATTATTACTCTGGTGTTTGCCTTAGTCCCATCATTCCTCCTACATTTAATGATTAGAATCCTACCATACCAAGGCACTTCCCCTTCTCTTCTGCATATTATTTACTCATGCATGCCAGTATGGACTCCAGGGTATTGATTTTATTCTATGTACATAATCCATTACTATCATTTATTTTGTTGCCCAACTTGTCTTAGACTTGGTCACTGGGAATTTCTTCAAGCTGGTTCCTGTGTCCTTTTAACATGGACCTGTCATTTTTATTTTCAATTCCTACCCAAGAATATGTTTCATTGATTTTAGAAAGCGATGAAGGGGTAGAGAGAGAGAAAGAGAAACATCAATTGGTTGCCTCCCATATGCACCCCAATCAGGGATTGAACCCACAACCTAGGTATGTGTCCTGACTGGAAATCAAACTCACTACCTTTTTGGTGTACAGGATGATGCTCCAACAAACTGAGCCACCTGGTCAGGGTGGGCCTGTCATTTTCCTTAAAGCAATCTCTTACTTGTTGGCACCAAGACATTCCAGGCTCATCTTGTGCTTATTCTACCCCAGCCCTGGCACCAGCCACTCACTAATGCTTTTACATCCAATACTACAGTCATCACAACTAGTGTGGAAGCACTCTGAAAGCACCCTCTTGCATATGTCCTCATTGCTCCCCCCTCTGCAGCATCATGGGTGCAGATCATTTCTTTGCTCAATAAATGACTGGTTCTTGGGTGAAAGGGGATTTGTGGCGTGTTTTCATTGGTTCAGCAAGAATTCAGCAAGCACTCACTATGTGCTAGGCCCTGTGCTGGTTGTTGAAGAGCTCAGGATCCAAGAACAGCCTGCTGCTGAGACCAAAGCACAGAAGACAGTGGATATTACATCCCAACAGAGATCCCAGGCACATGCAGAATTTACCAAAACGGTCTTTGAATTTTAGAAGTTTAACAACTCCTGAACTTCCCACCCATGCCAAGTGTTAAAGAGTGGAGATTAGGGAAGACCTCTTTGAATAAAGCTGAGCTCAGTGCCAACCCCAGACCTACCTCCCAGGAGAAGGGACACATTCTCTGAACCCAAGCCTGGTGACAAAGACTTCAAAGAAAGGATTTTAAGAAAGGATTTTTAGAACTAGCTGTTAATGTGCTGTGAATCCTATCTCCTACCAAGGGTGGGGGGCCGTGGGGTGCCTGTACCTCACCTCAAGCTTATAAAGGGGTCTATGAGGCTTCAGCAGAAGTCCCAGAGTACTTAATACACATCCCCTACATTAAAAGACATAAAGGGTTGGTGTCTGTTTCTTAAAAGGTAAGGGATGAGTTAGCTGGTCCCTCACAGACAAAGCATTGCAGAGGTGGTGGTGGGTTCTTCATCTCTCATTGTGTCAGGACAAAGCACACATGTGTGTTTCCCATAGACCAGATGTGGTTTGAGACCCTATCCAACAGGGCCAATTAAAGAAAGAAGCTAGAGGCACTCTGGAAGTATAGAAGCCAGATAAAGAGAAAGAGACAGGCCAAGGAAGATACATCACTCCCATCAAGGGAACTACAGGTGAGAGGTACTCAGAAATGAGATGAAAAAGAGAAAAAAAAAAAAAAAAACGGAAGTGCTCCTAAGAGAAAAAGTGCCTTAAAACCCCTCAAGGGCAGAAAATGTGACATCATAGCCCTCAAGTTCCATCCCTGGCTGGTTTGGCTCAGTGGATTGAGCGTCGGCCTGCGAGCTAAGTGTCGCTGGTTCGATCTTCCAGTCAGGGCACATCAGAGAAGGAAAACTCTGACTCCAAAAAACCTCCGCTGCCTTGCGGCATACCTCTTCAGGGGAAAGGCTAAGGGAGTAAACCCCGACAGAAAATCCGGAGCCGGAGTCCCTAAGGCGGTTTGACGTTGTAGTCAACACCGGCAACTCCTGCGGCGCACCTGAAACCAAGCTGTATTGACTCCGTCTTTCCCTTGGACCCTTCAGCTGCGAAGAGAGGGGGGGTCTGCTGCATGGGCAACAGCAGACCCTCCATATCACCCTGCCCAGGCTCTGTAGCTTCAGCTCCACTGGAGAGGACACTCCAGCGTCATCGCAAGATGTCGATTCAACACGGGAGGAGACAGATACCGTGTCACTCCCGAGTCGGACTGCACAGCCATTCTCGGCGGTGCAGATAGACTCTTAAGAAGCTACACCATCGTCTCTCGAGACGGACGGCTGCCGACGAGCCCTCAAGTTCCAGGCACATAGGATGTGGCTTCTCCCTTACCACTCCTCCATCCTCAGACACCAACCCTGTAGGGTCTGAAGCTGGTGGTAGGAAGAGAAGGAGGAGGAGAGAAAGAGAGGGCCAACAACCACTTCCCTGACTTTCCTATCCATGCCGGGCTCAGCATTGGGGACATACAGTTGGATCAACTTTAAGTCAGGTTGCAACTTTTGGTCATGACATGGGACTAGAATTCTGTCTTATAACTTAGCATGACCACAAGAGTTACTCTTCCCTACCGGGACCCAAGGAGTCGTGGGTCACCAGCTGGGCAAGGTAATGGCTAGCCCCACAGAGCAGACTTCAGGGCACAGGAAAGCAAATGTAAAGTTGTTTTATGATTACAACCCATGATTTGTGTGACTTAAATGCCGCAATGGATGCATGAACTAAGCACTGTAAGAGCCTAAAAGGAGAACTTGACCCTATCCTTTAATTTCCAGGTGCCTAGGCATCCACATCCAAAAGCAGAAAGAAAGGAAGAATTAAAGATCCAGGTCTTCTAAAGAGCTACAAGAAGATAAGAGGATGGGACTTGGTATCCATACTCTGGCTGAGGCCTCTTACCTTCGTCACCTTATTTAATCTGTGCCTAGAAACAGAGAGCCGTGGTTAGATGCCAGATGAAGCTACATAAAAGAGAACTGTTGGTCTCAGCGGACGCCTCCACACCAGAAATCTTCATTTGTTGCTCTGCCCACGGGGAGGGAAGAAGAAAAGGCCCAGAATTCCTGGATTCAATCAGCTTTCTCTTATTTATTTTCTTTTTTCTTCAGGAGCACTTTTCACCACCTGGCAATATTTCTCCTTTTAAGCCAGGATTTGTGCTTTTAAAGCTTCATAAAACGTGAGGCTCAGGCTTTGTTTTCCTGGCAGGCAGGGATTCCCAGGGCCCACCATCCCTCACAGCAGTTCTCTCTGGCTGATGTCACCATGTAGGGAGGCAGCTCTGTCGCCTGCCCCAGAAACGGCATTCCCTGTAAACCGGGCCAGCAAAAGGCTCCCCAGGAGCAGATGTTTCTGTTTAAGGCTGATAGGAACTGCAAGGACCATTTTTCCCCCATCGGTTTTCAAGTGTAAGAGGCAGCTGTTGCCAGGAACACAGACCGGATTCTAATGAGGTTCGTGGCTGAGCCAGGCCTGCTAGACTGAGACCTGACCAACACCACGATGAGGTTATTAACAAACCCTGGGAGAGACCCGGCAACAGGCCATTTTTAAATCATCTGGAGGAGAAATGACTTGTTTTCTGGGATGCAGTTTGATATTTTGAAAAGCATAATCAATGGGAATTGTCAATTTAGTCTGATTTCTGTCAGGGATTGTTGCTCAGCTTACAGAAAGGGCTGCTAATTTTTTGGTGCTTTTTTTTTTTTTTTTTTCTTTGTCACTGAGCGCACGACCCAAGGTGCATGATTCATGGCGCAATAATAAGTCACATTCCCAGAATGCTCACCTACTGTTGGTTGTAAAGTTGGGCAGGCACGTTGGCGCGTGACACCAACGAATGGCCACTCCCTCAGCTTGACACCTACTGCATTCCGTCATATATCTGGAGGAACCAGGAGCTCTCTCACCTCCGCGTATGAGAATGCAGCTTCTGATGAAGTGGTGGTTCCCACATTTGCCCTACCCACAGAATCAGCGCACACTTTGCAGAAACTCTGCTCTGTTCAAATAACCACATGTGATGTTGCTGATTCATATTCTAGGTCTGCACGTTTCATCAAATGTGATCATTTCGGTAGCCGGAGACAAATGTTTAAGAACAAGTTTCTGATTGGTTTTGGAGTGGAAAAATTAAAACTGAGAAAACTCCCAGGCATTGGCTTCCATTTTTCTAAAAATGGGAAAACAGCTGCAATTATTCTCAAAATAGAAAGCTACAGAAACAAGCCTTTCATTTTACAATGAAATCCCACAGACTTAGAATAAAACCCATCTGGGGAGAAAAAGACATTAATTTAAATTCACTATAAAATAAAAAGGCTTAATATTAGAACCTCTCCTATGTGCACGTTTTAATACGGGAGAGAGGACGTGCTAGAGAAAATAAAGGGCGTTGCATTTATTGAGTGATGACTATGAATCAGGAACTTTCACGCAAATTATCCCATTTCATCTGCCACAATTCTAAGAGGTTGATATCATCATATAAATTTTGCAGGTTTGAAACTGACGCTCAAAGAGGTTAAGTAATTGCTGAATACAATACAGCTAGTAAATAGTTAAGTTCAGGGATTTATTTTTTAATTAAATATTTGTTTCTAAAACCTTACATGAGTCATAGCTTAAATGAGAACACTGAAACTCACTGAGAAGTTACCCACAATACTCAAAGATAACTACATTTATTTCTATATACATGTGTGCACACACATTCGTATACACATTTTAAATGGACTCTTATTGTACACATAGTAATATCTCATTTTCATTTTACATGTTCTAATCATGATTCCCTGTCTTCCACACTGTTTCATTGTCCAATAATACTTCATTGCATTGCTGCACCAAATTATATTTAAGTATCCCTCTGCTGGGTCATTAGTTTGATTTGAATTTCTTTCTGTTTTAAACCATAATGAGACAAATATCCTTGCAAAAAAAAAATTTTCTGGATTGCCCTTTAGAACATATTTCTACACACAGAATTTCTAGGTCAAAAAAAAAAATTAGCACACTTTAAGGCTTTTGTATATATTGTAAAATCACACTCCAAAAAGATTGTACCAGGTTAAATCAGTGCATGCAACTGCCCCTTTCTCAAACACTGTCATTCTTTTTCAAAAATGCCAATTTTGTAGTGAAAAATGACATTCGTTTAAATTTTTATTTGTTTAATTAGTAGTGATACGGAGCTGTTTGCATGTTTCTTGGCCATCTGCATTTCTTCTTTTGTGAATTGCCATTTATGCCTTTTGTTCATTTTTTAACCAAGGCAATCATCTTTTATTTTATTAATTTGTAAACACTCTTGATATAGGAAGATTATCATACTTTCTTCTATATGTTGAAAATAGATGTCCCAGATTGTGTTAAGCAGTTCTTCTAGTTTAACTTGCCAGATTAAAACTTCAGATCTTTAGGTTGTCAGATGTATCAATTAATCTTTAAAATTTCATCTTTGACTAGAATATAAAATTTTTATATATATACACACACACACACACACACACAATTATATGTATGTAATTCTAATGTTATGGAGATCTTTAAATAAAATCTTTAAGTACCCTGAAGTTTAATTTCCAAATTGTTAGTAATTATTTGATTAAAATCATTGCCCTTAATTTATTGTACACTAAATTATTACATAAATTTGGGCCTGCCTGTACATTTTATGCTTTCTGTTTCTTTTATTTACTTGGCTCTGAGCCAAGGCCACCTGCTTGAGTCATTGTAGGTTTATAGTGGTCTTTCATATACAGTCACTAAAAGCTACTTCTTTCTGAGCACAGGGCCTGTTTTTTTTCCACAAGAACCCATCTGGACACTCAGGGAGTGGATTGTCATCATGACAGGGTTGGAAAGAAAAGCTCTTACAGAAACATATCACTACCTCCTAGTTATCACCAGAGCTGGTCTTGCCAAGAAAAGTGAAATGAACAGAAGACAGAATGAACTGCAGATACTGAAATAAGGCAATTTTGTAGAGTAAAAAGACTCACCCCATCGTAAAGTGTGAATGGAAGTTAATGTGCTGAGTACTATGTTAGGCTCCAGGGATGTGAAGATGAATAAGACTCAATACCTGGTTTCCAAAAGGTCACAGAGCAGTGACATGTATAGGAAATGAGACATACTGACCTCACCCTGTGCCCATATCTCTCCCAGCATCTCTCAGCTTCGGCCCTCAACCCTGAGCTCAAAATCAGTTCTGCCTTGGCTTTGGGTGAGGCAGGAGGAACTAAGCAGCCCATCCTCCCTCTCTCAAGTTAAATGGCTACTAAACCAGTTCCCTACTTTTCACTAAGTGCTGAAAGATGTTAGTTTGGTGTCCTAATTGTTAACTGAATCAACATAACAAATAAAAGCACAACTGCAATACCAAAAATTAAAAATTTCAAATTAAAAAAATAAGTCCAGTTCCCCTGGGCCTTCCCCAGAGAAAAACAGCGAGTGCCCCTTCCCTGAAGGCCAACGCCCTGAGAAGTTCTGCCCTGTCCTGAGGTCAAAGTTCACCCCTGCTAGTCACTCCATGTAGTTCAATCTCTGGGTTTCCTCTTCCTTCCTATACTTCTGGCATTTTCCCAAGTCATATTCACTGGTGCATCTAGGGTTGATCACCTGACCCAATTCTGTTATTGATGAGGGAGGTTCCAGGAAAGCTTTTTTTAACAGTCTGACTCAGCGGGAATGCCCCTTCGACACTTGGCAACTTTTCCCACTTTCTCCTGCCTGGAACGTGGATGTAGCAGCTGGGACCATAGCAATCAGCCTGTGATTTTTAGGCAACAAGAATGAATACAAAGCCTACACATCAGGAATAATGGACCAGAAGAATGAACTTGGGTCCCCACTGCCACTGTTGAGCCACTATGGCATCCCTGAGTGATCCCTTACTTATTTAAACTATTATCAACACAATTTCTATTATTTCTGTAGCCAGACCCATTTCTAATATGATTCGCCTTCTGGCTTCTCCTTTCAGTGACATGGCTGATTTCTCAGAGTATCTGCCCACTTCTCAGTGCAGACTATGGACTGGCCTTACTTCTTTTTCTTTTTTCAACTGAGGTAAAATTCCTGTAACATAAAATTAACCATTAATTCAGTGTCCTTTCATACATTTACAGTGTTGTACAACCATCATTTCTCTCTAGTCTCAAAACATTTTCATCGCTGCCCCCCCAAAAAATAAACCTCCATACCCACTAACTTCTCATTTCTCCCTCCCTCTGTCCCTGGCAACCACTAGCCTGCATTTTGTTTCTATGGATTTACCTGTTCTAGACAGTTCATACTAATGGAATCACACAATATGTGGTCTTTTCTGACTGGCTTCTTTCACTTAGCTTAATGTTTTCAAGGTTCATTCATACTTAAATATGTATCAGTACAACGTTCCTTTTAATGGCAAAGTAATATTCCTTGGCATGGATATACCACATTGTGTTTATCCATTCATCAGTTGATGGACATTAGGGCTGGTTTCACCTTTTGACTATTGTGAATAATGCTGCTATTTGTGTACAAGTTTTTGCTTGCACATTTGTTTTCAATTATTTTGAGTACATACGTAGGAAGGGAATTGCTGAGTCATGGTAGTTCTAGGTCTAACTTTTTAAGGAAAGGTGACCTAACTCTTGGAAGCTCTTTTTTATATATAATTCTAGAGCATTCCCCATGAGTGCCATGCCAGGGCTGGAGCTCTGCCCCCCAGGGACCAGTCTGCCAAGGGCTATGGGTGCTGTCTGGCTAGAGCTATTCCTCCCTCACCATGCTCCCTCCACAAGTGGCCCACCCAGTACTTCAGCTTCTAGCCCAGGGTCGACCATTGGCCAGTGGTCCCGGTTCCTCGGAGCCCAGCATCCTCCAGGCTGGACTGCCTATCCCACTCCAGGTATTGAAGAGCAAGAGCACCGCAGGCATGAGAGAAAAATCTGAGATGGTTAAGAGAGTGGTCCTGGCAATCCCAGGTAAGTGGCCTCTGGTGGAGGTTTCAGGGATGAAAATGAGGTCTGGAGAGGGCAGGACTGGCAGACTATGGAGCCAAGAGAAGTGAAAGACTGGATGCAGGGAAAAGCTGAGACAACCAGCTAAGAAGAACACTCAGCTAGCATGCCAGACAGACTCTGTCCACTGAACACAGAGGCGGGGAGCCAGGAAGAGGCAAAGGGGAGACCTGCCTGTCAGAAGCTGAACAGATTCCCAAGAGTTGGGATGTTTAGGGTGTTTGAGACTTCCAGAGTGGGGCGTGCTAAAAGCACTGTGGCACGTAGTCAGTATGCCTTTGTCATGTCCCAAAATGTGAGTCTGAACCTGAAACAATTCTTCAGTCCCCTACTCTCACTAAATTGTGTTAGAGACTCAAAGAAAGTCCAAATCCCAGTCAATCTTTTCCATGAAAGGTGCACATAAAAGCAGTAATATGTTTCTGCTGTGAATAGATAGACCAGGGCATTTTTCATATTACAGATACAAGAGTTTCAGGCATAGATGTTTTATGTAATTCATAAGTGCTAGAAAAGAGTGTCAAAATTTAGAAGAGTTTACACACATTTATGTATTAATTCAAAATAGTGAAAAATGAAACACCCAAAGTTTCATCTTCTCTTTATTTCCAAGGAGACTAGCCATTTTGTATTACAATATTGTACTACTCTGTAAATAAAAGAAACAAAAACACACTTCCCCTCCCCTATAAAGAAATAAAGTTCATCACTCATACAGAAGAAGATTTGGGGCTGTGTTCTCCATTAAACAAAGTAACACAATCACAGAGCAAGAAGCATCCTGGGAGGCCACCTGGTCCAATGAACTCATTTTTGCTAACTGGGAAGCTGGCCCTTCGAGGTTAGGTGACTGTTCAAAGTCATACGCCAGTTTGCAGTTGAGCAAAGACAATGGCTTGGGTCTTTTTCCATCATGCTGCCTCCCTCCCTGCAGCTCAAGATGAGATTCCACACAAAGGTAGAAGCTGATCATTACATACCAGCAAAGGCTCCTGCTTTGCCTTTGATCACAATGTAACTGCCAGAACTCCCTGACAGTTCCATACACAGAGTGCATGCTCCAAATCATGTCTTCCTGTGCGAGCTCTGATTTTCTCCCTCCCAGTGTAATTATCCATCTTACTCAGGAGTATCTGACCACATGAGTTGGAAGACTGACCACTCTGAGAGCATGGGCCTCAAGGCTGATGGGTTGAGGCTGTAATAAAAACAGTATAAAGGAGACCTGTTATCTAAGGAGCGCTGACCTTGTGCATAGCACGTCACGTAAACTGACTCCTACAAATCCCCACAAGACCCCACTTCTGGGCTGATGAAACTAAGGCAGAAACATTTGCCTGAGGCTACATAATTAATAAATAAGGCCCAATCCAGGCCCTCTGACCCCAGGGCCTATGGCCTCAGGCACTTGCCCCCTGATAGAAATGTAAAGGAGCAGGGTGGAGCCATTTACTGATTTGTCCATTTCTGAACACATAATCTTTACTACAACAGAGCTGTTCCACCGAGCCAGACATACATTTCACAACCCCTGGAGAGTCCTTCGACTTAGGCCTTTTAAAGAGGAGAGAAAGGTTATTTGAGAAAGGTTGAACTCATATGTGGAACAGGAACTACACTGAATAAATATCAAGTTCAAGACAGAATTGCATTTAAATCCAGTTAAAGACGTGTGCACAAGTCCCCAGGCTCATCCCCCCAACTCTCCTCTCCCCTTTCCAACTCTCAAGTGCCTGGTTCAGTGGTAGGAATCAAGAGTCAGATGAACCTAGATCCAAATCCAGCTCCAGCTAGGAGACAGGCAGAGTGGCGTCCTGACATTCATTTCCAATTCATCTCAGTGGAGAAGACATGACCACCCCCAGCTAACTGGGGCTGGGAGAGTCCTCTCTTTTCTCCCTGCCTCTTGTCATTGTGGCTCTTTCACAAGGTGGCCCATGTTCTCCTTATTCCAGCTGGTTCAGGACCTGAGCTCCTCTCGTGCACTAGGAATTTGTGATGATTTGCAGCATCACCTTGTATCTAGGCTTATCTACAGCCTCAAAATGAATGCTATACTTTGAACTCTATGTACTGACTCATTATCCAAACAAGAAACTGCTCCTGCCTGCAGCAGTCCGTGGAATGACCCCACCACTGCCTGTTTCTGCAGGAGGGGCTTTCCTCTGCGTGTGGACACCGAGCTTACCCCCTTGCTTCTGCAGTTGTCTGCTCTGTCCCCACCCACAGAAGGGTTTTCCCACCTGAGACCCTGACATGCTAATGTTTAGTACCCTGTGAGCCCTGGAGATGGAAATACTGAATTACATTATGCCCCTTCCATGAATCGCCACAACACATGCATACACACTCACATACGTGCAAATAAACTCTCTTAGCCTCCGTGGTTGAGAACTCAGGGGAGTCAAGCCCCCATCAGATGCACAGTCTTTCTCTGGCTGTGTCTGCAGAGACAAATATAGTTTTCATATGCCACACAAATTTTACAGTGACAAAATGATGAATGGGTGGAGGATCTCAAATGAATGGTTTGAAACATGGCCCCTTTTTATGCTGAGAATAATTGGTCAGATATCCTGCCTGAGGCTCTGCAAATGCAGTGGAGGTGTTGCAAATATAATTCCTGGTTATTATTGGTTCCATTACAGAGCATTTAAGTATTTAAGAAGGTATGCACCTGCAATCCCACTTTCCTTTGGAAAAACAGATGCTCACCAACCTTGCCTTTCTGATCATCCCTCCCACTGCCATATCACCTCTCTCTCAACAAGGTCTTTCTCTTTCAGTATATTGACACATCTTTCTAGTCTTAAAAAATAAATAATCCCTGCCTAACCTTAAGCAACTGTTAAGTTCAGTTAACACTGAGCCATCCAGACTCGGCAGAGTGGGAGCAGAAGCAACATCATAAAATCTTGCATGGTTGGTCCCTTTAAAATCCTATCTAGAGAAGCACTTTACAATAGCACTTCTGTGTCTACACTATCTAGTGGTGTAACCAAAAGACAGACATGACCATTGAGCACTTAAAATGTGGCTCAGGTGACTAAGGAACTGAGTTTTCATTTTATTCATTTTCACTAATATAAATTTAAATGGCTCCGTGTGTCTATGGTTACCATAGTGGTTGGTCCTTGCCCCCCCAGATATCATGCAGTCCATTGCCCTCACCTTACAAGTCATTTCAGTAGCAAGAAGTCTCATCCTAGCAATGGAAACATCTTGTCTGGTGTAATAATCACATAGTTATAGTCAGGTCTAGAGCAATAACTACACTCCACACTTTTATACGCCTAGAGCCCCGCTTCTCTGCCCACCCAAGACAGCTTTTGAGAGTGGGTGGTGTGTGTTTGGGATGGTGGTAAAGGGTGGTTCTTATTTCCTCGTCACACCCTCTCGTCCCCCTCCAGCTTCATGTCTCATCCCTCTGGGGTCAGAGCAGAGTTGACAGGCTCCCTGGGACTCCCAGTCCCAGGGCCCTCTTAATGAAGGGGACCCATCCTCTCCTAGGACAGATTTGTGGGGTTTTTGAACATCACCAGTCAGGCCTCTTCATTTCCTTTGGCTTAACACAGAAGTGGGTGGGATTGCTGGATCATACAAAAAACAACTCAAAATGGATTAAAAACATACATAAGATGTGAAACTGTATAACTACTGAAAGAAAATGTAAGGAAAGAGTTGTTTGATATTGGTCTTAGCAACAATTTTATTAACTATGACAACCAAAGCACAGTGACAAAAGCAAAAACAGACAAGTGAATTGCATTAAACTAAAAAGCTCTGTGTAGTAAAGGAATCAGCAGAGTAAAAAGAAAACCTACAAAATAAGAGAAACCATTTACAAACCATATATATAATAAGGGGTTAATATTCAAAATATATAAGAAACTCATACAACAAAATAGCAAAAAAAAAAAAAAAAGGCAAATAGAGTTGACCCTTGAATAACACAAGGGTTAGGGGCAGCAAACACCCCCCCATGCAGTCAAAAATCCACATGTAATTTTTGACTCCCCCAAACTTTAACTACAGTATGCAGTCATCTCTCAGTATCCATTGGGGATTGGTCCCAGGCCCCACCCCCCATAGATACCAAATCCACAGACGCTCAAGTCCCTTATAGAAAATGACGTAGAACAATGCATACAGTAGGATAGCTGCATCCTCAGATTCCCAACCTTAGGTCAAATATATTGTTTTTGATTCATAGCTGGTTGAATTCATGGATGCAAAACCCAGGGATATAGAGGGCCAATTGTATATTTATTGAAAAAAAATCCATGTATAAGTGGACCCACACAGTTAAAACCTGGGTTGCCCAAGGGTTAACTGTAATTTTATTAGTAAAAAGTGAACAAAGAATCTGAACGGATATTCTGAAAAGAAGACATATGAATGGTTAACAGGTGTGTAAAAAGATGCCCAAAATCACTTATCATCAGGGAAATTCAAATCAAAACCACAAGGAGATATCATCACCTCACACCTGGTAGAATGGCTATCATCAAAACCACAAATGATAACAAGTGTTGGTGAGGATGTGGAGAAAAGAGGAAATCCTTATACCGGCTGGTGGGAGTGTAAGTTGGCACAACCATTATGGAAAACAGTATGGAGGTTGCTCAAAAATTTAAAAATACTGTTCTGAATTTGCTAGTTTAAAAGTGGAACAATGCATGTCTTGAACTCTTTAGATTATAATCTCTGAATTTGATGACATGAGGTTGACCATAACCCTGCCATCCACATGTCATTCCCATCAAAGAAAATGGGTGAGGACCCAAGATGGATTGAGAAGGGTGGTCACATTCCTGCAAAGAATACCATTCCACTGATCAAGGAGAGCATGTCATTCCAACATCAATTGAAGTCAAGAGAAGACATTGATTGGAAGGAACTTTATGCATTGCAAAGCAATGGTCTTAGAAACTTTCACAGGAAATGGGCCCAGCCACACACACAGGGCTGCCTGACATCTGGTATAGAGACCAGGTGCCATCAATAGGAGCACATCTGTCATAAAGGATACCTGCTGCCACTCTACCACCCTTGGGTGCTGAAGACGGGAAGTGGCACCGCAGTCAGAACAGAGATGGACAAACGCCAACACATGGACTCACATGTGTGGCTCAAGCCAAGAGGTTAGTGCTAGACCACTGATAGCCCAGAGCTCTTAACTCATCTTGGCCTAAGTCAGATATGAGTAGAGTCACCCCAAAATAGCATGTCAGCAACAATCTTCCTGACCTTGTTCAGTCTCAGGAAAGAAACATACTAACTAGCAGGAGCAATGTGCTTGCCAGGATTCCCTCTTGGACCCGGGGCCAAGTCACAGGGTCCTAGAATGATGTTATAGGCAAGATTCCTGGAGCTCCTTGGGGCATCTTATCAAACTCACATGTGAGGTAGGGCTCAGAAGTACCCTATTGGGAGAAACAAGCTCTAGGACCCAGTCTGAGCATGGACAGCCCACCTGGATGGCATCACTGGCCCCACCCAGCCCCAACAACAGAATGGTGACTTAGAAAACGTCAAATAAGGGACTTCTCATGACTGGAATCAATGATGTGCCCACTCACCATTCTTTTAATATTATTTCTGTAAATGATGATCTGTTAACTAATATGTGACTGCAGATAAACAGCCTGTTTGTGTAAGAATTCTAAGAACTAACTTCAAAAGAAACAGACTGACCTTCAAATATTCTGGCTCCAGGAGATTTGCTGACCTTCAACCAATTATCTGAACAGACTGTGTTGGCTTGCATATAGTCCACTCAGTGAAGAACTCTCAACCCCTTCCTTTTGATTCCTTTGTTTTGTTTTTTCCCTTCCTCCTCCCATCTTACAAAAACCCCTGTCCATGTCCAGTTGTTAAGAGGGTCTTTGCAACATGAGTCCACCATTATCTCAAGTTGCTGGCTCTTAAATAAACTTACTTTTCTTCCACCAGCTCCTGTCTCTTGACTATTGGCTTTTGAGTGGCAGGCAGCACTAGGTTTGGTATCATTGGGACAGCTCTGGGCTCAGAGCTTCCTGCTCAGATGGCACAGGCAAGCCCAGTTAGTCCCAAGTCCTGGAGAGGAACTGAGAAATGTTGAGGAAGGCACTATAAAGCATGAGACCCCCTGAGACACAAGCCTCAGGACAGGGATCGGCTTATCTGAATCTGAAAGCGATGCTGTTTCCTGCCCTGAAAGAGCCCATAGCAATAGAATGAGGGGAACAGGAGAAGAGGAAGAACCAAGTGGGAGAATAGGGCTCGCTGTTCTTGGATTGGGAAGATGGATGAGAAGTAAAGGCACAAGCTACCTGAGTGCCGGTGGTAATGCTCTTGGCTGTGCTTTCTGTCGTGACTGGGATCCCGCTGGTGGTTCCTATTCTGATGGTCACTTGTGCGTGTCCTCCAGAGACTCCCAGGGCAGACTTCTAAAGTTTCACCCTTCACTATAGGTCATGCACTTTCCTGCCAGCCACTGGTTTCTGCCCTTCAGCCTGTGCCTGGCAAGACTCTCAATCTCTTTGCTCTTTTCCCTGGAGTCTCTTTGACTGGGCATGTGATCCACTTAGCTATCCTGCCCGAGTCTCCTTGACCCCTGAGGAACGTACTCTCTCACCCAGCAGCTGGTGGACAGGCAGCTTGCCCCAAAGGCAGCCTTTGCGCCTCACTGCACTTCCACCTTCCTCAAGCTTTGGGGACACTTAGTAAGCCTCCCCACACCTTTCTGCTCCATTCTTGAAGCCACAGCATAAGCACTCGGCCACAGAGTCAGGAAGCAGTCTCCCATCTGGCCTATACCCCACTCCCAACATGGGGTTATCCCAGGGACTCTTAATGGTTAAATTTAGGAATGGAACTGCAATTTGCACACCCCCAACCACTGAGAAGAGCCCACACACACACACCCCACCTCCCTGAGCACTGAACTCCAAGACTGCTGATGGCCTCAGAGTCCCAGAACTCCTCTTGGGCCATCCAACTCACAGGTCCTGCTAAGGTGACTCCATCGCTTGTATTTAGAGATGTTGTTCAAGATCTGAACTCACGTCCCCAGACTTTTAATAGTCGCTCACATTCACTGAGTACCTACTAACTGAACATACAATACCAAGGAAAATGCTTTGCAAGGATCACTCCAGTCAGTGCTCACAAAGATCTTGTAGACATGTACTATTGGGGCAAACTCCTTTACAGACGAAGACATGAAGTCTTAGAGAGGTCACAGAAGGTTCCAAGGGTTTACACACTTGCTAGGAATTGGAGCTTAAGTCCATGCCTGCAAATCTGAGCCCAGCATCTACGCTCTTAAACCTCTGCACTCAGCTTGCTACAGTAGGCTCCCTTCACCCCCTGGAAGTCAAACTATTAATTGTATAGTAAATGCTTTAATGCTTATCTTTCCCCTATTCTCCTCAAGGTCAAGAACCTCTTATTCACTGCTAAACTTTTATTGTTTGATACTGTACTGTTTATATAACAAGCTCTCCGTAAATGGTTGTACAGTGGATGACTGTACTTAAGACAAATGGGAGAGCAGTTGGCTATGCCTAAGACCCCCAGGGCTAAAAAGGCTGATTATAAGGATTTATAGCTCAGAGTCAAGAAAGCGTAATCCAAACAAAAAAAATAAAAGAGGAAATTCAGGAGAATAAAACACAAAGACCCTAGTCTTTCCAATGGCATTGATTCAGCTCATTAGCTCAGGGTCTTAAAAGTTGTGGCCTCAGGACCCAAAACTGTTCTTATTGGGAACCTGCGAGTTTCTCTGATTGTCAGAGGCCCCTGGCCAGACAAATGGAATCTTGACCAAGGCATTGAGACAAATGAAGCCCAGGGCCTTTTGAAGGGTAGGAAAGGATGTGGCTCATGAGAAATGTGGATTTTCCCTCTTTAATCTTCCTGCTTTTTTTCCCAGAGAGGTAGTGCTCTTCCAGCATCTCAAAAGATGTCTTTCATAGGATAAAAATCTGTCCAAAAATGTGCTACTTTTCTAAAGAAAAATTATCGCTATCGGCAACAGCATCAATCCAAGAGAGTGAAAAACAATGACTGTGACAGCCTCTTCCTAAACAGAGTTGAAACCCAAAACTCAATGCCAAAGCAGTTCTGTTACAGAGTGGGGGTCTCCAAAAATCCCCAGAGCCTGCAGGTTGGGGGATGGGGAAAGGAAGCAGCTTTCAGTATGTCTTCACATGCCTGTAGCTAGTGGCTAGTGTCTTTGTTATGCAAATGGCCTTGGTTTTTCCAAGGCCCCAAGAAGAAGGGAGGGGTTTTGACCATGAAATGGTACTGAAAGAGCACACAGAGCCTGCGCAAGGTTCTGTGAATGGTCAGAACTGGTTACCACACCCTCTGCATCAGAGGATGTAGTCAGGGGTTTAAAAGCAGGCAGCATTTTAGCGAGGGTGCTCCATGTGGTTCTCCATGCGGTTTTGAGAAGCTGAGATCTCCATGCAGCTTTAAGAGGAGGAAAGGAGATCCACACCGTTTGCAAAGAGGGCAGAGAACTCCATGCGGCTTTAAAAGGGCAAAGGGAGAACCATGCGTGATCCAGTGCAACATGGCACGTGTTTTCCTGGACTGTTATACGGAGGCTGATGACATCGTACCCCAGATCCTGAAGGAGACAGCTGACAGATAAGGGATGGGGAACTTCTGGGCATGGTTTTGGCTTCTAGCTTTTTGGGAAACAAGGGAAGTGCTGGGTCCTGTGGGAGAACAGGGCTCTGAGCTGAAGTGCTCACCGTCCTCCCCAGGTTGGAATACTGTAAATAAAGACCTGTTTTCCTCAACACTAGTGGCTGGGTTTTACACCAAAGCGCCATGTGAAAGAACCCCTTTTGCTCTGTAACAATTCCATCCATGAACCTGAAGATATTGTCGTGTGTTTTGCAAATTAGTGAGAAAGTAGCAGAGTTTAGACTGTGCATATACAGAGACTCGTCATCCTTGCTAAGACCTAGGAATTTCAGCTAATTTGAGAAGTACTTCTGTCTGCTGGGTATGCCACGTGCTTCCCTTTATTTCCACCAAGGTGTTTGGCTCCCCTTTCAGATTGCAACAAGCCTCCTGGGCTGCTGTAAGAAATAACGCCAGGCCTTGTTCCACAGCTCATGGTCTGATGACAACAAATGCCTCCTTTTGCTTTCACCCTTGTTACCATGACTTCTTCTGAGAAAAAGCATGGAAAATCACCAGGTCTCATAAGAAGGAATTACGACCCAGAAGAAAGGAATCACTCTGTTCTTCCCTCATATCTGCCATGTCCTTGGTCCTGGGATCCTAAGGTCCTCAGAGTTTAGTGACAGATATGCTCACAGAAACTGCAACACCACTTAGTAAGTGTTGTTAGAACCACTTTCACATAGTGTTGTGGGAACATGAGAGCATTAGGAACTAGCTCTGCCTTGGAGAAAGCAGAGAGGCTCTGTGGAGGAGGTGACATCTGAGCAGTGTCCTGCTGTGGACAAGGTCAAGAAAAGGTTCCCAGCAAGAGGAAACAGCTGAGGCAAAGGCACAGAAGCATAATAACCTGAGGGGCATCAGAGGAGATGCAAGTGGGCCATGTGTGGCCAGACCGTGGAGAAATGGAAAAGGAGGTGGATTTTTAAGCATTGGCTATGTCATGTGGTTCAGCAACCTCATTGGTCACACAGGCAGTTACCAAATGTGTCCACATTTCAAACTAGCCATGAATCTGATTCTTATTAGAACCATACAGTTTCAGATTCATAGCAGTTTCAGGGATGAGGGAATCATTTGAAGGAATCAAAAAAACTCAGGCATTTTACAAATTAGAAACTTTAGGAACAAAGAGGGTGACTTGCCAAGAGATCACATAGAAATTTAGAATGGAGTCAATGACCTTGAGTTGGTGTCTATTAACTCAGGGTTCCTACAGCAGGAACACATGTGGGCTCCACAGGGGATATCACCGATTCCAAGTGTATTGTTGGGCATAAAAGCTATGTTCCCCAATATAAACTGTGGTATGATTACGAGTGGCTTATATTACATTTTTTACACTTTTCTCTATTTGCCAAAAAAATCTACAATGAATATGCATTACTTCTGCAATCATAAAAGTACATATTTGTAAGAGAGAGAAAAAGAAAAAAAGAGTCCTCATAGCACGTTAGGTACTGTGGTCATTTCTCACAGCAGACCTGACCTGAAGAGGATTTAACATGACACCAACTAGCGTCCAGAACAGGTGGACAAATTTATCTCCACTTGGATCTTTGCTGCTTTACATTTTAAGAAATATTCTTTGGCCTCTAGTTGACCTCTTTCTAAAACAAGACACCTTGCTCTCTCTTCAAATAAAATGTGCATATGATCTTTCAAGAGAGTGAAAAACTGGCTAGGGCATCAGTGTATCTACCAAAGGGAAGTTGGCAATAGCTTTCAGAACACTTAAAAAAAAACCAGCTGGGTATTTATGCCACACAAGTCATCAGAGATGTGCACAGGGACCATGCTTAGGTCACTCAGCCTGGTGACCTATTTTTGGTGGGAGCAATAAAGAAGGAAAGGAAAGGGAAGGGAAAGGAAAAGATTGGAAATTGCCTAAAATAGCTAAATGTCTAAGAATCAAAGATTGGTTAAACAATATCTTGCTGTGGGCTTTTTACATTTGTATACATGAAGTGATGAAAGCAGAATCAAACACTATGTGAATTTTGTTTGCAAGAATGTCTATGTGTGTATCTGTTCGTAAGCTCAGACACTGGAGGGGGGCACCATGCCGATGATCCTGGAGTGGTGATTTCTGAGTACCAAGATCACAGGTGGTCCTCATTTTCTTCTGCAAATGTCTGTATTCCCAAAGTTTCTGCAATAAGCATGCTGTGCTTCTACCATCAGAATAGTCACAAAATGTACTCTAAAAGAGCATTGTTTAGACTGGCCAGAAGAATGTCCACAAAAACAAAGCTGAACTTTCTTGTGTGCCTACAATGGGCTAAGCATGGTGCTATGTGCTGGGGTCACGGGAAGGAGTCGGATGCAGTCCCTAAGTCCTTGAGCCCAGTGTCTAGTGGAGCAGACAGATTTAGAGAGATGAATACAATGCAACATGATTGCACAAGACGAATAAAGAGGGTCGCGGGAATGCAAAGGAGAAAGCGCTCACTCAACCATGCAATGGGGAGGTGAGCAAAAGCATCATGAAGGAAGGAATATTTGAGCGGGCTCTGACAAGGGGGAAGAGTTCATTAGGAGGCCAAGGTCAAGGTAGGGCATTCCCCAGAGCCAGAAGAAGCAGGATAAAGGTTGAGGAACAAGAAGGGATGCAGTGAGGAAAAGCCCTGTGGGAAATGAAGAGCTCACAACAAATTTTGGAAAAGATCGCTTCTGTGGAAATATTAGGATGGCCTCAATCACACTCCAGCAGGAAATATTTATTCAACCACATCATTTTTTAATGGTTAGCTGTCTTTTGGTTTTTCTTCGTTTTTTTTTTTTTCCTTTAGGATGGTGATGTTATGGGTTGTGCGCTTTGTGACTATTCTTTCCTTTTCATATGTGCCTCCCAGTTGCAAAATTGGTTTCATAATTTAAAATATTTGGGGAAAGGAGTTTTATAAATAGTCAATAAAATTTTTCACTTCAGATGCTGTCTCTTCCTATGATTGAATAGTATAAATCAGATAAAAATTTTCCCAGTGAAAACTTCCCCCCAATCAGAACACTGAAAACCTCTTTCCCAGAGAAGTCATTTCTTCTTCTCCATTTGCTTCCTGTTGCTCAGCCAGGTGGCTCTGTGGAGGTGGCGCGCCCTGGCTGTATGGATTTGAAGCCTGGTTTTCTGACTATCTTAAGTCTTGCTCCATGTCATCACCCACTGTCTGGAGTACAGACTTCATGTGCTCCTTAATCTCTTGTGAGTAGATGCTCTATGGCCTACTTAAATGTTGCCCACTGTTGGATTTATAGTTTTCTTCTAAAGTGTTAAAAGAACGTTTCCACGAACCTCCTTATATGTCAAGCTATTTCTTTGGAGTTGGTAACTAGAAATGAGAATCTGTGCTGGGAGTGAATGAAACTGATCCCAAAGGAGTTAGAGAATATGGACATTTTTAAGACTCATCATACTTATTGCCAAGTTGCTTTTGTGCGTGGGGTGTTTCCATTCACACTCCCGTGGGATACAGTTTCTAGCGGTTGCTCTTTTTCATGGCAACTGGCCTGGATTTCAGCTCTGTGACTGTCAACCAAGGGACAGTCCCCTTTCTTTTCTGGGCCTCAGTTTTCTCTACTGAGGTTTAGTGGCTAAGATGTATGTTTCTAGACTCTATAACTAATAAATTTGAGGTTAAAAGAGTCTGCGCTGTTATTTTGAGTTACTGCACTTGAAAACAGCATTTATTTTCAGCCTCCCTTGGCTTCATTTTTTTCAAGGTGAAACCAGGCATGAGACAAATCTATCCAGCGTTTCTCCCACACACCCACGCACAAATCGCATTTTCTGCCAGATTTAAAATGCAACAGTTACAGAGTGCTGCCTATTATCCAAGCCAACGTGGTGCCCTTACCCAGACGTCTGGTCACCATTATATATAATTTATGAATCCAACCCAGAAACAAGGCAAAGAGAAAATGAACATGGACTTGAAGCATCTGTGGTAATGAAACCGCTTTTCAGTTCCATGTCCCTACGAGTTTATGCTCATTTTCATTTCTCGATTTCTTCCCCAATTTGTTACCCCAGTGACTGACGCTCCAATTACAATTTCCTTCCCTCACTTGCTTCCATGTTATCGAATAAATGCCATGGCCTTTCACCGTGCTGTGCACTTATTTTCCAATTACTGTGGGTAAACAGGGATGAGCTCGTGACTGAATTGAAGCTTTTCAATCATTTGATTTGGTCCTGAGAAAAATTTCAGAGATTGAGACATAAACATCAAGGCCATTGTCTACATAAATTACAAGTGTTGGAAGAAACAGCCTGAATAGCCCCTCTTTTGCAAAGAGCAGTTTCCGCTGGGACATCTTTACCCCAAGTGACTTCATATTCCAAAAAGACATGTTTCCAAGCCTGTCAGAGTGACACCCTCATTTGTTTCGGTTCTAAGCTGGTGCCCATCAGCCTCTTTCAATCTCCATTAGCAGGTGGGAAATTTATTTAGAAAGCCGACAGGTACTATTTGGGGGAATTAATGGCCACTGATTTATGAATATTGAGCAGCATTTCAATAATCAGAGGCAGAGTAATCACTGGTGGCTATTCTCACCATTGCAGTCTATAGCAATCACTCAAAGCCAGTCAAATGATTCTGATTTATGACCTTAACCTTCAGGGTCCACTCCATGTGCTCTCTCAGTGTGTAAATTCTAAAAATGCAATTCCCTCCACCTCCTGAGAGCCAATTTAAGTCAACATTATGCATGAACCGAGAATGTGGGAATTCTCAGATCTCTTATTTCACTCATTAAATTTGCGCCGAACATCTTGCAATTAAAATTTTGTATAGATTTCTTCTATGATTGACATTTGGCCTTGATGAAATGAGTTCAAATTTGGTCTCTCAGAAGACTTCAAAGGAGAGAGATGGGTCTAGACATTGTTTTGAGAGAGAGGATGATGGGCACTAATACTTTGATTAGCAATTTGAACAGACTCATGGGTGTAGGACTTCCTCTACCACTGTGAAAGACATTGGGGAGCCAGGCCAAGAACGAGAAGCAAACCCAATCTACTTTGAAAACTCCACTCAATTCATTTGGCAATAATGAAACAAGAGATTCCTGAACTCTTAGAGCAAGAAGATGCCTCACCAATCTCATAGACCAAAGCCTCTGTGGTTCAGACCCAGAGCCTGGTATGGGAGGGGAAAGGGCTTCCCCAACATGGCAGAGATACAGATGCTCACGAATCTCTTCTTCCTTGAGCCTCCTGCGGTGTAACCATGGGGATGAAATTCTGGCCCATGGATCATTAAAGAAAGCAATGACTGCCACCTGCAGGCTGGCACATAAAAACCTTCCACATCTAATCCTCATGCCCTTTTCCATCCTACTACCTGAATAGCTGTGTGAGAGAGAAACAAACCTGTTGAGTGAAGCCACTGACATGCTTGAGATGCTTTAGCTGTTAAACTACATATTCAAGGGCACATGTGGATCAGTAAGCCGAACCGTGAGGAATCCACCCAAGGGCACACAGTTGTGCAGGAGTGAGAACTGGAGTCCAAGCTTCAAGGCTAAGGGCCCAGTGACTTTCTACTCCATTCAAAGTAGATTGGGCTTTTATTTTGTTTTTGTTTTTTGTTTGTTTGTTTGTTTGTTTGTTTGTTGGGAAATCAAAATAAAAATGTACACATCTATGTGAATTTCAGGACTGGACCTGAGCTAGGATTTGGAAAAGTAACTCCCCTCCTCCACACATCTGTTTAAACAGTTATACACATACGCACACTCAGACCACTGTTTTGTTTTGCTGGGGTGCGTGTGCTTGTTTTATTTGGGACAGGGGGCATTTTGACAGAGAAGGATGAAGAGGTTTACTGTTGCAGGTTTTTTGCAGGGTTGAATCTCGAGAGAGAAAAGATGGAAGTGTTGTCATTTTTGCCCAACTCTGCAAAGAAGGTGGGGGGCTGAAAGAGCCCTGCAGCTGGAGGTGCTGGACGGGCACCTCAGGGCAGCTTCAAGGCCCAGGACACAAAGTGCAGCAGGGAGGGAACAATGATGTGTAACTGTAACAACAGGCTGGGGGTACAGGGATCCTTGATAAGCAGCCTTTGCCAATTTCCATGGTATAAATACTCCCATTGTGGCCAATTTTGAGCTAGCAATATGATATCATTAACTTTGGAGTTGGAAAAAGATGTACACAGTTCTTGCAAGCCAGACTCAGCTCTGCCACATCACTGGGAGGAGCCAAGAGAACTCAGTACAGCTTCAGCACCCTGTAGGTTTGAGGGGGCCCAATGGTGAATGGCTGAGCCCCGTGGAGTGACTCTCATGGAAGGCACCAGCAGCAAGTTGGGAGAGGCCCTTCCGTAGATGACCTGTGCACAGCAGACTACAGACAAGGCAGGGTCAGATGCACAAAACACATGGACATATCCTGGGCTCAGGGACTTTGTTAGAGGGACGTGGGAGTAGGTCAGAGGCTGTGGGCCTGGTATTTCATAGGTCGAGGAAATAATGCAGCATAGTTTAAGAACTCATGTTAATATGTCATCATCTGTACCCCAGGCTGCTGAGATCTGGGCCACCTGAAATTCCCAAGAAAGACAAGGCTGACAGTTGGACAAGAGGCTTTCCCAATCTAAAAGTCACTGCTGCCTGCCATGTATTTGGAGAGGAGGAGATAACTTTTAAAAAGCATACAAAACACAGCACCTGGTAGAAAGGAAACTGGAATTTGAGTCAGAATATTCAGTTGTGGTCTCAGTCCTATCACTTCACATCTTGAATTTAGTTTCTTCAAGTGTGAAATAGGAAGTAGGCTCCCTGTATTTCACAGGTTTTGTAAGAGTTCAACAAGACGGGATGTGTGAAATACTCCCGCCCAGGCACCATCTCACCATCACTGGGAGAAGGTAAGTTCGTTCGGATTCTGAGCCAGACAATTGTCTCTCATCCTGTTCTGGTTCTGCTAACCTCAGAGCCAAGTTGGCGGCAAAACAGCATTCAACTTGCCCACCTTCTTCCTGGTTGGCCCAGGGGACACCCAAACCCAGAGCAAGCAATTGGCTTTGCTGATTCAGGCCAACTGCTGTTTATCTTGTCGGTTCCAAATGCCAGACAGGACTGCATGGAGGACGTGGGCAGAACTTCAACAGGCAGGGACCCATCAGGCCGACGAACATGTGAGAAAGACGCCTGCTCCCTGGGAAATAGGCCCACCTGGCGCAGGAGATGGAAGCGCAGCCATCCTACAGCAGAGCCAGGCGTCAACAAGAATGAAAGGAAGCAGTACGTGTCCCAGAGCAGAGCATCCTTCTCTGTGGCCACTGCCTCTCTCAGGGCGTCACCCTCCATGCCTTGCTAGGCAACAGCGGACATAACAATGGAGTGGAGGTGGGTCAGTGAATACTGCTTTGCACACATCCTTAACCCATCTCCTCCATTTACTTCTCAGTGAGTGAGTATTTAGTCAGAGCCTCAATCCCAGGCCCAGTGTTAGGAACTGGGACACGGGATATACAGGGCAAGGTCCCTGTCATCCAGTAAGTCCTTCTGGGAGGAGAGGGGCAGGGAGACACATCTGTAAACAGATCTCAGCAGTGAGTATTACAGATGCCAACCCATTATATAGAGAGGACCTGGAGGGAACCCAATGGGGACAGTGGCCAGCCTCACCTGGTGGGGAAGGCTCAGGAAGGGCTCCTGGACATGTGTGTCACTAAGCTGAGTGGGCCTGTGTGAAGCAGTCTGGAGGGAAGCGGTGTGTAGGGCACAGGGAAGAGTGCAAGTAAAGGCCCTGATGCATGGAACAGTATGGCAGTGTGGGGAGCTGCTGATAATTCTGTGAGGCCAGAGTGTTGGGGCAAAAGGAGGTTCCACAGCAGACAAGACTGGAGAGGTGAGCAGAGGACAAATTGGGGCTAACCTCACTTTGACCCCAGTTGGCAGATGCACCCCATGTTTCTCTGACAGCACAGCTGCCAGCTATTTTTTCCATAACTGAAACAAAGTATACCTACTTGGCTCAGGACACAGAGCACAATGAAGGGAGGCAGGGCAGAGAGGGATGCACAGCTCCTGCTGCCCTGGGCCCTTGCAGGGAGGGGAGGTGCAATCACAGTGCATGGTCTCAGGAGCCACTTATCCGGGCCAGGCTGCTGTCTGGCAACAAGGGACAAATATGGGCCCAGCTCCTGGGACACACCTACAGAGCACAGTGGATATTGGATTATCACAGCCTATCAGCCTCCATCAGCACCTGTTCGTGACATTAGCCGTCTTGTGATTTATCCCCCGCCCCCAGACATTATCCCACTGGGCGAGACTCAGTAATGCCGTTAAAATATTGCCCTCCTGTGGCATAATCCCACCACTCTCTACAGAGCTGTCCGCACCATCCTCCCACTGACACTAACGAGTAGGTGGGGTGGGAGAATAATTACGTAACTGAGATCAGCCTGCACACGCATAGCACACTAGGCTCCTGGCACACGTGTGCGCACGTTGCTTCAGTTGCTCTGGCCCCTGGGCAAGCAGCTCAGACGAGCTCAAGTCAGGCTCCTTGCAGTCGGGACTGGAGCTCCCCAGTCAGCCTCTCAGTCCACGACAAACTTGTCTCTTCACACTTCAGTGTAGTGCTTACTATGGAGCCTGTTGCCATTTCACAGACAGGTGCTTCTCTAACAATAACCATCACAGCACTGATACTCAGGGCGAATGAGCCCCGTGCAAGCACGTTAACGGGGTCGGCATTCTCGTTCTCATTTCACAGAAGAGGAGCTGAGGTGGAGAAGGGCAGCTTGCCCACGACTCACGGCTGCTCAGAGGGAGAGCTGAGTTCCGCCCAGCTTTGTCCAACTCTGCTTCCTAACAAAGAGCAAATGAAGCAATCCCTGCTGACCCTGAGACAGAAGCACCGCGTAGCAGTGCCCCCAGGGCTCGCTTCAGGAGCTGCCTGGGCTGAGAGAACCTGAAGGGAACGCACCACCCCTGCAAGTGGCTCCCAGCGGAGCTGGGCCTAAGCTGCCAGGTTTCTAAGGAGATTATTAAACAACCTTTGTCAAAGCCCCATAATCTTCCCTAATAGATGGAGAGGAGCAGAGAAAGAATCCGTGTGCGTGACTGTGTGTGCATGTGTGTGTAAGTGACAGCGAGACAGACAGAGAAACACGGGAGAAGACAAAGAGAGCTCTAGACTGAGAGATACCGAAGGCACCTCCATTTTCAAAGTAATATTTGGCACCAGTCTTTACAATTGCCACATCTCCTTCAATTAGGGTAAATATACCAGGCTCTGAGCTGCAAAATATTGGAGCATCTCAGACACAAAAGTGAGTAGTTTCCCCAGTGTGGGGCTCTCCACTCATGGTGCTTTTTTATCCTGTTTCAACTCTGATCACACTCGCTAGTACCATGTCATACCGTGTCCACGGCATGTGCACCTCAGGTAGACAGAACAATTCTAAACATCTCCCCAAAGGGCAGGACTTCTAGCTTGTACATCACTCTACCCACAGTGCCCAGCCAAGTGTCAAACACCTGGGAGATGTTCAACAAAGACTTGTTGAGTGAACCCTCACATTCCAGAAGGGAAACCCAGCGCACAAACAAATAGAATTCAATAGGACACAGTTACCATGGCGGCAGAAGCAAGGACAATACACAGAAGGACACCAGATGGATATTTGTACACCCACGTTTACGGCAACATTATTCCCAAAACCCAGAAGTGCTATTGATGGATAAATGGATGGACAAAATGTGGTCTATCCATTCAATGGACTATTATTCAGCCAAAAAAAAAGGAAGGAAATCCCGACACATACAACATGAATGAATCTTGAAGACATTATGCTAAATGCAAGAAGTCAGATACAAAAAAATATATATTGCATAATTCCTCTTATGTGAAATATCTAGAAGAGGCAGATTCATAGAAACAGAAAGTAGATTAGAAGTTACCCGGGGCTGGGGGAAGGGAGTAACAGAGGGTGATTGCTTTAATGGTACAGGGTTTCTGTGTGGGGTGATAAAAAATTCTGCAGCTAGTGGTGATGGTTATATCACATCAAATTGTACAATTAAAAATGCTCAAGATGGAAAAATTATGTTGTATATATTTTGCTACAATAAAAAAAAATTCAAAAAGAGCAAGGAATCAGGGATTGATGGCAATTGCAGAGTCTACATATAAAATTTAAAAAAAAAGACTGAAGTGGAAAACAGTTCATTCATTCCAGGGCATAAGCGAGGGCTCCTAGGAGACGGTGATAAAGGAATGTGCTGTCAAGGCTTTGGTGAAGGTCATTCCAGAAGCAGGAATAGCATGTGAAAGGTTTGCCTCTTACAGTTCCTGGTAGTGAGATATATATGACCTGTTGAACCCTAAGCAGCAGCTTCTTACCCTCACAAGAGCTCTCTGGGTTACAGGAGAACTATGCACATCCCCCATGGAGTCCACTCTCCACTCTCACCACCCACTCAGAATCTGCAAGCCTTAGCTCGGCTCCTCCTCCATGAAGCCTCCCTGTTTGCCCAGCCAGCATCGACTCCCCCTGCTCTGAATTCTGTCGTGCTCCCAAGCTATTCCATACATCCTAAGATCTTAATTACACACTGGTTTGTATTATTTCCTAATTCAGGGTCCCTAAAGCCATTCTCTGGTTTACTAATCCCCTGAAATGCCCTGTGAACAAGCGTTTTCATCGTCAGATAATTTGGGGGAATATGGCAAACAATCACTCCCTCTCGAACAGCCCAACGCACGTGAGCTTAGTAAAGATGCTGAGAAACAAAGCAATGTTTAACTTTGCCTGGTGTGTTCTGCAAACTTATTTGCCCGCATGACTCTGTTTTCTTATTAACACTAGTTAATACCTTGCTGAACTCATGCTCCTTGGGACCTAGGTAGGGAAATTCTGCCCCGAGGAATACACAAACCAAAACCTTGTCTTCCCAAGAAGAATGTAGGCTCATGGAGGGTAGCATCTGCATTTGCAATTCCTTCTGTCCCATCCCCTCCCAGTGCCAAGCACGGCACCTCATGGTGCATCCTAAAGGATCCTGTTTCCTTGACGACCAACACTGAGTTGCTATTTCAGGACTTTCTCTCCATCTTTGGAACCCCAGGAAAGCAGCAAATGCCATAAGGCATTAGTCTGAGTGTGCAGCACTTTCAGCAAAGTGGCATTAATAATGTTCAGTGCATCTCATCAGCCGGGGCTCCCCAAGACAGGAAGGATGAGATGCTGCCGGATGTCACCACAGCCTCGAGAGCACGCTGCTAAGAGTAATGCTCCATTCTCTTTTATTTTCCCAGCTAATTTGGAAGGTGGGAAGCGGTGCTGCATTGTTTACAGCCTCATTCTTGAGTAACTCCCATCTCTGTCACACCATCTGTTTTGTCATCGTCAACAGCACCACTGTGCTGGTGGAGGGCTGTACCAGGATGCCGAGGCCCAAGGGTGTTCTTCGTGCCTCTAATTATAAGAAAAGCGCAATCTCCACCTGGTCCCAGGGAAGGAGGCATAGACAGGCGTCCTTCCTCCACGGCTAAGTGCCAGTGGCAGCTTCCCTACCTGGGCCCCCAGCTGTTCCCCTCCGTCCTGCAGTGAGCTGAGGGACACTGCCTGGGGTGGAGAGAAGCCTAAGACTCTTCCTAATAGCACCAATCTGCCCACAAAGCTCAAAGAGACAGACTTGGTCTGTGAGTGATGGATGTATCTATGACCAGTTGAGTAGAAATGGTCAAATAGCTGCACTGTGACAGATAAGCCATGTGTGCAATGAACTTTTACCCATGACCGCCCTGGTGTCTAGTACACTTTGGGCCATGCAAGCTGGTCCAAAAAAGCTGTGCTGTCTGTCCACAGTGCCAGTCCCTGTCTGTGGAGAGTTTAGCCGAACTGCTCCATGGTATGGCTGTCTCAGCATCCATTTTGTTTAGCCAAGCAGCCTGAAGCGGCCTTAAACAGACATTAGACCCTCAGATAACAGCCCACAGAGTCACCAGTAAACATTAAGTTCCTTATATGACTTCCCCAACAGCCCTCAGGATAAATAGTCTCCCAACACTCACTGTCTGCCTTAGGGCGCCCCTCATATAAGACCTCCATGGAGCTTACCATAACCCCACTGTTTCTGGTTTGAATTGATCAATCCAGCCTTAACCCAGGAACCCAAAAGCACTCCATCCAAAGACCTAAAAAAAGGCATGTGCAGAGCCTGCCACACTCTGCCTGCACTTAGCCTTGACCTTCCTGCAAGGCCCCTCAAGGCATGATGTGTAGCTCCTCCAGAATCTGGGGCAGGGTGGGGCACAGTTCTCTGTCAGATAAACTCACTATTTGACCCCCAGGGTCCCTACTTAACAAGTGTTAAGGTAACAAAGTCACAATGCCATCTCAGAAGGGAGGACTTTATGAGAAACCCACTATGGGCCATTCACCACAAATGAATCTTTCAGAACATCATTTCACTTATTTCTCACAATGACTCTGGCAGGAGAGACTTGCTCCCTCATTTTATAGGTGAGGAGCATGAGCTCAGGAAAATTCAGAAATGTCCCAAATCACACAGCTAGCAACAGTGGAGTCAGGATTTGAACCCAGGTCTGCTTGGTTCCCAAGGCTCTGTTTGTCCTATCTTGTCGGGAATGCATAAGTCTCACCTGAGCGCAAGCATCTTTTGGTTCAACTAGGATTTCCACCCAGGACCTCTGGGAGCCCTACTGAGAGGTGGTTTCTTCCACAATGCTATTTCAGGGCCACTCCTTGGCCCCTTCCCTACCTTCACCAAGCCATTCATTTTTCTGCAAATGCCTGCTGCCAATTTCCTGGTGAAGGCAGGGCTGCATTTCACTGCTGGCCTCCTGACTTCACCGCCTCCCCAGAGCCTGGTACATGGGCCTGGCTTCTGCTTCAGGGTCCTCACTTCGCCCTTCAGTACTAGCTCTTGGGCTGGAGCTGCCTTGAACTCCAGCCTTCCTGGTCAGAACCCTGAGACCCTGCCCAGCTCTTCCCAGTGTCCTTCTGGGTGGGATCACTGATACACGCTGTTCATGTTCTCAGCACCTGGCTGGGGACCTTACACAAGTGGACAAGGTGCCCGTAAACCCTGCGGTGATGCCTGGAGCCCTAGCATGCCGCCTGCTGCTTGAAGCCTCCCACCTTTAAAAGTCACCACCAGCTAACAACTGTCCCTGTGATCTCTGCTTCTGCCTCAACCACACCTGACCTCCCTCTACCACACCTCTGTCTCTCCAGCCCGCATGAGCAAGATCTTCTGTCTCTTCATAAAGTCGGGTTACTGCTCCCAGTCCCCAGCCAATTAATGTAGCCATAAAGCCTAGGGTCATCAGACCTCAGGGATGGAAACAGTGGGTAGGTGGGGGTGGGGGGGTAGCACACCAGAATGGCTGAAGCAGTTCTGAGCTGCAAACCTACAATCCCAGCACCCACTCACAAGATGTCCCACCACAAAGTCCCAGTAGCCACTGCATTCCACCCATTGCTTCTTCCCCTCTTGGGTTTTCACCCTCTCCCTCTTGATTGTTCATCCTTTTTGATTTATAAGAATACTTAGTCTCTCCCCTCCTACAGCCCCTGCTCTCAGCTGCAGGTTCTCCTACACCTTTCCTTTGTGGGATGACACTTTTGGAAGCATTCTCTATGCTCAGTGCCTCCAGTTTCCAACATTCTAGTTAATCCTCAGTCCACTGAAGTCTGCCTCCCCTGCTTCATTCACAGAATAGCTCCTATAGAGTCACCAATGGCCGCTCATTGCTAATTTCAATAGACGGTTTCTCCACTAGGGTCCTTCTAGAACTTGAAGGCAGGGAGGACCAGCCCTCCTGCTCTAAACCCTTCCTCCTTGGGCGGCTGGGACAGACACTCCCACCTCACTTTCACTTTGCTCCCCCCTCCCTCTTCCTGTGCCCACTCCCAAATGCCCTGTTCCCGAGGCCCACTGCTCAGTCCCTCTGTCTTCACACTCATGCTCTCTCCCTTACCCAAACCCCAAGTGCTAACAACATCCACCTCCACACTCCCAGCTCTGGGTGCTCTGCCGAGCTCCAAACCCACATATGCATATTTCCAGCTATTCTGAGAGTCAACACTTCAAACACCCATCTCTGGAGATGCCCCACAAGCTCTCCAACTTCCCAAGCCAGAGTCCCGTCCCCTCCTTCTCCCTCACACCCACATCCCGCCAGGCACCACATCCAGCCAATGCTACTCCCTCCCTCTGGAATCTGACCTCCAGAGTCCATCTTCATGGCCCTAGCCTTTGTTCTCAAGCCTTGTCATGCTCAGGCCGAATTCCTGTAGAAACCTTCTAACTGGTTTCTGTCTCGTGGATTCTCTATCCATTCCTGCCAGGGATCTCCTTCTAAAAGGTCAATACAATCATCCCACTCCCAGCTTAACTCCACCAACGATTCCAGGATGACCTTTGGGAAGAACTCCAAATTCCCCCTTGACCTAGACCCTGAATTTCTCTCTATCCTCACTTTGTCCCTCAACCTCGCCCCACCCCTCACACTCAGCCTCCAGAGGCCTGATCGCATTACTCTTTGCTTGGTATGCCTGCCCTCCTTCACTCCCACTGTGGCTTTTTCCTGAAAAATCTCCTTTATCCTATTGTCTCATTGTTACTCAGCTCTCAGACTTGTAATAATGAGTGACTCCTCCGTGAAGCCTTCCATGACCAGCACCCAGGCCACCTGCATTCATTCCCTCCGAGATGCCATCTGCTTAGGCATGCATCTCTCTGAAGAGACTGAAATCTCTGAGGGCAAAAGCAGGTGAGTGCCCAGAAGCACACTTGCAGGCACTCAGTGAGGGTGGTGGGTGCGTGGACTCGCATACGAACCCCTCAGGACAACACAATACTTGCCAAGAAGATCCAGCAGCATGTAAAAGTTGCTAGTGCCCCCCGCTTTCCAATAACCCAGTGCCTGTTCCCCTTGTTTTACTTTTGTCTAATTGTCATTTTTCCTGGCTGCTCTTGTCACAGGAAAGGGATGGAGAGGAAGATGCTGCAGTGAGTGTAGGGCATCCTTTCCCCTTGGGGACATCTGCTACATGGTGGCATTGTCACTCCCAGTTTGAGTTTGTTTGCTCTTATTCAGCAGTTCTGGGGGCAGGGCGGAGAGGAAGAGAAACATAAGTCCTTCCTGGGAGGTGCTCTAAAGAGAAGCATCACTCTCTCAATCTCTCTCTCTCTCTCCTCCCCACCCTCTACCACAAATTCCCTTCCAGTCTATTGCTGTTGGAGGCAGGAAGCCCTTAGGTTCTGCGGGCCACCCTGAGCAGCCACCAGGCCAGGCATTGACATTCCATGGGTCGCTTATCTTCTCAAGATCCCTGAGAAGCCGGGACCAGCTCAGGAGGTCGCCTTACTTGTTAAGTCATGGGGCTAAGGAGTAGGAGGGCAGGAGCCCCAGGTAGTTTGTTTCTAGAGCCCACACTCTCCAGTTTAGCTCCTCAGTTGTCCCTCCTGTCGTGGGATCAGCTCAGGGTTCTCCGGCTGAGTTCAGTGGAATTGCTGCTGCTTTTCATCTCCACTGCTTACCTGAGATCCCACACCTAACAGGTCTTCCCAAAATAGTTCTGAGGATTCCCGGGGGACTGGGGTGTTTTAAGAAGATCACTACCAATGCCTAAATGCATCAGATGCTGCCACGCCCAACTGTTTAAACATAACACCATGATTCTACAGGCCAAAGTGGGACCCCTGGACAATCTTCCTAATCCAGGAGAATGGAGTAAATCAAACGGCTATTTGGATTCCAAGTCTGGCATTCTCAGGTGCAAATCACAACTCACTGGGCTTTAGTCTCCTCCTTGGCACAGTGGGTGGGGGTGGGCACAGGAACAGCTCCTCCTTGCAAGGCCAGAATGGGGACTAGAAATCAAGGCTGCAAAGGATTGCACTGTCCCTTGAACACGATATGTACTAAATAAATGTAAACTCATGCATTTTTAATTATCATTGCCTTCATTTTTTTCTATCAAATTACAGGAAAACAGACAGAGGGGGGTTAGGACTTTTTTCTAATATATTAAGTAATTGGTCAGACATGACAATGAGTTGGAGTCACTTCATTCAGATATCAGTTTAAATCTTACCTTTTTCAGTAAGTCCTCCCCATTAGAAAATAGGTAATCTTCACATGAAATGTTGCCATGATTGATTACTCATGTCTGCCACGAGAGAAGGAATAGGAGAATAATATTCAATATTTCCCGTGCCATTCATCTATTATCACTGGACGTGATGATCACTATGGACCTTTCAGATATGACTTTCTAAGACTCTGTGCATGTGTGTGAGTATCCACTACTTTATCTCCCCTAAGGAAACAGGGCATGAATGTTGCCACAAAATATAAGTGCCATCAATAGCCACTAGATCATTGTGGCATTATTTCTCCCTGTCTTACAAAATTTTGGTATTTTTTAATTCTATGCTACAATATGAAAATCCCCAATAGTCATCATAATCTGACCTTATCTCAGTTAATGTCATCAATAGCATATAAACATAAAATGCATTTTATTTTTCTCATTAATGCCACAACTATGTTGTCAAGCCTCCCTTCCTCCCAGACTGCTCTTTGAACATCTAATTCAATTTCATAATTTCTGATTCAGCTCCATGTAATAAAACACCCTTGTTTCTATTCTTCAGTGGTCCTAGTCACTCTGCAATGTACTTTTGGGTTTAATGCTAAACTCTTCCCTCTATCTCAGTGCTGGCTGAGACTGGACCTGTAAGGGAGTTGGGGGGAGGGCTTCTGTTCTCTCAGATGAGCCAGCACGTGGTGTGGGAAGGTTGGCATCACCATTAGGGCTTAAGCATGGATGCCACCAACCATGGGGCAGCTCACCATTGCCAAGCCAGGCAGCAGGGCTGTCCCTGCCTCCCCATCCCACCTCTAGCATCCCTGAGGCCTCTTCTTTCTTCACCTCCTCTCTCCTCTGCCCCAGTGCCCCAGGCAGTGCAACCAGGCTTTAGGGGGCAGGTGAGAGCCATGCCCTGGCCTCTGAGAGTGAGCGGGGGGAAGTACTTCATGCACCTCAATCACATGGGAAGGCAAAGAAATTTTCAAAACGTATCCCCATGGGGAGAGATTGCTTCTTCCCCACAAACTCCCTGTTCGCCCTAAAGCCTCCGTCCTGTCCTCATGGCCTCCATGCAATTTCTTCAGTGACTAGAGGTCGCGAGCGGGGCTAGAGCTGGTTCTGCTGAGCTGGCAGCTCTCAGCCAACTCCAGGATGCAGGAGCCGGCTCCAGGAAACGGGAAACAGAAATAACCACCCCTACACACACACACACACACACACACACACACACACATGCACACATGCACTGCAGACTATCCTATCACACAGGGTCATTAGTTACCTCCCAGCAGAGGAGGCTGGTAGCTGAAGCCTAGGTGACCCCTGACATCACCAGTGCCCACAGCCTGGGCCCAGATATTACAGGGGTTCTAATGTGAACTAGTGTCCACGGCAGAGGACTGCAGGCCTGAATGGGAAGCTCGGGTTTCTGTCCTCCACCAGTTAGTCATCTTGGACTTGTCTCACAGTGACTGCTTATAAAATGGAAGTGCAGGAAGAGAATGAAGGTGCCCTAAAACCAAGTCTGAGTTGTGTTCACACTCCCTCAGCTGGCCCTCAATGTCATGGGCTGAGCTGTGCCTCCTTCATTCCATATGTTGCGCCCTAACACCACTCCTCCCTTAGAATGTGACTGTTTGAAGATAGAGACTTTTATTTTCAGCTAAAATAAGGTCATTAGGATGGGCCCAGATCCAATGTCACTGGTGTCCTTATAAGAAGAGAAAATTTGGACACAGAGGAAAGACCACATGAGGACACAGGGAGAAGATGGCCATCTGCAAGCCAAGGAGAGAGGTCTCAGAAGGAACCAACACTGAACACACCATGATCTTGGACTTCCAGCCTCCAAAACTGTGAGAACATACATTTTTTTGTTTACGCTGCTCAGCCTGTGGTGACTGACACTCAGGAATGGGCGGGGTTTCCAGTGACTTGAATCCAGAAGGAAGACCCTAAACCAGCCTTCAGCAGAGTTGGGAAGGGCCAGAGAGTGTGAAAACAGCCATGAAACAGGCAAAGGCAGCTTCTTCAGGGGTCACAGAAATGGCAGCAGCTGGGGCCTTCCCAGGGTCAGGAGGCTGAGGGCTCTCCTGGGGGCCACCACCCTGCTTAACACACCACCAACCCCATGTGGCTCTGGGTCTCGTGGGCAATGCAGCCATGAGTGTGGGCATTAAAGGAACTTCGGTTATCTCAGAAAAACACATCGCCACCCTGGCATGAAAAAGAAGAGTCGCCTCTCTTTTTTGCTATGGTCCTGTGTAGTCATTTAAAAAAGTCCCAGAGACCTCTTCTCTAAAATGCTATATTATATTTTAAAGCATAGTTTGCAAAAATCCTATGTCCCAGTTGCATTGAACTTCTCTCCATTCCTTCACTTGTCCAGGTGGTCTTAGTCAAGACAAATGAACAAAAATCAATACATTTCTTTATTCTCACAATGTTCCTTTTACAATGGTGTCAAAAACTATAAATACTTATGAATATACTTATGAAGGAAGGTACAAGGCACACATAAAGAAAACAATAAATGTTTATTAAAATCTATAAAACAATTCTGTAAAAACTGGAAAAATATGGTATGTTCAGTGTTCCCAAAATTTAATATACAATTTTAATGCAGTTCTGCATAGAATTCTGACAAGAGGGTGTGTGTGTGTGTGTGTGTGTGTGTGTGTGTGTATGTGTGTGTGGGTGCGCGTGCGCGCACTAGTTTCTGGCATTGTCTAAGTGTCTTAAAGAATCATCAGTCAACTTAGTTTTGGTCAAGAAATGGATAAATCAGTGGAACATGGCAGAGAACCCAGAATTAGATGCTTTTGTATATGAAAATTTAATTTATGACAAAGATAGCAGTTTAATTCAAAGGAAAATGAATGGATAATTTATAAAATATGCTAGCAAACTCATTAGCAAGCTGAAAAAAGTGGAAACAGATACCCCACATTATCTCTTATACAAAACAGCTTTCAGACATATTAAAAACATAATAATAAAAGTAAAACCAAAAATTTTGCTAGAAAATCTAAGCAACTACGTGTAAAATTGGAGAGTCAAAGTAAATCTCCTAAGACGAGAATCCCACAACTGTAAGATAAAGACCTACATGATTAAGTATGTAAAATTTTTAACATTAGTGTACAAAAAACAAAACCTTAAACAAAGTCAAGAGACAAATAATCAATCTAGAAAAATTATTTAGTACAGATGCTAGACAAAAGTTAGTATCCATGATGTAGGCAGAGCTCTTGGAAATGTAAAAGAAAAGATAAAGACCACCATATAAAAATGGAGCCAACCATATATCGACAGACAATTCACAGAAGAGCAAGTCTACATGGCTGATGAATGCATGAAAAGATGTTCATATTCACTGCTAGTCAGAGAAACGCACATTAAAGTCACAATGAGATATCACTTTACACTCGTCAGAGTGGCAAGCACTGGAAACAGCTACAGCATTTATTGCGAGCAGGGAAAGACTCTCCTCAGATGTGAGATACTTCTGCCTTTTGGAAATCAATCTGGTAGCATTTACCACAAAATTTAAAATCAGACATCCTCTGACCAAGATTCCCACCCTTTGCCAAATAAAAAAAAAAAGAAAGGCAACAATTGATTATCTGCAGCCTTCTTCATATGGCTAAGACGTAGAATCAGAATGAATGGTCATAAACGGAAGGAGAACTGAATAAATGGTGGTCCATCCACACCACAAAACAGAGTCCAGCCATTAAAAAGACACGATCAGGGTCATACCAGGTGATTTAGGGCAGTGTTTCCCAAGCGTTTTTCAGGATCACGCACCCCATGAACTTAAATGCCGCACATATACTATATATCTGTTTATTCTGTCAAACAGGATTGAGCTTTGGAGAGCCATAGACCATTGTAACCCCTAAGATTTTGTTCATCTCCTAAGAACCAGTTTTTGTCTCCTGGGGATCGATATTATCCCTGTTAAAAATGCATGATTTAGAGGAATTCCCACAAGGTCCTATAGAGTAATACAGAAAAGCATTTATAAAAAGACACCGTTATTTGTAAAATAAACAGTAACCTGAAACTTGTGTGTGTGTGTGTGTAAGCACCTCTATAGAATTAGATAAACTCAAACATGGAAGAACGCATCTGCATTAGTAACAGGGATGTGGGAGGGGTCCACTGGCAGGGGTGGCATGAGGTAAGAAGGGACTGATATGACAGCGTGGGGAAGAAAAGGGTGAGATACATGAAAAGGGGAGAGGGGGAAAGAGTGTAGGGTTTTTTTAAGCAAATGAATGAATTTATGTATTGTGCATAATTATGTATTAATGTGAATATACAAATACTATAAATAAAAGGTAACGATTATTTTAAAATTATAAGTACTCAACAGTCTCGAACATTTCCCTTTTTTTAAGACTTTTAAATTTATATTTTAGAGAAGGGAATGGGAGAAAGACAGAGAGGAAGAGAAACATGGTTAATTTCCCTCTCACATGACCCCAACCAGGGACCTGGCCCGCAGCCCAGCCATGTACCCTGACCAGGAACTGAACCAGAGACCTTTCAGTTTACAGGCTGGCATTCAACCCACTGAGCCACACCAACCAGGGCAATAGCCTTGAACGTTTCTTTAGAGAAATCACACGTGTGGCCAGCCTAAAGTCACCTACAGTTCAGTCACATCTATGTTTCTCTGTCTCCAAATAGGCTGATCCTTTCAAAACTCCACGCCTTCGTGCACCCTGTTTCCTCTGTCTCAGATGCTGTTATGGGTTGAATAGTGTCTCAAAAAAAATTCATGTTGAGGTCCTAACTCCCAGTACCTCAGAATGTGACTTTATTTGGAAATAGTCTTTACAGAGATAATTAAGTTAAAGTGAGATCTTAGAGTGGGTCCCATCCAGTATGACTGGTGTCCTTCTGAAAAGGGGAAAGTCGGGTGCAGAGACAGGCATGAACTGAGGGAAGACAGTGTGGAGATACACAGAGGATGCCTTGTAGAGATTAGAGTTACCCTTAACCACGAGCCAAGGAGCCACTTACAGCTAGGAGAGAGCCTGGAGCAGATCCTTCCCTACAGCCTTCAGGGAACACATGACCTAAGGACACACTTGATCTCTGACTTCTATCCTCCAAAACTATGAAAAAATAAATTTCTGTTCTTTAAGTCACTCCATTTGTGGTACTTTGTTGAGAGAGTCCTAGGAAACTAGTACACTTCTGTCTTCTCTGGCTAGTGAATGCCTATGCATCCTACAAGATCTACGTAAAATTTCATATTCTCTGCAAAGACTTCCCAAATGAATCACCCCTCTCCTCTTCTGTGTCCCAATAGTATTTTGTGTATGCCAACTTATAATACTCGGATATATGATTTAAATTAAATTGTTTCTTTTCTGCTAGATCTTGAGCCCCTTGAAGGCAAGAGCCATGTGTCTTTGCACCTGACTTTGCATCCTCCGTAGCCTAGCACACGCTCACTAGCACTAAGTAAGTGGTTCACAAATGTTTGCTAAATGAACAGAAAATTACCCAAATTAAGCTTTCTGCTCCATCAACTCAAAGCAGGAAATGAGAGCAAGAGGCTCCTTGGACAATAATTCTTCTGTCTTGGCAAGGCTCCTCAATTCTAACAAATTGACAATAATGAAAATGTCTTTAATGGGGGCAACATGGCAAAAAGTAATGAACCCCCTAATTGAAATCTAGAACGTCAGAGGTATTTAATGGGAGGGCCAAATTGTCCTTCAGAGCAAGAGTGCAAGAGCGACTCGCCAACAAGAAAGGACCCCAGGAAGGTGCCATCTGAGCAAACCACATTGGTGGGCAGCTCAGGCACTCCCACATGATGAGTGTTCCCCTTGCCCAATGCAAAGGTGCCATCAACCAGCCTGGCAGGTGCCACTTTGCTTTGGAAGAAGGAACTTTTTTTTTAATGAGCAAAATGTTCCATCACCATTTCGTGCTCCTGCTCAGCACTTAGAGGAAAGGGGAGGACCCCCTCTTTCTGAGTCAAAGAACATTACACAAGGGCTTGACTATTCAAAATTCACAGAATCTTGGAAATCTGGCATCCTTCCATCACCTGGGAGGCCAAGGAGCTCGACACAATCATGGGATTGTCTCTGGCCTCTTGCCAGCCAGGATCTACACAGAGGGCCAGCCTCCTCTGGATTTAATGGAACCAACACCTCCTCCTGCTTGTAAGGAAGCCACTGTTAAGTGGGGATTGGTGATAAGATGCTGCAGGGCAGCAGATGGCATCTATATTTAGAGGCTCTTCAGAGGAAGGATTAATGGCATTAATGAGAAAATGAGAGTCGAGTGTTCCAAATGAATTCTAAAAAAAAGAAAACCAGCCAATTTGTCCCCTATTACAAATTGAGTTGTGTCCTCCTCCAAAATTCTTATGTTGAAATCTTGACTCCCAGGACCTCAGAACATGACAGTAGTTGGAGATAGGGGCTCTAAAAAAGTAATTAAGTTAAAATTGGCTCATTAGGGCACACCCTAATTCAATAGGACAGGTGTCCTTATTTAAACAAGGGAGATTAGGGCACAGACACACAGAGGAATGACCATGTGAGGACACAGGAAGAAGACAATCATCTGCAAGCCAAGAGAGGCCTCAGAAGAAACTAACTCTGCCAACCCCTTATCTCAGACTTCCAGCCTCCAGAACAATGAGGAAATAAATTTCTGTTGTTTAAGCCACCCAGGCTATGATACTTCATTATGGCAGCCCTAGCAAACTAATGTCTCCCCCTGCTCATAAGACACAACACAAGCTCCTTAGCTTGGCACATATTGCCCTTGGTACTCTGACCCCAACCACCTTCTTGGGCCCCTTCCCAGGATCTACCTGCTCCAGGCATGTGGTCCTTCTCTCTGTTACCCCAAACATATCATGACCTTCTATGCCATGAGGCCTTAGCAAATGAACTTCACTCTTTGGGGATCACTCTCCTCACTTTTGCCCTCCTCTTAAAAAGTCCTGTTCACCTTCCAAACTCAGTTCAGATGCTCCCAACCTCTCACCCTAATCCACACTGGAGTCAACTGCTTCCCACTCTGCCTTCCTCTTAACTTTCTCTTTATGCCTCCAGTCTGGCCAAAGCTCCCTGGGGGGGGCCAGCCTGTGTCTTTCTCAGCTTTGAACTCTTACACATAACCTTCATCAGTCAGTGTCTGTGGAATGAAAGAACTCATTCATAAAGGCCCTATCCTATGAAGGAGTCACAGAGTGACCAAGAGGAGTCTGCAAGTGGCCAGCCAGTCTTTGCCACCTGAAATGGCCTCATGGCTGTGACAGATATGAACAATTGGGACAACTGATGCAATGACAGAAGCCACATATAAGCAAAAAAACAAGGTCTGGAGCTCAGAAATAGTAATTCTGTGTTCCAGTCCTACTTCAGGCACTAACTTGCCAGGTGACACTGACCATTCACCTAACCTTGCTCTCTGGCTAAAGTTGGACCAGCTTATCTCTAGCTCTGAAAAAAATTCTAAGAGACTGTAATTGTATAGCCATGGACAAAATAAAATATAAGACCTCTTGTCTTTCCACTTCCACAATTATTCATGCATTCACTTGTGCATTCATTGAGCACCACAGCTTGCCAGGAGAGTTAGACGTTTCCAGGGAAGCAACATTGAGCAGAATCTTGCAGGAGACTTAGAAATGAGAAAATAACATTTCCAGAGATATTAACTTTCTCAGCTTCAAAGAACATTTCCAACTCTAAAAATATTATGTTTTCCCATTCCAGACACAGACAGTACTTCCATTAAGCATGAGGAGTGGAAGGAGAGGAAATAAGTTCCAGTGTTGGGAAGACAGTGGACAAAGGTGAGAGGTGGAAGAACAAAGAGCCCATTGTGGAGCGTGAGAGCCACGTTCTAAAAGAGTGAGGTACCCACAGGGAGGAGGATGCACTTTAATTTTGAATGCTCTTGGAAGGGGGTTAAATACTTACTTAAGGAATCTTTACAGAATTCACTGGGCAACCTGTGAGTGTTTCTGAGCAGGAGAGTGAGCTAAGCATGTGTGTATGTTTGGGAAAAAAAAAAACTGTTGGAAGATGCCTGGAAGTAGGGTAGAGAGGGTGATTCTGGAGACAGGAGCCAGTTTGGAGACCAAGGAAACGGCTCAGGAGACACTGATGAGGTCAAGGCCAGGAGGAAGAGAGTGGAATAGGTTTACTCAGGATTGTTCAGCTGTGAGATCCTGGCTTCCTCCCATGACTGTCTACATCTGATTTCCAGGCAGGCTGGCCCAGCAGAACTGCAGGTCAGTTCACAGATCCCAAATCCCCTGGTGCTTTCCAGTCAATCATCAGTTAGAATGCCTCTCTTCTCATCCGCCCCAAGCCATTACCACCACCATGCACATGCAAACACACACACACACACACACAGAGAGTTTTTGTCTTTTCATGGGAAGCCAGAATGTTGTGTAGCCTATTATTTAGTTTAGAGAAGATCTATGGGGTTTAAATTGAAGGCTTCAGACAAATTGCTTTTGAAATTGGAAGGGGGTGAAGTAGCCAGCTATATCATCAATTTAGGAAGATAACTAGGGTTTTCTGTTGCTACCCTAGCCTGTTTATCCCACTGTTACTTAAAATAAAAGACCACAGCTGAGGACTCTAAATTTCTCAATCTGGGCCTTTGACAGGACACTGAAGGATCCATCTGTAGAATTCTTTATTTTTCATTAAGACTCGGGTCTTTTCTTTTCCAATGAATGAAAATGATGCAACAATAGCAAACTGAGACTCATTCTCTTCCTCCCTCTTAACAGAGTCCATTTGGAAAACTGGCCAGGTAATTGGGTTTCAATGGAAGGGTATGTAGGGCCAGGGTTTCTGAGAACAGGAGACAGCCTGCCCTGCCTGAAGAGGGAGAATAGAGCATCTGTGAGTCTGTGGAAGCACTGGGCTTGGGGGACCTTGAGCAAAGAAGAGCTCTTACTGTCCTGTATCTGCAAAAGCATCTTGGCAACTGTGAGACAGTTTGCAAATGTGCTATTACTGTGATCTATATAATTATGACAATGTTTATCATGAGGGGAACAACTCCAGGATGCTGGGACACCCCCCCCCCAGAATGATAAGACCCTAATTTTACCCAGAAGCAGAAAAAAAAGTATTTCCCTCTCTGAAACACCACCTTAAAGACCTGCTTCTATATGACATGAATTGCATCTCTCCCAATATACTAGACGTCAGAGCCCGGGCTGAAATCCTGACCCAGACACTTTAGACTGTGTCATGTTGGTCAGGGGAAGTCATCTTTCTGAGATTCAGGTTCCTCGTTTGTTAACTTGGAGTAATGATGGTGCTTACATCCTCACACAGTTGCTTTCAGAATTAAATGAGATGGTGCATGTAAAACCCTTTTTGGTACAATATTTAATATAGGGCCCAGCATGATGTAAGTGCTCAATAAATCATAGCTGTTATGATCATCACTGTTTCCTTTTAATAAACTTGAAAAAAGCCAACTTGGCATCTCCCCCTAGTCTCTAAGAAAACTACAGCTAGTCCTACTCTCAGGTCTAAGTATTTAAAAATATTTCACATGAAAGGCAGACTGGCTGGCTGGCTGTTAGGGGAGGGAGGACTGAGGTATCTGGGAAGGGAAGACATCACAGATGGCCCATCAGGAACTTCACAGAGTGTCACATCCAGAGGTATCTGCCAGCTCAGCCAGGGATGAATCTTCGATGAGGACCAGATGCTACTAATTGGCGAGGAATCCTGTGGCTGCCACCCAAAAAAGAGAACAGATTCTTTGTCACCACATGGTTGTTTTTCCTTCCAAATGGAAAGTGTTAACTCTTTCTAATAGTCACACCAGCTTCCGTCCACAGAAGCCCATGTCCACATATAGGAAATTCTTAAGAATGACACAAGAGCATCTCTTTTAGCAATTCTGATTCTCTGCTCAACAGGCAACCCTTGGCCCAGTCCTATGATATTTGGGAGGGCTATTGATATCACCCTCTGGATGAGACTTCGACATGGTGTCCCAATGCTTCTATGCTCTGCTCACTACACCCCTTCAATCACTCCTTACCATGTCTCTCTCCCTTCCAAATTGTCACCCCTTTCAAAAACAAGGACTTTGTCTTTGTGCCCTGTACTAGGAGCTCTCAGAGCCTAGCAAAGGACTTGTCACATGCTAGAGCTTTACTCAACAAGTACATAAATATGATCTGGGCCCCACTTACATTTTCAGCATTTCCTGCCTCCTCAATTCCCATACCTCAAGTTAACACCATCTGCTCCCATTTCATCAAATTATTTTCCATCTCTCGAATACATCATGCACTCCCACATATCCATGCCTTCCTACACATTTGTCTTTCTGTCTCCAGTCCTCTGCACCAAATGGGCTAAACTTCATAAAAGGAGAATATTATAGAGCAGAGGTCATCAAAAATATGCCCTGTGACTCTAGCTCACTGCCTATTTTTGTCAATAACAATTTATTGGACCCTGGCTGGTATGGCTCAGTGGATTAAGCACCAGCCTGCAAACCTAAGGGTCACTGGTTCGATTCCCAGTCCGGGCACCTGCCTGGGTTGCAAGCCAGGCCCCTTGTTGAGGATGAGCAAGAGGCAACCACACATTGATATTTCTCTCTCTCTCTTTCTCTCTCCCTTTCCCTCTCTCTAAAAATAAATAAATAAAATCCTTTTTTTAAAAAGGCAGTTCCATTTTTAAAAAATAACAACTTATTGGAATACACCCCTGCCTATTTGTTTACATACTGTCTATGACCACTCTGTGCTACAGTGGCAGAGTTAAGCAGGTACTTGAGAGGATGTACAGCCTGTCAAGCCCCAAATATTCATTTTCTGGCCCTTTTTTAGAAAAAAAAAAGTTGCTATCCCTCATTTTAGAGACAAAAGCACAGTCTGCAAAGTGAGACAGACTTCAACTGGAATCCTGGTTCTGCCATGATACATTAAATAGTAATGGGAAAGTTTTTTCACCCTTTGGAATCATGGTTATTTCTCTATAAAAGGAGATGATAAAATTCATTTTACAAGGTGTTTACAAAGACTGGGTAAAATACATGTGTAAAAGGTCCTAGTGTGGTATCTGACAGAGGGTATATGTGGCCAACCAATATCTCCCTCTCTCTCCTTCCTCTTTCCTCCGCGTATCAGTCAGCTCAGGTACATAACAAGGTGCCAAAAACTGAGGAGCTTAAACACAGGAATTTATTTTTCTCAGTCTGGAGGCTAAAGTCCAAAATCAAGGTACCGGCATAGCCAGGTGAGGACACTTCCCCTTGTTCATAGACAGCCAGCTTCTCAATGTGTCATCACAGGGTGGAGTGAGAAAGCCCTGTGAGGTCTCTTGCATAAGGGCATTAATCCCATTCATAAGGGCTCCACCCTCCTGACCTAGTCACCTCTAAAAGGTCCTGCCTCCTAATACCATCAGCTCAGGCATTAGACATTCTAGATGCCATAGCCACAATATGGAAGAAACCTAGGTTCCCAAGGAGACAGAGAGATGCCCTGCAGAATAATGAGACCCACATCAGACTGTATGAGGAGCAGAAATGTCCTTATTCTGCTTAAGCCACTGAGCTCTCAGGGTTTATTTATTACTGCAGTACAGCATAGCTTTTCCTAAGGCACATCCTTATCACAGCCAAAACAGACCCACAAACTCAGCTCAATTCTATTTTCTAAGTACTCTATTCCTTGAACATGGGTATTGGCAAATCATAGTAATGGACACATGGGTCATAGCAAAAGTTGGCAATCCAACAAAGTAAAAAAGTATGAGCAAATATCTATACAGAGAGCAAAACAGCATACCCTGTTACTGGGCAGAGACAAAAATACTATTAGCTGCCTCCTGGCACTGGTGTAAACTAGAGAGACCAAAAAATCCAACCACCACAAAATAACTAATAATGCTGGATTTTTTTTTTAATGTCTTTAAAATGCAGAGCCTAGTAGTCTAAAAAGTAAGGAAATCCTTGCGATCCAAAAAATAAAATGGGGGCAGAAATCCAGGAGTGTAATAGAATTCTGAATCCAGCAGCTTTCAAGTCTAAAGTCTCTTTCAGTCCCCACCAGGTTCCTGCCTTTCCACTTGTGACCACACAGAGGATCTACACCAGGCTGGCAATGAGATCATACATTCTTGTACACCGCCAGGCTCCCTGAGGGCCACACTTTCAATGAGACAGGACTAGAAAAAACTCTCCTGTTGCAAAAGAAGATGAAGAGGTAAGCTTCCTTGCTTAGAAGGAAGGATGTGGGGGCGGGAGGTGGGGATCGTTTCTTAATTTCCATTGCAAATTCCCAGTGCCAATTGTACACACTCACAGAGTTTTGGGAACTGAATTTATTCTAATTGATTATTTTTTTAAGCCCAATTTGAGAACTTAGTTTAAAGTTGTCCTGAATTGGTAGTGCATCCAAGTGACTGGCCAATGTCCCCAAGAAAACTGATGCAAATGTACATTTTCTGAATATACCCTCAAAGAACTATTATAGATATGTACTTCAATAAATGAGTTTACAACTAAAAATCACAAAACTTATGACAAAAATTGTGAGATTCAACAAGAACAAAAAGAAAAAATAGAGTTAAAACCACAATGAGGGCTTTGCCATACACACAGAATGTTCCTACAGGTGGTCCCAGGGGACAGTGAGGAGGCCCAATCCAAGAACTGAGTATGATGGTTGAAAAGAAAGTAGAATGATATCCCTAGTGGTGGGAAAAAAAAAAAAACAGAAAAGGATTGAGGGTCACAGCAGTGTCTTGAGGAGCGGCCCCATACCAAAGGAGGCAGAGTTCAAACACAGGTTCACAGAAGACACAAAACTGGTCAGGGAGGCCAACACCTGCCCTCTACCCCTGTCCTGGGCCTGGTCCATAGTGGTGTGAGCTTCTTCAACTGGCACTGGTCTGTCACATCCTCCTCTGTGTCAACAAATTAGAGGGATGAAGAAATGCAGCCCATCAGCAACTTGATGAAAATGAATGAACAAAGTCAGTGTCTTGATCAGCTCAGGCTGCCATAACAAAGTGCCAAAGCCTGGTACTTTATAAACAACAGAAATTTACTTCTCTCATTTCTGGAAGCTGAAAGTCCAAGATCAGGGCACCAGTATGCCCAGGCTCTAGTGAGATCTCTTTTCCAGATTGCAGACTACTGACTTCTTGTTTCTCATGTAGTGGAATGAGGGCAAGAGAGCTTTTGGGGGTCCACCCTCATGACTTTATTACCTTCCAAAGTCCACCCTCCAAATATCATCACATTGAGGTTTATAATCTCAACACACAAATCTTAGGGAGATGCAAACATTTGGTCCATAACACTGTTTTATTTGATTTTGAGTAGAACATAAGCTCAGAACTGTGAAAGAAATAAAGTTAGGGATGATGAAAATGAATTAGCCAAACTGAAAAGGCGGAGAGAGACAAAGAGATATCTGAGTTCAGAAGTGGCTAAGATCGAGAGTAAATAGTCAGCTTCACAAAATTACCCCTTTCACTTTCAATCTTTTAAACTTTAATCATCTCCAGCCATGGACACGGCTCTTAACATGAAGACAAGGGCTCAGAGTGAGCACAAGGATAATGAAGGTGAAATACTATTATATTTAATACTATAATATCATTAATGCAACTGCAGTCAGAGATCGAGGACTTTTCAAATTAATTATTTCTTGTTCCAACACACACCATGAAATGGGCTTTCTAAATCAGAATGACACCTCCCAACCTTTTCTTTATTAAGATAATTCTATTTTATTTCTTGGATTTTTGCAGCCTAGGCAAGTTTTATAAATATTTAAGAGAAAAAAATTAGGCTGGATAATGCATGAATAGCAAGCAGTTGACTGAGATAGAGGTGCTCTGAGAACTCACTTTAGAATCTTCCTGCCTTTAGTACACAAATTCTGCAAATCTAGATAGTCCTTCCCCTTTGGGGAATGATTAGCAGTCCCTGTAAGTATGCTGGGAATGTGTATAGTCTTCTTGATTTGCATTTTCCATTTTAGTGCAAGTGTAAGGAGGGAAAGTCACTGCCTCAATTATGCTCATTAAGTTCCCTCTGACTTGAGTCTTTACGGTCAGCAGTAAAAATTAGGCAAAATATTGATAAGTTGCCTAGTAATGGTCTCTCCAGGTTGGGCCTCTAATTGCTTGAATGACTGATCATCTGCAGAAACCACTCTCACCCCTCTTTTTGGTTTCCAGAGAAATTCAAGTGTGTGCTAAGTCCATGGGAAATATTTGAGGAGCTTGTTACTTGTCCACACAGATCAGGCAAGGGATGCGTCCATTATGAGGGTGACAGCTGCCTTTGTGGCTGGCTCAGCATTTTGCATGAGCCCCTTTGCTGGTCTCCAGGATGGGACCATCCGCTTCCCCACACTCAGTGCCGTTGGACAGTGTCTTCAAAGGAAATGCTTTCTGGGAAATGCCCCCTGTTGCCGTGCCGCAGTTACTAATTGCCACCATAATCGGTTCTAACCACTTACCTTTCGAAAGCATCACTCTTGACTTGATCACTTAATTCTCAAAATGCCTTCGACTGATGGGAAAGTGTGCTATTTAACTTGCAAAGCTGATTGCAAATTATTTTCTGATTACAGGTTTATTTTGTTTGTGACAAAATGTTTCCTGCTAATTGCTAAAATAATCTTGTAGGAACTGGCAGTTGAACACCTAATTTATTAACCCACTGTAGTTTCTCCCTAATCCCTGTTTTCATCCTTTTATTTATTTTAAACACCTATTTACAGGATCATTAATCCTCATCAATATTGTCTGGAATCCTTGAACTACCAGGGCTGCTTCTGAAAAAAAAAACTATACAGTCAATGAAACTCAGCACTCAACAATCCTCCTTGCTCACCAAGTTTTCCTTCTGGGAGCTGAGCGTTGAAAAGAAAAGCCCTTTCAGCTTGATCCATGATGGGCGATGGAAAGCAATAGAAGCGAATCTTGTTGATTAATAGAGAACTAGTTGTTCTTCTTTTGCCTCCAGCCAGCCAGAAAATTTGTGGTTGCCAGCTTCTGTTTTTGAATAGCCGCAGGTAGATAGAAAGGTAAGACTCTTTTGACTATATCCATACCTAGATAACATGCTGTAAACATATTTTGACCTAATATTAAGCAGAAGGAAGATTAGTGCAGACTCATCAGACCAAAAAACACTAGTGACAGAAGTGACCTGGTACAACTCACTTATTATACAAGTGAGCAAACTGAGGAATAGGGCAGTTGAGCAATTTGACCAGAAATCCCATGCTAATTAGGACTGAGTTGAAATTGACACAGGGAAGCCCACTGCAGCTCAGTTATTTGAATTTAGCTTCCCTCCATAAGATTTCCTCCGGATTGCTTTGCACTTGAGATGGAAGGAAAGTGTTACACATAAATGATCATTTTCCTAGGGGCGTGTGCACAATTACAGAAGATAATTGATTTACCTAAACACTCACCATGGAGATGACAGTTTTATTTCTTTAAATGCTGCTGAAGGTTAAAACACATCATATCTGAACCCAAAGACCTATCTTGGAGACTGCCTTTTGTGGAGGTGTCTTGACAAATGTCAGTCCCTGCTGAGCACCAGCGAACCTTCTCAACATTGCCTGCCCCCTACTCAAAGCCCAGCAGAGAGCAGGAACTTGGGTGTTTAGTTGAATAAACCAGCCTATGACAGTTTCTCTGGGTTTTGTTAGAAAGCAATAATTCTCAAGAAATGACTTTTACATGACTCTAGTTTTCCCAGCTTTGCTTGGCCAAAGTTCATGTCAAGTTGACCTTAATTCATTTACCTTCTTGGATATGCTTCAAGCTCAGCTACATTAACTCTTCCTTCCTGATGCGGTCCCATGTTCATTACAAACCCTTTTTCTGGATCTGGCAGGGAATTGCCTATAATTACCCTTAATGTACTCCTGGAGCAAAGATATGCATGTTAAGAGCCAAAATAGAAGGTTAACTACAAACTGTGCAGTAATGCAATTACCTCCCAATTATCCCTTTCAACACTAAGGGAATGAATAGGAGACATTAAGCCCAACTCTGCAGTAGAGCCCCTGAATATTGGAGGTGGGCTGGAGGTAGGGAGGGGCAGAGGAGAGAAATAAGTAAGGCTGCTGTGAGTAATGAATGCCAGGGAATTCTGTTGACACCTAACTAGAAAGTTTCCTATTGGTATTGGATTTCTTTCAAATTCTTCTGTTTGGTGTACCCTGCAGAGGTGAATTGGGTTCTCAGATGTCCCATATCTATTTGATTAAGACTCTACTCAGCAATGGCCTAGTGCAATAGTCTCTGTATAGAGGGGTGCATTCCCCCAAAAGTACATGTCCAGGGGTTAGCTAAGACTTCTGAGACAAGCAGTTCATCAGACATTGGCCAGTCATTGATTTTTGGCTGTGATGAATAGAGTACATATCCTGTCCGGGGTGAATTAAACCATAAAACAGAGGCCCCACTAAACAGGGGAGACATAAAAGGGGTGTTCAGCCAAAGCAACCTAATTTTAAAATCAAGAGGAAGAACCTCTGTGGAGAAACGGGAACCCTACTGCACTGTTGGTGGGAATGCAGACTGGTGCAGCCACTATGGAGAACAGTATGGAATTACCTCAAAAGATTAAAAATGGAACTGCCTTTTGAACCAGCGACTCCACTACTAGGATTATACCCGAAGAATCTTGAAACACCAATTCAAAAGAACTTATGCACTCCTATGTTCATTGCAGCACTGTTTACCATAGCTAAGTGCTGGAAACAACCTAAGTGCCCAACTGTAGATGAGTGGATCAAAAAACTGTGGTACATTTACACAATGGAATACTATGCAGCAGAAAGAAAGAAGGAACTCCTGCCATTTGCAACAACATGGATGGAACTAGAGAGAATTATGCTTAGTGAAATAAGCCAGGCAAAGAAAGAAAAATACCATATGATATCACCTAATACAGGAAACTAAAGAACAACACAAACAAAGGAACTAAATAGAACAAAGAGCAGAATAGCAGTCAATAGGGGGGAGGGGAGAGGGAGAGAAGGGGGATAAGTAAGGGAAGGGATTAGTCAAAGAACCCATATAAAAGACTCATGGACATGGACAACGGGGAGGGATATGATTGCGGGAGACGGGGTGGGTTGGGTGGGGGAGAGAAATTAGGGGAAAGGGGGACAACTGTAATTGAAAAACCAAAATTAAAAAAAAAAAAAAAAGAGGAAGAACCTCACTACAAAGAGAGATGGGGGCAAGCAGTTCAGAACTCAGTCCATCCAGAGAATGCTGGCACTCCTCTTTGGCTAGAACACTGTACAGGGGCTTAGGGATGACTTAAAGAAATAACAAGGGTTGCGGAATTAAGACCATTTGTGTGCCAGTTACATCAGCATCTGCATCCCACTGACGTCACATGTGAGGTCAACTACTCTCTTTAGTAACATGGACTTTATCATCAGTCAGCTGCAGCAAGCGAACCAGTATTCCATCTTTTACTTCTTAAATTTCCTCTTGTTTCTTTAACCCAATTCACAGAGATCATTTTCATTCTAATTACATCTTTCATAATCATATTGGCTGCTATGCTTACCTACTGCTTTGTAATAAGCTATCCTAAAACTAAATGGCTTCAAACAGCAACTTAACATTGTATCTCATGGTTCTATAGGTGAACCAAGATCAAGTGGGTAGGTCTCTCTCAGGGCATCCCATGTGGATGGCAGCTGGGATACAGTCATCTGAAAGCTCACTCACCTAGATGCAATGTCTAAGGTAATTCGACCATGCGCTGGGCAGTTGATGCTGGCTGCCCTGTGTAGGAGCTTAGCTGGGGCTGTTGGCCAGAGTACCTACACGTGGCCTCTCCATTTAGCTCGGGCTTATCGCAGCCAGGCAGCAGGGTTCTGAGAAAGAATGTCCCAATGACAAACATTTCTAAAGATCGAGGCAAAAGCCATAGGTTCCTGATGGCCTAGCCTCAGAAATTCTGGAACTTGGCTTCATGGAATGGTGTTGGTCAAATGAGTCACTGAGGCCAGATTAGTTTTAAGAGGAGGAAAATTAGTCTCCAGCTCCTGATGCAAGATACTTATAGGGAGGGGAAAAATGGATGGTGACCATCTTCAGAGACTGCCTGCCACATTAGCAAGAATATCAGTTTTATGTCATCTGGAAATCTGATTTAAAACAGTGAACAACACAGGACCAAGGAAATCCTCCTTCTAGGCCAAGGTTTCTCAAGTTCATGTTAATCTTGTATTAGATGAAATGAGGTTCATCTATGAGTCACAGGAAAACCCAGAATAACAGTGGCTTTAACACAATAGCAAGTGATTACTTGTGTAAAATCTGTCCAGTGGGGAAAAGCCCAGGCAGGTTCTTATAGGCCCTGCCCCACAAGTCCTCAAGGACCTGGATCCTCTACTTCAACACTTGACCCTCCTCCTCAAGGTCCAAGATCACCTGGCATTGGCCAAGCAGCAGAATGAAAGTAGCAGTGAAGAAAAAGGAGCTGAGGACTACGCTTCTCTGAAACTAACTTCCTAGAACCTGCCATCCTATACTCCTGCTTACATCCCATTGACCAGAGCCCACTCACATGGTCAGACCCAGTTGCAAAGAGAGGCCAAGAAATGGAACCTTTAGCCTGGGCCACCGTTTTCCCCATTAAAAATTCAGGGACTTAGATTTAAAGGAAGTATGATTGGCTATAAGGGGGTCCACTACAGCCCCCCTACTTTCCCCTGGGTAAATCCATCCCCTTTCGAGAAATCATGGAATTCACACACTTGATCTTCCCTCCAAGATGCTGATATAGCCCCTGGAGAGAACTGCTCCCTCTTCCTTGAGAATCTCTGCTCTTCCTATGTCCCTATCCAAGACATTTTGGTGGAACTTTACTGTCTATAGCTTTTATTAAGAAGTTAATAGACATTTTGTGTTTTCAATCATAAAAATTATAATATTTAATGTGCTCATTCAAATATTCCTCTTCTCTCAGATATTCTCATTAACCTGGCTACTGTTCCCAAAACGAGCCCTGGCTGGTTTGGCTCAGTGGATTGAGCGTCGGCCTGCGAGCTAAGTGTCGCTGGTTCGATCTTCCAGTCAGGGCACATCAGAGAAGGAAAACTCTGACTCCAAAAAACCTCCGCTGCCTTGCAGCATACCTCTTCAGGGGAAAGGCTAAGGGAGTAAACCCCGACAGAAAATCCGGAGCCAGAGTCCCTAAGGCGGTTTGACGTTGTAGTCAACACCGGCAACTCCTGCGGCGCACCTGAAACCAAGCTGTATTGACTCCGTCTTTCCCTTGGACCCTTCAGCTGCGAAGAGAGGGGGGGTCTGCTGCATGGGCAACAGCAGACCCTCCATATCACCCTGCCCAGGCTCTGTAGCTTCAGCTTCACTGGAGAGGACACTCCAGCGACATCGCAAGATGTCGATTCAACACGGGAGGAGACAGATACCGTGTCACTCCCGAGTCGGACTGCACAGCCATTCTCGGCGGTGCAGATAGACTCTTAAGAAGCTACACCATCGTCTCTCGAGACGGACGGCTGCTGACGACGACGTCGACGACGACGACGACGACGACGACGACGTTCCCAATACACACATCTTCTGATCGAGAATCATTTGTTCAGGCCAAATAGAGCAATTTACAATGCTGGGTGCCAACTCGGATTGGAAGTGGTTCCCTGGAGAATTGCTGGGCTCAAAGGGATGCCTCGAATTCATGTGCAATGTTCAGTTTCTTCCTCTAGGAGAATCTCCATGTTGAACCCCCATTAAGGGGTCTAGGGTGTAACATTTACTTCCCACTGTCAACTTTTCTCCAATCTCACACCAACCCCTGATTACCAAGTCCCATTGTCAATGTGCATCAGACTTCTGACCATGTTTTTAGGGGGTCAACTCCACAACCCTGTCAGTTTCCCAGTTTCTACCCTGACTGATTCCCCAAGCTTCCTACTCTTTATTCTCTCCTAAGAAGCTGAGTTCTCAGTACCCAGGAGTGATGGCATCTAAGGGCCAGGTTCTATGGAAATAATGATGGTTAAACAGAACTCTTGAAAAGGGAGTTATCTGTGGTTAAGATTTCTCAATTCTCATGACAGAGAAGGTTGGCAGTGTAGGGGAGGAGGATGACCACTCAAGATCAGCAACTGATAAATAGGAAATTGATGCAAACTGGAGCCAAACAAGAATCCTGGGAAATCGCATCAATCATCAGGGGCCAGATATAGGAGATAAAGCTGGTAGGTGAGGAGCCAGGTGAGTGCCAAGGAGGGAAGTGAGCAGTGAAGGTAGGAACAAAAAAAGAGTCCAGGACACCGAAAGTGAGCTGAGCTAGGTGTCCAAAATGTCACAGAACATGTGACAAGGGGGATAATCAGCCTTACCAAAGGGTTCAGTGTCAGGACAAACCCTGCACTCAGAAGAGAAGCTATTCAGTCGGAGCTTAAAGAGGAAGGAGAGGAGAAGGGCCTCCTCCAAGCAGGCCTTCACTGACTTTGAAGAGCCCAGACAGCCAGCAGCCACTTCGCATGGAAGGCTGCCCCGACTCCATCGAGCGCTTCCAAGTGCAGCCTGGGAAGTGACAGCTGTGGCTGTAACAAAGCCAGCCATGCCCCAGATAAGGCTTTTGTCAGACCAGTTGCTCCATTTTGTTTCACATAATTTATTGCTCAGCGTATATCGATAATACGATTGTCAGCCCATCAGACATTCTCCATTTTAATAGTTCATATGAGATACCACATTATTGATCCTTCACCACTAAATAAAAAACTCATTTGTCAGGGGAGCACAGAATGTCTTTTAATGGAAACAGCCAAACACCTGCTACTAGTTAGGGAAGAAAAATAACCATCCTGCCGCAAGGACATCTGGAAGTGGCATCGGAATGCTCCATTTTAGGGATTAGTGGGGCTCTCAGAAAAAAGGGGGTGTCTTCTCCAAATGTCCAAAGGCTGATATTCTCATTGATCATAGGAAAAGCTGCCATTGACCAGGTATCTATTGTGTGCCAAGCATTTTGGTTATCTGTACCTTATGTAGCCCTCACAGCAACCCTACAGATGCAGGAATTGCTACACTAACTGAATGCTCTGGGAAGCGAGGCACAGGATATACCTACAAATGGAGTGAGTCACCACGGAGGTCTATTCCTCACGTAGCGGAAGCCTGAGGGTAGCTGCTCCCGAGATTGGCACTGCTGCTCACTGATTTTTGGTCTTGACCATCCTCTCAACATTTCCCACAAGGACAGCTGCCAGACATGCAACAATAATATCTGCCACTTTCAGATGAGAGAATCATAGGGACCCTGTGTGACTTGAGTGACTTAAGTCATCCAGTTCATATTCCATCACTAAGAAGAAACAAAGAAGCCAGAATCTTTATCTGTAAGATTTCAAGATGGGTTTTCTTGCCATGCACAACACCATTGCTTTATCAATCAACTATACCATATAATGGGCTGACCTGTGTCCCCGTCACCACCACCAAAATTCACACATTGAGGTGATAACCCACAGTATTTGAATGAGACTGTATGTGGAGAGGAGGGCTTCAATAAGGTAATAAAGTTAAAAGGAGGTCGCTAGGGCAGAGGCATATTAAGGTCGGTTGAGGCTCTGCGCACAGCAGAAAAGATTGGGCCCCTTTAAAAAAAGAGAGAGAGAGGGAAAATAAAAATACATGTTAACTGTATTTTATGCAGCATAGTAATGAAACCTAACTTGGTGTCATTAGAAAAAAAGTGTAAAGTTACGGTTTTGCGGGGCCCTTCAGAAGTCGGGGCCCAGGGCGCATGCCCGGTGCGCCCGCCGTTAAATCCACCTCTGCCTTAGGGTGGGCCCTTAGCCAATCTGGCTGATATCCTTATAAGAAAAGAAGATCAGTGCACAGTCACACCCAGAGAAAAGACCACATGAGGACACTGGGAGGAGATGACCATCTACAAGCCAAGGAGAGAGGCACTAGGAGGAACCATCTCTGTCAACTACTTGACCCCGGACTTCTAGCCTCCCGAATTGTGAGAAAACAGTTTTCTGTTTATCCGCTAAGTCTCTTCTCTTTTCAGAAATTTTCCTCTCCCAATGAATGTATGAGTTTTTTTCTCAGTCATTAAATAATATTCAATAGTGTTAATTGAGGTATAATGAGGTGTGCCTATTTAAATTGTACAATTTGATTAGTTATGACATACGGATATAGTCATGAAACCATCACCACATTCAACAAAATGAATATTTCCTTACCCCCGAAAGTTTCTTTGTACCCTTTTGTAATCCCTCTTTCCTGCCCCCATCCCCACATGAGACAATCATTAACCAGCTTTCTGTCTTCTAGAGTTTTATTAACAGAATCACATAATAAGTGTTCTTTTTTTGTCTGACTTCTTTCATACAACATAATTTTGAGATTCACCCATGTTGTGTGTGTATCAATAGTTCATTCTTGCCCTGGCCAGTGGGGCTCAGTTCATGGAGTGTTGTCCCACAAACCGAAAGGGTTGTAGGTTTGATCCCCAAAAGGGATGTGTGCAAGAACAACCAATTGATGTTTCTTTCCCTTTTTTCTCCCTCATTTCCCCTCTCTCTGGAATCAGTAAAAGAAAATAGTTCTTTTATTTTTATTGTTGGCTAGTACTGTGCTACCTCAGTACTCATCGACTTCAGAACTCATCACACCTGGTACTTGTCACATTTTGATGAGTAAAAATATTTCAGCACTCGGCATTTGCTCACCATTCTTCGCACTTGCTAGAACTTGTATAAGTCATGATGCCACCCTGCAAGAGAAAATTCTTCATCAATTGGTGCTTGCTCACCGCTCGTCAGAACAAATGAATAATGAGGACTCGGGTACCACTGTATTTCACTGTGTGGCTACAGCACAGTTTGTTGACACATTCACCTGTTGATGAACACTTAGGCTGTTCCTACATTTTTGCCTATCGTAAATGAAACTACATGAACGAACATTCATGCACAAGTCATTACATGGAAAATGCTTTCTTTTCTCCTCAGTAAATATCCAGAAATGAACTATCTGGATTATACTGTACGTATATGTCTAACTTTTGAAAAAACTACTAAGCTATTTTTCAAAATGGTTGTATCATTTCACATTCTCGCCAGCCGGGCATGACAATCAGTTCCTCTGATTCTTCATTAGTGCTTGGTCGGTGTTTAATTATTTTAACCATTTGAATAGGTGTGTCTCGTTGTGATTTTAATTTGCATTTCCTTAATGATGAATGAAGCTTAGCATTTTTCATGTACGTATTTCCTAGCCATACATCTTCTTTGGTGAAGTGTATTCTGGACACAAGTCCATTATCACATATATTTTCTCCAGGCTGTGGCTTATATTTTCATTCTTTTAACCATGTTTTTAAAAGACCAGAAGTTTATCATATTGATGAACTTCATACAGTTTAGCAATTTTTCTTTAAAAAACTGTACTTATTATTTTGTATCTAAAAACTTCTTTGCATAATCCAAAGTCAAATACGACACAAGTAAGCCTTCACTGTCCTTCACTACCTGACAAGCCTGTGAGCATCCTCCCAAAATCCAGACAGGAGACTCAGCCTCCTGAGCTCAGATGTTGGTGTCCACCTCCTTAGCTGCAATGATGCTTTTCCTCACCCAAGGACACAGGCAGCATCAGGAGTAGGCAACCAATAAGATTGAGTCAGGAAAGGCTTTTTCAGAAAATATCTGTTTTTCTCCTCGAAGACTGTCTAGGGTCCAGCCAAGTGGGCTCCATCTTGCCCTGCACACATCCTTGAGAAGCTCTCACTCTAAACAGTGTTGCTCCTCTTCCTATTCGGGGAAAAGCAGCATGAGTTCATGAAAACTAAACACAGGCAAGATATGTGTACCTAGACCATTCATTTGTATATATTAATATCAATAATCAGAACAATAATAGTAATGATATCTATAATGCAATTGTATTAAGATTATCTAAGTAGCACTGCAGACTGCTAGGTAATTTACATACTTCATCTCTCATGATTTTTTCTCAAACTTTTATGACTTCTTATTTTACTATTAGATCTTTGATCCAGTTGGAATTTATCCTGTTATAGATATAAAGTATATATCCAGTTTTTTTCTTTTCTCCAGATGACCTAATCCAGTTTATGGACTGATTGATTTTGTTCCCACTGATTGGAAATTCCTCCTTTATCATTTACTAAACCCTTTCATGTATTTGGATCTACTTCAGAAATTTTTATCCTGTTCCATATGTAAGCATCTTACTGTTTTTATTACCAAGGCTTTATAAAGTTTTAATATCTGCCTACTCTCCCCAACACACTCTTCATTTTCAAAGGTTTTCAGTATTATCATTTAAATTTCCATTGAAACTTTAATATCATCTTGTCTAGCTCCAAAAATGGGAATCATTTAAAAATACTATAGATTTCCATACTCCATCCCAGACCTACAAAATAGGAATCTGTGTTTTTAACAAGTGGCCCAGCTGCCAGTCAGCTGACCAGCATATGGGAACCAAAGCTAGGGGAATCTAATGCTCAAAACAGCCAAGTGGCATTGCAGCTAACCAGGTGACAGCCTGACAGGTATATGTGGAATCAGATCACTACAGGAACATTGGGTCTCTGGCAACTGATGGCTCAATGCATTCACACTTGATAAATTAATGGACCAAAGAATGGACACACAGAGAGAACTGACACTTCTAAAGGAAAGGGACATTGGGAGGATTTGCTGGGAAGCACCTACCGATTCAGACACCTCTACAAGAGAGCCCTGCCGAAGAGAGGCATGGGAGAAGAGGTGCCAGCAGCCAAGAGAAGGAACACTAAGAGGTGGACAGTGACACACAAGCCTAGAGATAATGCTCACACCAATGGTCTTGCCTGTGCCCAGGTGCCTGAGGCAGATGCCACGGCTTCAGATTTGGGTGGAAGCAAAGGAAGAGCTAAAGGGGCTCTGCGAAGTGACCAGTCCCTACAAGGCCTAATTAGTGACAGCCAGCAGTAGCCTCCAGAAGAAGAAAGCCCAGGGGCAAAGGTGGTCAGTCCTTCTAGAAAGAAGTGGCTCTTGCTGTGAGGTGGGGAAGGAGGTATTCATCCAACAGGGCAGAACCAGGGGCTGCTTCATGCAGTGTGAAGGGGTTCCTCTCTCTCAATCTCTCTCTCTCTCTCTCTCTCTCTCTCTCTCTCTCTCTCTCTCTCTCTCTCTCTCTCTCTCTCTCTCTCTCTCTCTCTCTCTCCCTCCCTCCCTCCCTCTCCTTATGTTTCTGCCTCTTCCCATAAAGAAAATAAAATTCCTGCTCAAGTTCTTATCTGCACTAAAGAATGCAATTTTTTGAGGGAACACACCTGCTCTTCTCCCCTTATTATCTCCTCCCCACTGAAAGGTCTAATCATCTAAAAGCAGATTTTCTGGAGGAAGGTGTCAACATGAACCTCTAGGCAGGAGAGGCCCAGAGCCAGAAGACCCTTCAGGCAGCGAAGAAGGACCAGAGTGGTCCAACTGAGGCATGTTATATTCAAGAATGTGCTTGCATTGCTTCGTATCCATTTTTGCACCAGCTGAGCAGGCAGGCACTTGGCCAGAGTCACCAAAAATTTGTGTACGTGGAAGGTGTGCCAAAAAGGTACAGAAAACTCTCTGAGCCTCTCTGGCAAAGGCAAGCTTCTTGTGCCTCATAAAATCTTCACACCACACAGATGGAATCAGCAGCAGCTGCATATCTTCATGGGGGCTGGAGGGATAGGAAGCTTGAGCCACTATCTGGGAGCGCCTGCTTTAGGTAATTATCTCTATAAGCTCACATCTTTGCCATTAAAGAAATAGCACACCCTCTAACTGTGTCTGTTGGCACCTTTCCATCAATCATGTCCCTGTCCCATTGTGACAATGATATAGTGACAAAGAGCACCAATGTCTCAGCTTGTTCCCTCTCACATGCAGCTCATTAACAGACATAGATGGCGGGTCATAGATTCCTCCCAGCTGGAGGCATGATTAATTTGTACTAGTAAGGCCTTGGTTCTTCCGGGCAGATGAGCTTGCAGGAGTAGGGGCTGACCCATGGAAACATTTAATGGCCTGAAGGCTATTGCGGTCTTGATCAGTGGTTCTCCAAGTATGATCACCAGAGCAACAATATCGGTATCACCTAAGAACCCTAAAAGTGCAGATTCTCAGGTTCCGCCCAAAACAACTGAATCAGAAACTCTCAGGGTAGGACTTGGCAATCAGCATTTTAACAAGCCTTCCAGGGGATTCTGATGCACATTCAAGTCTGAGAACTGGTCTGCATATCGTGAGAGAAGCCTGTCTCTAAGTTCCCCTCAAGGCTTCAGAAAAAAAAGGTCCGTATCCTCAGGGGCTGAATGTGATGAATACATGAGACAGTCCAACCAGATCTACCCAGTTTAGGCTGGGCAGGTCCCTGATGGTGAAGGCCACACTGCCTTGTGCACAGCCTTCCCAACACAGCCCAGTGTGGGGCTCAGAGCCAGGCAACCATGACCATGGTTGAAGAATCATTATTATTCAAATTGCAGAGTAAGGAGCAAAGTCTTAGGGCTCCCACCAGTCCGTTAGAACCTTTCATAGGCCTTTCTGGGAGTGACCTGCAGACCCAGATATTCTATTCTAACCCTAAAGTCAGATAAGCAAAATTAGAAGTCACAATGGGCCACCAACACTTATCCCCTTCTGGAATCTAGACCTCCCAACTTCCTGACCAGCCAGCACATTGGAAGAGCCAAGAGGTCTCCGGGGAGCAGGAGGATCCCCATCAGCCTTTAGTCTATACTTTTGCAGCTGGAGAAAACTTAAGTGAAAAGGACCAGAGACTGCACAGAAAGAGGAGAGATAGACAGCAATTCATAGTTTATCCAGACACTGTGTTAGCTTTTACCATGTGCTCACTGGGTGTGAGCCCTGAGCCTCCCACATTCCCTCCCAGTGCCCCACAATAGATCTCATTATCCCCATTGTACAGATAAAGTAACTGAGGCTTTGCAAAGTTAAAGGATTTGTCCAAAGTCATATAATTAGGAAATGTTGAAACCAATATTTAAACTGAGGTGTGTCTGACAGCAAAGCCTTCAACCCTCATAGCCCCCTTAAAATAAAAAAAAGAAGTTAAATATATATTTTTTTGAGTTGGTGTGTATATATGTGGGGAGGAGGTTATAGATCACAGTTTTTCACAAGTAACCTTTATGGTTGCCACTTTATAATCTTGGGGTAAATACTCCCCAGGGAGTATAAAGAAGCAATAAATGAGACATTGCTACCCCTGATCAAGCGTGCAAATGGGGCCAGTTCAGATCAGGGAGACCAGATGGCTAGACCAGGGTGAGGGACCAGCCGGGACTGGCCTATTTATGTAAGACGAGTAACCAGCCCTTACGTACAGAGCATGCACAGCACAAGGATGAGCCTTGGCAAAGGAGAACACCCACCTCCTTTATTAAGTCATTTAAAGTATAATTACATTCAGCATGGAATTAGAGACGAAAGTGCTGCCCCTCCGTGCGATTCTGGGCTCTTGCCAGTGATAAAATATTCAACTTGTGAGCAACTATTTAAATATTCAGCACTTTGCATGCATGACTGACTCAGCACTGTAATCAGAATCACGGGAACATGGAACTTTGAGATGAAATGAATCTTAGAGGCCATATAATTCAATACTTTGATTTTTACAGATGCGGAAATGGAAGTCTAGAGAGGTCCTGTTATTTTTCTAAGGCCTCTGGGCAAGGAGCCCAATCCCCCTGATTCTTGGTCTTGTGTGGTATTAGAGAATCAGGCTGGGAAAGTGGAAACCTTGCTGCTTGATCATTGTTTGATCTGTGTAATCATCTTATAATTAAATGCAAACACTGGTTGCCAAATAGATGTCCAAATCACAAGTTGCACAGCAATGATTCTATTCTCAGGATTTATAAAATGCCCTAAGGATGGAATCACATAATCATGGAACCATATAATGCTTAATTTTTATGAAACATGTATTAATGGAACTAATAACGCTTAACTTATACACAATCTTAGCTACTCTGAATATGTATGCCTTTTCATTTCACAAAACCTATGTCTTCATATTTTAATAATTGTTCCTTCCTATTTCTCTGTAGTTCTATTCTTGCAACTTACAGTTCATATGTATTAGACAAAATGTTAGTTGACATTCAGCAGATACTACTATGACAAAAAAAAAAGAAGAAAAAGAAAGCTGGTCATTTCTAAATGTTTCTTAACTCATATATGCACAGAATTTTTATTGGAGGGGTTGTACATATGTTTAAAAATAGAAATGTTAAGTTAATCAAGACAGGAATGTTGACATTTCAACAGCTGTGCTACAGCTCTGCCTTAAAAGGTGCCACAATGATTTTTAAAAATAAGAATACACTGTATTGTTCAGAATGTGGTCAAACGGACATGTGCATAAGTTGCTAATGGAAGTATAATTGGTGTACCCACAACAATGTACCATTACTGAAGGGACATTAATCAAGGAAAGTCTGTTGGAAGAAATCAGCTTTAAGCCAGGTCTCAAAAAAGGCTATGGACTTGAAGGAGAGGAGGAGGGCAAAAGGTCAAAATGGAGGGAGACAGAAGTCAAAGGGAGGTTGTTAGAGTCCTTTGCCCATGAACACCTTTTCTCCATCTTCAAAGTCAGTCACGTAGCAGCTTCAAATCTCTCTCTGACTGTGACCCCCCCTTACTCCCTCTTCCATCTTTTAAAAACTCTCATGGTTCCATTGGGCCGTTCTACATAATACAAAATAATCTCCCCATTTTGAGATCCTTTATTAAATCACATCTGCAAAATCCCTCTTTTTTTTTTTAAGGTAACGTTTACAGGTTTGGATCATTAGGACGTGAACATCTTGGGGGCCCTTAACCTGCCCTGCCGCTATTGCTCATCTGTGACATGGGTTTACCCATACGGTACCTACTTAACAGGGCTGTTGTGAGAAATAAGGACAATATTTCTCAAGTGCTTTGAACAGTGCCTAGCACCTGATAAAAACTCAGAACTGTGGCTATTTCTATCTGCCCATCTGAAAAACTTGGCAGAATTCCCTCTTTCACCCCAGATTCCTTAGGACAGTTGTTTTCAAATTTTGTTGGCTGTTAACCCCTAGTAAACATACATACACACACCCCAAAGTGCACTCAAAGATTTTTACATTTGCATAGTAAAAATAAATGTTTGACACACAAAACTTAACCCCACCATGCGTAATGAATTCCGATATGTTCCTTTTTGGTCCATTTCATTTTTCACACAGTGAATAAGCTGCTCAAGGCCCTGGCATCCAAGTGCAACATCTTTTCTTTTTTCACCTGGTGCAACCAGCAACCAGCAGAAGCCATGCAAAGCTGCAGAGACATTGCTGTTCCTTCGAGTGGCCCTGCCTTACTGAGGTAAGTTGGGTAAACTGAAAGGAGAGAAGTGAAAAATAGGGCCCATTACCTGCCGCAGCAGACTTCTGCCTTCGTATGTCAGCATTCAAAAGCTTACGATCATGGAGTGGCTTTAAGAAAGCTGACAAGCTTTAATTTGTCGACCTGCCTGTATTAACGCCAGGGAGCACCTAATTGCCCCTGTCCTCCTATTCGCGACGCGTGACTGTGGCAAGTTGCCTCTGGCTCATCATACCGACAAGGTTTCTGTGACAGCTTCTCCTGTCCACACAGAACCAACTCTGCAGAAGCTGTCATTCAATTTGACACACTGACAAGACAGCGCTGTCAATCTCCCAGATGGGTGAGGAACTGCAGTGACTGACAAAATCTAAGGGTCACTATGAATCCCAGCGTCACTGTGTTCAGCAGCTGACAGCTAATGAAACATTTCTCCAGTGCTTCAAAGCCTACACATTTTTCACCTCAACTGGCCTGAGAAATACATAAAGGTGACTGACACACGTATGTATTTCACTTGGGATATGACAGGCCCTGACTAGGCTTTTGAAGAATCTTCTTGCTGCCAACTATGATGTGGCCAGCCTAGTCTAGTCACCCCTCAACTTCGCCTCTGGCTCCCAGGTCACTTGAGGAGATTGTGAGCTTCCCTGATTCACAGACACCTGAGATGTTAGAGGGGCCTTAGACACCCAACAAAACTCCACAAAGGGGAGGCAACACCAAGGACACTCAAGAGTAGAGACCTGAGGGTGGACAGATATGCTAACTTATAATCACGGACATGAGTCTCACTTACAGTTAGTTACATTATGTCACTATATTTACAACATATAATTGCAGTCAGTTATTTTCAACCCTGACTGCACACTAGAATCCTATAGGAGCTTTTAAGAAGTAGCTATGCCTAGGTTCAACTCCCAGAGAGCCTGACTCTATTGGTCTGGGGCAGAGTCTGGCATTTAATATTTTTTAATAGTTCCCAGGGGACTGAGTTGCACAGCCAACGTTTAGAAGCCCCTGGAGCCTGACAGCCTCGGTTCAAATCCAGTGTGGATCACAGAAAGGAAGATTCATTTGATGTGAACCCCGAGAAGGAATTCATCTGCTGAGGTGGACTCCCCATAGTCAACCAAGGGCCCAAACTTTAGGGATATTAGGAGTCTAGTAGCCGTTTGCTGACAGAGGCACCTCAGATACTCTGCATACTGGGAAGAACCTCCTACTGAACTCTCGGCTTCCCGCACTGTGCACCGCTTATTGATGTCTTCCGACTCAATCACTACAGGGAAACCCTGGTTTTGACTTTCTACCAACAGACTGAGACCTGCCCCATCCAATCAGAACTATACAGATTGTATCCTCCTTTGCCTATATTCCAACCAATCAGAACTGCACAACTTGGATAATGAAGTGGACCTAACTGAGAACCTAGGTGGAAACTTTTACTGCACAGATGAAGGGGCCTGATGCCATAGACCTAGGTCTACATGTTTTGTGCCAGAAAAATGAATGTGTATCTCTGTTGAAGGTTATTGTGAAATTCTGTTTAAATGTGTTATGCTAAATCATGCAAACTGCAAAAAAACTGTATGAGAAATTACAGAGTATGAATGATCCATTTTCTTTAACAAATAAATTACAAATATAAAAGAAGAAGGGGGGAGAAACTGCAGATTAAAACATAAATGTATTGGGTATGCTTTGATTGGGCCCTCATTCAAAAACAACTAAAGTGCATGCACGCAAATACACACACATTTAAAAAATAAGCTTGGCAATGTGGATGCTGACTGGATATTTCGGGAACTGATGAATCCTTCCTTCGAGTACATGAGATGAATAATACAGACTAGTAAGCAGATATAAGTAGGTAAGTCATAGATCTGAATTATTATAAGGTACAGGAGTAATAAGACTTTCAGAGAAAAAGTATAAAATGCTGTGGACGTTCTGAGGAAGGAGTTTAGTGTCAGAAGAAGGAAAAGGCAAACTCCCTTTGATAGACTCATCTTCTGAGTATAATCTGAGCCAGGCGCTGCCCTGAGGCCTCTTATGATAGCAGCAGTTTTCAAACTGTGCCTGACTGAATCCAGAGGGCTTCATTGAAGCCCTGCCCAGGGCCACATTGGTGGCAGAGATGCAAACTGAATTCTGGAACTTCGTTAACCAGAATAACTCAGCTCTTTTGAGTCTCCTCAGGAGATTTGAACCAGAAAAAAAGTGTTTAACTGGAAAGAACCTTGAAAATCCCTGGTCTGTGGGTTTTCTGGGTATCCTCCCTCAGCAAGCTGCCCTAATCTCTTTCAGAGAACCAAGTTTGCCCTTAAGGACTTTGCTGAAAGTAGAAGAAAGCCTTCTTTTCCATTAGCTGAACACACACACCAGCTAACTAACTACATGTCAGCTGAAATCCCTGACTTAAGTCACACATAGCACATAAGAGTTGCACTGTCTATTTTGCCTTATTGAAAAGGATACTGGAGCAGATCAATTTTATTGCAATAAATCTCATCATTAACAAATGGCAATCTTATATCTGCATGATAAATCTGATGATTATCAATGTTTCAACTATTTATTTTTACAATTAGTAAAATGCATTATACTTAATTAGTACAATCTGATTTGTTTAATTTTTTATTTTTAAATTATACTTTATTGATTATGCTATTACAGTTGTCTCAATTTTTCCCCCTTAGGCCCCCATCCACCCAGCACATCCCAATCCCTCAGGCAATCCCACACCATTGTTCATGTCCATGGGTCATACGTATAAGTTCTTTGGCTACTCCATCTCCTATAGTGTACTTTACATTCCCGTGGTTATTTGTGCTTCTTAATCCCCTCACCTCTTCACCTATTCCTCCAAACCCCCTTCCCATCTGGCAACCATCAAAACCCTCTCTGTATCCATGATTCTGTTTCTGTTCTTCTTGTTTGCTTAGTGTTTGTTTGTTTTTTAGATTCAATTGTTGATAGATACGTATTTATTGCCATTTTATTGTTCATAATTTTTATGTTCTTTTTCTTAAATAAGTCCCCTTCATATTTCATATAATAGTTTGGTGATGATGGACTCCTTTAGTTTTTTTTTTTGTCTTGGAAGCTCTTTATCTGCCCTTCAATTTAAATGATATCTTTGCTGGGTAAAGCAGTCTTGGCTGTAGATCCCTGCTTTCCATGACTTTGAATATTTCTTGTCAATCTCTTCTAGCCTGCAAAGTTTCTTTTGAGAAGTCAGCTGACAGTTTTATGTGAACCCCCCTGTAGGTATCTAACTGCTTTCTTCTTGCACTTCTAAGGTTCTCTCTTGATCTTTAGCCTTTGGCATTTTAATTATGATGTGCCTTGGAGTGGACCTCTTTGCAGCCATCTTTCTTGGGACTCTCTATGCTTCCTAGATTTGTATGTCTATTTCCTTCACCAAATTGGGAAAGTTTTCTTTCATTTTTTTAAATAGATTTCCAATGTCTTGCTCTTTCTCTTCTCCTTCTGGCACCCCTATGATGTGAATGTTGGAACACTTGAAGTCAATCCCAGAAGCTGCTTACACTATCCTCATTATTTTTTATTCTTTTTTGTTCTTGTTGTTCTGATTGGTTGTTTTTTACTTCCTTATGTTCCAAATCATTGATTTAATTCTCAGCTTTATTCACTCTACTGTTGTTTCCCTGTCAACTGTTCTTTATTTCAATTAATGTATCCTTTGTTTCTGACTGGATCTTTTTTACGCTGTTGAGGTCTTCACTCAGTTCCTGAGCATCCTTATAACCCATGTTTTGAATCTGCATCTGATAAATTGTTTATCTCCACTTTGTTTAGTTCTTTATTGGAGTTTTGATCTGTTCTTTCATTTAAGCCATGTTTCTTTGTCTCCTCATTGTGGCAGCCTCCCTGTGTTTGTTTCTATGTATTAGGTAGAGCGGCTATGACTCTCTGTTTTGGTAGCATCGCCTAATGTAATAGGTGTCCTGTAGGGTCCAGTGGCAGTCTCCCCTCTCACCCAAGCTGGGTACTCAAGGTGTGCCCTTTTTCTGGGCTGAGGACACCCTCGTCCTGTAGTTGAGCCTTGTTTGCTATTGGTAGGATTTACCCAGGCCATCAGCTGCAAGGACTGGCCGTGACCACTGACTATCAGCCTCCACCCTCCATGGAGGATCAGCTGTGCAGGGGCAGGTGGTGGTGCTCCAATGTGGTCTGTAGCTGTCCACTGGCTTCACAGGCCCTGGGGTTTCCTGGGTGGTGCAGGCCAACGTCAGTCTCCATGTTTTTTGCTCAGGGCCACCCTGCATGAGCTGCAAAACAATCTGCAGATGGCAGCTACTTGTACTGGGCTTAGAGGTTCCCAGGCAAAGCCAAGCTGTGAATCTAGGCTGGCTGCTGCTAGTGCTGGGCCTAGGACCACTTAGCAAGACATACTTGGGCTGAGGGCTCACTGAGGCCAGCTGTTCCTCATTTGACAGGATTTAGGAAGTTGTGAAGCATGAGTCAAGACCAGCCATTCATATGGAAAAGTCACAGTTAATAGTTTGGGTGGGCTTATAAATTGGGTGGGAAGGCACCTCAGGGTATCTCCAGGGTAGGTCAAACAATGTTAGCCAGATTGTTGGAATCTCTGATATGTCACCCACCTGCCTCTCTGTGGCTCTGTGTGGGGAGGGCTCAGAAAAGGGATTATGGCCTCTGCCTGTGTTTCTGTCTGGGAGAAAGCTCTCACCCAGCTCTCATCTTGATGCCAGATACTCCAGTTCCTCCCTATATCCCACTGGTGCCTTTCAAGCTGCTACCCCAGTGCTGGAGCTCAAAGGGACTGATTTCTGAGTAAGTCCGTGTGTGGGTTCTTTAAGAGGAACTGCTTGGAATTCCAGTAGTTTCTTCCACTGACTCAATCCCCATTGGTTTGTGCAGCCAGAAGTTATAGGGACTTATCTTTCTAGCACTGGAACCCTGGGCTGGGGGTCCTGGTTTGGGACTGGGACTCCTCATTCCAGAGACATCAATCCTGAATTTTTATCCACCACACATGGATGTGAATACCTGCTCATTTCTGCATCTCTGCCCCTCCTACCAGCCTGGATTGATATGGTTTCTTTAATTTCATAGTTATTAGACTTCCATTCAACTCAATTTCTGCTGGTTCTGAGTGATGGCTGTTCTATATTTTAGTTGTAATTTTGATGTGGTTGTGCAAGGAGATGAGCCTATGCCACCATCTTGACCAGAAGTGTTTATTGGGTCAACAAGAAAGATATAACTTATAACTAAGAAGTGAGACCAGGAAAAAAAGGCCCTCAAATCATCTCTCCAAATGGACAGAAGAGACCTGCAAAGGAAATAGAAATTTTAGGAACACAAAAAAGTTGTTCCAGGTTTGACTTTCTTAGCAACAATATGGCAAGGCAAGGGGGATATGGCAGAAAATTTCACCACCACCACCACCATTAACTTCTTCTTCAGAGATCCAGAGTCTAAACCACCAGCCAGAAACCAAGGCAGTGAGCTTCCCTCTGGTGTAGGATCTGCTCCCTTAGCTAACCAGAGCTTCTCCACTTCCACATACCCAACCCCAACCCCAGTACCTTCTCCACCTCTATTTCCATGTCCTTTAAAACATTACCTGTGCAAAGTGTTGCTCACAACACTAATTTCCAAGATTATCCCACAAAATAAATACCTGTGGTCAACTACATCTGGGGAAAAGCTGCATATAATAATATGCCTTTTTTGGAAATCCATATCACATTACTGTGTATAATGGACACTATTTTGTCTCCCCAGTCTCCTTGGCTCTTCTGGGAAGTGCCCTTTCCCCATTCTCCCTTCCTGTAGCTACTCAGGAAACAGCCATTTTGTTCAACGTGACCAGCTGCACCTTTGACTGCAGTCGAATGGCTCAAGAGTAAGTATGTGACCTGAGCTGGGCCATCACAGTCCCTTTCCCAGACCACCTACTGGCCACATTTGACTGGTCCCAGGATGGGTTGGCCAGTTTTATGCCCTGGGAAATTGGGAAGGAAACTGAGAAGTCAGTGTTTTTCTAAAGCTTAAAGCTATAATCAATAAAGCTCTGTGGCCTGTAATCACTACATTTTCCACCATGATGACTAGAGAGGGGAAGAAGACTAGAATGGGAAAAGAGAAAGGGAAAGAATGAAACAGATGCCCAGTGAGGAGCAGAGATAGGAGACAGAAGCTGGGAGCTTTTGAGTCCAGGTCTAAGCACTTTTGGGAGCTGTGCTGGTGGCCTGAATAATGTGAGATATTCTGTGTCCTGGAGACAAGCTTTCCTTCACAACATTGGTTTCTCCAGTTCCACCAAAAAGGCTCAAAGCAACTTACTGCAGTAAAGAAGCCCATTTAGCTTTGTTGTGCCCAACAATGTCCAAACATATTTGACCACTGAATCCTTTTTTTATATGAACTAGTTAACTAGTTAACTGAATTATCTCTTATCATCCTCCCTTAGAACTTCTGTCCCTTTCCATGAAATACAGACAAAGCTGCCCAAAATGCAACATGGCCAAAAATGAGATATCTAAGAAAGTTTATTTCATGGATGTGAACTGGAAACAACAGACTCTGTGGACTGTAGGTTACTTATAGTGGAAGAACTACTGACTATTTCAATTATCTGGAAACAAAATAACTTTCTCTCACTTAAGGGACCAGACGATGGGAGAAAGAAAAAATTCTGATCGTGGTGAAGAGCTGCCCTAGATAAACACTGACCACTCACCAGAAATGTGGCTAAGGGCTGTGAGCATCAATTTACTTCCAGCCTGAAAGTTAGAAAGAAAATTCTGGCAGAATGTAGGCAGCCTATGAAGGAAATGAAAGAGAATATATAGACCCTATCAGCTAGCAAGCACTGACCTGGAAAAAAAAATCTCTTTGCTCAAGGATGTATACATATAGGAAATTTAAAATTGAGTCTATAAAAAGACTGTGTGATACACACATGAAAACTTTTCCCTCAGTGTGCAGAGGAGAAGTTTACCTGGGAAATCAACTGGTTATAGGAAACAGAAGAAATATTTAGAATGCATCTGTTCTGTGTTCTTAATTTTTAAAAAATTAATAAAAGGAATTTCACAAAGCAAGTCTTGAATGACAAAGTTAAAAAATAAGAAATGGAGACTAAGATTTTTTTTGAAAAGTAAAGAAGCTGGCAGAGTAAAAAAGTGCAAGAAAGCTGAAAACAGTAACAGAATTAAAATCCTCCTTGTAGGCACTAACAAGCATAAAAAAGAAAAAAGAAAAAATAGATTGGTGGTAGAGATGATTCACTAGGTAAACTCAGTAAATTGAGGGAGGTGAGAGGAAGTACAAAGAGATAGATATAATAAGAGGAGGTTATACACATGTAGGCTAGAAATCCAATATCTAATCTTTAGATTAGCAGTATCCTTTAAAAAGACACTAGAATACAGAGTGGGGAGAAGCAAAAATCAATGACTTCGTGGGAAACAATTTTCCTGCGCTTGAAAAAATACCTGATCTTGCAATTCAAAAGGACTCACCTTTAAGTAAAGTTATAAAAAGAGGCAAATTAGATATATTTTAGTGACATTTTTCAATATTGAGGTTAGAGGGAAAACACCACAAAACTAAGCAAAAAATATATATATAATTACAGGTCACTTAAAAGAACCAAAATTCAGCTGACCACCCCAGACTCTAAAAATGTAAACTTAGGGAAGAAAATAATGTTTGTAGAAGGGGGTAAGTAGGTGAAGGCTCTAGTAAAGGAACTAGCATAAATGACCCATGGACATGGACAATGAGGTGGGGACTGACTGTGGGAGAAGGGTTGGCCTAGTGGCGGGGAGCAATGGGGGGGAAAAGTGGGACAACTATAATAGAAAAACAATAAATAAATAAATAATTTTTAAAATTTAATAATAATTTTAAAATAATAATGTCTGTAGAATGTCAAGAGGGAATTTTGTGACCAAAGAATTCTTTGGCTAGCCCAAACTGCTCATGTGCCAACCCAGAGAAAGATGGTCTGAGATAGGCAATGCCACAGAAAATTCTGTCACCAATGCACTCCTCCTGAAAACCTTAACTAAAGTTATCCCTAAACCTAGAAGATGAATCAGAAGGACTCAAGCTCTGAAAGGTTATAAAATTAAGTATTGTCACCATTAACCAGAGATTGTCTAAATAATTGACATAAAATGGTAATTAATTGAATGTCCAGTCTACAGGGATTCCTGAAGCACAGGATATATGTTGTAAAAATGTCAATAAGGATAAATACAGGTGTTCACAGTGTATCCCAGATGATATCGGCATGGCCTAGGAAGTTGAGCAGGGAAGCTATCAATAAAACACATCATTAATTTCTTATTTCACAAAGAAGAGCCAAAAGTTCTTATATCATTCTTGCATTTATTTATTATAGGAAAGGAACAAAGCAAAGATGTTCTTGAAAAGTGTAAAGTTAACCACATTAAAATTGAATATTGACTGCATGCTATCAACTATCACAAGAGAAAAATGAAAGCCAAGAAAACATGGTCTATAACACAAAGCAATGAAATGTGAATGAGAAAAGGCTTGAAGTAATATGGTAAAAGTGAAATCAAATGTATTATTTATGATAATAAGCAAAAACGGATTCAATTTTCCAATGAGAAAAGTACAAATCCAGTTTAATTAGCATTGTGCTGAAGGTCTCCAAGTGCTTAAGAAAATGTGCATCGACAACCTTCCAATACACCACATTTTCTTCCCAGATTATATTATAGTCCAGAATATACATTTCTAAATTGTATCAATTTTATAATTATTTATATATTTTTTATTCTTGTTTATCAAAGATACTGATGTGGGTATAAAATAGGTACAATATCTTTTAAAGAAAAAGATATTTGAACTCCCAAGTAACCACTACCAGCTGAAAAAATATCCATTGCCTGTGTTTATTAATAAAAAAATTTCATAAAAATTCAGACATCAAAAATAAAATGAGCAGCTTGTATACAATGTACATAAATAAAATTTATTTTAAATACCCTGTAATTTTCTAGTCAATTCGCCTTTATGGCTGTTGAGCTTTTTGCTACTTTCCACTCTTTCAGCTCCTTCCCCCAGTGCCCAACAGCCTGAAGTCCAGTGATGTTACATTCCAGAATTTTCAACATCACATCACTCCAGGTAACCAGGATCTGTCATTCCAGGTTACCAGGATCCATAGGGCTCATCCTTGAGAAGCCGGGAAATTGGAAGGAATATTCTAATTTATTGATTTGATTTATTCATGCCTTGGGGTAAAATAATCAAGCAACTTAGTGAGAGAGACACAGCATGCTCTCTTTCTCTCCAAGTTTATCTTGAGCCAAAAAACCTGAGTTGTCCTTTGTTGGTCTGTTAGCTGCTCTTCTCCCAATGTGCAAACCTAGCACATAATTCTTAAAACTGTACCTTGTTTAGGTTGAACCTCCTAAGTAAATTAATAAATATTTCGGTTTGGAAGTTGAAAAAAACTGAGAGGATAATCAATGCTTGCTGTCCTTGGAATGCTATGTGGTCGGTGGGACTCCTGAACTCAAAAAGTGAAAATACAGATAAAACACCAGGTGGTGTGTAAACACACTTGTCAAATTCACAGAGCCAGAAAAAGCTATTCCTGCAGCTTATGTGCCCCAAGTGGATTAGATACTAGCAGAGACATGGAGAATTTGTTGAGTTTACAATTTTCATTGTTAAATTTGAAAAGAGGAGAAGCATGAGGAAAATAAAATGAAGAAAGGAAACCGGAATGTCAGAGATGGAAAGCTGCTAAGAGTTTTAGTCCAACTCCTTTCAGAGATGAGGAGGCTGGAGTGAAAATAAGTAACTTGACTCACCTCAAGTCCTTTTAAAAAACAAAAACAAACACTCAGCCCTAGCCAGGTAGCTCAGCTGGTTAGAGGGTCATCCCAATACTACCATGTTGCAAGTTCAATCCCCAGTCAGGGCACATACCAGAATCAACCATAAATAAGTGGAACTGTAACAGACCCCATGGGCTTTCTCGATTGAAATGGAACTCACAGGCTGCTCAGTTATGAGGGGCCCAATTGCCCACCATCAGAAGCATAACTCTGAATACCAGAGTTTGGTGAAAAGAAGAAGAATTGTTGATTTAAAGATTATACAGATTTAGATTATTGGCAGATTTCTGCTGTTAATTCTTTTTTTCTTTAAAACACCCACAAACACATAGTTCTGCCTCCCCCTGCCAAACCAGGCTAGTTTTAGAAATGTCAGAGATACAGTTTTCCTACTTCCCAGACACAGTTCAGTTTTACCAGCAGCTCCCAATCATTCGAGCCTGATTGGGGAGATTTTGCCTCTCCAGCTCTTAATGCAGAACCACATGGAGTTTCCACCATCCTTGTAAACCATGTGGGGTTTTCCCTTCCCTTTCAAAGCCGCATGGTACTCTCCTAGCCAAAAGGCCTGCTGCCTTATTTTTAAATTCCTGCCTGCATCCTGCAATGCAGTGGGCAGGGTGACTAATTGCATCCACTCATAGAATTTTATATAGGCCTCGTAAGCTTTTCATCACTATTTTATGGTTAAAGCCCCTCCCATCTCCTTGGGGACCCCGCTCTATAACAGAATGATAAATGGATGCTCTCTCTCCCTCTCTCTCTCTCTCTCTCCCTCCCTCTCTCCTTTCCCTTCTCTTTCTAAAATTAATAAAGATGTTTTAAAACAAATAAAATAATACAAAATAAATTTAAAATTCACATGAATGTGATTAATGATAGACACAAGGAAAGGGAAATGAGGAAATTGACCAAAGTCCAATCAATCTCATGGGCTGTCTCTCCCCAACTGCAGTGTGGACCACAGTGGTCAGGGAGAAAATTGACAGAGGGGCCAAGGTCTATTCCAGAGCACATCTCTCCATAATCTGCCAATGATATAGTCTCTTACCTGCTTTGATTTTTGTTCTAGTTGCTGTTGCTACATGACAACCATCCCAAAATGCAGAGACTTAAAACAACAATCACTTATTTTGCTGGTGAACCTGCAGTTTGCACAGGACTCTGGGGTGGGTGGGGGGACAATTCCTCTTTGCTCCATGATGTCTGGGGCACAGCTGGCATTCACTCGCTTGTCAGTGGTTGATACTGGCTGTGGGCTGGGATCTCAACTGGAGATGTTGGCTGAAGTATCTACACATGGTCTCTCCTTGTGGGCTGGGCTTCCTTGCTGCACAGTGGCTGGACTCCAAGAGTGAAAGTCCCAAGAGGACAGGGAGGGAACTGTACTGGTTTTTATAACCCAGCATCAGAAGTCACATATGCTACTTCTTCCATTGACACAGGCGACCCAGATTCCATTGGAGGGGATATAGACCTTACTGTCAGAACATAGAGGCAGTTAGAATGCACACCTGGACTTTTGATATGTACTAATCAACCTGGCCCAGGATAGGGCTCCCAGAGGATATGCTGATGGACCTAGCCCATTCCCAGACAATATGTTAATAGACTTAGCCCCAATATGTTAACTAACCTGGTAGTCGGGGCATGGGGGCATGGGGGTTGAGCAATGAGATGCAAAATGACCTACTGAATATGTTGATTAGCCAACTCACCCTCTGCAATGAGTGATTGACAAGTATAAAAAAGGTGCCTACAGAAGTGCAGGTAGAACTCCTACGGGCCCACAAGGAGGACTGGGAGTCCCCATTCCCTATTCCCCATTCCCCTTGCTCCCCATTCTCCTTGCTCCTACAGGCCCTCAAGTTGGTCCTGGGGGTTGCCTCTCCCCTCCACCCCATTCTCCTTTTCCCCTCAATAAACCTGTTACCTGATCCCACAGTGGTTTCCAGGTGATTTCTCAGAGCAAGTCTGCCCTGACACTTACTTCTGTGTGAGAGGAGTTATGTTACATTTGTTACATTGTTAAAAAGAACATATGCAGCCCTGGCCAGGTTGCTCATTTGGTTAGAGCGTTGTTCCGCCCACCAAAAGGTTGAGGGTTCGATCCCCGGTCAGGGTGCATAGGGGAGGCAGCTAATTGATGTTTCTCTCTCACGTGATGTATGTTTGTATGTCTCTCTTCCCCCCTTCCTCGCTCTATAAAATCAATAAACATATCCTCAGGTGAGGGATTAGGAAAACATTTTTTTTTAAGGACATGTGCAATAGGAGATCTTACTGACATCATCTTGGAAATATATTCTGCCACGGCTTGAGACTAGGGTCTTCAACTTAGGTTTGAGTGGGGAGAGAAATCTGTACTTTTTAAAGCTACTTTGGTATTGCAGGGGCTGAGGCAAGGGTTGGGTGAAAGGTTGAAAGAACATAATCAAATGTTATAAGTCATATTTGGAAAACACAGAAATATTTCACAACACAGACTTCAGAAAATAAACTTTAACAAAGTCTTCTTGACTGGTAGGAATACACAGACAACACAGGGCTCCCAGAGGACCATATCAGAGTGGAAGATCTAAGATGTTTATGTTTAAAATAAAGAGAGAACATGGGTTTAAAGAATTTGAAATTTACTGGCTGAAGATTTTGTCTTGCAATAAAAATTGAGTCTCCCAGGAAAGCTAGTACATTTAGCCTGACCAGTTATATAATTTCCAGTTAAAATGGGGTGTCACATCTTTTTATGAAACAAGATTTAAGTGAGGGTGACAAAGACCTTGAATTTGTAGGTGGAAGATACACTGCTGAAAAGAGAAGTTGTAATAATAGCAAAAAATAAAACTCTCTCGTCATTTTTGCCAGGCCAGTGCGACCTGTAAGGGTCATTGTTCCTAGTTGGGCCTGTGCTGCTGCTTCTTGTGTTATTACATAGTCCTTCTAGAATGTTCCGAGAATGTCCACCGAGACAGAGAAAAACTTGAAGGGCCTTTATGGATGACACACATGCCACCATGTCCCCTTCAGGGCCACAGCAGATATTACTAACCCACCGATGCACTCTTCCTGCTGATTCCAGACAACCTCAGGATCCTTCTCAAAGGTCCTCCTGGCAGCCAGAATGTAGTACATCTGATCTAATGCAGCAGTTCTTAAGCTTTGCCTCTGCATTCTTAAAAATTAGTAAGAAGTTTGTGATGGGCAGAATAATGGTGGAGCCATTAGCCTGGAGAGCAGAGCCACAAACCACAGACAATTACTCCCAAGGTTCAAGAGGATTAAAACCTAATGGAGTCTGCCCTGACTGGATTTCAAGATTGCTAAGGACTAGCAGGTTCTTTTCCTTCCATTTTCTCCTTTTTTGAACCAGAATCTCTATAACTGTTATCCTTTCCTTGTCCCATTATCGTATTTTGGAAGCAGATAAATTGTTTCCTAGTTTCATTATCCACAAATAGAGAGGAATAGTGCGCCAAGGATGGATCATACCCAGTCTCACCTATACCTGATTTAGGTGACTTACCTAAATGGTGAGATTTGGGACATTGGAGCTGATGAGATTTAGATAAGATTTTATATTTTGAATTGATGCTGTAATGGGTTGAGCCTTTCGGGAAGCTTGGACAAGGTCAATGTATTTTGTATGTGGGATAGAAGTGAATATTTGGAGGCCAGCAGACAGAATAATAGCTCCTCAAAGATGGCCACACCTTTAACCCCTGATACTGTGAATATGTTACTTTACATGGCAAAGAGAATTTGCTAATATTATTAAGGGTAAGGATCTGGAAATGGGGTGATTACCCTGGATTATCTGGGTGGGCTCAATCTAATCACATGAATCCTTAAAAGTAGAGAAGCCTTCTCAGCTGGGGTCAGAGAAAGATATATGGCTGTGGAAGAATAGTCAGAAAGAGGCAACATTGCTGGCTTTGGAGGAATGGGGCCATTACCCAAGGAATGTGGGTGCCTCTAGAAAATGGAAAAGGCAAAGAAACAGAATTTCCCCTAGATCCTCCAGAAAGGAACTCAGCCCTCCCCACACTTCGATTTTAGTCCAGTGAGACCCAAGTCAGATTTCTAATCTACTGAACTATAAAATAATGAGTGTGTATTGTTTTTAGTCACTAAATTTGTAGTAATCTGTTACAACCACAACAGAAAACTAATACAGACTTCATGGAGGTCTTATGTATTTATTGATATATACCATAATAGAAATTATACTCAGATATTTTAAATTTTTATTTAAAATAAGAATAATAAACCAATTATATATTAACATTAAAAACATATTTTTACGAAAAACACATTTATTTTTTTTTAATGTTTTACATTTTTGTAAACACCTATATTGTCTTGTTTTATAGAAGAAAGCTGGGTTCTCATACCTGCTTCTGCATTCAATCTGGAGATATGCTGTTTTGGTTGAAGCAGGTAAAGAAAATCTAGCCTCACACAAACATAAGGTTGAAAAAGGGCGGGCATTTCAATAACCTTTGCAGATAATTGTGGATATTCTTTTGGCTACTACATCAAAATGCAGCAAGAGATCATTTTTAAAGAGTTACATACAATATGGGATCTGAAACATGTGAAGAAAGTTTTCACATGCTGTTATTTTAAAACCCACTAATTTGCCCAGCCAGTGTGGCTCAGTCGGTTGCACATCGTCCCACAACCCAAAAGGTCACTGGTTCGATTCCCGGTCAGCGTACATGCCTGGGTTTTGGGCTCAGTCCCTGGTGGGGGTGCATGTGGAAGGCAACTCATTGATGTGTCTCACTCACATCAATATTTCTCTCCCTCTTCCTTCTCCCTCCCTTCCCCTCACTCTAAAGTCAAATATAAAATATTTTTTAATATTTTTTAAACCCACTAATCTATCTTGCACTTTGAATGAATCTTTCATTGGAACATGAGTTTGTAACAGTCATTTGGGAGACAGATGTTAGCTCACTGAATCAGGCAGATCTTCCAAATGTTGACACACCTTAGAAAATTACACAGTATCAAAAAAATATATATATCATATAAGTTAATGTCATCTCCAATCTCATACAGTATTAGGAAGCTGTCAAGCTCCTGGTAGCAGATATCAGTTTCTCAAAATTCTATTAGCCAACTCCTTTGCTCATTTTTTTTTTAGAAAATATGTTCCATGGCTTCTCTGTCAATTGCTCTTTCACATGGAAATGGTATTCCGTGAAAAAAAAAAGTTACTTTGCTCATCTTACAACTTGAACAATGACACTGGTGCTTTGTTCTTGGGGCAACCACTGCATGTCAGTGTGTTTACTGCCCATTCAGTTCCTCCAAATAGTAGACAGAAGTGCAGTCAAAAGTCAAGAATTAAGAAAATCAGTAGTTTTTACTGCTCATCAAGCATGGCTTTTTTTTTTTTTTAATTGTGAGTACATGGTTAAAAAATGTGATGTGGCCAGTGGTTTGATCCTACTGCCAATACACCATTTCTTTTACACCATAAGTGCAAATGGCAACTCAGTGACAATGGCAAATAATTAATAATAATGTTGTGAAAATAGGTTTGTCCTCATAAATATCCTAAAATCATCTAGGGCACCTTCAGGGTCCCACAGACCACGCTTTGAGAACCTCTGATCTAGCATACCACTTACACTCTGAAGATGAAGCAACCAGGGCCCAGAGTGGGAATGACCAACTCCAGGCTTCAGCATTTTCACGCCATGTGTCATGGGCTGGGTTTTCCAGGAAGCAGACTCTGAGATGAGAGTTTAGTATATAGGATATTTTTAAGGATGGCTCCCTTCCACACCTGTGAAGGGCGAGGAAGGAAGCAACAGTGCCTGGGGAGAAGTTTAGCTGTGATAAGGCCCATTGACAGCCTCTGCTGACCGTCTGAAGCTGGAATGATCTTTCAGAATTGCCCTGAGTAGGACAGAGATGGTTTGGCCCTTAAATTCCATATTGATGGGTCACTGGCTGGGGCTCTCTGGGAGGGTATGACTTTGGCCTCACGCACTCCACAGCCTGTCCGTGAACAGACTGACAGCTCCGCAAGCAGCTGGACAACAAGGTCATCACTGAAATGGATCACCACAGTGTGGCCACAGGCAGGTAAATTTCCCCCCTCTGAGCCTTGATTTCCTTATCAGTAAGTTCTTTCCCAGGGAAGTTATCTGTGGATTATGGCTTCCCCATGTTCCTCACAGTCACACGGCGGAACTGTGACAGAGCAGGTCCTTAGAACCAGGTCTCCTGTCCACCAGCCACTTTCCCTCTCTGTTTGGCCTTTGCACTGTGCACATGCCCTAGCTAATCAGACTGAATGAGAGCTCTGTGTGCTTCCAGATAGGCTTACTACTCAAAGCTTCTCACTGAAAATACTGCCCTGGAAATCAACGGGCTACCGGTTAAGACCAGATCCCTAGACATACAGAGTTAAGGATTTCATTTGATTCCACTTCAAAGCCACCTCTTACTTCCAAGATGCCCCCTGATTCCCTGGGACCTGGACAATTATTCTATGTGCTTACACAAAAGCCTCTGAGAATGACTTACTACTTGACATAATAAGTTACTTAATCCACAGGCCATGGTTAAGTGACTGTACCACTTGGCAACACAAGCGGATTGCATCATCTCCCAGGAAGCCTGACTCAGACAAGAGACTGAAGGTGGCTGAGCCAGCGCCAGGTCACACTCCGAGCCTCCTGGTGTCTCCTGAGCACAGCCGCTTCCAGTCCTCACTCCCGGCTCACACTCAATTCGCCTTCCGCAGCTACCAGGTCAGCCTTCTAAGATGCTCCCAAGAGGCCATTCCACCTCTGAAACTTTCTGCATCCCTCTAGTCCGCCACAGTGAGTTCAAATTCCTGCCCCTTCCTCGAGGCCCTCCATTGTCCTCTAACCTGAACACATACACTCTGCTCCAAAGAAGCTGGCTCTGGACTCTTTCTGTTTAAATTATATGCACCATACATCTTGAGACTTAATTACACACCATCTTAGATGGTCACCTTTCTCTTTTGAGTT